>NC_090444.1:570001842-570601842 GCF_031143425.1 Pleurodeles waltl
ACAAGAAACAGCAACAAAATCATACAACCTGTGATGATAAATATTATTCTCTCAAACATTTGCAGACCAGAAACGCTTACGCAAAATTAACAGAATTTCTTTCTAGATCGGTCATTGGGTTTCTAATGCTTATGGACTGCTGGATAAAACTAATCACCCCAAAGCAAATGTGCTTTGACAGTTGTCGCAAAAAAGAAAAGCAGCTCTCTATTGTAAAAATGGAAGTGTGAGCAGTAGTGGTAACTATAGCTGTTTCCTAGGTATCATGTAATATTAAAAAAAGTGTTAATTTCACAGAATAAAAAACGCCTCCCTCCATGAGCCCATCATAGGAAAAGTATGTTAAAAAAAAAAAAAAAAAAAAAAATTGAAAACAGAAATCCATTCCGAGTATAATCTACAAAAGTTAAATACAGTTCTATATTACTGGTGGAAATCACGGAGTAAACTCTCACAGAATACTTAAAAAATTAGTTTAAAAATCTGTCCTCATGGCTTTCATGGAATAAATATTTCATAGTTGTGTGTGTAGATCCATCAACATTTGCTCTGGGTTCAAAATAGCTCTAGCTTTCCCAGTTTTTCGAACCACCTTTTGTTTCCCTTCTTCCTGCTTTTTTTGGGTCGAATGCACAAGTGCTCTGTCCTCTGTTGTAATCTCTGTGGGCTTTTTAACCACACCCATGTCACGCCCGTCACTTTCATTGGTTCGTGGGCTTGCCTTTTAAAATTCACTTGATTTCATTGGTGAAAGGCGTGCACAGTCTTGCATTTTCCGGTGTTTAGCCCTCCTAGAGGGCACTGACCAACTACTGAAAACATAGGAGGCTCCATGTTTGCAGCATGGTTTCTGGACTAATTTTTCTTATTTCCTACACCGCATGATCTTGCTGTATTTTATATAGCAAGAACACGCTATTTTTTTCTTTTTCTTTTTTGGGGGAAATTTTACCATCCCTCCCCTTGAGATATACATTGCCACGCGTCCTAGTTTACAACACCAATAGCTCTAACTTGAGCAAACGTGACACCCATTGCATTGCAAATGCTTGTTTTTATAGTGTTAATCGTTTGCACTGTTAAAGGTATAATAATGCAGGCCTTGTTTACCCATAGCGACTGTCCGCACGCGCAGGGCAAACTAGTCACAAATGCCTGGGAAATCAGTTACGCCAAATGGCTACAATTATAAAGGGATTTATAAGGAGCGCCCTAGGCTAATTCATAATTAAATATACAACAAAAAAACGAAGTTATGTTTCGGTACTCCAACGGTACTAACATGCACATATTTTGACATGGATACGTTCATGCAGATTCCTAATTTTTGATGTTTTTTTAAAGCGAGACACCGACCGAATAAACACTTTAGCATATAACAGATTCAGCAAAATGAGCAAAAATAAAAACGGCAATTACAAGTTTTCAAAGTTATGGGCTTCAATCCAGAAGCAGTAAAAGTCTGGGATGCGCAGTACCTGCGAGCTGGTGCTGCCAAGTTCCTCTTCATAGTTGTCCTCTGCCAATACACGGTTGCCAGGCTACACTATTTACAGCAGTATTAGGTTTAAAAAAAAATATTTTGTAACGGAGGTTCTGGCTGGCTGGCAAACCTTAAAGCAAGGATGCTGTGTAAGGCCTACGTGCTGCAGCGCTGTGAGGTGTTGTCCCACTAGTGTACTGTGGTTTTTTTCAACCACGGTGGAGCATGAAAGAGTGCTCCGTTACAAATGCACATAGAGTATTGTACTAGATTGTTTGTATAGCGCTCCATACCCCTGACTGGGCAGGAATCGCTCGTACTCTAATGAACTCCAGCGTGCCCTTTGAAAGGTGTGTGGCTAGAAGGGTTTGGGTGGGATGTGCCAGTGCACACCTACTTAAAGATTGGTTTGGGCCACAGTCGGTGTTTGTAGTGCAGAGTATTTACCCCCTTCCGGAAGTGGTGGGGGGCTGTCAATACTCTGTGTTGGAGCAGGGACTGAATTGAGAGGCTGTGGTCAGGCAAAATCAGGTGGTGATTGCCGGTTCGTGCCTCGCAGCAAACTAACAAGGCTCGTGGAATAGGGCTACAGGGTACCTCGAGGGTTGGAGGTTATGCAATCCTAAAGGAACTACACTACTCAAAGCAGCGTAAGCTACGTTCTCATAATATGGTGGTAATGTGGTGTCATGCATAAATCGCTTGGACGTTCATAAATCACTTTGCCTTTGGAACCACGCTTTTACATGACTCATGACACATGTATCGGATCATCATGCATATGATGTGTGATATTTTCTACATGCACAGTTACAACCAGACAGTGGTGCACATAGAAGGTGAAGATGAAGTGACAACTTGGTATTGCGGCCTTTGGCTAAGTATTTGATCTACTTAATATAAGAGTTAGAGGACAGTGAGGCAGAGCTCCAAAACTGAATCATCTGAATAACCATGGTAAATCCGGGGAATAAACAGTGGGAATTACTGCCACCATGCAATCCCAATGAGGAAGAAAAATCCGTAAGTGCATCTTTCTCAGAGTTACCATGTCCTTCAGAAGTTGGAGGGTTTGAGTAAGAGTCCCAATCAGATCCCAGTTGCATGAAGGCTATGTCCTAAAAAAGAATTGTGGTTCATACAGTGGCTTGGTGGACAGCACACTAACGCAGAGGGCTGGGCATGGTGGCTAGTGTTGTATAAGCAGAGCCACTGAAATTATGTGACACTGGAGCATCAAAGTATTCAGCAGAGTTGACTAAACTGTGTCAAAAGGCAAATTATGAAGTATTATGCGGAACAATCTCAGGCAGTATTTCACTATTTTGACATTTTAGCACATTAATACTGTCTGGGCAAAAGTTTCCCCTCATTAGCATTTTAATTTCTAATCATGCAAACTAAAATGCAGCAACTTAACCCTTGCAAAACACCTGCCACTCCAGATCACTATTTTTATTTTTTATTTTTTTTACTTATACTAACTTTTTATCTGTGTGAGCGAGAATTTTTTTTTTTGTTAAAATGTCAATTATGTGGCACATTGTGGTTTAAGAGGCGGGTATGTTAAATTCATAACTACGGAAAATACCATGGCTACAGAATTGCATAATTCCACTGGCCTTGGATATATAAGTAACCATCAGCTTGTGAGTACGGACGAGACAGGTTGCATGCAGGAGACAGTTTGTGTTTTAATGAGGGCGATTCTCGTCTGTTGACTTTCTGGTACCTAGTGGCACTTTCATCCGCAGCTAAGGTAGCCATTTCGAATATATAACCGAGAAAAGAAAAAATAGGTATTTTCATACTCCCACTACTCTATCACCCTTCACTGTTTTTGTACTGCTGTGTTTTTTTTTGTTTTCGGTATTCATGTTCTCAACATTTTTAAAGTGCTTTCAACCATTAGCATAGCACCAAAGTGCTTTCTTAATCTGCTTACCCTTGTTGTAATCTTCTGTGACTTCCATCAAAATATTAACTGGCTGTGTTTTGTTGCTCATGGTTAGTAGAGGTTTGTTGAATGTCTAGTTTACCAATGATTCATGGTAGCAAACGCAGAAAGATTTACACTGAAATTAAGAGTGTCTGATGGGCTTTAGAGGGGTCAGGGAACTAAGCAGTTTAAGCATCACGCTCTCTGGTGGGAATTCCTGCTCACACTGAGGAATATTTGTGGTCTTGGGCCCATGCCACCACTCTTTCCCACATAATCAATTTCAGAAGGTTCGTGCTTAGGCAGTAGGAACTGCCTTGCCTGGCATGAAACAGAATAGCAGTATTTTGCCTAACTGAAATCTGAATGTGCCCCAAAAATAAAATGGCATGAAAAGGCCAAACATCAGGCACCTTCTCAAACTTCTCCAAGATGGTCCGACTGAGAGGTTGCTTATATGCAGTAGAGTATATTTTTGCTTTCCGTTCTGAACAGCAGGTGATATCGATAAGTATTAGAATGATTTCTTTTTTTTAAAAAAAGTTATTTTCCTGGTATTTCATGCCCCACAATGCATGCTATTTAAAGATGTGCATAACAACTTTGTGCAACGGTGGAATTGTTCTGAATCTGATCCCAGCGAGATGCTAATAAGCATGTTAAAGGAAAGTGTTCAATGTAAATGTAGTAATTATAGTGTGCTTTCGTGCACTGATATATTTGCATACTATTTACTCATTTCAAACACCTAGGGATGCTGAAACTCCCTTAACAGTTCCATACCACTATCCAAATTGACCACTTACTGCACTAACCTTGTTTTAAGACCAGCACTTAAGAGCAGCCCCTCTGGTATCAACCGAGTTATTGGAACAAATGCAACATATAACTTTCACTAGTGCCAATCGAACTATTAAAGTATCTTAATTAAATCATCCCATGTGCCCAACAACAGTTTCGGACTGGCCTGAGGGCAATCGGGAAAATTCTGATGGGCTGGTCTCACAGGTCAGTGTGTGGGCATTTTTTGGGATGTTTGTATGCTTGTTTTGTTGTCTGGTAGGCCGGACTTTTCAGTTGATATTAAAACACACATTGCCTGCAGCAGTCACAAATCATGCAGTCGTCCATATCAGGCAAAACAAGATAGTTTAAAAAAGTGGCCCACGTTTGCAAATCATGGATATTCCATGTTCAACAACATAAGCACCAAAGAAACTCCAAGAGGAATCAACCGAGATGATGCCATGGCACCAAATTAATTATCCTGGAGGCACCAAGTGACATGTTGCTTTGATAACAACTATTGTATGGGCCCAGCACACACTCGACTATCTCCTTGGCCAACTGTGAGCACCAAATGAGCTAATCCACATGCATCAGGTGACCATCTCAGAGGTATCAACTGAACTACGACATTGGTACCTACTAAGCTGTCTCTCCAGCAGCAACTGGAACAGCTCAATGGCACCAACAGCTATTCTGAAGGTACCAACTTCACTACCTCACTGGCCAAATGAGCTATGTTGCTGGCTTCAAATGAGTCATCCTGCAGGAGTTCAGAGAGCAATTTAACTTGTTCACTGTCCTTACCCAATCTGGAGCATCACAGTGATACCAACTGAATTGCCCAAGACACCAAGTGAACTATAGCACAGTATAATCTATTTTAATGACACCTACTGAGGCATACCACCAGCAGCAATTGAGCAGTGCAACAACTACCAATCCAGCTATAGCACTAATAATCTACTAAACTGTCCTACAGACACTACTGGGATATCCCTCTGGCACCACCAGATCTCCCCTAATAGCATCACCAAGCTGTCTCACACCTCAGTGCCTGGACTATGGTATTACACTGGCACCAACTCAACTGTTGCACACTTAACTGAGATAGCCCATGGGTAACACTTATCCTATCTTGTTACATTGGCACCAACTGAGCTGTCTTAAAGGAACTGAATAAGAAACCATGTACACCAATTGAGCAATCCCACCACCATGCATGTCTGCCTCATCCCCTAGCATGATATACACGACTCTTTGTCTGAGTGAAAACAAGAGGAGTGCAAGGATCGAGGTTTGGCAAATAGGGATGAGAGAATGAAAGACAGCGTGCAAGCGAAAGGTAGGAAATGCAGAGAGGACTAAAGGGCACAGTACAGAATAGTGTTACTACACAGAAAACCTTTGCAAGTTCACACCAAGAGCCGGAGTACTGTTGATTATGTTTGGAAGAAAATTACAAAGATTCATTTAGAGAGATGTAGGGCCAGTTCTCTTTAGGTCTGATGGTAACTAAGACCTTTTAAATGTTACGTTGTATTGGTTTCAGGAAGCCCTGTCTATCCATTCGTCTGTTGCGGTCATTCGCATTTTTCTTCTGCCCTGTATAACATGGGGCACAGTCGGTCCACTTCAGCCAGTGGCTAACTTCAATGTGAGTGGCGGCATTCTATTCTTTTAAAAGGAGCACAGCCACACACAAAGTATCTCATCAGTGAGAATGTGTACGTTTTGAGACCAAAAACAGACTTTTGCTTTTGAGCAACTTTTTCATTAGATTTTGGAGGGCCCTGCAGCTCCTCCACAAATAGTTTTACAAAACTCTGAAAAAACAAAACACGCTTGGTAAAGTCATATGGCTGGTAACAGACATCAGACCAATAGGCTTTGGACAGTTCAGCTGTTTGCAAAAATACCATCTTAAAAAGAAATCATTTGTATGTACAATAGTGAAGTTCTGTTTGTTTATAGGTCCACGCACGCAAATCACTATCACTCGTACATGGGCTTGCCTTTAAAAAATTGTTTCATTGGTAAATGCTTTACGTTTGTGCCTCCTTGTGGCAGTTTTGCTTCTGCCTTGGCCATCGACCCTGTTACATGGATAATTGCATGCTTGCGGAAACGTTTGATTGTGAGCGAACTTTTTTCATTTTGTGTCTCCCTGTCGCTCATGGTGGCCGAGGCTATTTGAAAATGAAAAGTAAAACAGTTGACATAAGCGAGTCAATTCAATTTGTGGCAAGAAAAGTTCAGCTAGGAATTTACAATGCTAGTAGCTCTAACTAGCGCAAAAGCAAGACCCATTGCAAATGCTTGTGGTGGTGTGTGTTTTTTTTTTTTTTTTTTTTTTTAATTTGCCCGCACTTAACAATTTGCAGTGTTTGGGTGGAAACCTCTACTGTAACAACATGTACTTTTTTGTCTTCTTCGCTATAACTTTTGTTCACACATTACCTATTTTAATATATATATAAAAAAAAAATCCTTTCCATTTACTGCTCCCAGTTGAGTTTTTGCCCAAGCTAACCTCCACACTCTTCCATTCCCCGACCACTAAGTTTCACTCAATTGGTTTATTTAAAAAGTTACTTTCACTTACTGGTCTCAATTGTTTTATGACGGGTAAGTCACTATATATTCATTAACTTGTTTTTCATTCATAGTCCTCACTCCGCGGTACCTTTTACTTGCCCTCACGTTATGGTTTCAGTTCAAGAAATTGATTCCCACTCAGTGGTCTCAATTGTATATTTGGCAAGCAAACTTCCGCAGTATCTTCATTTACTTATCTTTAGATCTCAGTTTTCGCTTCTTAACCTCTGCTCGACTACATATTGAGGTTTTATAAAAATACATTGCTTCCCCCTTACAAGTAGTTATATTTTTGGCAGGCAAACTGCTACTTTACAACTATTTCTTAATTTCTGAACCCTGTTTCTCTAACTTTCACTTCGCTGCGTGTAACAATTTTTTAATTTTTTTATTTTGCTGGCATATCTGCTTATCCACTGCAATTTTTGTTGCCATTCTCCTTTGCTTCACCAACCAATCCCTCCTTGCTCTTTTTCTCTTGCATTGATCCCCTTGTGAGATGGTTTTTTTTGCAGCATATCCGGCTTTAGCGTCGCCGACTTTCATATTGCAAAGCACTTTACGTACACAAAAATAATGCTTCAGCTTTTAACTTAATTACCTTTCATCCTTCCTTGGAGATCTGTGAGTAAGCAAGCACCAGGTCTATTCAATTTGTATGTTTAAAACGAGACCTATTGGGTTTGCCGATGCTTGTTTTATATTAATCTCACTTTTCTCTTTGTAGGTTAATAGTTTTGGGTAAATTGGACAAACTGGTGAAAGAATGGATTGCAGAACTCAGTGAAACCAAGGTAAGATCATTCTGAGAGTGCTGACCTGGTCTGCATCGAGAGTGCAAGAACCAGGTTTAAGGAGTAGCAATTTTCTAAAAGTCGGGTTGACTTGGGGGGAGGGGAGGGCGGCAATGTGTTTACTTCTGTTTAATTCCCACTGAGCAGGTATGTTAAAAATGGAAGTAGGTTTCAGTGGAGTATGTATACAAGTTGCTGTGAAAGTTATGTCACTTGCTGGCTTGGATATGCACGAGCATTCTTTTTCTGCAGTTCAGGTTGTGATACAAGCTTCCTTTGCATGATTTGTTTACCCTCCTCTTCTCCAGACAGCCTGCATGTAATTTGTTTTCTTCTTTATCAAGTAAACCTCTACCTGGTCTAGACTGTATGCCTTTCCAAAATTAATTCCGAAGACTGATCTGTCGGGAGTGGTTGTATGACACAACTGTGCATGCCGGAACCATGAATGCCTTCATGCAGTTGGAATTACCTCTGTCGTTTCCACGCATTCCATTACAAATTAAGTTGAAAAAGTATGCTTAGTAAAGGAATATGTGGAAACTGCAAGCATGATTGTTACATAGCCCTCCCGCCCCCAAGCTAAAAACCTACTCCAACCCACCAGCTGTGAGGACCAAAACTAACCCCACCCCTAAAACACCCCCCCTCCCCAAACCCTTGCCCCTGTTTACATAAAGCCCTAAAAAATAAACTGCCCTAAATCCACCACTACCCCTAAAAACTACCCCAACGCTCCCCAGCTCCACTTACCTCCCCACGTCTTCTCCTGATCCTTCCTGCTCTTACTTCTGCACCACTACACTGCTCTCTGCCTTAACCAAGCATATGAGTGGTTTAGGCACACGCGTGGTTAAGGTAGAGAAAAAGGCATTTGTGGTTTAGGCAAGCGTTCTGCTTGCGTGGTAAACGTCCACATGGCTGAGGCCGCGTTGCTTAGGACGCTTCCCGTCAGCATAACATCCTTTGCTTAATCTTGATGGCAAGAGATCAGAATTTTTTTATTTGGTAGTAATAAAGAATCTTTGTACTTTTTGGTTCCTTGGTTCATCTCTTTTGTAACGGCTACATCAAAGCTTGTAATGTAGACTTCTTTGCACCAGCCATTAAAATGGGCTGCTTAGTGTGCAAACTGGGTGCTCTCCCTCAAGGGATGTACCTCTGCTGTGGACTGCCCTCCACAAGAACGGTCATCTAAGCCCGCTTGGGTTTTCTACTATGTGTACACAAGGGGAGATGGAATGTGTGGGTGGGACATTTTTGTACGGGTCAAAATCCAGTACTACTTCCCTACTCTAATAACATCTCTCAGCAAAAGACAGATAATAAGTATTAGTCCAAAGTGGAGCTAATGTTGGATCTTAGTGCTTCTATTTATACATCTAACGTTATTAAGACTTGGGGCCTGATTTAGATATTGGCAGAGGAGGGGATGGATATCACGTCCTCTGAAATCGAAATCCCATTATATCCTATGGGATTTAGATTTAAGCAGATGGGGATATCCATCATCGTTGTGACTGAGTAACTTGTCTGCCAGTATCTATATCCAGTCCTAAGACCCTGGTGTGGGTGAGGGGGCTGCTTTTTTTTTTTCTTTGTTAAATCTTTTGCTGTGAAATCCAACACCCTTTATTTTTGGATTACTGACCAATGAGTACTTTTCCTAATAATTAAATACCTGGAGCGGGCCCAATTCATTTTTCCTGTTAGATTGCTCCCCACGTTATCTGTTCTCGTGAAACCTTAGCCTCCTTGATGATCCACTTGGAAAACATTCTCCCATTGACTCCAAACAAGTACAGTAAATTTAAGAGATGAACCATCAACTGACCACATGAATCTAAACCGCTCTGCATATCCTTATCTGCAGTGCTACAGAAAACAGTTTCCATTCACAAGATGAAAGGGAAGCATTCCAAGAGACTGGGCCTTCACTAAATACTATAATTCATGTCTTTCAGATTCTCAAACAACTCCATAGGCGGACAGATCCAAGATGTTGGCTGAGTAGGACAGACTCACAATAGCTTTGCTCCATCCCGCTAGTATCTACATTAAAACATCTCCTCCCTGGCACCCTGCATGGAGTGAGGCTGAGGCCTCTTCTGACCAGTTTTAGATTTATTGCGGGAGAACCATATTTCTTACAAATGGGGGAGGGGGTATACCTTCAGACTAAACTTTGACTGGTAAAATTGTACAAGTCAAATCAGACACAAGGAACTTACTACAAATCATCAAAGGACCTGTTGGTGCTTTTAAAGTTGCTGGGCCTAATGAGCAGAGACTAAAGCAGCCAACATTGATGATAATCTTGGAAAGTGAGAGGAGGTAATGGGCAGGGGGGGCTGCTGTAGGCTGCAGCCTAGCAAAACAAATGGAAGGCACTACTTAATCTGCTCTTCACCTCACCCAAGGATACCCTGTGCTTGCCCTGTGAGGAATCACCTGAATCCTATAGATCAGTGATACCCAACCTTTTGACTCCCAAGGACCCCCAGTGAATCCCTATTGGAAGCGAGAGCCCCACAAACAATTTGTACAATGTGTTGAGTATTTGCCAAGACACAATTTTCTATTGTGTGCTACAGCCCTGGTTGTTATTGGTAATATTATTCACCTAAGGTCAGTACCCTCCCCAACTTTTTAGCAGGAGAAGTGCCTGCATGCCTGCCCAGGCCTTGAGGTGCACAAACGCTGTTCTGCCTTAAAACAACAAGGGGCACAGCTCCTCTGCACAGGGGCATCAAAATGCCCAGGGGCTGGGCCAAAACACAAGGGGACAATAGCGTTGCCGTGCGAGCCTGATGGAGACCGAAAATAAAATAAGGCTGATCGCTGTTCAGCTTTCCCCTCCAAGGATGAATGGTGATTGGCCTGATTTTATTTTAGTCCGCCACCCCTACGCTGTCATTCACAGCTCTTGGGTGATTCGAGGGTGCATAGGCATTTTCGATGAGGGAAGGCACTAGAGACCTACAGACCCCATGGGAATGTCACAGACCCCTGGGGGTCCGCGAACCAGTTTTTCAACTGCTGCTATAGATTAGTACAGTCCTCTCCTGATAGCATGTGCTTACCACGCTGCTTTGGATAGGAGTGTTATAGTTCAAGGAATAGTATCCACACAAGGGTACATTAGCATATTCATCTTATCCTCACAGGAATAAGGCATTCTATCCTTCAGAAGAAAATGATTGGACAGAAAAGCCTCACCCACATTATCATGATCTGCTTCATAATCTGCTAGTCCACCCTGTCATAGGGTAATATCACCATGTTGGGTTCTCTTAGAACAAGTACTTCTGGCTAAACAAGAGGGTCTAGTCCAAGCATTAAAACTACCTCTGTGTACTCAAGGAAACATCTATTTTATGGGTACACATGGCAGGGTAATAAACAGTTTAGGATATCATGAGCTTATGTCTCTATCATCCTTGCTAGCTACAATTTTCCAAAATGTTTTGTCCCCTCAGAGCCCAAAATGGGCCTTTTTCAGATTAGGACAGGTATCCCTAAAGTATGGCGTGTGTCCTCAGGAGGTAAGAATAGGTCTTCACTTCTACTGGTCTTGTCAGTCTTTTTTTAATTTTTATTTTTAAACCCTATTCTCAAGGTGTTTGTGACCACTAGCCTCACTGGAGGGGAGCAGTCACTCATATGTCAAGACACAGGTCCTGATCATCCAGTTATTTGCGGGACAGTGACGAAAGAATCTCACAAGCCTTGGCCTATTCTTACATATATACACGAGGACCCAGGGGTACCTGTGCAGTATAAATTTAGGCTCTCCGTGTGCTCGAACAGTGAGTGCAAGGTCCAGTGGGGAGTCCAGTTAACAGGGCTCCCCACTGGACATTGCTCTCTCCAATGTTCTCCTTGCCCTCACAGGGTGCACTGGCTTTTGCAGGCAGGCTTATGCTCAAGGGCAGGTGGTCTTTAATTCCTTGAGTGATGTCCCTCACCTAGGTGGAAGACTAGCCACCTCCAACCCCCCAGTCCTCATCACAGGCAGAAGTCTTGCATAGCTTCTCCTCACACAGCCCTGCTGGCTGCTTGGCAGATTCCAGCTTTTGGGGTCTCAAGCTCTCCTTCCTATAGTCCATTTCTGGACCCCAAATGTGACTTGGGAGTCTGAGTCTGAGGTATATGTTTGGGTGTGCTGCTTTTGAAGTTTCCACTCATCTACCCCTCTTCAAAGCAGTGTGTCACCACAGGAGCGACTCCAAAGCTGATAGCCCCACATCAGTCCATGGGAGTGACTGGAGTTCACACCTGGATGTCAGCCACAGAGATAAGTGCATCAAAAAGTTAAAACGGGGCTCCAGCCTTACTCTTTTTGATTTTTCTTATCAGCCCCATGTCCTTCCCAAGATGTGCCCAGGCCCCTTCCTTGGAACCTCTGTTAATCAAAGTGCACCCTTTGATGTGTAGAGAGGAAGCCTAGCTCTCCCCTTTCCAGATTGTGCTAGTGACACGAGGAACCATTCACCATATAGGGCTTGCTTACAATGTAGTAGGGTCATATCCTCTAACACGGGGTGCTCCAAACATGTGTGAGGGTTAGCGTGGTGTCCAAATAGCCTATCATTGACTACAGTAATTTGAGATGCCAGGCGTGTAGCTTGTTCTCAGCCATCCCCAATCTACATTGATGGCACATATTTATCACAAGCCACCTGAAGAATCTGGTCAGCTCCATAAAGGATCAGGAATATTCCTGCATCGCATGCAAAATACAGACATTGTTGCCTTACCCTCCTATACTTGGGAAAGGGCCCCGAGGGAACGTGCGAGCCATAGGACTGCTGCAAAACTATAACAAAATTCAGGAGTAAAATACATATACAAAACCATAGTCCCAAACAGTGAACTAGTAGACATACATGAGTGGCCGATAGTCATTGCTTACGAACATGGAAATACTCATGTACATACTGGTCGAATCGGAGACAACCCATATGAGTCATCACATAATCGGAAAGGAGCATAGAAAACAAACTGCCTGCTGCCATCATGCAGGAGTTAAGTGTTGCCCCATCATAATCCAGGGAAGGATCTAAAAATAACTCAGAATGCAGTAATGTCAAAACGCATACATCTCAATGGACCCAATAAAGTCAAATAGCCCCCACCAAGCCCCCTGTGGAGATTACCTATCTCCCAAGGATGTCTAAGAGGCTGCCCCATGTTATAAAGAGCCATGCTTGCAACGCAGGAGACAACCATTAGGCATAAATATCAAAGATTTGAGGGTGTATAATGACATGCATCCAATGGACAGTCATAAGGAAGATGAACTGAAGAATAACACCTCCATATTAATCACCCCACATCCTGATATATTATATGTGGGGATTGATGTGGGCGATAGAATCGTCATGGTTCCCTAGTCAACACCTTCTGGGATGCCTTTGGACGACTGAACCATATAGTAATTCATTTTTGTTAAACAGTAAGAGGTACGAGCGTGAAACGCTCATAAATGTCTTGCATGTAAAGACAAGGTAACAACACTCGGCTCCTCACAGAGGCGGATAGGAAGTGGTAATGGAAAAACAAAAAAGCTAAAGGAACATAAGTTCCTACTCATTCCTAATCCATTCCTTGAGATGTAACCGGTGGCCGGAAGTGAATGTTTGACGTTGCCTGCCATTTTTATGTAAAAAGAGCATGTATTCTATTGGACCCTGTGACGTAATCACAGGAGTCGAAGTGCAGGTAGATCCCAACAAGTGCCAACTCCTATAGAAAACGGATGTACAGGGAGTGCAGAATTATTAGGCAAATGAGTATTTTGACCACATCATCCTCTTTATGCATGTTGTCTTACTCCAAGCTGTATAGGCTCGAAAGCCTACTACCAATTAAGCATATTAGGTGATGTGCATCTCTGTAATGAGAAGGGGTGTGGTCTAATGACATCAACACCCTATATCAGGTGTGCATAATTATTAGGCAACTTCCTTTCCTTTGGCAAAATGGGTCAAAAGAAGGACTTGACAGGCTCTGAAAAGTCAAAAATAGTGAGATATCTTGCAGAGGGATGCAGCACTCTTAAAATTGCAAAGCTTCTGAAGCGTGATCATCGAACAATCAAGCGTTTCATTCAAAATAGTCAACAGGGTCGCAAGAAGCGTGTGGAAAAACCAAGGCGCAAAATAACTGCCCATGAACTGAGAAAAGTCAAGCCTGCAGCTGCCACGATGCCACTTGCCACCAGTTTGGCCATATTTCAGAGCTGCAACATCACTGGAGTGCCCAAAAGCACAAGGTGTGCAATACTCAGAGACATGGCCAAGGTAAGAAAGGCTGAAAGACGACCACCACTGAACAAGACACACAAGCTGAAACGTCAAGACTGGGCCAAGAAATATCTCAAGACTGATTTTTTTAAGGTTTTATGGACTGATGAAATGAGAGTGAGTCTTGATGGGCCAGATGGATGGGCCCGTGGCTGGATTGGTAAAGGGCAGAGAGCTCCAGTCCGACTCAGACGCCAGCAAGGTGGAGGTGGAGTACTGGTTTGGGCTGGTATCATCAAAGATGAGCTTGTGGGGCCTTTTTGGGTTGAGGATGGAGTCAAGCTCAACTCCCAGTCCTACTGCCAGTTCCTGGAAGACACCTTCTTCAAGCAGTGGTACAGGAAGAAGTCTGCATCCTTCAAGAAAAACATGATTTTCATGCAGGACAATGCTCCATCACACGCGTCCAAGTACTCCACAGCGTGGCTGGCAAGAAAGGGTATAAAAGAAGGAAATCTAATGACATGGCCTCCTTGTTCACCTGATCTGAACCCCATTGAGAACCTGTGGTCCATCATCAAATGTGAGATTTACAAGGAGGGAAAACAGTACACCTCTCTGAACAGTGTCTGGGAGGCTGTGGTTGCTGCTGCACGCAATGTTGATGGTGAACAGATCAAAACACTGACAGAATCCATGGATGGCAGGCTTTTGAGTGTCCTTGCAAAGAAAGGTGGCTATATTGGTCACTGATTTGTTTTTGTTTTGTTTTTGAATGTCAGAAATGTATATTTGTGAATGTTGAGATGTTATATTGGTTTCACTGGTAATAATAAATAATTGAAATGGGTATATATTTTTTTTTGTTAAGTTGCCTAATAATTATGCACAGTAATAGTCACCTGCACACACAGATATCCCCCTAACATAGCTAAAACTAAAAACAAACTAAAAACTACTTCCAAAAATATTCAGCTTTGATATTAATGAGTTTTTTGGGTTCATTGAGAACATGGTTGTTGTTCAATAATAAAATTAATCCTCAAAAATACAACTTGCCTAATAATTCTGCACTCCCTGTAAATGCCGTTCAAAAAGAGGTAAATGTGTGAAAATGCTCATAAACGTCTTACGCATAAAGACCCGGTAACACTCTGCTCCTCAGAGTGGCATAGATAGTGGTAATAAACAAGAGTTAAAAGCAGTTTTAGGCTGTGGAGAGCACAGAACGACACAGTACTAATTTCTTAGGTAAAAAGGGTCCCACAAGGTTCAATGCCCAATGGGACTTCTAAAGATAGATCTAGAGACAACTGAAGTTTTTTGGGCCATCTATTGATGAAGATCAGCTAATCCTGTGTAAATACTCTGGGCCGCCATGATTTATACGAAAAAAACCGAACATTGTTTGTCATCATTCAGTCCAGGCAAACGTGTCTTAAGTCTGAACACCCATCTTTGTTCCCTTTCTAGTAGGTTCTTTGACGTAGTTGTAGGATTAGTGACTACATCAAGAACAATCCACTATAAATTGTCAGGGGTATGTTTCTCAAAATGTGTACTAAGCTTGGTGGTGGACCGTGCACATCTGATGTTACTACGGTGTAAATATTTTTTCCTTAATATTTCTACACATTACAGATACTCTCAGGGTCTCTGTAGTGAAGACTAGGTTTTTCCTGGTTTTGGTCCTGAAGAAACTCCATCTTTCAACGACAACATAGGTGTGAAATATGTCGACAAACACACTGGGTTAAAGGAGAAATTTCCTTTGCCCATCTTCCATTTTTTGCCAAGCGCAGGAACGTTTATTTCCAGTGTCACGCCCCCTATGTTTTTCACCTCGACAGACCCTTCATTGATCAGTAAACACATGTTTTAGGCTCTATAGTCCATCTTAACACACTCCTAGTCCCTGGAAGGCGGGTTGGGAGCACACTGCCTCACATCCCAGTCGAGTTCGCCCCTTTGCATCCTGGTAAATGCAGTTCAAATTTAATGCTTACTTGAAAGTGTCCGTAGTTTTTCACTAAAGTTAGTGCAGTCATTGCTGTTCATCTCTATACACGTGTTTCAGGGTAGTTGCCCCTCATCAGTAGAGTAGAAAGCATCAAAAAATATCTGGGGTTGCTGGAAATGCTGCCAAAATCGTCTCAGGTCTAGTACCACTCACAGGCTCACAGGTGCGTCTCCAGAGCTCGTCAGCTCAATGGCTCAAGGGAGCCTTTTAACAGGAAGGCGGGTTGGGAGCACACTGCCTCACATCCCAGTCGAGTTCGCCCCTTTGCATCCTGGTAAATGACTCCTAGTCCCTCACTTCTCCCCCATGTAGGTTTGAGTCTATCCTTACCGCCACTTATCAAAAGATCTCTGGCAAAGAGTCCCTTTTGAGGGACCAGTCTGGTATTGTAGCGCTAGTTCGACGTGGAGCAGCCTCTACGATGACACCCATTTGGGTGTGTGAGGGCTCTTAGTTCTAATTATTGAAGTTCCTGGTTGACTGGACTTAAGAAGTGGGGTCCAAGTGAGACCTATCTCAGAACAGTATACCTTGGTATATTGTATTTGACTGTTGTGAGACTGTACACTGACCAGGTCAATTTTCCCGGTCCCTTCACTGTATGAAGTATTTCTGCATTGTATCAGGACCTAGAAGGGATAGGTTTCATTCTGCAAGGTAGGAAGTTTCTCAGTTTTGAATCAAATTTGCTATCTTTAGTTGCTCTCAAACTTATTGACTGGTAAAATTGAAATGAGTCGAGCCCTTATTCTTTGTGGTGATCCTCTGCTGGACATTTCTAATGAGTTTATACTGTTGACTAACCACAAGCAATCTGTTTTTCAGAACCTCCCCCCTTCAATTGTGGCTAATGTTGGTGGAAAGATTTTTACTTTTGGTTCGTACAGGCTTGGAGTACACACAAAAGGTATATATGCATGCTACACTATAGCTCATAAGAAGCAAATTTAAATTGTACTTTTTCATTCCGTTTGTGGTGGGTAGTTGAGGACAATGTAACTTACATGGCCTGTTAACTTGTTTTCTGGGTTTAAAATGATTACATTATTGGAGATGTAAAATATGAATTTTCCTGGTTGGTTTAACCTAGCGCTGCTACCTTACGTGTATTCTCCAGTTGCCAGTATTTTATTATACGAGTTAGTCAATTTACACGTTTTGGAGGCAGTGTTCTGTACTAAATGTAAGTGTATAAAGCAGCTGACTTTGTGGTAGACCATGCTGGCGGGCAAGTTGATTGTTTCTTCCTTATTGTCAGTTTGGCAAGCTCTTTGATGCACTGCAGTAGTTAAGTGCTGGATGCTTAGTTTTGCTCCAGCACAAGTACCTCCCCACCTGGCTGCTTGACTCCTTTTCCTAAACGCAGGGAGCCATCACACTGGTAAGTCGAGAGGAGGGCTTTCAAAAAGCTATGCAAACCACAATAGAGCAAGGTTGCTGAGCTACATAAGGCAATAAAACCTATTAACACCTCATTGATGCTTCCAACCTTCTGTCCATGCTTCTGCTAACCCCTTTTGTTACCGATTTAAAATCAGAAAATCTAAAGCAGTTGCTTTGACCAGCAGAACAGCAGGACGAAATTCTTCATGATTGTAGGGATCCACTAGGAGAATACTCTTTTTCAATGACAACCTCTATTGGTGACTGGGAGCAATCCTGCAGGATCTTGATATGACATGAAACAAGCATTTTCAATGCAACGGGTCTCGCATTTGCTCGAGTTAGAGCTATTAGCGCTTTTAAAGCAAAAAAAAAACGCAGCTCGATCGCGCTACGTAAAATGCAGGGCGATCGCGCTGGGTGGAAAATAAACAGATAAAGTAGTCCGGACTCCAGGCTGAAAACATCCTACCTCGTAGGTTTTTGGTAGTTTACCGGTGCTGTGTAGGTGGGCTAAACACCAGTAATGAATTATGCATGCCTTTCACAAATGAAAGCAAGTGGATTTTAAAAGGCAAGCCCACGAACCAATGTAAGTGACTGATGTGTCATGGGCGTGGTTTCAAGCCCAAAGAGATAACAGAATGCACGGAGCACTTTGTGCTCGCCCATAAAAATGAAAACCTCCCACCTAGCAATATTACCAACCAGAAATACCCGGCATTGATGACCATAAGTGTCAGGTTAACAAAAAAGGCACTAAGCTGGGAATACTGCTTGCTGAGATGCAACCCCTAGTGATGTAGTAACAAGTTAAAAATCCGGGAGCTGTGCAGAGTGCAAGACGGCAATATAGTTGGCCAATCAACACAATAGTTTTTTGAGCAAATATTCTCCACACCAGCAGTTTGTGAGACTCTAGGACCTTTTGGAACATAATTCATTGATTCAAAAATGACAACACTGCTGTATGGGGAAAATATGTGAGTACGGATGGACTCTGTGAAAACATTATTCAGTGATGCAAGAGCCCCAGGCATTCCCAATGGATGGGACCCACAAGGCTGTAGCAGCCCTTTGATCCAGCCAAAACATCTGCCTCGTCGGCTCAGAGTATCCCGCTTTTGCCGATTTGACTCTGGCCACCTCTGCACTGAAACAATTACCAAAAAAACCTTCCATTTCGGCCCTGGAACCGATCCTTAAGACTGACTGAGAGGCTCAATCCAAAGCAAAAGATACACATTCAGCCTTCTGCTGTGCCTAATTCATCAAAGCGCCAGTTTTATTTTGGAAAGTCTATCAACCCACCTTTACTTACTTTCAAAAACGAAAAAAGGGACTTTGGAACCAGTCCTCCACAGCCTCTTTTGACTGTTTCTCCACCGCCACCTTATGCACCTCCCTCACCACTATCACCTCCATCACATCACTCTCAGTGAAATAGGATCACTCCACACAGCTCTCCAGTCTTACACTGGGGATTGAGGGAGGGGGTGACAATGAACCGCACACCACAGACCCCTTTCCTGGGTTATTGATCCAGACCTATCTCCAGCTAAGCCTTCACCCCCTGATGAGGAAACATCCTTCTTGGAGCTTATAGCTAGAGCAGCTGCCCATCACCAGGTTCGCTTGCACAAAGATCCCCATCGAAGATGACTTTCTCTTTGAGACGGACACTTCTACCATTAGGGCATACCATTAGGGCATACCAAAATTTGCCCAGGCTAAAAGGAATGCTTCATCACTCAGACTAGATTTTTAAAGATCTGGTGCAGGCATGTATTACAGCAAGGATGGACAAAATATACAAAGCTGCACCCTCAGACCCACCGTACATCAAGGGCCAACTCCTTCCAGACTTGCTGGTGGTGTTGAATGCCCGTAAGAGGGCAAATTCCTGTAAATAAGATGCCCTTCCATCCTACAGTCTAAACTCATTGATGCTTTGGGGAAAATGGTGGCATTGCACACAACCAACCATTGGAGCATTGACAATACCCAAGGGGTGCCAAGATGCGACAGGGCCCACTGGGATGAAATGGAGGAAACATCAACATCACCATGCCGAGTATTAAAAAAGAGGCCACTGGGGTGGAGCCAAGATGGCGGCATGATCGGAGTGCCACTGCAGAGCTCGGTCGTTCGGTTTCAGACCGAAAGCAGCTAGTGCCACATAGACCATCGTCCTGCCCAGCAGACCGCAGTCTGGGATGCCTGGACTAACTGGGCAGCATTCTGGGCACTGGAGACCAGAATGAAAACTCTGAGGCTGGCCATGGAGTTGTGGTGGGGCAACAAGATGGCAGCAACGGCTGAGTGAGATGGACGGCCCGGCCACAGAGGAACCAGGAGATGTTGGCGGTGAGAGCATATAGATTCTCCTCTCCCTCTCCTCTCCTCGAGCGTGCTCTGTGACAGGGGAAAAAAGTGGCACCCTCCGCCGCTCAGACCACAGACCGAACCAGCTACGCTGGGATAATGGAGAGGCAGTGAACGCACGGTGAGGCAGGAGGTGACCGTAGGCTTTTATGTGAAGGACAGCTGAGTGACACTCTTGACAGGTGAGCAGAGGGGGACCAGAGCGATATAGTGGGGATGCTATCTCCCACACCCCAGCTCACGTAAGGAGGGAGCGGAGACTGGTACAGGAGAGGCTAGAGAGGGTCATGGACTTCCCCAGCAGAGGCAAGCAAGGCCGAATACAAAGTGTGTAGTCCGGAAACCTGGGCAGGAAATGACACCAGAGGGACCTCCGGGCAGTGGGCTTGGGACTGGAGGTAATCCCCAAGAGGGAGAGCCTGGAAAAGCAATAAAGGAACCCAAAGTACAGGACGCATGATCCCCGGTGAGGACAAGTAGGGATAGTGCCACAGAACGCCTTGGATCTCGTCCCCAACCCCTCCTTTTCTCCACAGGAGTGGGATGTACAGGAGGAGGGAGTGAACATCTTGGATGAGTTGCAAGATATCTGGAGTTACAGACTGTGAACCTGTGAGCAGATAGAGGGAACTAGGGGTGGTAGTGGAACTTTAGGCAGGAGGTGCTCTGGTCCAGTAGTAACAGGAATATCACACACAAAAACAACATGGCAGCACAAAGGCAAAGCAAGAAGGAGGGCAACTTAAAAGAACTGTTCGCAAAAACCCCAGCGAAGAAACAGGACCACATCCAGGGAGCGGCACCCTACGGAGTGTAAAACACTGGAGAGCAGGCGGAAGTGAATACAACACTGATAACGAAATCATTGCTAGAGAACCTGTTTGGGGGGGGGGCTATGAGTCAACCTGGCTAGTCTTAAACCAGAGATTGCCACCGCGACTAAGGAAATTAAAAGGGAGGTAGAGGAGATGGAACAGCGAATAGACATGGTGGAACATACGCAGGACACCCAAGTGGATCACCACAGGCATGAACTTCTTACCCTCCAAGAGGCTAACTGTGATCCACAATACAGGCTGGAAGACCTAGAGTATAGGGCATGGCACTCCAACATATGTATTAGAGGGGGACATGCATAAGCATCACCAGGGCCACTGGAACATTTTGAGATACGCCTGTTCCGACATGTTACGCCAGCACTCGAAGACCAAGAGATAAAACTGGACTGCACACACAGCAGGTCGTCCAGCCCAGGCCCCTGGATAGGCACAGGATATACTTATGTGCCTTCACCATTACAGAAAGAACACATTTTAGCAGCAACCAATGTGAATGCAATAGACTTTGAGGACCACAAAATATACTTATATCAAGATCTTTCGCTGCTAACACTGCAGCGTAGACTGGCCCTGCGGCCTATCACAACCATGCTCCAAGGAAAAGAAATTCACTACAAGCGGGGTCACCCCTTCAAGCTGCAATTTGTATGGCAAAATGAAACCCGTACTATCCACACTATCTGAGGTGAAATCCCTCCCTGACATGTCTGTGGAGCTGGACCGTCTCTCTGCCAGTGACACCGACCAGACCGTGCACCCAGACGCTGGAAATCACGGGCACGCAACTCAACAACACAAAGGGAAAACCCATAAACCATCAGAAACGGAAAGCAGGAGGGGAAAAAGCAGAGCTGTTGCGCAGCTTGAGGCGCCGGGAGAGTGTCTCCGAGACAGAGACCCCTAAAAACTTACAGAACGGACACTTGAGGGGACAAGACAGTAAACGTGGGGGAGACCCTGTCCTTCAACCCTGCATAAGGAATGTACTGAGCGGGATACCTGACCAATACAAGCAACTGAACCCAACTGGGAGCAGGAGAACAGATGAGAACAACAGCGATGCTCCCTGATATGGAAGAGATCGACTTGGAACAGTGGGATTTACCCCCGCCACCCCAACACATTTAACTTAACTTGAGTCCCCAGCCGGGAACTGGTTTAATGTTTCTTATTTTATGGTGTACTGACTGTTTCTGCCACACCTTATCTCTTGATACTAGTACGAATACCGCAGGTACTTGATTCACCTACATGCCGGCTAAGCACCCCGAGAATACCCCCATGCTAAATTACCCCACACACATGGCTACTGAGGTACTTAGTCTCAATGCTCCACTAAAGAGGCAAGCTTTACTTTGACTCCCTGGGGAGTCTAAATGTGATTTATGTCTGCTACAGGAGGCACAATTGCTGCAAGCCGACTAGAAACAATTGGGATCCTGCTGGTTCGATAGACAATTTCACTCTTCAGGGCTGGGGGAAGTGGGGGTTGTGGTGGGGGGGGGGGGGGTTGCGATTCTGGCTACACGTTTCAGGGGTATAAACTAACAGTGGCATGTATCTATGGCTCTAATGACCAACAAGAAGTGTTTCTTAGGGAAGCTATTGGACTGGTACTCACTACCAATGATAGGGATGTTCTCATAGGAGGTGATTTTAATGTGGTTCCCGATGCCCTTTTGGAAAGATCAGTATAAAGATGCAGGCGGGAGCATACTCTGTGGGCTTTCGCCACTGGTTGCGGAAGGAGGGTTTGACTGATGTTTGGCGCATTCACAATCTGACACTTGAGTAAAAAAAAAAAATAATAATAATTCTCAGCGACTCACCAGACATGAGTAGACTTTTTAGCCACACAGGGTCTCCTGCACAGGATTAAACAAAGATGGGAGTGGGGGGCCCTTTCTGATCATGTGCCGATTACACTACATTTTGCAGTACCAGACTCGAGGCTGAGGCCCAGGTTATGGAGACTGAATACTAAACTTGTCTCTTGTGCTATGGTCGGCATAGAAATAAGGGATACGATTAGATCATATTTGACCCTTAATGATACACCGGAGATTTTGATAGTTGGGATATGGGAACCTCTGAAGGTGGTGGTTAGAGGACAATTTATAGCCATCGCCACTCGATCTAACACTCTCTGGAGGGAGAAACCTCACCAACTGGAAGCCAAGGTAAAAACTGGAGGAGAGGCATAGAGGAATGGGTGCAATGGACATAAAACGCCAGTTTGGGGTAGCGTGCAAACACCTGAAGGCCTTAGATTTAGGCACAGCTGGACATGCGCTGCTATGTACTAGGCAAATGTATTATGTGGGGGAAGGGGGGAGGAAGACAGGGCGGGACCACTTCTGGCCCATCGATTACAAGCACAGGCAACGCAGAGTAAACGTGATCCAGACTCAGAATTGCGAGACCGTTCAGTGATGGGGTGATTCTGCAGGAAGAGTTTTACACCTCTTTACACAAGGGAGAACTTAGACACATCAGCAATAAACACTTATTTAGATTCAATGCCCTTGCCCCCAAATCCCTCAAGTGACCGCCACGGCCCTAGACAAGGACATTACTTCCACTGAAGTTTTGCTAGCTATACAACGTATCTCCTTGGGGAAGGTGCTGGGGAAGCTGGGTTTGGAGCTGAATTTTAGAAACTGGAGATATTTTGTTACCAATAATGGCATGGCTTTCTAACAGCTTTGCAAATTCAGGAATACTTACTCCCTAGATGCAAGTGGGAACAATCATGGTCATCCCTAAACCCAAGCTGGACCCAGCTCCCTGCTCTTCCTATAGACCTGTCACATTACTGAATATGGATGTGAAACTTTTCACTAGTGTTCTGGCAAACAGACTTGAGCCTGTATTTGCAGGGATTGGTAGGTCCAGACCAGACTGGGTTTATCCCAGAGAGAACTTGTGCCAATAACATTAGGAGGTTGTCACCTTTTAGACAAGGTAGGAAGATCCAATGGCTCCCCAAGGTGCATCATGCTCTGAGTTTATATCTCCCCTGTTCTGCGAACCACAAATGCCATTTATTGACAATCCTGATTCTCTTCCCCCCACACTCTCCTCTTACTGGGAACTCTCAAGACCCGCCAGGACTCCAATAGTAAGAATTGGAGATCTTTTCGATGCCCGAGGCATTATAGACTCTAGCCAACTGCCATCAGATTAAGGTCTCCCACACACTGTGCATTTGCAGTGCCTAGCACTCCAACATTGGGTGTCCTCCCCAGGAATCAAACTACATGCGAGAAGGCCACTCCTTCCCTTTGAGAAATGGTTAACACGCATGTAAGGAAATGCCTCCTTGGCATGGTTGCCCCCTGACTTTTTGCCTTTGCTGATGCTATGTTTACAATTGAAAGTGTGCTGAGGCCTGCTAACCAGGCCCCAGCACCAGTGTTCTTTCCCTAACCTGTACTTTTGTATCCACAATTGGCAGACCCTGGCATCCAGATAAGTCCCTTGTAACTGGTACTTCTAGTACCAAGGGCCCTGATGCCAAGGAAGGTCTCTAAGGGCTGCAGCATGTCTTATGCCACCCTGGAGACCTCTCACTCAGCACAGACACACTGCTTGCCAGCTTGTGTGTGCTAGTGAGGACAAAACGAGTAAGTCGACATGGCACTCCCCTCAGGGTGCCATGCCAGCCTCTCACTGCCTATGCAGTATAGGTAAGCCACCCCTCTAGCAGGCCTTACAGCCCTAAGGCAGGGTGCACTATACCATAGGTGAGGGTACCAGTGCATGAGCATGGTACCCCTACAGTGTCTAAACAAAACCTTAGACATTGTAAGTGCAGGGTAGCCATAAGAGTATATGGTCTGGGAGTCTGTCAAACACGAACTCCACAGCACCATAATGGCTACACTGAAAACTGGGAAGTTTGGTATCAAACTTCTCAGCACAATAAATGCACACTGATGCCAGTGTACATTTTATTGTAAAATACACCACAGAGGGCACCTTAGAGGTGCCCCCTGAAACTTAACCGACTGTCTGTGTAGGCTGACTAGTTCCAGCAGCCTGCCACGCCAGAGACATGTTGCTGGCCCCATGGGGAGAGTGCCTTTGTCACTCTGAGGCCAGTAACAAAGCCTGCACTGGGTGGAGATGCTAACACCTCCCCCAGGCAGGAGCTGTAACACCTGGCGGTGAGCCTCAAGGCTCACCCCTTTGTCACAGCCCAGCAGGGCACTCCAGCTTAGTGGAGTTGCCCGCCCCCTCCGGCCACGGCCCCCACTTTTGGCGGCAAGGCTGGAGGGAACAAAGAAAGCAACAAGGAGGAGTCACTGGCCAGTCAGGACAGCCCCTAAGGTGTCCTGAGCTGAAGCGACTCTAACTTTTAGAAATCCTCCATCTTGCAGATGGAGGATTCCCCCAATAGGGTTAGGATTGTGACCCCCTCCCCTTGGGAGGAGGCACAAAGAGGGTGTACCCACCCTCAGGGCTAGTAGCCATTGGCTACTAACCCCCCAGACCTAAACACGCCCTTAAATTTAGTATTTAAGGGCTACCCTGAACCCTAGAAAATCAGATTCCTGCAACTACAAGAAGAAGGACTGCCTAGCTGAAAACCCCTGCAGAGGAAGACCAGAAGACGACAACTGCCTTGGCTCCAGAAACTCACCGGCCTGTCTCCTGCCTTCCAAAGATCCTGCTCCAGCGACGCCTTCCAAAGGGACCAGCGACCTCGACATCCTCGGAGGACTGCCCCTGCTTCGAAAAGACAAGAAACTCCCGAGGACAGCGGACCTGCTCCAAGAAAGGCTGCAACTTTGTTTCCAGCAGCCTTGAAAGAACCCTGCAAGCTCCCCGCAAGAAGCGTGAGACTTGCATCACTGCACCCGGCGACCCCGACTCGGCTGGTGGAGATCCAACACCTCAGGAGGGACCCCAGGACTACTCTGATACTGTGAGTACCAAAACCTGTCCCCCCTGAGCCCCCACAGCGCCGCCTGCAGAGGGAATCCCGAGGCTTCCCCTGACCGCGACTCTTTGAATCCAAAGTCCCGACGCCTGGGAGAGACCCTGCACCCGCAGCCCCTAGGACCTGAAGGACCGGACTTTCACTGGAGAAGTGACCCCCAGGAGTCCCTCTCCCTTGCCCAAGTGGAGGTTTCCCCGAGGAATCCCCCCCTTGCCTGCCTGCAGCGCTGAAGAGATCCCGAGATCTCTCATAGACTAACATTGCGAACCCGACGCCTGTTTCTACACTGCACCCGGCCGCCCCCGCGCTGCTGAGGGTGAAATTTCTGTGTGGGCTTGTGTCCCCCCCGGTGCCCTACAAAACCCCCCTGGTCTGCCCTCCGAAGACGCGGGTACTTACCTGCAAGCAGACCGGAACCGGGGCACCCCCTTCTCTCCATTCTAGCCTATGTGTTTTGGGCACCACTTTGAACTCTGCACCTGACCGGCCCTGAGCTGCTGGTGTGGTGACTTTGGGGTTGCTCTGAACCCCCAACGGTGGGCTACCTTGGACCAAGAACTAAGCCCTGTAAGTGTCTTACTTACCTGGTTAACCTAACAAATACTTACCTCCCCTAGGAACTGTGAAAATTGCACTAAGTGTCCACTTTTAAAACCGCTATTTGTCAATAACTTGAAAAGTATACATGCAATTTTTATGATTTAAAGTTCCTAATGTACTTACCTGCAATACCTTTCAAACAAGATATTACATGTTAAATTTGAACCTGTGGTTCTTAAAATAAACTAAGAAAAGATATTTTTCTATACAAAACCTATTGGCTGGATTTGTCTCTGAGTGTGTGTACCTCATTTATTGCCTATGTGTATGTACAACAAATGCTTAACACTACTCCTTGGATAAGCCTACTGCTCGACCACACTACCACAAAATAGAGCATTAGTATTATCTATTTTTACCACTATTTTACCTCTAAGGGGAACTCTTGGACTCTGTGCATGCTATTCCTTACGTTGAAATAGCACATACAGAGCCAACGTCCTACAACGCACAAATGACAAGAAGCTCATATCTGACATTTATGGCTTCCTGGTTACACCCCCGCATTTAACCTAGACGTCCCGCTAAGTTCAGATGGAAAGCTCAATGTGGGCTCCTTCACAGACAGAGAATGGTAGGATGTGCTGCATAGTGCAAGAGTGATGGCTCGCAACATGAACACTAAAGAACTCCAGTTAAAAATAGTGCATTACTGGTATTTCACACCAGCACGGGTAGCTGCATGGCAGAAAGACACCACAGTCAAGTACTGGAGAAATTGTAGGCAGCTAGGTTCACTGACACATCTTGGTGCAATGCTCCAGAGTGGCCTCCATTCTGGGACAACATTTTAAACACTATTGATGAGATTTATGAAACCACACTACCCTGCTTTCCCAGCTACGTATTACTAAGGCTTCCAAACCAACAGACCTATCCCTTCAAATCCCTGAAAGGCAAAGCCATTACATTAATCGGAGCAGCTAATCAACTTCTAACCCAATGGGGTACTGAGGTTATCCCTACACACATGGACTGGCTACACAAGCTGTAGGAAACACTGGTAATGGAGAAAATGACAGCCGTGGCTACCGGTTCCCTACCCACTTTGAATAAAATGTGGGGTCCCTGTATGGCATATCTTTCGGATTAATTTAAGGGACTGACATGCCCATGTTATCTGCGTGTCCTCCATTTGACTAGCTCAAGCATACATCTCAAGGTACAAAACACACAGCAGGGAGAAGTAGGGATTGACCCATGGGGGTGATAAACTAATTATGTGGTGGTAATGAATTGCAGGTGTGGTGTTGTCCTTATTTCTCTTTCTGTTTTTTACATTTATTGTTTATACTCTTTCTCCACCAGCCAGTGGTTGTAGGGGATACTGTTGTATACCATTGAAAATTATTAAAAATGATTTAATACTAAAAAAAGAAGCCACCAAATTGTTCAGGAGGATAAACTGATATCAAATAATTCCATCAGATGTGCCCTGGACTCATCAGCTATGACCGCCAGGGGCATAAATACAAGCATATTGTTGCGTATACATGCTTAGCTATGTATGTCTGGCTTTAAGCCAGAAGTAGGGCAAGCGCCTCTTAAGCCCTTAGCTGCTGGGCCTCTTAGGTATTTCTCATTACACATAGAGTTTTACACTGAAAACAGAAGTGTTTTTTTGCAAAGTGCTTTAGCTGTGGATTTTGGCCTCTAGCTCAGCTGGCACCTAGGAAAATCTAGCAAACCTGTACATTTTTTTAAAACTAGACACCTAGAGGAATCCAGGATTGGGTGGCTTGTGGGGCTCTCACCAGGTTCTGTCACTCAGAATTCTTAAACCTCACAATTTTTCAAAAACAATTCCGGGGGCATGGTCAAGATGGCACTCGTGTAGAAGCGGTTTCTTGGAGCTCTGACAGTGGGGAATGGCGCAGGTAAGCTAACCAATGATTTTAGTCTGGCTCGGGAGGTGCAGAGGTGTGGAGAGGGACAAGAGCCTGCTTTGAGCCCCTGCGGTGCGGAGCTGCGAGATGAAATGCTGATCATGAGCTGCAAAGCGTTTGGGGCTTGTTGGCCATGTGATGAGGGAGTCCCAGATGAGGGCCTGCAATACTGCGTTGGGTAGAGGCTGGCCAGCCACAGCATTCCTGCGGCACGAGACGGCACAAGAGCAGACCAGGCGGGGACTATCTGTTTCCTGCGGCCCCCGAACACAGCAACAGCGAAAGAGTGGGTAATGCATGTGCTGCACTGGAGCACCACTTGGTGATGAGAACCTGTGTGGCGCCAAGGTAGGCTGTGCTGTTGGAGACTGAGCATGGGGACAGCCTAAAACTCGCTGCAGAAGGACGTAGCACACAGAGGTGGACATGGAATAGCAGCTGCATCCTCTGCAGGGGCCTTTCACTAGCGACTGACCTCCTCCCTGGCATATTGATGAGGTGAACTGCGAGCGGGGTGGTGGTGCGACCGTGGGGAAGACCTCCCCCAGGCAGTGGTGACATTGTTGGAAAGTCATTGGTGTCGCACCCGGCTATGGGTACAGTACCTGGCCCTGAGAACACGTGGCGGGGGGGGGTGTGGGTGTGTGGTGGGAGTGGTGTGGAGCACCTTCTACTTTCGACAAGTCTCCTCCTTTGTGGCTGGCTGAGCCGATGCAGGTCCACCTCCAGGACTGGGGGGAGCTCTGACACCAGTGGTCACTTTGGTCTGGCACAGCAGTTTTCAGACTGCTCCCTCACTGGCTGGGCGCTCCCTGCCCTGAAGACATGACTTTGCAGCGCCACACCAAAAATGATGGCACCCTCAAGGACCTCATCAGCAAGATCCTTGCAAAGAAAATGGATTCCCCCCTTGGGGAAGACCTTTGGATACCAGTGGGACCGAAATTGGAGGGTGCCCAGACGATGACACCACCCCTATAACAAAGGCCTTTCTGGAACAACTGTTCTGGGTACTGCATGAAGCCTTTGCCGCTCTTAAGCAGGACGTTGCGGCAGAGGTTAGGCCTCAAAAGGGAAATAGCAGAATTTGGGCAGTGAATTGACACAGTAGAACGCACCCATGATGCCCAGGAAGAAGATAGACTAGCACCAGAGGGAGATTCTAGCCCTACAGGACAGCAATAGAGACCTGAAGTATAGCCTGGAAGACTTTGAAAACAGAGACACTCCTGTAACTGCCGTAGAGGTGTGCTGCTGCAGGCAACCACTGGGAAGCTTGAGGCCATACCGCTCCAGAGCTCAAAGATCAAGACATCCTGCTAGACCACATCCATAGGGCAGGCTGGCCTGCTCAGTCCCCAGGTCAAATGCAGGATATACTTGCGTGCCCCCACTACTACCATCAGCAAGAATTGTATTTATTCATTCATTTATTTATACAAATTTGCATAATACCAATACCAACAACAACCCCGAGCATTCATGATAGATCGCAAGGAGTCCACAAGCGTGTGCCCAAGACTAGTCGGGATAACTAGGCGAAGTCCAATGAAACAATGCACTCAGCAGGGTCGAAGCCCCTGGTTCAACTACCATCCCATATACATGCCAATAAGAGTTGCAAGAGGCACAGTCCCAAGAGGAATCGAAATACAGAAATACTTGGTGTAGGAAGTTGGCTCTGTATGTGCTATTTCAAAGTAAGGAATAGCATGCACAGAGTCCAAGGGTTCCCCTTAGAGGTAAAATAGTGGTAAAAAGAGATAATACTAATGCTCTATTTTGTGGTAGTGTGGTCGAGCAGTAGGCTTATCCAAGGAGTAGTGTTAAGCATTTGTTGTACATACACATAGACAATAAATGAGGTACACACACAGAGACAAATCCAGCCAATAGGTTTTTGTATAGAAAAATATCTTTTCTTAGTTTATTTTAAGAACCACAGGTTCAAATTCTACATGTAATATCTCATTCGAAAGGTATTGCAGGTAAGTACTTTAGGAACTTCAAATCATAAAAATTGCATGTATACTTTTCAAGTTATTGACAAATAGCTGTTTTAAAAGTGGACACAGTGCAATTTTCACAGTTCCTGGGGGAGGTAAGTTTTTGTTAGTTTTACCAGGTAAGTAGGACACTTACAGGGTTCAGTTCTTGGTCCAAGGTAGCCCACCGTTGGGGGTTCAGAGCAACCCCAAAGTCACCACACCAGCAGCTCAGGGCCGGTCAGGTGCAGAGTTCAAAGTGGTGCCCAAAACACATAGGCTAGAATGGAGAGAAGGGGGTGCCCCGGTTCCGGTCTGCTTGCAGGTAAGTACCCGCGTCTTCGGAGGGCAGACCAGGGGGGTTTTGTAGGGCACCGGGGGGGACACCAGCCCACACAGAAATTTCACCCTCAGCAGCGCGGGGGCGGCCGGGTGCAGTGTAGAAACAAGCGTCGGGTTCGCAATGTTAGTCTATGAGAGATCTCGGGATCTCTTCAGCGCTGCAGGCAGGCAAGGGGGGGGTTCCTCTGGGAAACCTCCACTTGGGCAAGGGAGAGGGACTCCTGGGGGTCACTTCTCCAGTGAAAGTCCGGTCCTTCAGGTCCTGGGGGCTGCGGGTGCAGGGTCTCTCCCAGGCGTCGGGACTTGGGATTCAAAGAGTCGCGGTCAGGGGAAGCCTCGGGATTCCCTCTGCAGGCGGCGCTGTGGGGGCTCAGGGGGGACAGGTTTTGGTACTCACAGTATCAGAGTAGTCCTGGGGTCCCTCCTGAGGAGTTGGATCTCCACCAGCCGAGTCGGGGTCGCCGGGTGCAGTGTTGCAAGTCTCACGCTTCTTGCGGGGAGCTTGCAGGGTTCTTTCAAGGCTGCTGGAAACAAAGTTGCAGCCTTTCTTGGAGCAGGTCCGCTGTCCTCGGGAGTTTCTTGTCTTTTCGAAGCAGGGGCAGTCCTCAGAGGATGTCGAGGTCGCTGGTCCCTTTGGAAGGCGTCGCTGGAGCAGGATCTTTGGAAGGCAGGAGACAGGCCGGTGAGTTTCTGGAGCCAAGGCTGTTGTCGTCTTCTGGTCTTCCTCTGCAGGGGTTTTTCAGCTAGGCAGTCCTTCTTCTTGTAGTTGCAGGAATCTAATTTTCTAGGGTTCAGGGTAGCCCTTAAATACTAAATTTAAGGGCTTGTTTAGGTCTGGGGGGTTAGTAGCCAATGGCTACTAGCCCTGAGGGTGGGTACACCCTCTTTGTGCCTCCTCCCAAGGGGGAGGGGGTCACAATCCTAACCCTATTGGGGGAATCCTCCATCTGCAAGATGGAGGATTTCTAAAAGTTAGTCACTTCAGCTCAGGACCCCTTAGGGGCTGTCCTGACTGGCCAGTGACTCCTCCTTGTTGCTTTCTTTGTTCCCTCCAGCCTTGCCGCCAAAAGTGGGGGCCGTGGCCGGAGGGGGCGGGCAACTCCACTAAGCTGGAGTGCCCTGCTGGGCTGTGACAAAGGGGTGAGCCTTTGAGGCTCACCGCCAGGTGTTACAGCTCCTGCCTGGGGGAGGTGTTAGCATCTCCACCCAGTGCAGGCTTTGTTACTGGCCTCAGAGTGACAAAGGCACTCTCCCCATGGGGCCAGCAACATGTCTCTGGTGTGGCAGGCTGCTGGAACTAGTCAGCCTACACAGACAGTCGGTTAAGTTTCAGGGGGCACCTCTAAGGTGCCCTCTGTGGTGTATTTTACAATAAAATGTACACTGGCATCAGTGTGCATTTATTGTGCTGAGAAGTTTGATACCAAACTTCCCAGTTTTCAGTGTAGCCATTATGGTGCTGTGGAGTTCGTGTTTGACAGACTCCCAGACCATATACTCTTATGGCTACCCTGCACTTACAATGTCTAAGGTTTTGTTTAGACACTGTAGGGGTACCATGCTCATGCACTGGTACCCTCACCTATGGTATAGTGCACCCTGCCTTAGGGCTGTAAGGCCTGCTAGAGGGGTGTCTTACCTATACTGCATAGGCAGTGAGAGGCTGGCGTGGCACCCTGAGGGGAGTGCCATGTCGACTTACTCGTTTTGTCCTCACTAGCACACACAAGCTGGCAAGCAGTGTGTCTGTGCTGAGTGAGAGGTCTCCAGGGTGGCATAAGACATGCTGCAGCCCTTAGAGACCTTCCTTGGCATCAGGGCCCTTGGTACTAGAAGTACCAGTTACAAGGGACTTATCTGGATGCCAGGGTCTGCCAATTGTGGATACAAAAGTACAGGTTTAGGGAAAGAACACTGGTGCTGGGGCCTGGTTAGCAGGCCTCAGCACACTTTCAATTGTAAACATAGCATCAGCAAAGGCAAAAAGTCAGGGGGCAACCATGCCAAGGAGGCATTTCCTTACACTTGGGGAATTAAACCAATAACAATCATAACATCAGAAGGACGGAGGCAGCCGATCAGATCCACACAGCAGGAATGTCCAACAAGCATCGTTTCCCACACATGCGGGAGCAACATTCGGTCCAAACAGTAGTGCACGTAACCTTACACCCAGCGCAAGGATTCTCTCAATCTCAACCAGTGCCTTCCATAAATGAGCGAAAGGGCGCCCAGATGTCTCTAGGGCGAGAGCGTGCAGGGGCCAACTCCCAAAAGATGGACAGCTGCTCCTGACAGAAAACAGCGTCCTGCAGCCAATCATCCTTCCGCGGAGCCCTGCCCCTCCCCCAGCAGACCACCACTCTTCTCTTCGCCAGCAAAAGCAACATACCCACAAGGCGTCTCCACTCCGACGGCACCCCATCCAGCAGACCCAGCAGCGCCACCGCAGGAGAAAAGGGCAGATCCAAGCCAGTCACGCCAGTTATCACCCGCATCACTTCACCCCAAAAGACGCGGACTGCCTCAAGTCCACGCCAAATGCAGAAAATCGGCGTCGGGGGCATGGCAGCGCGCATGCTCATACAGCCCAATAGCCCGTAGACTGAGGGGGGTATAATACAAACGATGCAAGAATTTGAAGTTGTAGGAAGTTGGCTCTGTATGCACTATTTCAAAGTAAGAAATAGCATGCACAGAGTCCAAGGGTTCCCCTTAGAGGTAAGATAGTGGCAAAAAGAGATAATTCTAATGCTCTATTTTGTGGTAGTGTGGTCGAGCAGTAGGCTTATCAGAGGGTAGTGTTAAGAATTTGTTGTACACACAGGCAATAAATGGGGAACACACACTCAAAGACCATTCCAGGCCAGTAGGTTTTTATATAGAAAAATCTTTTCTTAGTTTATTTTAAGAACCACAGGTTCAAGATTTACAAACAATACTTTAAATGAAAGGTATTTCACTTAGGAACTTTAGGAACTTTGAATTAGCAAAATGGCATATACAGTTTTAACACAAATGGCAAGCTATTTTAAAACTGGACACAGTGCAATTTTCAACAGTTCCTGGGGGAGGTAAGTGTTTGTTAGTTTTGCAGGTAAGTAAACCACCTACAGGGTTCAATGTTGGGTCCAAGGTAGCCCACCATTGGGAGTTCAGAGCAACCCCAAAGTTACCACACCAGCAGCTCAGGGCCAGTCAGGTGCAGAGGTCAAAGTGGTGCCCAAAACACAGGCTTCAATGGAGAAGGGGCTGCCCCGGTTCCATTCTGCCAGCAGGTAAGTACCCGCGTCTTTGGAGGGCAGACCAGGGGGGTTTTGTAGGGCACGGGGGGGGGGGGAGGAGAGACACAAGTCAGCACAAAAAGTACACCCTCAGCGGCACGGGGGCGGCCGGGTGCAGAGTGCAAACAGGCGTCTGGTTTGCAATGTAGTTCAATGGGAGACACAGGGGTCTCTTCAGCGATTGGGGGGGGGGGGGGGGTTGGGTCCTCGGGGTAGCCACCACCTGGGCAAGGGAGAGGGCCACCTGGGGGTCGCTTCTGCACTGGAGGTCAGATTCTTCAGGTCCTGGGGGCTGCGGGTGCAGTGTCCTTACCAGGCGTCGAGTTCTTAGAAGCAGGCAGTCGCTGTCAGGGGGAGCCTCTGCATTCCCTCTGCAGGTGTCGCTGTGGGGACTCAGGGGGGTCAACTCTGGCTACTCACGGGCTCGCAGTCGCCGGGGAGTCCTCCCTGTAGTGTTGGTTCTCCACAAGTCGAGCCGGGGGCGTCGGGTGCAGAGCGCAAAGTCTCACGCTTCCGGCAGGAAACGTGTGTTCTTTAAAAGTTGCTTCTTTGTTGCAAAGATGTTTCTTCTTTGGAGCAGAGCCGCTGTCCTCTGGAGTTCTTGGTCCTTTTAGATGCAGGGTAGTCCTCTGAGGCTTCAGAGGTTGCTGGACCCTGTGGAACGCGTCGCTGGAGCAGTTCTTTTGAAGTGAGGAGACAGGCCGGTAGAGCTGGGGCCAAAGCAGTTGGTGTCTCCTTCTCTGCAGGTTTTTCAGCTCAGCAGTCCTTCGTCTTAGGTTGCAGGAATCTAGTTTCCTAGGTTCTGGGGTGCCCCTAAAGACTGAATTTAGGGGTGTGTTTAGGTCTGGGAGGGCAGTAGCCAATGGCTACTGTCCTTGAGGGTGGCTACACCCTCTTCGTGCCTCCTCCCTGAGGGGAGGGGGGCACATCCCTATTCCTATTTGGGGAATCCTCCAAAATCAAGATGGAGGATTTCTAAAGGCAGGGGTCACCTCAGCTCAGGACACCTTAGGGGCTGTCCTGACTGGTGGGTGACTCCTCCTTGTTTTTCTCATTATCTCCCGTGGACTTGCTGCCAAAAGTGGGGCCTGTGTCCAGGGGGCGGGCATCTCCACTAGCTGGAGTGCCCTGGGGCATTGTAACATGAAGCCTGAGTCTTTGAGGCTCACTGCTAGGTGTTGCAGTTCCTGCAGGGGGAGGTGTGAAGCACCTCCACCCAGAGCAGGCTTTTGTTTGTCCTCCGAGAGCACAAAGGCTCTCACCACATGGGGTCAGAAACTCGTCTCTCAGCAGCAGGCTGGCACAGACCAGTCAGTCCTGCACTGAAGGATTGGGTAAAATACAGGGGCATCTCTAAGATGCCCTCTGTGTGCATTTTTTAATAAATCCAACACTAGCATCAGTGTGGGTTTATTATTCTGAGAAGTTTGATACCAAACTTCCCAGTATTCAGTGTAGCCATTATGGAGCTGTGGAGTTCGTGTTTGACAGACTCCCAGACCATATACTCTTATGGCTACCCTGCACTTAGAATGTCTAAGGTTTTGCTTAGACACTGTAGGGGCATAGTGCTCATGCACCTATACCCTCACCTGTGATATAGTGCACCCTGCCTTAGGGCTGTAAGGCCTGCTAGAGGGGTGACTTACCTATGCCATAGGCAGTGTGAGGTTGGCATGTCGACTTAGTCATTTTCTCACAAGCTGGCAAGCAGTGGGTCTGTGCTGAGTGAGGGGTCCCTAGGGTGGCATAAGACATGCTGCATCCCTTAGAGACCTTCCCTGGTGTCAGGGCCCTTGGTACCAGGGGTACCAGTTACAAGGGACTTACCTGGGTGCCAGGGTTGTGCCAATTGTGGAGACAATGGTACATTTTAGGTGAAAGAACACCGGTGCTGGGGCCTGGTTAGCAGGGTTCCAGCACACTTCTCAGTCAAGTCAGCATCAGTATCAGGCAGAAAGTGGGGGGGTAACTGCAACAGGGAGCCATTTCCTTACAGAAGTGTATAAGCCGCAGTCTATAATTGGGCGACAATGCTCATGTGCGCGCAGCAGCCTCTCCACATAGCATCAGTGATCTCCATCCCAACATCCCTCTCCCATTTGACTCTTGCAGCCTCCACCACCCCCCGTCGCTGCTCCTGCGCGCACCTATACAGTTTGGTGATAAGCTGACGTGGGGACTGCACGCGTCAAAGCAGCTCCAGTGCCTGACAAGGCTGAGGCATAATCGGGAGACCAGCAAATCGCGTCCGGAGCATCGCATATACCCTTAAGTACAGCCTATGCAGCGCATTATCAACCCCATTGCTATGCGCCTCCTCAGTCGACCGCAGACGCTCATTCACAAACCAGTCTCCCAGCAAGGACAGCCCAGAAGTCCCGCAATCGCACATCACTGGACATTCTCTCATCCGCAACTTCCAACGCCGGCATTGTGGGGGCAAAGGGCACACATCCACCCGACCGACGCATCAGAGCAGCCCAAGCCCCAGACGTCATACATCCGAGCACTCTCGGCAGCCGATCCGGCCATACCGCATCACTCTCCCACAAGATGAGGCAAATATCGTGCCGGGCGGATCCAGAAATACGCAAAGTGGGCCTGAGCACAGTAATAATACAACTCCAGATCTGGGGCAGCAAGCCCACCCATCTCAAATGGCAACGTCCACTTCTCCCATGCGATCCTGGGCTGCCCGCCCGCCCACACCAACCGCACCAAAGCCAAACTAAGTCTCTGCAGAAAGCTCCGGGGCAACATCAGAAGAAGATTAACAAAAGATACAGGAATTTAGGCAAAACAACCATCTTAGCAGTGCCAATGCGCCCAATCAGCGAAAGCGGCAAGGAGCGCCACATCTCCAACCAGGCCATCAACCTGCCATAATTGGCAAGCCAAAGGGTCTCAACATCACAGCTGAGCCATATGCCCAAATAACGGACGGGGCCCTCCGCCCACTCAACAGGATACCGCGACGGAAAGCGTGCAGTGTGACGAGTAAGAGGAAGCACCACCGACTTAGACCAGTTCATCACTATACCAGAGAAAGTACCGAAACGGACAACCTCAGTGAGCAAAATATCCAAGTTCCCACTCGGCTCCCGTGTATACAGCACAATATCATCTGCGTACATAGAGACTAGGATCGGGCGCTGCCTAAACTGCAGCCCCCTATGGTTATGGTGCTGCTGCAGATAGGCCGCCAACGGCTCCATTGCAGTAATGAATAGGAGCGGGGACAGAGTGCAATCCTGCCGGTTTCCCCGGGCCACCGGAAAGGATTCAGAGACACATCCATTCAACCGGAGCCGCGCAACTGGATCCGTATAGAGCAATCGAATCAGCCCTATAAAGCGCGTGCTTATACCAACCCTGCTCAACAGCGCAAATAAGTAGGGCCAGGACAGGGAATTGAACGCCTTTGTCTCGTCCAAAAAAACTGCAGCAGCCTCATCTTCCGCCGTGAGGCTACCCAACACTGTGAAAAACGTGTGTAAGTTATGCGCAGTCGAGCGGCCCGGCACAAACCCAGACTGATCTGGGAGCACCAGCCGCGACATCAACGGCTGCAGCCGATGCGCTATCAACTTAGCCAATATCTTATTGTCAACATTAATCATGGAAAGCGGGCGGCACGAATCGCAGCTGCAAGGATCCTTGCCTGGCTTAAGTATTGTAACAATCAGCACTTCCCGCAGAGAGGCGGGAAGAGAGCCCGCCTCCAACGCCTCAGCATAAACCTCCAACAGGTAGGGGGCCAGAATGTTTGAGTACTCCTTATAGAAGGCAGGGGTCAAGCCATCGAGACCCGGAGCTTTACCACGAGACAATCCGCTGATGACTGCCCTTACCTCCTCCACCGAGACGGGCTCATCAAAATAGGCTCTATGCTTGTCATCAAACCAAAGCAGACTAATGTCAGCGAAGTAAGCCTGCGCCACATCCAGAATTGACACAGCAGGGGCCAAGTACAAATCCTCAAAATATCGTGCAAAAACCTGCATAATCCCCACCGTTCCGGTTACCCGCTGTCCTCCCCTCCCGTCTATCTCGGTGACGTACCCACTCACCCAAGGCTTGCGCAGCATACTTGCCAAGGTGCGACCTGCCCCGTCACCCTCCCCATAGCGCCGGGCCTGGGCATATTTCCCCAAGAAGCACACCTCGCGGCCAGATGCCTCTTCGTATCTGGAAACCGCAGCCTGCAAAGCCTCTAACGTCCCTCCAGCCCAGTCCGTTGCCAGTTTCGCCTCTGTAGGAAGTTGGCTCTGTATGTGCTATTTCAAAGTAAGGAATAGCATGCACAGAGTCCAAGGGTTCCCCTTAGAGGTAAGATAGTGGTAAAAAGAGATAATACTAATGCTCTATTTTGTGGTAGTGTGGTCGAGCAGTAGGCTTATCCAAGGAGTAGTGTTAAGCATTTGTTGTACATACACATAGACAATAAATGAGGTACACACACTCAGAGACAAATCCAGCCAATAGGTTTTGTTATAGAAAAATATATTTTCTTAGTTTATTTTAAGAACCACAGGTTCAAATTTAACATGTAATATCTTGTTTGAAAGGTATTGCAGGTAAGTACATTAGGAACTTTGAATCATTTCAATTGCATGTATACTTTTCAAGTTATTCACAAATAGCTATTTTAAAAGTGGACACAGTGCAATTTTCACAGTTCCTGGGGGAGGTAAGTTTTTGTTAGTTTTACCAGGTAAGTACGACACTTACAGGGTTCAGTTCTTGGTCCAAGGTAGCCCACCGTTGGGGGTTCAGAGCAACCCCAAAGTTACCACACCAGCAGCTCCGGGCCGGTCAGGTGCAGAGTTCAAAGTGGTGCCCAAAACGCATAGGCTTCAATGGAGAGAAGGGGGTGCCCCGGTTCCAGTCTGCCAGCAGGTAAGTACCCGCGTCTTCGGAGGGCAGACCAGGGGGTTTTGTAGGGCACCGGGGGGGGACACAAGCCCACACAGAAATTTCACCCTCAGCGGCGCGGGGGCAGCCGGGTGCAGTGTTAGAACAAGCGTCGGGTTCGCAATGGAAGTCAATGAGAGATCAAGGGATCTCTTCAGCGCTGCAGGCAGGCAAGGGGGGGCTTCCTCTGGGAAACCTCCACTTGGGCAAGGGAGAGGGACTCCTGGGGGTCACTTCTGCAGTGAAAGTCCGGTCCTTCAGGTCCTGGGGGCTGCGGGTGCAGGGTCTTTTCCAGGCGTCGGGACTTAGGTTTCAGAGAGTCGCGGTCAGGGGAAGCCTCGGGATTCCCTCTGCAGGCGGTGCTGTGGGGGCTCAGGGGGGACAGGTTTTGGTACTCAGTTGTAGAGTAGTCCGGGGGTCCTCCCTGAGGTGTTGGTTCTCCACCAGCTGAGTCGGGGTCGCCGGGTGCAGTGTTGCAAGTCTCACGCTTCTTGCGGGGAGATTGCAGGGTTCTTTAAAGCTGTTCCTTTGGATAAAGTTGCAGTCTTTTTGGAGCAGGTCCGCTGTCCTCGGGAGTTTCTTGTCGTCGTCGAAGCAGGGCAGTCCTCAGAGGATTCAGAGGTCGCTGGTCCCTTTGGAAGGCGTCGCTGGAGCAGAGTTCTTTGGAAGGCAGGAGACAGGCCGGTGAGTTTCTGGAGCCAAGGCAGTTGTTGTCTTCTGGTCTTCCTCTGCAGGGGTTTTCAGCTAGGCAGTCCTTCTTCTTCTTCTTGTTGTTGCAGGAATCTAGTTTCTAGGTTCAGGGAGAGCCCTTAAATACTAAATTTAAGGGCGTGTTTAGGTCTGGGGGGTTAGTAGCCAATGGCTACTAGCCCTGAGGGTGGGTACACCCTCTTTGTGCCTCCTCCCAAGGGGAGGGGGTCACATCCCTAATCCTATTGGGGGAATCCTCCATCTGCAAGATGGAGGATTTCTAAAAGTTAGTCACCTCAGCTCAGGACACTTTAGGGGCTGTCCTGACTGGCCAGTGACTCCTCCTTGTTATTCTCATTTTCTCCGGCCTTGCCGCCAAAAGTGGGGGCCGGGGCCGGAGGGGGCGGGCAACTCCACTAGCTGGAGTGTCCTGCGGTGCTGTGACAAAGGGGTGAGCCTTTGAGGCTTACCGCCAGGTGTTATAGCTCCTGCCTGGGGGAGGTGTTAGCATCTCCACCCAGTGCAGGCTTTGTTACTGGCCTCAGAGTGACAAAGGCACTCTCCCCATGGGGCCAGCAACATGTCTCTGGTGTGGCAGGCTGCTGGAACTAGTCAGCCTACACAGACAGTCGGTTAAGTTTCAGGGGGCACCTCTAAGGTGCCCTCTGTGGTGCATTTTACAATAAAATGTACACTGGCATCAGTGTGCATTTATTGTGCTGAGAAGTTTGATACCAAACTTCTCAGTTTTCAGTGCAGCCATTATGGTGCTGTGGAGTTCGTGTAAAACAGACTCCCAGACCATATACTCTTATGGCTACCCTGCACTTACAATGTCTAAGGTTTTGCTTAGACACTGTAGGGGCACAGTGCTCATGCACTGGTACCCTCACCTATGGTATAGTGCACCCTGCCTTAGGGCTGTAAGGCCTGCTAGAGGGGTGTCTTACCTATACTGCATAGGCAGTGAGAGGCTGGCATGGCACCCTGAGGGGAGTGCCATGTCGACTTATTCATTTTGTTCTCACTAGCACACACAAGCTGGTAAGCAGTGTGTCTGTGCTGGGTGAGAGGTCTCTAGGGTGGCATAATGCATGCTGCAGCCCTTAGAGACCTTCCCTGGCATCAGGGCCCTTGGTACCAGTTACAAGGGACTTATCTGGGTGCCAGGGTGTGCCAATTGTGGAATCAAAAGTACAGGTTAGGGAAAGAACACTGGTGCTGGGGCCTGGTTAGCAGGCCTCAGCACCCTTTCAATTCAAAACATAGCATCAGCAAAGGCAAAAAGTCAGGGGGTAACCATGCCAAGGAGGCATTTCCTTACAGCCTCCAACTCCACTATCTGAGACTTCCGCTCAGCTAATTCTCAACGCAAGGCACGAAGCACACCATGCTGCTTAGAGAGGCACACCCCTCGAATAAACACTTTAAATGCCTCCCAAAGCGTACCGGCCGAGCTCACCGACCCATGATTCTCAGCAAAGAAATGCAAAATGGCCTCCCGCACCTCCTCACGGAACACCAGGGAGCAAGTCTGAGGCATATACCTAGGCCTGATGTGAATGCTCCCATTTCTGTGCTGCAGTTGAAGCCCCAGCAGCAAGACGTCATAATGCTGTAACTCTTCTACCGATCAGTGGATGTTGATGGCCCAATATGAGACTACGGCGGAGCTCAATCTTCGGTGGATGGACTTGGAGATGCAGACATATTGGTGCACGGTGCTCTTCCCCGGAGTTGGACTTCGTGTTGTTAGCTGGCAGGTAGCTTCTTTAACACTTGTTTGTTTGTTTTTCCCCCTTGTTAATGATGCTCTTTTGTGATGCAAAGCATATATACATGTCTCGAACAGGTCTTACACGGATAGATCAGACATTCCCAGAGTGCCTTAAGGTACATATTATACAATCACTGTACTTCGTCTTAATGTAAGAGGACTTAATGTGCCTGTGAAGAGGTTTGCCCTTCTTTCCCTCCTCAAGGAATCCAAGTGTGACATATGCCTGTTACAAGAAACACACCTAGCTGGGGCAGATTGGAGGAGATTGAGGTCTGGACTGTTTGATAGGCAGTAACACTCTGCGGGCCCTGGGCAGAGGGTAAGGATGTAGCGATGTTGTTGGCCACGCACTTCCCGGGGAGGATACTGGGAATACAAGCTGAAGTGAAAGGGAGATTATTAGCAATACTTCTAGACCTATAAGGGTCTAGATTCATGTTTGCATGCTTTTACGGCCTTAATGACCAACAACAATTTCTTAGAGAAGCAATTGGTCAGGTATTCTTCACAGACGTATTTATAGGAGGGGACTTCAATATCGTCCCAGACACCCATCTAGATAGATTAGCTCAGCGTCACAGCCAGGCCGGAGCATTCTTCATAGACTTTCGGGAGTGGATGGAGGAGGCAGGTTTGATGGATGTGTGGTGGGTGAAGAATTCTGCAGTTCAAGGATATACTTATTTTTCAGCTTCCCACCAGACCTATGCGCACTTAGACCTTTACCTCACCTTGCTGCACATTTCTAGCTTGTTGGCCCAGGTGGCGATTGGGGTATTGGCCCTATCTGATCGTGCCCCGGTCACACTGCACCTCCAGTCACCAAGCCCCTGCTCGGCTCTGAAACCTTGGCACCTGAACGTTAATCTCCTTGAATATGAGGCTATAGCAATAGAAATTAAGAATATGATATGCATACTTTACTTTCAATGACACCTTGGAGCCCCAGTGGCTCTCTTGTGAGACACATTAAAACCAGTTACTAAGGGCCAGTCTATTGCCTTTGCAGCACACTTTAATAAAAGTAGGCATGTCAAGCGCCAGCAACTGAATGACCGTGTTAGAGAATTGGAGAGGATGCATAGGAATACTGGCTCAATGCCTACGCACTGAGAGCTGTCTGTGATCCGTAAACAACTAAAGACCCTAGACTGACAGGGCGGAGTATGTTCTCCTGGGCACGAAGCAAAAGTACTATGTGGTGGGGTGTGGATAAAGCAGGACCCCTTTTGGCATATCTCCTCCACACCCAAACAGAGCAACTGAGGGTAAATGAAATAAGATTGCAAAACTGAACTGTCGGGCGAGAAGGGTCCGATTCTTAAGGCGTTTGAAGCTTTTTATACCTCCCTCTATGCAGCCGAGGTGTTGGACCCTACTGAGATTGAATACTACTTGGAGCCAGCCCCACTGACCTGTCTCCCACATAGCACCCATTAGACAAAAATATCCCCCCCCCCCCCAAAAAAAAAACTGAGGTGCTTATGGCCATCTAATGCCTCTGACCGGGGAAGGTCCCATGGCACGATGGTCTTGGAGTGGAATTTTATAAATCCTTCGGGGTACTCCTAGTGTCTATTTTGGCTTGATTATAAAATGGCTTTGTGACATCCGGCAATCTCACTCCTACGATGCAATTAAGCACGAATATAGTGATCCCAAAGCCAGGGCAAGACCCTCATTTGAGCTCATCTTACTGGCCGATCACACCGTTAAATACTGCTGCTAAGCTCTTTCCGGGCATCTAGGTTGGGGCCCTATATGCAGGGCCTGGTGGACCCAGAGTGAGCGTGCACAGATAACACTAGAAGGCCCTGCCATATCTTGGACGAAACCCAGCGTGCCAAGAGGTCTTAGCATCTGTCTATAGATACAAAGAAAGGCTTTCGACAGAGTACATTGGGGATCCTTACATACACTCCTTCCCCACTATGGGCTGGGACTGCGGATTTGCCACTGGATCTTATGTAATGATAGCTCTCCACAGGCAATGGTGAGCTTGAATAGCTCTGTGCCTAAGCCAGATTCCATCTTTATAGGCATGCAACAGGGTTGCCCCACTGTTGCTGCTGCTATAGTCTCTGTATATGGAGACACTTGCCAAATGAATGCCAACATCTACACATTCATGCTATTCCAATGCGTGGTGGGTCTCAAGACAGCACTCTATGTGGATGATGTGCTGCTCTAGGTGTCTCAGCCGCAACAATCACTCCTGGTGATTTATGTAGGAATTGACAACATTTGGAGCAGTGGCGGGTTACAAAACAAATTTGAATAAGTCCTCTATCCTAAAGCTCACAGTACCGGAAACAGGTGGGGTGCAGCTCAGAAGCTGCTTTTTGCATGGGCTATGCAGGGATTAAAGTACTTAGGCATACAGATTCATCCTACGCCGACAGCTACACCCTCTCCTGGCTAGGCCGTGTGGCATCAATCAAAATTATGCTATTACCCAAAGTGCTTTTTATTATGCAAACCCTCTTGCTGCAGCCTCCTTGTGGGCTCTTAAATAAACTGCAGAACCTAATCTGGGAGTTTATCTGAGCCGGATAAAGTCAAGAATGGTGTAGACACAGGCCGATCTGCCAGTGTCTGAGGGCGGGCTTGGGGAGGTACCTCACCTGCTAAGCTACTATCAGGCAGCACTATTTAGTGGAATTATCATGTGTGCGCACTAAAATACTGGTGCTTCATTATCAGGCAGTGGCTGGGCAACATGTATGGAAAATTCCTTTACTTCCAAAGGCATCCCAACCCCTGTGTTCACATATCCCCGGTCTTGTGCACCACGATGGAGGTGTGGGGAAAAGGTGTATGTGAAACGAGGCTTACCACTCGTATAGCTCCACAAACCCCACTCATTGGCAACCCAGATTTTCTGCCGGGACCCATTCTAGATCTGGCAGGACTCCAAATGTAAGAGTTGGAGACTTCTTTGACACTGATGGTATCGTGGACTTCCTGCCACTCCAGGAGGATTATGGTGTACCAGCGGCTGCATACTGGCAATGTTTGGCCGTGACTGGGTGACTTTGCCTGCAATCCGTCTACTTGCTAGCAGGCCCCTTACCCCTTTCGAGAGATGGTTGCATAACTGCACATCTGATAAAAAGCTTATTCAGCTTTCTACCACCTTTTTGGTGATCCCTCCACTCCTGGTAAAGACCACAGCAAGACACAGGTGGGAAAGGGAGTGTGGACGCTCTTTCTGATAAAGAATGGCTATGTCCTGCACCGTGTGAGGGTTTTGGCCTGTAATATGAATACCTGTAGGAAGTTGGCTCTGTATGCACTATTTCAAAGTAAGGAATAGTATGCACAGAGTCCAAGGGTTCCCCTTAGAGGTAAGATAGTGGCAAAAAGAGATAATACTAATGCTCTATTTTGTGGTAGTGTGGTCGAGCAGTAGGCTTATCCAAGGAGTAGTGTTAAGCATTTGTTGTACATACACATAGACAATAAATGAGGTACACACACTCAGAGACAAATCCAGCCAATAGGTTTTTATATAGAAAAATATATTTTCTTAGTTTATTTTAAGAACCACAGGTTCAAATTCTACATGTAATATCTCATTCGAAAGGTATTGCAGGTAAGTACTTTAGGAACTTCAAATCATCAAAATTGCATGTATACTTTTCAAGTTATTCACAAATAGCTGTTTTAAAAGTGGACACTTAGTGCAATTTTCACAGTTCCTAGGGGAGGTAAGTATTTGTTAGGTTAACCAGGTAAGTAAGACACTTACAGGGCTTAGTTCTTGGTCCAAGGTAGCCCACCGTTGGGGGTTCAGAGCAACCCCAAAGTCACCACACCAGCAGATCAGGGCCGGTCAGGTGCAGAGTTCAAAGTGGTGCCCAAAACGCATAGGCTAGAATGGAGAGAAGGGGGTGCCCCGGTTCCGGTCTGCTTGCAGGTAAGTACCCGCGTCTTCGGAGGGCAGACCAGGGGGGTTTTGTAGGGCACCGGGGGGGACACAAGCCCACACAGAAATTTCACCCTCAGCAGCGCGGGGGCGGCCGGGTGCAGTGTAGAAACAAGCGTCGGGTTTGTAATGGAAGTCAATGGGAGATCTAGGGATCTCTTCAGCGCTGCAGGCAGGCAAGGGGGGGGGTTCCTCGGGGAAACCTCCACTTGGGCAAGGGAGAGGGACTTCTGGGGGTCACTCCTCCAGTGAAAGTCCGGTCCTTCAGGTCCTGGGGGCTGCGGGTGCAGGGTCTCTCCCAGGTGTCGGGACTTAGGATTCAAAGAGTCGCGGTCAGGGGAAGCCTCGGGATTCCCTCTGCAGGCGGCGCTGTGGGGGCTCAGGGGGGACAGGTTTTTGTACTCAGTCTTAGAGTAGTCCTGGGGTCCCTCCTGAGGTGTTGGATCGCCACCAGCCGAGTCGGGGTCGCCGGGTGCAGTGTTGCAAGTCTCACGCTTCTTGCGGGGAGCTTGCAGGGTTCTTTAAAGCTGCTGCAAACAAAGTTGCAGCTTTTCTTGGAGCAGGTCCGCTGTCCTCGGGAGTTTCTTGTCTTTTCGAAGCAGGGGCAGTCCTCAGAGGATGTCGAGGTCGCTGGTCCCTTTGGAAGGCGTCGCTGGAGCAGGATCTTTGGAAGGCAGGAGACAGGCCGGTGAGTTTCTGGAGCCAAGGCAGTTGTCGTCTTCTGGTCTTCCTCTGCAGGGGTTTTCAGCTAGGCAGTCCTTCTTCTTGTAGTTGCAGGAATCTAATTTTCTAGGGTTCAGGGTAGCCCTTAAATACTAAATTTAAGGGCGTGTTTAGGTCTGGGGGGTTAGTAGCCAATGGCTACTAGCCCTGAGGGTGGGTACACCCTCTTTGTGCCTCCTCCCAAGGGGAGGGGGTCACAATCCTAACCCTATTGGGGGAATCCTCCATCTGCAAGATGGAGGATTTCTAAAAGTTAGAGTCACTTCAGCTCAGGACACCTTAGGGGCTGTCCTGACTGGCCAGTGACTCCTCCTTGTTGCTTTCTTTGTTCCCTCCAGCCTTGCCGCCAAAAGTGGGGGCCGTGGCCGGAGGGGGCGGGCAACTCCACTAAGCTGGAGTGCCCTGCTGGGCTGTGACAGGGGTGAGCCTTTGAGGCTCACCGCCAGGTGTTACAGCTCCTGCCTGGGGGAGGTGTTAGCATCTCCACCCAGTGCAGGCTTTGTTACTGGCCTCAGAGTGACAAAGGCACTCTCCCCATGGGGCCAGCAACATGTCTCTAGTGTGGCAGGCTGCTGGAACTAGTCAGCCTACACAGACAGTCGGTTAAGTTTCAGGGGGCACCTCTAAGGTGCCCTCTGTGGTGTATTTTACAATAAAATGTACACTGGCATCAGTGTGCATTTATTGTGCTGAGAAGTTTGATACCAAACTTCCCAGTTTTCAGTGTAGCCATTATGGTGCTGTGGAGTTCGTGTTTGACAGACTCCCAGACCATATACTCTTATGGCTACCCTGCACTTACAATGTCTAAGGTTTTGTTTAGACACTGTAGGGGTACCATGCTCATGCACTGGTACCCTCACCTATGGTATAGTGCACCCTGCCTTAGGGCTGTAAGGCCTGCTAGAGGGGTGGCTTACCTATACTGCATAGGCAGTGAGAGGCTGGCATGGCACCCTGAGGGGAGTGCCATGTCGACTTACTCGTTTTGTCCTCACTAGCACACACAAGCTGGCAAGCAGTGTGTCTGTGCTGAGTGAGAGGTCTCCAGGGTGGCATAAGACATGCTGCAGCCCTTAGAGACCTTCCTTGGCATCAGGGCCCTTGGTACTAGAGGTACCAGTTACAAGGGACTTATCTGGATGCCAGGGTCTGCCAATTGTGGATACAAAAGTACAGGTTAGGGAAAGAACACTGGTGCTGGGGCCTGGTTAGCAGGCCTCAGCACACTTTCAATTGTAAACATAGCATCAGCAAAGGCAAAAAGTCAGGGGGCAACATGCCAAGGAGGCATTTCCTTACAATACCAAGGAACGTTTCCTAAAAATAGCTCATTATTGGTACTATACACCGAGCAGGTTGCTGGATGGAGGTCGGGTAGCACAGACCGGTGCTGGCGCCAATACAATCAGCTGGGCACGATAACATATTCTGTGGCATTATCCTAAGAATGTCTTCTTCTGGGACTTCGTTCTACACACTATAGATGAAATCTATTAAACTAACATTACGTGGTTCCCAAGCGATTTACTGTTAGGGCTACTGAACCCGCTGTCTTAGCCGTCCCTTTCGGGGATTAAGAGGATATTATGCTGGCGATAGGGTCCGCCAATCATTTGTTACTGACTTGATGGAACTCGAGTGACATCCACCACACATGGACTGGCTCCATGAATTATGAGACATTCTGGCATGAAAAAGATCACAACGAGGGCCACAGGCGCAATGCCGGTGTTTATTAAGACCTGGGGCCCCTGCATCAACTACTGAGTTTGGAGAGCTGACCATCCCTCATTATCTACACATACTACATTTGACCGCTCCCCATGCCACCTTTACAAGATGGCACTCACCTTTGCAGAGCGTCCTAGCTAGTCCCTATTCGCCCCTGTTAAAGGACCTGTTGGTATGTCCTAGAATAGACACTGCCGTCTTATGCTGTTTTGCCTTGTTTTTCCCCTGTTCATTCGCGCGCCCCTCCCCCCCTCTCCTTCCCCCCCACCCCATTTTCTATTGATGACCACTTGTGGATTGTTATGACATTGCTGTACTTGTCTTAAATTCTAAATTCAATGAAATGATCTTAATCCTAAAAAATAATTTTCCTTCCTTTTCAGTGATGCAAAGTTATGGGAGCCGAGTTGAACCACAAACTTCCTTCCATCCAGTGTTATCCCAGGCCCCCTTTAAAAATAGTACCTCACTTGTCTGGATAGGCTAAGTGCCCCCAACAGGGATTGTGGTGATAACTAAGGTGAGCGTACTAATTTGTCCTGCAATTGGGAACCATTTGGGGAAACTTATCAAACCCAGACATTTCTGAAAAGTTTCCATCAAGGGGATTCAAGGGCAATATTGCTTGTGTGGATTCCTCAGTTTTTTTGTTTTTTTTTAAATTTGTTTTTTGTACCAGAATACCCTGCAAACGTAAAACACTGAATAAAACACTATTTTTCCTTGCATTTCTGTGACGCAAACTACAGCAGTATGCAGGGATCCACAAATTTTTAACCCCACTGGTGTGCCCATGACAGGAATGCATAACACCAGGGTCAATGATAGTCCAAGCATGAGGGCTTACGTTGACCCTGGGGTGATCCTTTCCTGACGCAGGCACCAGGCACACAAGTGATGTAGCGTTTTTACCAGGACATGTGGGGAAACTCTTGGTGGTAGGAATTTCGTGGATCCCTGCACACTCCTGTAATTTACATGACAAATGCAAGAAAAAATAGTGATTATTTATTTAACGTTTCATTTTTTCAGGGTATTCTGGGTAAGAAAACCTTTAGGAAGTCACACAAGCCAACCCTCCATGGACTCTCCCAGGTGTCTGGTTTTCAGAAATGTCTGGGTTTGATGGGTTTCCCTAAATGGCCAACAAGTCCAGGACCAAACACGCAGGTGCCCGCTTTACAAAACCATGTTCTTTTGTGATAGATAATTTTGATGTCTCCACAGTACATTTTGGGCCCTCCCCTGTTGTAGCCACTTGCCGACACTAGTGAGGCAATGTTTTTACTCTGGAGACTTAGGGGAACGCAGGATGGTAGAAGATTTGTAGCTACCTGCAGATTCCAGGACTTTCCCTCAAGGAAAATGTGTTTTTAATCAACATTTGTGATTTGTAGGGGATTGTAGGTGAAGCAAACCTGGTGAGATCCACACAAGTCCTGCACCCTTTGCCCCCCCCCACCCCCACAATCCCCAGTACTAGTGTCTTAAAGTTAATCCACCACTCACACTTGGGTTTTGCACCTCCAGAAATTCTGGTTTCAAGACATAGGTACTTATCAAAGTATCTGAATATTGAAACCAAGATTTCTGAAGGTGAGCAATAAAGCCTCTTCAAGCCACCAACCGCTTTATGGTTCATTCACACACAACACTTACATACCGCTGGCCATGGGCCCAGTCCAACTGATCATTACACTCGCATCAACTTAACGCTGCCGGACAAGGGCCCATCACATTCATGTGCCACGGGGTGGAATAAGTTTGACTACATTTTACCACCTGTCAAGTAAACGCCTCGTTCCTGAACATTACCGAACACATGCGTAAGGAATCTTTACTAATGGTTCCCATGACAGACACATGAGGCTCAGGAAGACATGACTTTCGTGCCTTTAGAGCACTCTCTGTGCTGAATCTAATTCCAACCAGTTTGTCGATTGAAGCTTGGGGGTGTTTGAAAATGCCCTGTGAGGCCCATTCATCGAACTGAGTGAGCATATCTACCTTTGAAACTAAGGCTGACATGCTGGGGAATTTTCGCGGAGCTCCCGAAAGAGAATGTCAAACTATGAAGAAGGGTAGTGTTTAGCACACAGGGTAGTCCTTGAGGACATAGCCCGTGTCCAGCCACACCGTTATGTGCAGTGCTGTGACTGTAATGGACTTATGCTATGACAAATCAAACATCTAAGTTCTGACGGAGGATGAACATGGCCAGCTGGTCAAACATTGATCCATATGTGTCATAGTAATTCAGTTTAAGTGGGGGCACCAATGGACTTTAATCCATTGGTGTAGATGTGTAGCTGTACTACCTCTACTATCTGCCTTCTATCTAAGCAATATCCCTGGGAAAGTATACCTACTGTAAGCTCTTCTTATCCATCAGGTCTCTGTCCTCATCATAGTCAATCAATCAGAAATCTGTAGTGCGCACTACTCGCCCGTAAGGGTCTCAAGGCGCTGAGGGGGGTTGGTCCTCTGTGCTTCAGTCAAAGAACCAGGTTTCAAGGTCCATCCTGAAGTATAGTAACAATGGTGGCTGCCTGAGGTGAATAAGCAAGGTGTTACAGCTCTTTGCCACGAGGTAGGTGAAGGATCTTCCTCCAGCTAAGGTCTTCCGTATGCAGGGCATGGTGGATAGTGCCTGTGGAGCGGAAAGGTCTGGCGGAGGAATAGATGATTTTTTTGTTGAGGTTGGTGGGTCCTAGGTCGTGGATCATGAGTTTGAAGTTGATCCTGTTCTCGACAGGGAGCCAGTGGAGGTGTCTCAGGTGTCTGTTTGTGGCAGGGGACATCGACAATGAGTCTGGTTGAGGTGTTCCTGATGTGCTGTAGCTGGCCACCAGGAGTTGTCCCAAGATGAGGCTCTGTCTTGTCTGAGTTGAGATTGAGGCAGCTCTTTCATCCAGGCGGTGACTGCTTTCATCCTGTTGTGAAAGTTCTTCTTGGCAGTTGTAGGGTTTTTGGTCAGCTGGGGGTTTGTCGGCATAGGAGACTATCTTCAGTCTGGCTTCTGATGATGGATTTGATTGGAGCCATGTGGTTGATCAGTGTGGGGCTCAGGGAGGAGCCCTGGGGAACTCCACAGCTCCCTAGGTTCCGACATGTATGGTGGGAGTCTGTGTTCTGCCAGTCAGGAAGGAGCGTATCCACTGTATAGCCATGCTGTGGATGCCGGTTATGTGGAGTCTGGCGCAGAAGGTGTGATGGCTGACTGTGTTAAATGCGGCCGATAGGTCCAGTAGGATGAGGGTTGCTATTTGGCCGCAGTTAAGCGAGCATTTGTCATCTGTGGCAGCGAGGAGGGCAGTCTCTGTGCTCTGGTTACTCCTGAAGCCTGATTGGGAGCTGTCCAGAATGTTGTCCTCAATGTGTTTACAGAGCTGTGCGTTGATGGCTTTTTCGATGACCTTGGCTGGGAAAGGTAGCAGAGATGGGGGCAGTAGTTCTTGAGATCCAGTGGGTTGGCTGTGGGTTTCTTCAGGAGCAGGCAGCTCTCGGCATGCTTCCAGTCCTTGGGGAAGGTAGCTGTCTCCATGAAGCAGTTGAGTGTGGCAGAGATCAGGTGCGATGGAGGTGTTGGCTTTGAAATGTGGTGAAGACAGGGACAGTAGGGGCTCCGGAGTGGATGTTGCTCATGGTAGAGTGGGTCTAGTCTGTGGTGAGGGTGGTCCAGCAGTGCAGGATCTGTGAAGGCTTAAAGGATCGAGCTGGAGGGTTGTTTTTGGGCTTAGAGGGTCTTGGGGTCTGAAGCTATCATAGATGTCCTTGATATTTCGATGGGAGAATGTGGCTAGTCTGTTGCAGAGGTCCTGAGATGGAGGGATGTCTGCAGCTTCCAGTTGGGGTTTGGTGAACTCTTTAACCACGGTGAAGTGCTCTTTGGTATTGTGTGTGGTGGCACTGATACGGTCCTGCAGGGTGGCTTCTCTAGTGGATCTGTTGAGATGGTGGTTGGATTTGATGGTGGAATTGAAGGCCGTGAGGTCCTCCGGGGACTGGCTGGTTTCTCCATCTTTTTTCTAGCCGTCTGCGGGTGCACCTGGAGTCCAGGGGAGAACCAGCTGGCCTCCTTGAGGTTGTTTACCTGAGGCAAGTCAGGACTGCGCTAGAGTGTTGGTGCATTCAGAGATCCATTGGTGGAAGTTCTGTGCTGAGATGTTTGCGTCTGGTGAGGGGAGGTGGTGACTTGCTGAAGGTGTTGGTGAGCTGTTCCTCCGTTATCTGGTTACATTTCCTATGTGGAAAGCAGAGGTGGACTGTAGGTGTGGTGATGGAGAAATGAACAGTGGTGGTCAGTCCAGTGTAGCTTGGAGGTGTTTGCAACTGATATTGTTGCTGGCGGAGAAAATTGGGTTGAGTGTCCAGCTATGTGTGTCGGCAAGGTGACCAGTTGCTTGAAGCAGATTGTGGCGAGGTTCTGCATAATTGCCAAGTGAACATATACTAATCCCTTCCATCCCTAGCTACTTGAAGCTCAAGAAAACATGTCTTTCATGCACCATCAGTGCACTTACTGTGCTAAATCCAACTCCTTCCAGCTTGTGGATGCAAGTTGGAGGTGTCCAGGTATGCCTTGCAAGGCCTATTCCTCAAACTGAGCGAGCAGATCTACCATTAAAACTAAGGCAGACGTGATGGTGAATACTTCCTAAAGTCTCAAGTGAAAAGCCAAACAAATATCTTGTGGGACTCAATCACCAGCACTTCTTTTGCTTTGAAAGTGAAGCTACAAATTGAGTTTGCACTCTTTCAAACAAGTAGAAATGTTGGTGAATATGTCCCACAGGACATTTGTTGGACTTATTACAGTTAATCTGGTTCTTGCTGGCAGTCAAGGTGATCCTTGTGTAGCATACATGAGTTCCCTAACAAGCATTTCAAAATTTAGTCCTGCCTTTAACATTTTGCCACACAGGGTACTCGGTGACAACATGGCATATGTTCTGTCCACTAGTATGTGCAGTGTGGAGACTATAATGCACGTTGATCATCGGGCAGAACATCTACCACATTCCGATGGCAAATAAGTGTTGAGCAGGCCATGAAGTCCAAGATTTGCTGAAGTAGATGAACTAAAAATCTAAGTAGTAGTGGCCAATAGACGTTTGGTATCCATGCACAGCCATTGAAAGGCTTACCCAACAGCAGCTTCCTCACTCAATTTCCCAGAAGCTTTCTTCAGTATGATGCAACATAAAGCAAGTAGGAAAACACAGGGCTGGCTGAGATGGGCACTAGGGACAGCAAACATGACTCCTGCCTCTTGCTCTGCTTCAAGCACAGGTTACATGGCCTATCCTTTTATGGTGTTTTAGTAATTAGATCAGCAAAGTGTTGCTCCTGCAGCCTTGCCACATCCTGCAGAACAAATCGATTGAAGGCTGCTGCTTCTGGAGCAGCAGTAAGGCTTTCAATCACAGACAACTGACAGTCAAGGAAAAACGAGTCTTCCTGTGATTGTCTGACAATAAACAGCATACGATTCGCATGTTGACATCTGGATCAGGCGGGTAAACCGTTTCTTGTAACAAGTATTACAACTCATTGTACGATTGAACTTGCTCATTCTTGTCCACTCCACCCATGTACTCATTGTAATTTAAGTATATAGGTGGGCTTCTGGACTTCGGCCATCTGACCCCAAACCGTGATGGGGGAAGTGCTCATCATGAATTGCAGTGAGCACGTACACATTACGCCTATCCGAGAACTTGACTGTGAGCAGTTCGTTGGAACACAACACAATATTTTGGAGCCTCTTGCAAACAAGCACCTGCAGGAATCCTTTGCATTGACAATCAACAGTACCACAGGTCACAGTGCCAACTTTGTAGAGGTCACCGAACAGCTCTACTCCTATATAGAAAGTGTCCACATAAAGGTTATAACCTTTGTGAAGGAGTGGCTGGACAAGCTTCCATGCAGTCTTTCGTGTTACCCCTAGTGTGGAAGGGTTTAGCTTGGAGTCACTCCCTGTACATACTCTTGCTGTATACATACCCAGACGAGCTCTCACACAGCATGTACACCTTGATGCCATAGCACGCTCTTTTGCGTGCAATGTACTGCTTGAACAGAAGCCACTTTTTTTGTACATGATCAGGGACTCAACTGCTATATTCTTTCCAGGAGTATAGATCTCTGGAAACCAGGCTGTATTTTTTTTAAACAACCTGTCATGGTCTGGATGATCCCGGGGCAATGCAGCAGAATTGTTATTGAAATGCAGCATGCGCTGCAATAGCAAATAACTATCTCTGCCCGTAAATGGTGCGAAGATGGGGTTTAGCCAAACTGTGCAAGTCCAGTAGGACTTCAGTTGGGTTCCTGCACTAACCCCATTTTGAGTGTAAGGCCCAAAAATATCTTCAACTGCGCCAGCGAAGTGGGGGTCCACTGGCGTGCCCTAGAATGGGGCCCTAAAGTGCCTCCATGCTCCCTCAAATTGCTCAGCACGCAGGTTTGTTTGCTGCACAATTTGCTGAAGGAAGTCAACATCCAAAAAGAGATGGACATAGTCAATTGGCAAGAAGTTGGCTGTATCGACTTAACATCCAGGGTCGCCAGTAAAAGGTGGAATTTGGGGCTGAACTAAACTGGGGGGGGGTGGGGGCTGCCAAGAGAGCACTCTGTTCTCTCTGCCGCTCACACCTGCTCTCTGGGTAGGACTAACATGTTGTTTTCCTGCTACACAGACTGTGCTTGCAAAGGAACATCACGATTGTCCTCATTGTCTCCCTCAGACTCACTGGAAGAGAAGTCATCGGATGGGACTCTGCAGACTGAAAAATCACTCCCTGATTCAGCTCCATTGCCCTCACAATCAGATCTGTCCTCCATAACCAGAGTTAGGGCTTGAGCAGCAGTTATCCAAGGAGACTTCATCTCTGCTAATGGCTAAACTGTCCCCCTAAAGCCTAGCCTACATAGAAGGCAGATATGGTCTCAAAATTTGTGTTTAAATGTCGGTCACCTTACTTTTTCCCCTCAATCGGCACATTCTCTGAAGACCTTGAGGAGAAAAGACACTAAGTCACCTTGCCACATACTCATTATCACAGCCTTTAGCACTGGTGGTGCCCAGTACAGCAATCATTTTTGGTGCCTCCCCCTCCCATGACCTCCTGATTCCCTCACTAGCACCCAGCAGAAGTGCCCTTCATCTCCATAGTCCCCCCCCCTCGCAAATACATTTCATTTGTTTTAGAGCACAGGTATCGGTTGGCTTTACTGATCCATTCAGCTATTTACATAAAATACAGATCTGTTCTTTGCAGCAGGCATATAAACCTGCACTATGTTATTGCATCAAAATTCAGACAAAAGTCAGATTTTTCTCTAGCAACAGTTATCTTGAAATTTGGATTGCTGTTTAAAAGCTATAAATGTGTGTGTATATGCATGTATGTATCTCCCTCCCTCTGTAGTCTCTCAATTTTGTATGTGAGATCAAATTTTTTTTTATTTTTTATTTTTAATATAAATGTGTGGTTTCCCTGGGGGTGATCATAGGCCCCCAGGGAAACCACATATAACAAATAAAAAAAATAAAAAGTCGTCCCAAAGTGAGTCAGCACTGCTTGTGGGTGACCCCTGCCCCGCCAACCAATCTTTTCATAATTTTATTCAAACGAGGTCTCCCTAAAAGCTGGGGAGGCCTTTTTGGGCCAGGTTTCCCCACAGGAGTAGAGAGCAGGTTACCTGCTATTTCTCTGCTCTGGAAAGCGAGGGACGTCAGATCCCCTCGTGTCGCGCTGACCTCAAAGATGGGCGGGTGCGGCATTAGGGGAGGACACAAAGCTTTTCAATATCAACCCAGGGCTTTTTGTTTATAAAACAAATATATATTTCTCCAGTGCAAAGCACCAGAGGATTTTTTTGTATTTTTATTTATTTATTTATTTATTTAAACCTCGGCCAGTGGATGTGACCCACACCAGGGAGGGTGCTCGTGTCTGCCATTGGCAGACACACGTACCAAAGGAGTTAACTTCCCTTTTGACCAACATCTAATTGATCCCCAGGTGGATCAAACCTTAGAAAAAATGAAGAAAACGGGTTGCCAAATCAATGGGGCACTTCAACTAACCACTCCTCGTGGACACTCTCGGCATCCCAAATACAAACAGGTCACCAAGACAACTTCATCAGATAACTCACCCCCTTCCTATAGGCAACAGCATAAGGCCTCCCCTTCAAGGGGAAATTACAGAGGCACATATAGAGGTAATAATTCCAAAGGGCGTGGAAAGGGTGCCTCCCTTCACGCCACACCCTCCACCTCCTAACAGTGACTTGTTTCCCATTCCTCCCGACCACTTAAGACCTGTCGGGGCGAATACAACTTTTCTTTCCGACTTGGAAAACCATAATAGACTAGTGGGTGTTCAATATTATCCAACATGGTTATTGTCTGGAGATCATCAAAATCCCTCCAAACATCCTACCTCGCAGACTCAAATTTTCTGTTTTAAACAGGAAGTAAGCCTCTCTTGCAAAAATGAGCCAAAGACCTTGTTCCTATAAAACAACAAGGTACAGGAGTATACTCCCTATACTTCCTCATTGCCAAAAAAGACTGCTCATTCTGGCCTATATTAGACCTCTGGCCGTTAGTGTTACATCCTCTCGGAGCACTTTCACATAGTAACTCTTCAGGTTGTGATTTCACTATTACAACAAGGCGACTTTGTCTGTACTGGACTTAGACTCTTACATTCACATCCCAATACAATCCAGCTCACCACAAATACCTTAGGTAGATAGCAGAAACACATTATCAATTCAATGTGCTCCCATTCAGATTCACGACAGCACCCCGTGTGTTCACCAAAGGCCTAGCAGTAGTCCCAGCTCATCTTCGCAGAGTAGTCAGGTCTTGTCTGGATGATTGGCTCATGTGTCTCCCAGCACACTCGGACCACTCCGACTTCAACTGGGGTTTCCAAAAGTCACACCTTCATCCTTCACAGATTCCCCCTTATCTAGGGGCTATTCTCAACACAGCTGGGATTATGGTAGCCAAATGCAGCCAGGACTCAACTTCACAGCGCTGCTACATCAATTTCACCCCAATCAACACAAGTTGTAACAGTTCAGAGACTCTTAGGCATGATGGCATCTTGTATTGTATTAGTGGCACATGCAAGACCATGTATGCATCTGCTGCAGGATTACCTGGTGAGTCAATGGTCACAGTTACAGGGTCAGTTACAAGTTCTAATTTTGGTAGACAGCTGAACACCTCACACTGCAGTGGTGGAACACAAAACAGGCAGCCGTTCCTCGGCCCTGTTCCCCCACATTCTCACAGCGAATGGATCCCTCAAGGATGAGAAGCACACCTACAGCATCTCACAGTTCAGTGTCTCTGGGACACCAAACATTAGAGCCTTCACATCAACTACCTGGAGCTTCAGGCATTTCACATAGCACTGAAAGCATTTCTAGTTCACCTGAAAAGCAAAGATGTCTTGGTCTGGATGGACCACATGATGGCCATGTTCCTGTTACAAAAACAGGCGGGGTTGGGTGGGGGGTGGTGAAAGGAGTATTGTGGGGGGTGGAGAGACACATTGTGACTATTTTAGCCAATTTGGCGCTGGGCAATATGTCAACAATATGTCAACATTCAGGGATATTTACCTATGCCTTTCCACCTCTCCCTCTTCCATTTGTGGTTCGGAAGCTCAGGCAAACATCTCAGCCTTATTCTGATAGCTCCCTTTTGGACTTGACAGCCTTGGTCTACCACACTACTCTGGCTTTCTGTGTTACCAAACAAGAAGCTTCCCCTCAACCCTGATCTTCTCACTCACAATCATGGAGGTGTCGAGTACTCCATTCCCAAGGAATTCAACCTTGCGATTTGACTCCTGAAGTCATAGTTTGGTTACCTCAGTCTCCCGCCAGAATGTATGACCATTGTCAAAGAAGCCTGTAAACCCACAACCACAGCATGTTATTCTGCTAGGTGGAAACTGTTTGTTTTCTATTGCCACTGTAAACACATTGACCCATTCGATGCAGCTATTCAAATCATTGTCTATCTACTCTGTTTGCAGACCTCTGGCCTAGCGTACACTTCAATACACCTGCATTGGGCTGCAATTGATGCCTACTTGCTAAGCAGACAGCACTTATCATTGTTTAAGGTACTAGTAATTTAGGCATTCATGGGAGGCCTTAAAAGGGTAAATCCACCTAGGGTTCTGCCTGCGCCTGCTTGGAGTCTCAGCGTTGTACTCCCCAGAATTATGGGTCCACCATTTGAACCATTGCATAACTGCCCTCTCCAGTTCCTATCTTGGAAGATTGTTGTATTTTTTTTTTGGTAAGCAGGCAATTCACTTGGACATGTTGGTGAGCAACAGATATTAACCTTGGAAGAACCTTTCTTCCAGCTACAGAGTCCATGTAGTCCTTCAAAATAACCCACATTTCCTTCCAAAGATGGTTTCTGCTTTCTACCTAAATCAGTCAGTTGACTTACCAGTTTTCTTTCTGCAACCTGATTCAGTTGCAGAAAGGGCCCTTTTTACACTAGATGTAAAAATAATTTTCATGTACTATATTGACAGAACTAAAGATTTTTATAAAACCAAGCAACATTGTTACTTTTTCATTCCCTTACATAGCGAAGCATATAACTAAAACAGGCATTTCTAGATGGATAATTTAATGTATTCAGACATGTTATGCCAAAGCTAAAAGGACTTTGCTCACACCTCCTAGAGCACTCTACACGTAAAATATGAGCATCTATGGCTTTCCTGGGCAATACACCAAAAGCTGAAATCTGTAAAGCAGCGACATGGTCAACTCCACAAACTTTCACTAGACATTACTGTGTGGATTTATTAGCACACCAGCAAGCAAATGTAGAACGGGCAGTGCTATGTATACTTTTTAAAACTGCAACACAGGTTCGTCACCTCTTTCTGATTTATAATCTACACCCACACATGCCATCAGATGTATTGTTACTTACCCTGTAAGCATCTGTTAGTGGTATGTAGTGCTGTAGATTCACATGTCCGCCCTCTTCCCAGAAACCTGAGGTCGTTGCAGTGCCTTTTCATACTCTCATATGTATGGACCTCTCTACTGAAACACATTCTCACCCGACTGTGGGAATACAATCTAACAATGGAGTCGATGCCCATATGCAATATCAAGTCGTCAATTTGCCTTGTGACTCAAGAATTCTAAGAAAAACAACTTGCACATATCTGGCAACACTAGATGGCAGGAGTAAGCAAAACGTGTGAATCTACAGCACTGCATGTCACAAACCGGTGTTTACGGGGTAAGTAACCTAATCCTTTTAGCCCGACACCCAGGACGTATTGTTTGAGGTCAAGAAAAACAAGATTTCACATTTACTTTGTCCTTGGGGAAAAGTACGCCTAACCCCCTGCTGCACAAACCCTTTGTCTGCCAATTTACAGTACCACATTATGGAGCAGGGAAGGGAGTTCCCTGCAGTTGTGGTAATTTGTGTCTATACATTAATGCTGTTCGAACTTGTATTTATGGTTCAATAATGCAAAGCCTTTATTATTAGGGTGAGCACACTAAATATATTGTAAGCGCGGACCGCACTACTGACTGTGGTTGTAGTAAAAAAAAAAAGTGTACACACGTTTGCAAAGTTTAACAATAAGAGGCTGTGTATAATGTTCTGATTAAATGCAAATATGTGCAGTAGCTTAAAAGCAAGATTGATGATTCTTTGCTTTCAAAATAAAATTTTCACAAAAAATGCAACTAGGAAAACATTTTGCTACACTACTGTGAAATTATAGGTACCATTTCTTTGAAGCCTTATTTAGTCAAATATATTGATGCATGCAAGTACTTCCAAACAATATTCATAATAGAAAATCACTGTAACCAGTTTAAACAAGGTTATGGGAAATATGAAAATAGACAAGCGTTGGCAAAGCCAATAGGTCCAACACTGGTGGTCAGTCTTGGTTTTGTCAGTTCGTGTCTTGTTTTGACATGGCTTTTGTAAAACTTGAGCTGCTGGTCTCAAAAAGCACGCATTAACACAGTAGTTTCTGGCACTTAACAGAATTACTTTGTGTGCCAATATGCTCCTTGTGAATGAGCCTATTTTCCCTCCCAGCAAAGCCAGCCAATAGATTGAGAGAGAATTTTAATAAAAACAAAAGGTCTTGGTTAACACCAGACCTAATTAGGGGCCCAATTCTTTAAAGAAAAAAAAAAAAAAAAAAGTGCACCCATGCTATGTCTTTGCATTAGTGCAGATTAACGTATTTTATGAACTCAAAAGGACTTACAGAAGTAAACCAGGAAATAGTACTCCTAGAAAGTGCTTGTGAACTGTATTTCAGCACAAGCAAACATGCATGTGTAGACTTACTCATGTGAAAATCTGAGCGTTTAGAAGTTCACTTTCCCTCCAACCAATTTTTCCCAACCACAGAAGAAGCTTCTCCTTGTCAGGAGTAAAGTTCCAACCCTGCAAGTTAGTATGTTTGCCCAGACTCAAAAGGGAATTCCAACCTTGAAACTATTGCTTACCTCTACCTTCAGCCCCTGCATGTAGGTATTAGCCTTGGCATAATCTGAGAAGCCATTATCAGAGCTCTTGTGTAATGAGATTGCTGCCATAATTTTCCAGTACACTACATAACACCAAAGGGACAAGTATATATTTTTCAGGGCCAGATTTATGAAGCGACCTGTGCCATGGACAGGTAGTTACTTAATTAAATTCCACACCCCTGAGTATAGTCTTGCATAGTCCCTTTATATTTTTTAAACACATTCAATCCCATGTTTGCTCCTTTTATGACTTAATTTGCAGATATAAGATTTTATAGTTTTTATATATCTTTGCCAGTGTCCAGGTTGCAATTAACTATGCACCATGATAATAAAAATTTAAATCAAGTGATCTGAATCCACAAACTTTTGCCTAAATCTGCAACGTCTCATCTGACAATTCTCAATAAGCAAACTTTCATTTACAGCAAAATGGTATATACTTTGTGATTGCATCTGTACTCACATGAGATCAAAGTACTATCATATGGACTCCCAATGGAACATTTATTTATTTGCGTCCTTCCTAAACCTAGGCAGGGGCCAAGGGATTCTAGGTCATTGATCCATTATGCACTGTACCACAGGTATACAGATGTTTAGCCAGATTCAGCAGCAAGCTCCATAGAGCATATATTACAATGAAACCAAATTACAGCTTTCGTCTTTGTCACACTTGGCTGTTGTGTTGGTTGCATAAATTCAGGAACTTGACATAGCCAAACTGAGTTAATCCAGGATTAAGACGAAGATAACCTGTAATGATGAAAAGCTTAATTTAATGTCGTGACAGTTTGGGTGATCTTTTCTTTTGCAGAATGTTTTGTCAATTTCTTGTTTTGCTTGCCCCTGAATACTGATGTACAATGTGTTTTCAGTGGTCAAAATGTGTTACCAAGTACCTCCTTGTCAACTTTTTCATCTGAACTTTTGGAGATCTCTTGGCTGTTATGTTTGTTTTGTGGTATATACATTATAGTGCCTTTGTTGGTCAGAGGTGTAAGAAGAATTAACTTGCTGTTTTGTGCCATAACCTGCTTCCTTTAACAGTTAAACTGGTCTCCTTTATCTATCCCTCGTCTTTTGTGCAAGTGTGTTGCTAGTAATAAAGTTCTTAGAGTTTGTCACAAGCTTACAAAAGTGTGCATGTATGATGGTGCTGTTCATATTTATTTGTATTGAATACATGTACTCCCCTTGGTTCCAGGTCCTCATTTGTAATAAGTATTTTTCGTCATTGCATTCAAGTTGTCTTAGAAGTACACAATTCAGTCTAAATATTGATTTAATAGAGCTTAACTGCCAAGAGTGTAGAGCTTATAACCATATTACACTTCTTCTCCCCCCCTTTTTTTTTTTTTACCCTTCGACAGGTGCTGACATTGATGCTCTCTGTGTGGCCCCTCGCCATGTGGAAAGATCTGACTTCTTTCAAAACTTTCTTGACAAGTTAAAGCCCCTAGCAGGAGTCAAAAACCTAAGGGCAAGTGTTAAATTTGATTGCATTCATATTGGTAACTGCGTCATTTGATTTGACCTTGATGTTGAAGTGTAATAAAATGCAATCTGTGCACATGTAGTTCGACTTCCAAATGGCAGTGCGCCCATTTAATCCCTCAACTTCCAGCTGTTGAAAAAGATTGATTTCTGTTGGTCAACACACATTTGTGTTTGTTTAAATAAGACTCCTTTTAAGATCAATCAACTGTTCTCCAGCGTTAGATCTTTCATTGGTATCATGCTTTCTAGTATTCCCTGTGGTGAAGATGGGTATTTGTGGCACATTATAAACAATAAATTCACATGCAACCGAATTAGCACACCTAGCTAAATTTTTGAACGTTTAGGCTCTCTGCCAACAAGGGGGGCCAGCATCAGACTCTACATTTAGGAGCCTTATACAGTTACTTTACTGCATGACTAGTAAGCATAGTGCTAGATATTTCATTTTTATGGCTAATAGTCTGTGGTCTCAGTTTTGCAAGCCATTTTAGCTGCAAAATGTCACTATTAAACCATCCAGAGTCTTCCCTTTTCAGCAGGAAATCCGAGAAAACTGACCTAGAAGAACTTGAATGAATACCATCAACATTTATGTGAACTAATCTGTTAACCACCTCCACAGAGACAAGCCATGCTAAAGCAAGGACCATTTTATAGTCATTTCGTTACCCTTAAAACACCCCCCTACTCTTTCCCACCAAGATGTTTGGCTGATGATCATTGATGCGCAAGTAGCCTTACTCCACCAGGACACTGTTCAAGAGGAAGCGCATTGCACTCCTTAACCGTGCATAGCCTTGTGGCTGATCACTCTTCCCTACCCCCAAACCTCAACCTTGTGATAAGCCCTTATTTTGGGTAGTTCACAGTTAACCCTTCATAACGCCCTGCCCCCACCTTTCCAAAAAAGGTATACATGCCATACTTGCACACTTTGTTTCCTAAAGTCTTGTATTCTAATGGTACCCTGGGTTTGTAAATTCCCCTGGTATAAGGGAGCAGAAAATAGCCAAAATATTGCTGCTTTTTTGGGGGATAGGGAGGGACCGGAAGGATAATGGGGAGACAAGTGGGGTGAAAGATAGGTTTATTTCCAAAAATGGTATCACTTGCTTCCTCATTTCAGGAATGAGCAGATGTAAGGAAATGCCTCCTTGGCATGGTTACCCCCTGACTTTTTGCCTTTGCTGATGCTATGTTTTGATTTGAAAGTGTGCTGAGGCCTACTAACCAGGCCCCAGCACCAGTGTTCTTTCCCTAACCTGTACTTTTGTTTTCACAATTGGCACACCCTGGCATCCAGGTAAGTCCCTTGTAACTGGTACCCCTGGTACCAAGGGCCCTGGTGCCAGGGAAGGTCTCTAAGGGCTGCAGCATATCTTATGCCACCCTGGGGACCCCTCACTCAGCACAGGCACACTGCTTGCCAGCTTGTGTGTGCTGGTGAGGACAAAACGAGTAAGTAGACATGGCACTCCCCTCAGGGTGCCATGCCAACCTCACACTACCTATGCAGTATAGATAAGTCACCCCTCTAGCAGGCCTTACAGCCCTAAGGCAGGGTGCACTATACCATAGGTGAGGGCACCAGTGCATGAGCACTGTGCCCCTACAGTGTCTAAGCCAAACCTTGGACATTATAAGTGCAGGGTAGCCATAAGAGTATATGGTCTGGGAGTCTGTCAAACACGAACTCCACAGCACCATAATGGCTACACTGAAAACTGGGAAGTTTGTTATCAAACTTCTCAGCACAATAAATGCACACTGATGCCAGTGTACATTTTATTGTAAAATACACCCCAGAGGGCACCTTAGAGGTGCCCCCTGAAACTTTAACCAACTACCCGTGTAGGCTGACTGGTTTTAGCAGCCTGCCACACTCGAGACATGTTGCTGGCCACATGGGGAGAGTGCCTTTGTCACTCTGTGGTTAGTAACAAAGCCTGCCCTGGGTGGAGATGCTATCACCTCCCCCAGGCAGGAGCTGTAACACCTGGCGGTGAGCCTCAAAGGCTCACCCCCTTTGTTCCAGCACCACAGGGCACTCCAGCTAGTGGAGTTGCCCGCCCCCTCCGGCCACGGCCCCACTTTTGGCGGCAAGGCCGGAGGAAATGAGAATAACAAGGAGGAGTCACTGGCCAGTCAGGACAGCCCCTAAGGTGTCCTGAGCTGACTCTAACTTTTAGAAATCCTCCATCTTGCAGATGGAGGATTCCCCCAATAGGGATAGGAATGTGACCCCCTCCCCTTGGGAGGAGGCACAAAGAGGGTGTGCCCACCCTCAGGGCTAGTAGCCATTGGCTACTAACCCCCCAGACCTAAACACGCCCTTAAATTTAGTATTTAAGGGCTCCCCTGAACCTAGGAACTCAGATTCCTGCAACCTAAAGAATAAGAGGACTGCTGAGCTGAAAAACCCTGCAGAGAAGATGGAGACACCAACTGCTTTGGCCCCAGCCCTACCGGCCTGTCTCCACCCCCCCCCCCCCCCCCCCCCTCTTCAGAAGAAAACTGCTCCAGCTACGCTTTCCCCAGGACCAGCGACCTCTGAATCCTCAGAGGACTGCCCTGCTCTAAAAGGACCAAGAAACTCCAGAGAACAGCGCCCCTGTTCAACAAAGACTGCAACTTTGTTTCCAGAGGAGCAACTTTAAAGACCCCTGTAATTCCCGCCAGAAGCGTGAGACTTGCAACACTGCACCCGGCGATCCTGACTCGACTGGTGAAGAAACAACGCTACAGGGAGGACCCCCAGGCGACTCCAAGACTGTGAGTAACCAAAGTTGTCCCCGCTGAGCCCCCACAGCGACGCCTGCAGAGGGAATCCCGAGGCTCCCCTTGACCGCGACTGTCTGATTCCCAGATCCCGACGCCTGGAAAAGACCCTGCACCCGCAGCCTCCAGGACCTGAAGGATCGGAACTCCAGTGCAGGAGTGACCCCCAGGAGGCCCTCTCCCTTGCCCAGGTGGTGGCTACCCCGAGGAGCCCCCCCTTGCCTGCCTGCACCGCTGAAGAGACCCCTTGGTCTCTGTAGGAAGTTGGCTCTGTATGTACTATTTCAAAGTAAGGAATAGTATGCACAGAGTCCAAGGGTTCCCCTTAGAGGTAAGATAGTGGCAAAAAGAGATAATACTAATGCTCTATTTTGTGGTAGTGTGGTCGAGCAGTAGGCTTATCAAAGGAGTAGTGTTAAGCATTTGTTGTACATACACACAAGCAATAAATGAGGAACACACACTCAGAGACAAATCCAGGCCAATAGGTTTTGTTATAGAAACATCTTTTCTTAGTTTATTTTAAGAACCACAGGTTCAAATTCTACATGTAATATCTCATTTGAAAGGTATTGCAGGTAAGTACTTTAGGAACTTTGAATCATTACATTAGCATGTATACTTTTTACATAAAACACAATAAGCGGTTTTAAAAGTGGACACAGTGCAATTTTCACAGTTCCTGTGGGAGGTAAGTTTTTGTTAGTTTTGTCAGGTAAGTAAATCACTTACAAGTCTCAGGTTTGGGTCCAAGGTAGCCTACCGTTGGGGGTTCAGAGCAACCCTGAAGTTACCACACCAGCAGCTCAGGGCCGGTCAGGTGCAGAGGTCAAAGAGGTGCCCAAAACACATAGGCTTCAATGGAGAGAAGGGGGTGCCCCGGTTCCGGTCTGCCAGCAGGTAAGTACCCGCGTCTTCGGAGGGCAGACCAGGGGGGTTTTGTAGGGCACCGGGGGGGACACAAGTTCACACAAAAAGTACACCCTCAGCGGCACTGGGGCGGCCGGGTGCAGTGTAGAAACAAGCGTCTGGTTTTCAATGTAAATCAATGAGACCAAGGGATCTCTTCAGCGGTGCAGGCAGGCAAGGGGGGGGCTCCTCGGGGTAGCCACCACCTGGGCAAGGGAGAGGGCCTCCTGGGGGTCACTCCTGCACAGGAGTTCTGTTCCTTTAGGTGCTGGGGGCTGCGGGTGCAGGGTCTTTTCCAGCCGTCGGGAAATGGAGTTCAGGCAGTCGCGGTCAGGGGGAGCCTCGGGATTCCCTCTGCAGGCGTCGCTGTGGGGGCTCAGGGGGGACAACTTTGGTTACTCACGGTCTCGGAGTCGCCGGAGGGTCCTCCCTGAGGTGTCGGATCTCCACCAGTCGAGTCGGGGTCGCCGGGTGCAGTGTTGCACGTCTCACGCTTCTTGCGGGGAGTTGCAGGGGTCTTTAAATCTGCTCCTTGAAACAAAGTTGCAGTTCTTTTGGAGCAGTGCCGCTGTCCTCGGGAGTTTCTTGTCTTTCTTGAAGCAGGGCAGTCCTCAGAGGATTCAGAGGTCGCTGGTCCCTTGGAAAGCGTCGCTGGAGCAGGTTTCTTTGGAAGGCAGGAGACAGGCCGGTAAGTCTGGGGCCAAAGCAGTTGGTGTCTTATGTTCTTCCTCTGCAGGGGTTCTTCAGCTCAGCAGTCCTCTTCTTGTAGTTTCAGGAATCTAGTTTCCTAGGTTCTGGGGTGCCCCTAAATACTGAATTTAGGGGTGTGTTTAGGTCTGGGGGGTTAGTAGCCAATGGCTACTAGCCCTGAGGGTGGGTACACCCTCTTTGTGCCTCCTCCCAAGGGGAGGGGGGTCACATTCCTATCCCTATTGGGGGAATCCTCATTCTACAAGATGGAGGATTTCTAAAAGTCAGTCACCTCAGCTCAGGACACCTTAGGGGCTGTCCTGACTGGCCAGTGACTCCTTGTTTTTCTCATTATCTCTCCTGGACTTGCCGCCAAAAGTGGGGGCTGGGTCCAGGGGGCGGGCATCTCCACTAGCTGGAGTGCCCTGGGGCATTGTAACACGAAGCTTGAGCCTTTGAAGCTCACTGCTAGGTGTTACAGTTCCTGCAGGGGGGAGGTGTGAAGCACCTCCACCCAGAGCAGGCTTTGTTTCTGTCCTCAGAGAGCACAAAGGCTCTCACCGCATGAGGTCAGACACTCGTCTCTCAGCAGCAGGCTGGCACAGACCAGTCAGTCCTGCACTGAACAATTGGGTAAAATACAGGGGGTATCTCTAAGATGCCCTCTGTGTGCATTTTTTAATAAATCCAACACTGGCATCAGTGTGGGTTTATTATTCTGAGAAGTTTGATACTAAACTTCCCAGTATTCAGTGTAGCCATTATGGAGCTGTGGAGTTCGTTTTTGACAGACTCCCAGCCCATATACTCTTATGGCTACCCTGCACTTACAATGTCTAAGGTTTTGCTTAGACACTGTAGGGGCATAGTGCTCATGCACATATGCCCTCACCTGTGGTATAGTGCACCCTGCCTTAGGGCTGTAAGGCCTACTAGAGGGGTGACTTATCTATACTGCATAGGCAGTGTGAGGTTGGCATGGCACCCTGAGGGGAGTGCCATGTCAACTTACTCGTTTTGTTCTCATCAGCACACACAAGCTGGCAAGCAGTGTGTCTGTGCTGAGTGAGGGGTCCCCAGGGTGGCATAAGACATGCTGCAGCCCTTAGAGCCCTTCCCTGGCATCAGGGCCCTTGGTACCAGGGGTACCAGTTACAAGGGACTTGCCTGGATGCCAGGGTGTGCCAATTGTGGAATCAAAAGTACATTTTAGGTGAAAGAACACTGGTGCTGGGGCCTGGTTAGCAGGGTCCCAGCACACTTCTCAGTCAAGTCAGCATCAGTATCGGGCAAAAAGTGGGGGGTAACTGCAAAAGGGAGCCATTTCTTTACAGTCTCCCATTGATTCCTATTACAGACCTGGCACTTGTTTGCACACTGCACCCGGCCGCCCCCGCGCTGCTGAGGGTGTACTTTCTGTGTGGACTTGTCCCCCTCCCCCCCCCCCCCGGTGCCCTCAAAACCCCCCTGGTCTGCCCTCTGACGACGCGGGTACTTACCTGCTGGCAGACTGGAACCGGGGCACCCCCTTCTCCATTGAAGCCTATGTGTTTTGGGTACCACTTTGAACTCTGCACCTGACTGGCCCTGAGCTGCTGGTGTGGTAACTTTGGGGTTGCTCTGAACCCCCAACGGTGGGCTACCTTGGACCCCAATTTGAACACCGTAGGTGGTTTACTTACCTGCAAGAACTAGCCTTAACTTACCTCCCCCAGGAACTGTGAAAATTGCACTGTGTCCACTTTTAAAATAGCTTTAAGTGTTTTATGTAAAAAGTATATATGCTATTGTGATTATTCAAAGTTCTTAAAGTACTTACCTGCAATACCTTTCAAATGAGATATTACATGTAGAATTTGAACCTGTGGTTCTTAAAATAAACTAAGAAAATATATTTTTCTATACAAAATCCTATTGGCCTGGAATTGTCTCGGAGTGTGTGTTCCTCATTTATTGCCTATGTGTATGTACAACAAATGCTTAACACTACTCCTTTGATAAGCCTACTGCTCGACCACACTACCACAAAATAGAGCATTAGAGGTAAGATAGTGGCAAAAAGAGATAATACTAAGGGGAACCCTTGGACTCTGTGCATACTATTCCTTACTTTGAAATAGTACATACAGAGCCAACTTCCTACAGCAGAGTTGTATCGAACTTTTTAAAGTTTTTTTTGTTTTGGCTCAAGCCTTTACATTCTTGGTAAGCCACAACAGGCCTAACACAACAGACGACAGAGATGATGGTAGCCCGGGCACTGAATAGCGTTGGTTGGCTTTTCTTGTCAATCAATTGCATGCTACTTATTGACGGTCCAACTGATCAGTCTTGTTTGTCCCGCCCATGGAGCATTGCCTCCTTACAGTCTGATTGGCTGGCATTTTTGCTTCCACTGCTTGCTTTTCAAGCACTATTTTTTGTTTATTAGAGTCTCCTACTCTGCACTCTGTGTTGCTCTAAGTACCTGGACTGCTTTCTCCCACCCTTTTCCTCTTGTGGACACCCATGTCTTTGTCATTATGTGACTCACCCATTCCTTCTGAATTGCTTATTCCAACCTCCATTTTGCTTTCACTTCCACTCTCTTGTTTCTCTCCTCCAACCCTCCCCCTGTTGCTTTAGTGTTTCCTCCCATGTTTCTCTGGTGCCTCCCTCACTCCTATGTTTCTTCATAATTTCTCCCCGCCCTTCCTCTTGTTGCTTCCACTCCCTTTGCCTACTTTTAAAAAGATACTTTTGTGAGTTTTCTTTTCTTTTTAGTTACCGCTCTGACTCGAATTTGTATCTTAAAAATAACACCCAAGTCATTTTGTAGGTGAATGCGTGTTGCATGTGCCTACAAAATGTGTGAAGCCATTTTTAACTTTCTTTTTTTAACTTTACAACTTGGCACGGCTCTGCAGATGCTATGCAGTGTTGCTAAAAACGCTAGCTAGGCATACCCAATAGTTCACAAGGGGGCAACCTATTGGCTTTGTCTGCGCTTGTTCTAAGATGGAGTCCATTTTTCCTAAATTTTATGGTTTCTACCAGTTTGTGATGGAAACGGATGTGAAACCCATGGGTGATCCCAGAAAGCTAAATTTCTGAAAAGTAGAAACAACATCTGAATCCAGCTACAAATCTTTCAAGTAGATTCCTCTGTTTGCCTCAAGAAAATAATTGTTGAAGAAAAAATGATAAACAGGTAGAAAATCATTAGTGACAGTTCATCAGTAATTTGTTTTCTCCTAATTACAGATTTAGAAAAGCAATGTACTCTTACATCCGATAGACCATTCTGGTTGCTTGCATATATAGGGCTTTTAGGTTCTTCAAAAACATGCAATACCCAGCGCCAGCAGCTGAGCTGCACCTTATAATTTTTCATTGTGGACCAATTATACATCAAGTCATATGGTAAAATTATTATACCGAAATGGCTTTTTGTATTTTCATCCCCAGTTTTGATGAACTAGGTGCTAGCTTTTCAACTATAGTGATCTGGGCCCTGCTGTGCAGGCCCCATTGCATGTGCTCTGACCCATCAAAGCATGTATACGATTGGCTAATACCTGATTGACATTGTAGGAAAATGTCTCTTTTGACACGGTCACCCCCCACATTTTGCCTGGATTCTGGTGCAATTTCAGCAAACCGACGATCTTTCCCCAAACCTGCACAGTCGTTTTCCTTAACTGGCAATCTCGAAGTCCCTGGTAAATAGCACCCCTGGTACCTAGGGCATCGGGTACTAAAGGAAGGTGACTGAGGGCTGCAGCACAAATTGTGCCATCCTCAGGGACCCTCTCACTAAGTGCCCACAGTGCTGCTTTCGCACGCTGCATTTCTTGGTGCAGAACTAAAATGTAACCACGACATGGCACACAGCCCTCTGTGCCATGTCCCCTTTACGCTGCATGCAATGTATGTAAATCACCCCGCTAGCAGACCTTCCAAGCCTAAAGGCAGGGTGCATTATATTACTTGTGAGGGCATACCTGCTTGAGCAGATATGCCCCGGCTATGTCTTTGTCAATTCTCACATAGTAAGTGAGCAGGGAAGCCATTTTAAGTACATGTGTTTGACACTGGTCGAAACAAGTTTCCCCAGCTACACAATGGCTTCACTGAAAATAGAATGCAAATGACTGAAAAAATCTCGTATTAATAAACCCTCCCTGAATCCAGTGATGGATTTATTAATACATGCACTCAGAGGTACCCTAGAGGTGCCCCCTGAAAACATACAGACTCAGTGTGGGCACTGACTAGTCAAAACCAGTGCAGCCACCTTGGAGTTCTGGCACCCTGAGGTGAGAGTCCATTCTCTCAAGGGCTCAGAACAAAGGCCTGCTCTGGGCAGAGGTGCAACCTCTCCCAGGCAGGATGGTCATTCCAGGACTGGGAGCTTCAAAGCCACTGCTCCCTTTGCAATTCGCACAGGTTTTCCCCCCCCCCCCGCCCCCCCCCCCCCCAGTCATAACCCCACTTCTGGCAGCAGCACAGACAGGAAAATTAGTTACATTAGGAGGAGTGCCCAGTTCATGCCATTTCCCACCTCTAAAGGGGATGAGCTGCAGTGAACACTACTTTGTTTAAATTCCTCCATCTTATGTGGAAATAATTCTGCCAATAGGTTTAGGGCTATGCCCACTTTGCAAAGGAAGTGGTCATAAGAAGGGTGTAGTCACCCCAAAGGTGAGTAACCCATTGACCACCACCTGGCACTTCCTGTAACACCCCTAAATTAAGTATTTAGATGACACTCCTGATCCCTAGAACTCATATTCTTGTCGACCTAGGAAGAGCTGAACACCAGTCTCACCAGCAGAGAAGACTGAAGAAACCAGCTGACTTGGCCCCAGCCTTACCCGCCTGTCTGCAGCCCTCAAAAATCCTGCACCAAAAGATGACTTGCCCTGCATCCCAGCAACCTCCAAAGCCTGAGGAGGACAGCCTGCCTTTGATAAAGATGATCTTTTGTGGACAGCAGACCTGTCCAAAAGAAACCAACTTTAAAGAAGTCTGTCTGAAGAATCGTAAAACTACCTCTGGATCCACCTCTGCACCTGGTGCCCATGGCCCGAGTCCAAGTGGCACACCGGTCCTGTGAATATTCCCCAGCGATTCAGAGTCCATAGTGGGCTGACCCCTGTTGTTGTGCCAGAAGTGACATGCCGGTGCCTATATAGGCACCACCCTAGCGTGCCATTTTTTTTTTTCTTCTTTCCATGCCAGTCAGCACAGATTTGGAGAAGCGCTACCTCCAGTCACTTTTTGACTGATCTTTTTTTTGTATTATTTTTTTTTTACCTTTGTCAAAGATGATTTTTGAGGAATTGCCTCCAGGTGTGGCAGGGATGTCCACAAGGAAGGCTGTTTTAAGACTTGCAGCACCTGTCACTGGCGAATGTCAGTGACAGACCCACACCTTGTTTGCCTTTGGTGTCTCTAGTGTCACCATCACGTCAAGACCTGCATCAATTCTCATGCCATGCACACCAAGGCCTTGAAAGAGTGATCCCTCAAGCTCCTTACCCCGCTACATGCAATGCTGTAAATGTCTCAATCCCAGTTGATAGGATGGTCCTGGGATCAGTTGTGCAGCTTCTCGTAATGCTAGTCTTCACACTCTTAAGTCATCCGGGCATTCAGGTAAGTCCCACAAGTGCAAAAAGTATGAGAAGTGGAAGAGGTCTTTGACACAACCCGGTCTGTCAAAGTCATCTAATGAGACATGGGAGCACTCACGTTCAAGGCCTGGCTCCCCGGATGAGCCTGGACTGTCAATGTATTTCCATGGGCTGGAGCGTCCCTGCCCAACTGAGTTTTTAGACCAGGTACCTCCTATTTGGGCTGCCTTGAGGCCCTATGACCTCAGGAAGAGCCCCTACTGGTCTTCCGCTGGCAGGTGAGCCTTCAGCACCAGTCTGGCCCCTAAGATCCATGGACTGATCAGGACTGGTGCCGGTCTAGCAACCTAGACTTTCCCTTGTGTGAGCCTAAAAGCAGATACCCCTGGCACTGCCAATGGTGCTGCCCCCATACTCATCTCATATTCCAACATGGAGCCGGATGGACATCTAACTCCACCTCTGGCATTGACTGGAGGCATTTCATCCAGGCTGAAGCCTATGCTCTATTCCTATGGGCTAGGATTTGGGGAGTCATCCCTTCTGAACCACTTTTCACTTTTAATGAAGCCCTCACAGGCTGTCTTGAGCCCTGGTCCCAACCCTGCACAGATGCTCCTGTGACTAGGACAATTGCCCACTGCCATCGACCCACCCCAGGGACCCCAACTTTGTCACACAACACCCCACCTCGAAGAGCTTTGTGGTCCAAGCCAACTGTGGATGAGCAGCCAGGACTTACCTAGGAGTCGTACAAAGCTTATGCAATATCACTAGTCACACAGCCCTCGCGCACATGAAGAAAGTTACAAAAATAAAGGTACTTTATTATGGTAGCACAAATACTAAAATACTGTGTAGGCAATGTTCCCTTAGAAGGTGAGAATTGGCATAGAAAGCAATAGAAAAAAAATAAAAGAACATGAAATATTGGAGACCCTGGGGGAGACCAAACTATATACTAAGTAAGTGGAATGCAAAAGTTACCCCCCCCCCCACAAGGAAGAGGAATCTATAGAGTGGAGCTGAAGGAACTAGGAACCCCAAAGGTAAAAAACAAAGTGCCCCTGCCCCTCCCCCCCCAAACTCCCCACCCAGTAAAGAAGAGGTAAGTACCTGTTTTTTTCCACAAACCAACAGGTACACTTTGTAAAAGGACTGTGCAAGAGTGGAAGAATGAGATGAGTTGCAGAGCTGCCGGGTACCGGGAAGGTCGTGGGGTCTCAACCCAAGGAGGGGAGTCCCAGGTGACCCTCAGGAGTGAAGAGTCAGAAGTTGAGGATGCAGCCCTCACAGGCAACTCGCAGACACAGGAGTTGCAGTGAGACCCACTTAGCATGCCACGTCGCTGGAGCAGCAGGCAGGAGACTGCTTTGCATGGAAGAGTGCTAAATGCAGGGGCTACACGAAGCCTGAAGTGTCCTTGGAAGAAGATAACAAGCCTTCATAGCTGCAAGAGTCGCAGTGCACAGGGGTACTGTCTTGCACAGAGAGGCAAGGGCTTACCATCTCCCAAGCTGGACAGGGGGGGGGGGGGGGGGTGGTGTCCTCTAAGGAGCCCCAGAGTGCATGGAATCATGCACCCAATACAGGCAACAGTATTTGGGTATGAGTCCAACATGTTTGATACCAAAATTGCGAAGGTTTGGAGTTACCATTATGTAGCTGGACACAAGTGTCCAGCACACGGGTAAGATGGCTTCCCTGCACTTACAAAGTCCAGGAAAATGGAGCTGGAGTTCGTAGGGGCACTTCTGTTCCTGGAGGAGTGCCCTCACACACTGGTACTTGCACTGTGCACCCTGGGCTAGGAGGGCCTGCCATAGGGGTGACTTACAGTGACCTGGTGCAGTGACCTGTTTTGAAAGGGTGCATGCGGCTTTTCACGCAGGCTGCAATGGCAGGTCTGCAGACCCATTTTGCATGGGCTCCCACGGGTGGCATCATACATGCAGCCCATGGGGAACCCCTGTTGCCCCAATGCCCTGGGTACCTAGGTACCATGTACTAGGGACTTGCATGGGAGCACCATTATGCCAATTGTGTGGTGTACTAAGTCAGGAACAACCAAATTTAAAGGGAGAGAGCACAGTCACTGGGGTCCTGGTTAGCAGGATCCCAGTGACCACAGTCATAAACACACTGATGGCAGGCTACAGGATGGGAGGGGTGTTTAACCATGCCAAAATGAGGGTACTTCCCACAGTCCAAGCCTCCACTTCCAGAGGAAATCCTGCTGCATTATCTACCACTCACCGCAGTCAACATTGTAACCAAAATGGACGTACTTGAATGTAAAATGTCCTCTATAGCTATGGCTGTCATGTTTATTTCTCTGGTTATTGGAGCAGATTCTTGTAACTTGATAAAGGCTTTTTGAACGCTGAAACTTGTTGCTCCTGTTGACACAAATAAACGTGTGTAAACATTTGGTGTGCTGCTTCTTATTCCCTTTGGATTATGTGAGGGATTTGAGATTTATTCAGGTACTAAGACATAGGCCACAAGCAGTCGCAGGCACTGGCATCGCCAGGTGGGTGTTAGTGCAACTGTGTCAACTTTGGTGTGAGAGGGGGAAAAAAAAAATCACTGAAACATAAACAAATGTTAAAGTAATCTGATAGTTAACATTTTAAACAAAAATAATTCACAAGTTGCAGTTATCTCAAGTTACTTTAACATGTGCTCTAAGGTAACTAACTTGCTCCCATTCCATGCAGTTTTCATTGCAAATGATGCAGTGATATAAAAAATGTCAAAGGTCATGAGCGATATTATATGTGGGTTAATTATCAGCGCATGGCGGGGGTGCAAGTTATGGTTACTTTAAATAAATATAACCAGTGAATATTTGTCTTTATTTTAAAATTTCATCTAACAAAAAGGTCACTCATTTTTAGAGGAGTACCTTTTTTTTCCCCTCACATACAATATTTTCTTACCTATGTAAAGCCAACTGCCAGCCTGGACGGGCGGGCATGGATTCAGTGACCCAGGACACTTACTGTTTCTTTTTTTTCTTTTTTTTATTTCTCCCCTTAATGTTGCTGGGGGACTGAACAACTCCCTGCACCGGAAATCACAAAGGAGGGACCGGGAGATTCATGGTCCAGTGTACTGTCTCCCAATGACGTCTAACAAATACAACAAAGTACACTGTTCCAAAAATTCAACATTAGAAAGAGGAGGACCTTAATCCACAGAAGTCAGAGCCCTCAAGCATCACAATGGATGTCTGGTATCATCATCGGGACAGACTCCTCGCTAGGCCGGTGCTGCAATGCCTAACGGGACCTTCTAACAAGTAGGACAACAATAGTTAGTTCCTCTTGTCTAAAAGATTGAGAGCACATGAGCATTATTTCTCACCTTGGTCTCTCCCTTTGTTTTTAACCTTGGTCTCCATCTTTGCATAACTGATTAAAATTCATGATTATAATAAACTAGATGGATAACCAATTTTATTATTCTCTCTCCATTATTGCATAAGTACCTATACTTAATTCCACCGGCAATACGGCTAAGAGCCCCCCACGGGGAGCCCGTTAGGCATTGCAACTCCCTGCACCCCCACAACACTAAAACATTTTTTTGGTGGTGCCCCTACCCCTTCCAGGGACATCATAAAAAATTAAATAGCAGTCATATGGGCATTATGGGGCTTTCCTGAAAGGAGCAGTGAGTTATTTATTCACTATTGCCTTTTTAAAAAATATTTTTTTAGGGTCGAGTCTGCAAGCGCTCTGGCCTGTTGTAATTGCTCCGTGGGCTTCTAACCACGCCTGCATTTGCTGTTCATTCTTTGTTGTGCTGGTCTTAATTGCTTAATTTTTATTGGTACATTTTGTGTAATGTCCCTCCTTCGTGTGTGGAGTTCCCTCCCAGGCGATTTCATTAAGTGTACATTTTTCTGGTTTCAGTTTGCCTTTCATCCCAGCCACGATCCTTTCCAGACATTCACGCAGGGAGCCAATAAATCTTGCTCTCATTCTCATGGCAGCGGTGGCGCTTTGAAATGACTTGATTCTGTCGAGTGCTTTACTTTTCATTTTCTCTATATGTGACAGAAAAAGTCCAATTAGGAATCTACAATGCTATTAGCTCTAACTTGAGCAAATATGAGACCAAATTGCTTGCTTTTTTTCCCCCTCTCTTGGGGGCTCTAGGAAGAGCCCCAGTGTCCTTGCCGGCTCCCTGCAAGTCCCAGGAGCTGGCAATTGCTTCTCATTTGAGGGGTTCCCCCGTGCCCTTCTGGGACACTCAATTTTTTTTTTTTGGGTGGGTCCCCTCTCTTCCTGCTGCTGCAGAAGCTAGGGTTTTTTGTGGGGGTGCCCTGGATACCACCCAGGGCACCTCACAGCAGTTCCCTCTTTAAGGGCTGCAGGGGGGAAGACTCTGATATTCTCTCCTCCCCCCTCCCTCCCCCCCCCCCCCCCCGAGCCCCTTGGCTCCCTGCCTGCACCCACATTGCCTTGGCAGGAGTCAGCATTGCTTCTACCATGTGGTAGCAGTCACCCCCCCCCCCCCCCCCCCACCCCCTTGCTTTCGTGGGGTGGGAGTAATTCGGTGTGTTTTTCGGCCCAAGGTCGTGGGCAGGGAAAAGATCTGTCCGCTTGGTGGAAGCGCATTACCCTTACCCTGCCTGCACTCATGAGCAGGGAAATAGACCCTGGCCAGGAGGTTAGGGGACATTGCTCCCAAGTCTGCCTTGGGGAATGGGATCCCTGGGGCAGTAAAATGATTATGGGAGGGGGCCCTGCAAAAAAATCAGCGCTTTGTGACCCCTGGGGGATGAGCTCCATGAGGCCTCATAGTGGCCCTAGCTCTGCCCCACCCCTGAACTTTGCATGCACAAACTAGACTAAAAAGTGGCACTTTTTGGAAAGTTTTTGTGAAGATTTGTCAAACGGCTCCAAAGTTACTAGGACAAAAAAATGATTTTCCTATGGAAACGTGGTCTTGACTGCAACTACAGTGACTACCACTAGTGGTAGTTCTTGGTCTGGTAGTTCTTGTTCTATTGCTGCTAATTTTGTTTCTGGTCCTAGCTGGTGGAATTGAATTACATTAGCCCATTATTTTACTTCTCAACCTGAAGGAGAACTGTTAACACAGTATTACATGCATGCAGTGAAGCTTCTGTTTTTATTTTTTTGGTGATTTATTTCAATTGTTTTTACTTTCCAATCTTTTCTTTCTAGGCAGTCGAGGATGCATTTGTTCCGGTTATCAAGTTTGAGTTTGATAATGTTGAGGTAAGATTTAGAATAAACTTTTTCACGCCATTGACTAGCTACCTTATACACTAGAGAAAGAATGAGAAATTTCAAATTTGAACTTCCATAGGGTTCATTTGGAAAAGGGCGAGCTTTTAGCTCACATCACTTCCCCAAACTACAAGTGTGGGTGGCCACTGCTAAGGAAATGGCAGTTCACCTCTTCAGTGCTGATGTCTATTTTACAGCGTTTTTTTCTGGACTTGGGGGGGGGGGGGGGGGGGGGCCTAAAAAATTGCTCGCTAATCTCTTTTCTTGCGATGACTGTGGAGATGTACTAATAAGGTAAATAGTTTGTGACTGCACTAGTTGGTGCTTGGTTTTACTACAGCTCATCTTCTCATACTTTAGAACCAATAATCGTTTAGCTGGGGGTCATGGGTTTGTTGGTGCAGTGAATAGAAGCTCCCACCGATTATGGCCTGAAATTGTCATGATCCTGTCCTTTTCAGAGGCCCAAGAGATCCTGGAGTGCCTGTAAGGTGGCAGACACAGGGTGGGGTTGCTGTGCCGGGCGTCAGGGTGCATGTAACTGCCCCAAAAAGGCAGTGAGGAAGCATGGAGGACTGATTGGCATGATGTCACCTTGGATGTGATGAGTGGAGCAGCGCAGCAGCTGCCAAGACAGTGATACCCTGAAATACTGGGGGTGTGGTAGAGCAATGGAGGCACTGAGAGGAGAGAGGAACACCTCTGAAAAAAGCAGAGTAGCTGGAAAAGTGGGTGGAGCTCTGAACTGCTGCTGGTGTGTGGGCCTTTGCCTGCACACATCTGGAGAGAGATGAAAGGATTGAGGAGGCAGAGTGAGATTTCCCTGGGGTTTCCGCATGCATCCTCCCAAGTACTGGAAACCACTTGGCATTGAGATCCTTGAGGGCCCACCCTGTATCATGAGGGCACTTTCCTAGGGCTGGCAGAGACCTCATGGCGGCCCTGTGGGCTTCAATTCCAGTGTCAACCCCTGATTTTGAGAATACGACTTTCACAGGCCCGCCGCCTGAGATGCCAGCCTGATCGGCCCATGTTGTACCCAAAGTGCAGCATAGCTGGATCCATTTGAGGGTGAGTGCTGTAATGGTTCACGATAAAGGCTCCAAATTGGCAGCCCCTAAGCTTTATATAAACGTCTTCTGCAATACAATGCAAAATGAAGATGATACGGTGACATGCTTTGGTCTGCCCCTGGTGACCAAGACCCATACCTGAAAAAACGTATGCATGCGCTGAGGGACTCTAGAACTGTGCTAGTGCACAAAATGGACGCTGTGGTCTTGGATATCAAACTTGCACGTGCAGAAAATGTTTGCGTGGGCACAGCAGAGCACATGCTGAAGGAACACTCTTATGCCATCAAACATCTGAAGTCCATTCTCTCACTGAGACTGTCTGCCAAATCTATGCCAGGGCTGCAGACGCAGGGGTAGGTCGAGCTGCAACAACATGCACCTTGTGGGCCTGCCCGAAAAGGTGGAAGAGATGTGGATTATTTTGAAATTTTTGAATGGAAGGCCTCCTCCGAGTTGGTTGTCCCGGGCATCTCAAGATTGAGTAGTTGAGAGAGCTCGGAGTTCTTGGCAATCCACCGAAAACTGGGAGCGCTACCCAGACCAGCATCTGTCAGATCCTCAACTTCAGGGATCGAGACAGTCCTGCATGCAGCCAGAAACCATGGCCCTATAACAGTTCAGAGGCACACTGTGACAATATTCCCTGACTATACACTGATTGTCCAACACAAGCACAGCTCCTTCGCTAAAGCAGAATTACCGGCGCATGATGTATTATACATACAACATACTTCAAGGAAAATTCAAAATCCTAGCAGAAGGAAAATCCTGGTGCTTTAACACATCTGTTGAGGCTTGGGACTGGCTGTAAGACTAGTGCCCGTTGAACCATCTGAACAGTGGTTGCAGAGATCCTCCTGTGTGGTAGAAAGGAGGGCATGTGCAGGGTTGAGTCTGCTAGACAAGGAAAATAGCACACACAGGAGTATGTAGATTCTGAGGAGCAGGACTGTACATGAACGAAGTAGTAATGGACCGAGGCGGGAACCAACAAGACTTCAGTTTTGTTGTCAAACCACTTAGCCACAATAATGAGAACTGTGGTAATTTTTATTGTTGCTAGAATGTTTGTTGCCCGCTTACTGAAACCATTCACTAAGACTCCTGTAGCATTGGCCAGCGGTAAATTTTGGACCTGCAGCGTGAGATGGTGCAGGGAGGAGGAGAGTTGGTGGGGTGTGGGCAGTATGGCATGCTCAACATTTGCAAGGCATACTGGGATGCAGGTGTGATAGTTTAGACACGGAGGGTGGGAGAGGGATGAAATTAAAGCAGCCTCGACACTAAATGACTCGCTCAGGGTTTTTTTTAGACCTGATCGTCATTGCATAGAACATTAACGGCCTGGGCCACAAAAATCAAAATGACAATCATAAAGAAATTCCTATGCAGGCAAGACCCGGAGCCCAAAGAGACTGCAAATTTCCGCGAGACATCCAGACGACCACCATCTTCCTTATTCATAAAACTGGTAAATTACCAGAGGAATGGGGGGGAGTTTGTAGAGCACTGGGGGGGAGGAGTTTGTAGAGCACTGGGGGGCGAGGGGGGGCACACAAAACACACCTTCAGCGGCTCAGGGGCGGCTGGGTACAGTGTGCAAAGCAGGTGTCGGGTTTGCTATAGAAAGCAATGGAGGGACCTTGGGGTCACTTAGGCAATGTGGACACGGCACAGGGGGGCTTCTCGGGCCAGCCACTTACTGGGCTAGGATGGGTGGGGGGGGGGGGGCCTGCTGGTCACTCCTGCATTGGTAGGTGGTTCCTCTCGGTCCTGGGGACTGCGGGTGCAGTGCTTGGTCCAGGCGTCAGGTTCCTTTGTTACCAGGCAGTCGCGGTTAGGGGGGGGGAGCCTCTGGATCCTCTGCATTCGTCGCTGTGGGGGTGCAGGGAGGTCGACTCAGGGTGTCCACATCGTTGGAGTCGCCTGGGAGTCCTCTCTCTGGTGTTGGTTCTCCTGAACTCAAGCCGGGGGCATCGGGTGCAGTGTGTGTAGACTCACGCTTCTGGCGGGAAGTGAGTCTCTGTAATTTTGCTTCTTTTTTGCAAGTTTGTTGCTGTTTCTGAACAGTGCTTCTGTTCGCGGGAGGTTCTTGGTCCTTTGGGTGCAGGGCATTCCTCTGAGTCCTCGGAGGTCGCTGGTCCCGCTGGATGTGTTGCTGTGCAGGTTCTTTGAGTCTGGAGACAGGCCGGTAGGGCTGGGGGTCAAGTCAGTTGTCGTCTCTGCGTGGCTTTCAGGTCAGCAGTCCTTGTTGCAGGAATCTGATTCCCTGGGTCAGGGTCACCCCAAAATACTCAATTTGGGGGTGTGTTGAGGTCTGGGGGTAGTAGCCAATGGCTACTGTCCTTGAGGGTGGCTACACCCTCTTTGTGCCTCCTCCCTGATGGGAGGGGGCATATCACTATTCCTATTGGGGGAATCCTTCAAACTCAAGATGGAGGATTTCTAAATGCAGGAGTCACCTCAGGGCACCTTAGGGACTGTCCTGACTGGTGGGTGACTCAATGTTTTTCTCATTATCTCCTCCGGACTTGCCGCCAAAAGTGGGGGCTATGTCCAGAGGAGCGGGCATAATCCACTAGCTGGGATGCCCTGGGGTGCTGTAAAAGGCATGAGCCTTTGAGGCTGACCGCCAGGTGTTACTGTTCCTGCAGTGGGAGGTGAAGCACCTCCACCCAGTGCAGGTTTTGTTCCTGGCCACAGAGTGACAAAGGCACTCACCTCATGTGGCCAGAAACTCGGCCTGGTTGTGGCATGCTAGCAGGAACTGATCAGCCTACCTCTAGGAGTCTGACTGGCATGCAAGGGGGCATCTCTAAGATGCCTTCTGGGTGCATTTTTCAATAAATCCCACACTGGCATCAGTGTGGATTTATTGTGCTGAGAATTTTGATACCAAACTTCCCAGATTTCAGTGTAGCCATTATGGAGCTGTGGAGTTCGTAATTGACAGATGCCCAGACCATATACTCTTTATGGCTAGCCTGCACTTACAATGTCTAAGGTTTTGCTTAGACACTGTAGGGGCATATTGATCATGCAACTATGCCCTCACCTGTGGTATAGTGCACCCTGCCTTAAAGCTGCAAGGCGTACTAGAGGGGTGACTTACCTATGCCACAGGCAGTGAGAGGTGGGCATGACACCCTGAGGGGAGTGCCATGTCGACTTAGTCATTTTCTCCCCGCCAGCACACACAAGCTGTGAGGCTGTGTGTGTGTGCTGAGGGAGGGGTCCCCAGGGTGACATAATGCATGCTGCAGGCCTTAGACATTCCCTGGCCACAGGGCCCCTGGTACCAGAGGTACCATTTACAAGGGACTTAACTGTGTGCCAGGGCTGTGTCAATTGTGGACACAAAGGTACAGTTTGGGGAAAGAACACTGGTGCTGGGGCCCGGTGAGCAGGATTCCAGCACACTTTCAATCATAACTGGCATCAACAAAAGGCAAAACGTTAGGGGGTAACCATGCAAAGGAAGACATTTCCTTACACTGGGGACAAACGAATTACCCACATCCTGACAATGACTGTCGTTAATACCTGGAAAAGGGCAAGCTAAACAACAGGGTGGGGAATATGAAACGTCTTTAAACTCCCCTATGGGATTCCAGCGTTCTGCGTACATTTGGTCACTGAAAGTGTTCCATGTTTGTGGTGATGTGGGCGATATCTGCAGCTCTGAGTATTATACCATTGGATGAACTCCAGCACCAACATGAGCTAGCAGACTTGCAAAACTTTAGGAATTTGCTGGTTCGCCTTGCTTTGAAGTATGCAGCGCTACTGCAGGACCTACTAGAATACAGCATGCTGGAAACTTTAAATAGGCATGTAATATCCCAGTCGTACAGAACACGGCTCAATAACTGTAAGATATCGATTAACAGCTACAAGCATAGGTGGGAACAAGATCTGGGCACCCTGGATGACAGACTGGGTCAAGGCCCGTAGGTACCCAGGGGAGGTGTCAGTACAGGCTAACATCCTTTTGATACAGCTAAAAATACTCAACAGGCCTCCTATACCCTCACCTGACTCTTTACAATGGACATGAGAGACACATAGGTTGTAGCTAATGGGACTGCAGACACACGTTATTACATACTCTGGGAAGGTCCAAATTTTCCTGCTTCTGGTTGGGGGGGTGGTGGGAGGAGAGTTGCATCCACCAGACTGTTGCAAGAGTCATCAACATGGAATGGGTGACTAAGACAGCCTATTTTTGTAACTGTGTCTGTGTCAAAAAGATGTGATTAAACTGGGGGAGCAAGGATGTTTGTCAAGGAGTTGAAAACCCGGACTGGTATATGCTGGCCAAAGAGGCAGTCTATAAAGCAAGAAGATGCCCCAAAAAAATGGGACGATTAGGACACCATAGTCTACCATTTCGGAACAGGACTGAATATAATGTTCCTATGGCTTATATGATGAAGTGATCCAAAGGATAACGTACACCCTGTTGGTACAGAAAAGACCTCTACATCATAATGAACATGCACTCCTACCCTTAGTGTCTAACTGTATTGCTATCTGGATCCCTAATGCTGATTTTTGTGTCTTGGGTAACTATGATTATGCATGTGTTCCTTGACATAGGCATGTCTCTCGGATTGTGGTCTTGTTGGACCAGGAGAGGCACCCAAAGCGTTGTCCTCATGGTGTTGGAGAACTGATTTTGGGCCAGTCATCCCTGGGGGAACTTGCTGTTGCACTGGAACACTATTGACTTTAAGTATAGTCACGGTGAACTCTTGAGACTACTAATGGGGCATATCCTGGATGTTGCCAATAGTGAATGGGCAATGCCAACTATCGCTAACATGAGGAGGAAGAGGTACAGGGAACCACCAAGGAAATGCTATAGCCCTGACCTTAGGGGGGATTGTGTAGTGATTTGTGAATGTTATTTTTCTTTTGTGTGGGTAGCAGTAAAAATATTTTTTCATAAGTGTGCATTTGTCTGGACAATGATTTATTAATACTGCTGCCTGCATCTTGAGTGTGAGCCTGTGTTCGCCCCAACCCTCTCAGTATTCACCCCTATCAGTACGCAAGTGCAGAAGGGGTACTTGGCCCAGTTGCTCAGAATTGATAGTATGTTGGGCCTGGAGACATCAGGAGTTTAAAAAAGCAAAAGCCTCACAATTCCTCCAAATGCCCCCCCCCGCCACAGTTTGGTCTAGGAACCCCTCCTTCCCCCGTGGCCCTCTGAAAGGGGTTCTGACCGACCACTACAGAGACTGATGAAAGACTAGCTGGTAATCTTGAGATCCTGCCACCACTAACAAGTCACTAATTTCTGCTTTTGCTGTGACCTAATGTCTCTATGTACATTTTAGGCCTTGAATTATTCGTTCAGTGGTATTCAGGCCTTTATTTTTTTAAACCTGTGAATTTATTTCTAAAAGCAGTAGGCCTTTCTTATTGATTTTGGTTATATGGACAAATTATGTAAGCGTATGTAAGGAAATGCCTCCTTGGCATGGTTACCCCCTGACTTTTTGCCTTTGCTGATGCTATGTTTTGAATTGAAAGTGTGCTGAGGCCTGCTAACCAGGCCCCAGCACCAGTGTGCTTTCCCTAACCTGTACTTTTGATTCCACAATTGGCACAACCTGGCATCCAGGTAAGTCCCTTGTAACTGGTACCAAGGGCCCTGATGCCAGGGAAGGTCTCTAAGGGCTGCAGCTTATCTTATGCCACCCTGGGGACCCCTCACTCAGCACAGACACACTGCTTACCAGCGTGTGTGCTGGTGAGAACAAAAACGAGTAAGTCGACATGGCACTCCCCTCAGGGTGCCATGCCAACCTCACACTGCCTATGCAGTATAGATAAGTCACCTCTCTAGTAGGCCTTACAGCCCTAAGGCAGGGTGCACTATACCATAGGTGAGGGCACCAGTACATGAGTACTGTGCTCCTACAGTGTCTAAGCCAAACCTTAGACATTGTAAGTGCAGGGTAGCCATAAGAGTATATGGTCTGGGAGTCTGTCAAACACGGACTCCACAGCACCATAATGGCTGCACTGAAAACTGGGAAGTTTGGTATCAAACTTCTCAGCACAATAAATGCACACTGATGCCAGTGTACATTTTATTGTGAAATACACCCCAGAGGGCACCTTAGAGGTGCCCCCTGAAACCTTAACCGACTATCTGTGTAGGCTGACTGGTTCCAGCAGCCTGCCACAACCGAGACATGTTGCTGGCCCCATGGGGAAAGTGCCTTTGTCACTCTGAGGCCAGTAACAAAGCCTGCCCTGGGTGGAGATGCTATCACCTCCCCCAGGCAGGAGCTGTAACACCTGGTGGTGAGCCTCAAAGGCTCACCCCTTTGTTCCAGCACCGCAGGACACTCCAGCTAGTGGAGTTGCCCGCCCCCTCCGGCCACGGCCCCCACCTTTTGGCGGCAAGGCTGGAGGAAATAATGAGAATAACAAGGAGGAGTCACTGGCCAGTCAGGACAGCCCCTAAGGTGTCCTGAGCTGAAGTGACTCTAACTTTTAGAAATCCTCCATCTTGCAGATGGAGGATTCCCCAATAGGATTAGGGATGTGACCCCCTCCCCTTGGGAGGAGGCACAAAGAGGGTGTACCCACCCTCAGGGCTAGTAGCCATTGGCTACTAACCCCCCAGACCTAAACACGCCCTTAAATTTAGTATTTAAGGGCTCCCCTGAACCTAAAGATTTAGATTCCTGAAACTACAAGAAGAAGAAGACTGCTGAGCTGAAAAACCCCTGCAGAGGAAGAACAGAAGACACCAACTGCTTTGGCCCCAGTCCTACCGGCCTGTCTCCTGCCTTCCAAAGAAACCTGCTCCAGCGACGCTTTCCAAAGGACCAGCGACCTCTGAATCCTCAGAGGACTGCCCTGCTTCAAGAAGGACAAACTCCTGAGGACAGCGGCCCTGCTCCAAAAGACTGCAACTTTGTTTCGAAGGAGCAGATTTAAAGACCCCTGCAACTCCCCGCAAGAAGCGTGAGACTTGCAACACTGCACGCGGTGACCCCGACTCGACTGGTGGAGAACCAACACCTCAGGGAGGACCCTCCGGCGACTCCGAGACTGTGAGTAACCAAAGTTGTCCCCCCTGAGCCCCCACAGCGACGCTTGCAGAGGGAATCCCGAGGCTCCCCCTGACCGCGACTGCCTGAACCTAAAGTCCCGACGGCTGGAAAAGACCCTGCACCCGCAGCCCCCAGCACCTGAAGGAACGGAACTTCTGTGCAGGAGTGACCCCCAGGAGGCCCTCTCCCTTGCCCAGGTGGTGGCTACCCCGAGGAGCCCCCCCTTGCCTGCCTGCACCGCTGAAGAGATCCATTGGTCTCTCATTGAAAACCATTGAAAACCCGACGCATGTTTGCACACTGCACCCGGCCGCCCGCGCCGCTGAGGGTGTACTTTCTGTGTGGACTTGTGTCCCCCCCCGGTGCCCTACAAAACCCCCCTGGTCTGCCCTCCGAAGACGCGGGTACTTGCCTGCTGGCAGACTGGAACCGGGGCACCCCCTTCTCTCCATTGAAGCCTATGTGTTTTGGGCACCTCTTTGACCTCTGCACCTGACCGGCCCTGAGCTGCTGGTGTGGTAACTTTGGGGTTGCTCTGAACCCCCAACGGTGGGCTACCTTGGACCCAAACCTGAGACTTGTAAGTGATTTACTTACCTGCCAAAACTAACAAAAACTTACCTCCCGCCGTGATCTGTGAAAATTGCACTGTGTCCACTTTTAAAACAGCTATTTGTGTTTTATGTGAAAAGTATATATGCTACTGTAATTATTCAAAGTTCCTAAAGTACTTACCTGCAATACCTTTCAAATGAGATATTACATGTAGAGTTTGAACCTGTGGTTCTTAAAATAAACTAAGAAAAGATTTTTCTATAACAAAACCTATTGCCTGGATTTGTCTCTGAGTGTGTGTTCCTCATTTATTGCCTGGGTGTATGTACAACAAATGCTTAACACTACTCCTTTGATAAGCCTACTGCTCGACCACACTACCACAAAATAGAGCATTAGTATTATCTCTTTTTGCCACTATCTTACCTCTAAGGGGAACCCTTGGACTCTGTGCATACTATTCCTTACTTTGAAATAGTGCATACAGAGCCAATTTCCTACAGCGTAACTGTATTGTTCTTAAGACTTTGTTTTTGAAGTAGACCTAGTTAGAAATATTGGGGGTTTCAGTGTTTGGGTTTAATAGGTGTGTGTAGGAAGCTGCTTCTCTATACGGTGCACTTAAAAAAGTACACCATGTAGAGAGGCCACTGGATCCCCCAGGTGGGTTGGCAGAGGCAAAAGTAGATGGGACTAATGCTCTATTTTGTGGTAGTTTGGGGAGCGGTTAGGCTTATTAGAGGGTATCACTAACCATTTGTTGTACTCTGAGGTTATAAAAGACACTCAAAGAATAAATCCGAGACCAATTTAGAAAAATAACAATTCTTTTTGTTTCTAGCCCAAGAACTTTGTCATCGGGTAAGTACACTTTTAAGCATAAATCCTTAGCGGTTTCAGAAATCAACACCGTGCAATTCTCAGGATTCTCTCAATGTTGTCCTATGGAGTAAAATAATGTTTAGCAAACACAGGGTTAACAGTGACTTATGAGGTCGGGAAACTTGGGTAAGTACTGGGTACTATTCAAACCCACACCAACATGTCGCAATGGGGCAGCTGGATGCAGGGGTGCAGTGAGGTGTCTGGAGTCCAGTGGTTCTCATTCAAGAGGTCCATCTCCCATAAACAGGCTGCAGGCTCTGGCTAGGAAGCCAGTCAGGGACAGCAAGCAGGTAGGTAGACTTGGGTTCTTGGGGGACAAAGGTGCACCTTTAGCTCTTGTGTCCAGGACTGACAGATGCAGGGGTGTCCTTGGGTGTCTGGTTTTCTCGTCTGGGAACTCTCTCAGTCAGGGGGTCCTGTGTGTTGAGGCTGTAGGCATTGTCTGGAGTCTATCAGGTAGATCCAGGGTGAACTCAAGTGCTTAGGAGCTAGGAGATGTCATTGGCACCAATGACTCTCCTCAGATGCCATCCGGGGCAACCGTTGCAGTGGTTGTTGGTGTCTGGTTTTCTCTCACCACAAGGTTGTGGGATAGGGGACCTGTGAGAAGAAGCTTCAGGCATCTCTGGTGAGTCCAAGATAGGTGAGACCACACTGAACTTGGAGTCTGTGCAGCTGGGGAACCACACTGGCACTGTTGGTTGGCCATCATGTAGCTGGGGAACTCGTAATGACCAGTGTCCAGTACTTGCATTTAAAATGACTTTCCTGGTCACTTACTGTGTCTCAGAATCAACCGACCTAGCAGGGGCATATCTGCTTGTGCATATATTTCCTCCTGTGCCCTGATGAACCCTGCATTAGGGGTGGCTGCAGTGATAGGGGACCTGGCACACAGGGGTACTTTCAATTAAGCCTGCACCAATGCACGTAGTATGCGATGGCGGCACTGTGGGTTTGGTGAAAGGTCCATGTGGGTGGTCCAACTGGTGCTGCAGCCCTCAAGGACCTTCCCTAGCACGCCAGGCCCTAGGTACCAGGGGTACTATTTACTAGGGATTTACAGTGGATGATCAAGTGTGCCAATTGTACAAAACAACTGTGAATTTGGAGAAAGACCTGGCACTGCAGACCTGTTTAGCAAGGACCCAGTGCACTAACAGTCGAAGCCACATCAGATACCAGGCAAAAGGTGGAGGGGGGCTAACTGCCAAGAAGGGTGGTTTCCTACATGGTGCCATTCATTACTAGGTACCTTGCTGACCATGTAAGCAGATGTGGTGACTCTGGTAAATCTTTAGGTGAGGTGCTTTTTACTCTGGTTACCCGTGAGCGCCAATTCAGGAGTGACTTTAAATTATTATTCCCACCAAGAACTTTGGTACTATTATCTATACTAATTTGCCAGATAGGTGTGTGGTGGTGGGGTGTTTGGTGGCTGGTGGGGTTGGTTGTGGTTTTAGGATGGGGGGCTGTGGGTGTAGTTTTTAGCTTTGTATGCATTAGTGTATTTTTCTTTACAAGCGTAAAAGCAGTGAGTGGCAAATAATTTTTGTGTGCGTTACTGAATTCTTATTTTCCAGCCCACGTTGCGTCCCTGCGGAAGCCTTTGGCTCTTCCTGCACTACCTTGGGAGTAGTGTTCTGAAGGGGTGTGCTTTGTTTTTCAAATTGGAGTAACAGTAGGAGGATCCCATAACTCCAGTTGTAACCTAACTCACTTGATCTAGTTGAGACCCCATATTCTGGGAGAAAACTGTGGGGGGGGGGGGGGCAAGGGGGGGGGTTAGGTGCATATGGGGTGGATGCACTCCATGGCGCCTCCCGCTTCCCCCCCAATGCCCTTACACTCCAAAGTTAACATCAAATAGTTTATTCATTGTAAGTGCAAATAAATTAAATTGACAGACATATTGACTCATGAAGTCCACACCCATATTGTAGTTATATGTGGAATTTTTACTATTTTAAAAGTATTATTGGTGTTGGAATCCAGTAAAACCCTGTTGTGTTTTTGCTTTTTGTCTTTTGTATGAATGACTAGAAACTAGGGACAGGAATGTCCTTTTTTCAAAGAACATTAACTTGTCACAATTCCTAAAAGGGTATCTACAGACAATTACTGTGTTCTTTAAGAGTAAGATTTACAGGTAAATCGGGCACTCTGGTGAATATTTTTACATGTGGGACAGTACCATGTGGGGTAACCTCTTATGGTATGGATTCTCCTGTTGCAGGCTATTGAAGCGATAGGGTCCCTGTAAATGGAAGTAAGTATTTGAACAGTCATTCTGTGGATTTGGCCCAAAAACGAACTTCATACTAAAGCTCCAGCAGCTCAATGTTTTAAAGCATGTTAATTTTTATTTAGGATTGCTTCATTTTTTCATCTTTGGGTATTTTAGAGCTCGAAACGGCAGGCCTCATCCTGATCTATACTGCATTTTGTTGTATAGCTAGCATTTTATTCCAGAAGTGGTTTGTTTTTTACAGACTGCCTTAAGATTCTCCACCCCCTCCTAATTCTCAATACTTGCCCAAGAGGTTTGGCCTTGTAAGGTTCAGCTTTACAGTGCAGCTATATGTGCGACCTATTGCTTCAATATATAGACAGACCTTTGGATCTGCCGTCTTTTGAAAAGGTTTGTGACTATGTCCATCAGATGTTGGATTATCGCTGCTGTTTGGTAGAGGTTTCTACCTCAAGTGGATTTATTGCAGTCTACTTGGAACATACAGCAAGGAGCTATTTGATAAATGTAGACATCTGGAAAGGGCTTATCACACTAACAGCAACACATTTGTTCATGTTGTTTAACTGCTTAGCTGGATATCTGCTAGAATCCTCATCCACCTTTCTGGGTTATTCTGCCTGGGAATAATAACATTTTCATTAGCATGGTTCTTTGATTTCATATTGGCAGAAGTATGTAACAGCATGAAATGTCAAATTTGCAATAAATAATGGCGCAATTAATGTAATGTAATTCGAGATTTATAAAGTGCGTTCCTACTCCAAGAGCATCGAAGCACTGGGAAGAAAGCACGTAGTAAAAAATAGACAGAGGATAAGAAAAATGAAGATAGAAAAACATCCAGGCCCATATTTATACTTTTTGACGTAAAACTGCGCTAACGCAGTTTTGCGTCAAAAAAATTAGCGCCGGCTAACGCCATTCTGAAGCACCATGCGGGCGCCGTATTTATTGAATGACGTTAGCCGCCGGCGCCGTCTGGTGTGTGTTAAAAAAAAAACGACGTACACCAGGCAGCGCCGGCATAGGGGAAAATGGAGCTTGGGCGTCAAGAAATGGGGCAAGTCAGGTTGAGGCAATTTTTGCGCCTCAACCCGATTTGCGCCATTTTTTTTTCACTCCCAACCCCCATAGAAATGACTCCTGTCTTAGCAAAGACAGGAGTCATGCCCCCTTGCCCAATGGCCATGCCCAGGGGACTTCTGTCCCCTGGGCATGGTCATTGGGCATAGTGGCATGTAGGGGGGCACAAATCAGGCCCCCCTATGCCACATTTTTTTTTTTTTTTTTTAAACTTACCTGAACTTACCTTAATGTCCCTGGGATGGGTCCCTCCAGCCTTGGGTGTCCTCCTGGGGTGGGCAAGGGTGACAGGGGGTGTCCCTGGGAGCATGGGAGGGCACCTCTGGGCTCCTTCAGAGCCCACAGGTCCCTTAACGCCTGCCTTTTGCAGGCGCTAAAAAACGGCGCAAAAGCGGCCGTACGTCATTTTTTTTTGACCCGCCCACTCCCGGGCGTGATTTTTGCCCGGGAGTGTAAATCCGACGCACATGCCTCAGAGTCGATTTTTTTTAGACGGAAACGCCTACCTTGCATCTCATTAACGCAAAGTAGGTGTCCACGCTAAAAAATGACGCTAACTCCATGGACTTTGGCGCTAGACGCGTCTAACGCCAAAGTATAAATATGGAGTTAGTTTTGCGTCGAAATTGCGCCAAAAAAAACGACGCCATTCCAGCGCAAACAGAGTATAAATATGCCCCTTAATAACTGAAACAAACTAAATCCAAAGACCCTGATCTTGATGTACCAAAAAATTAACGAGGAAAGAGCCAAGTTTTCACCATTTTCCTAAATTTCATATAGCCTGATTCTTGCCTAATATTCTGTGGGAGAGAGTTCCATCCTCTGGCTGCAGCTACTGTAAAAGCTTTGTCTCCCCATTTGGCTTTGTGTGCGAGGGACCTGAATCAAGTGAGCTTGGGAAGACCTCAAGCTTCTTTTAGGTACATACAGGAGGAGTCTGGAAGTCAGGTACCGTGGTCCTATTCAATGAACTGCCTTAAAAGTAAGACCGAGCGACTTAAACTGGATACGCTGCGCCACTGGTAACCAATGTAATTTCCTGAGACTCTCTCTGATATACATCGTGGGAGATTACGAACCGCTCTAACAGTGGAATTCTGAACTAATTGGAGTCTTTTTATCAGCCCCTTATCCAGATTAAGGAACAGTGCATTACAGTAGTCTATCTTGGACATTACCAATGCCAGGATAGCAGATACTCTGTATTCTTGTAACAAATATGGGAACATTTTTCTGAGCATTTTAATTGACCATAAACTGATGTTTACCACATGATTAATCTTTTTTTAAAAGACAGATGTTCATCGAACAAAATGCCTAGGTTTCTAGTAACAGTAGTGGGCACTGGGCAGTTACCACATTCAGAGGGCCACCACCGTGAGTTCCATAAATTCTTTCCAGGTCCAAAACATAAAACTTCAGTTTTGGTGGCATTCATTTTTAGCCAATTGGTCTTCATCCATTTACTCACTTCCACCATACAATTACTGAACCAAACTGCAACCTCCTCCCATGGCTGATTAATAGGAATAATAAGCTGGGAGTCATCAGCATAGGAAGATGGAATGAAACCAAAAGTACGAATTAGGCTAGCCAAAGGCGCTACATACACATTAAACAATGTGGGGCTGAGGGAAGATCCCTGCGGAATCCCACATGGCAGAAGATCAGGTCTAGATTTGAAATCACCACAGCTAACTGTGGTCCATCTATTTGTAAGAAAAGACTTCAAAAGTTTAAGCGCCTTGTCCCTCAAACTCACATGATGCAAACAGGACATTAATAGTGTGGGAGAGATAGTGTCGAAGGCAGCGGATAAATCTAAAAGAACCAAAACGGCCCCCTTGCCTTCATCAACCATCCTTCGAATAGTATCAGAGGATGAGATTAGGGCAGTTTCAGTACTATGCCCTTTTCTGAACCCGTATTGGGAGATATCAAGAGCATCCGCTTTTGTTAAAACTCGATCAATTCAGAGTTAAAAAAAAATTCTAGAATCTTTGCCAAAAAGGGGAGACGTGCTATTGGCCGCAAATTACTCATGTCCTGATTATCCCCCTCTGTTTTTTTCTTGAGGGGTACTACTATAGTTTCTTTCCAGATAGATGGGTACTCCCCAGACATAGCTACCTCTTGGTAAATGGGGACCAACATCCGTGCCATTAAATCCGGAACCAAGTGAAAAATGGAAGGAGGACACAGATCCAGAGGGGAGCCCGATTTAATTTCAAGAATCTTCTTTTTAATAGTATCCAAGGAAGGGGGTTGGAAATATGACATTAGTGACTGGCCATCTGCTGTAGCACTCACTGTTATCATGGGGGGTAATACTTCGGGAATGATCTGGGTATCAAAGTTGCTATGTATTTGCAATATCTTATTTTCAAAATGAAAAGCAACTTTGTCACAGAAACCCTGAGTTTTCTAGAACAGCCGGCTTCATGGGCACAGTTAGGGCCTTAATAGTCTTAAAAAGTTCCCTGGGGGCATTAATAGCCTCCTTTACTTTGGTAGTATAAAATTTAGATTTGGCCATAAATTGTGCTGCTTTATAAGCCTTTAGAGTGGACTTAAGGGCCACCCTTTCCTCAGGTACTGGATTAAGTTTCCACTGTCTTTCCTGCTGTCGATTCCTTCTTTGAAGGAGTTTGAGGTCTTTTGTAAACCAAGGATGACCTGGTTTCTTCTGACTATTGGGCCTTCTAATTACAGGGGGTACCATTTCTTCCATGGTCATTTGCACTACTTTCAGAAAGCTGTCAATCAAGGGCAAGGCCATAGCTTTACCCTTATCCCAACCAGCTTCTAAAGCTGGGCCTAATTCCTCTACTTTAACCTGTTTCCATAACCTGGCTACCTTGTTCGTTTCCACGTTAGCAGCCCCAACATTCTTTGAGGCGAGTTTAAATTTCAGCAGATGATGATCCGTCCAACTCAAATGTATCATGGTTACCTCCACCTGTTGAGTAGCTCGTGCAAACACCCCATCCAGAATATGCCCTGCAATATGGGTGGCCGACAAGACTCTGGAGGTCAAATCCAGGGCCTCCATAAAGTTAATGAATTCACGGATCTTAGGAGTTGACGTCTCATCAAAGTGCATGTTAAAATCGCCCAATATCACAGCTTTTGCAGACAGAACCATAGGTTCTATCAACTTAGGCCAAGACTGTAAACAATTTTTAGTCGGTCCTGGTTGACGATATATCAACAGCCCCTCTAGTATAACCCCACTGTTTTGAGAAATTGTAAATGTCATGGTCTCACATGAATCTGTTGAACTAATGCATGTGCATACCAACGTAGACCTATAGATAATGGCCAGCCCCCCCCCTGTTCTGAGGTCTATCAAGTCTGTGGAAGGTAAAACCTGGTGAAGAGGCGACAATAAAGTCTGGATCCGATTCTACTTTACCCCAGGTTTCAGTAATAAATAGACAATCAATCTGCCAATTATCAATCATTTCGCAGATTTCCTGTTTGTTTGGGAAGGGACCTAGCATTTATTAAGGTATACTGAAAGCTGTAATTATGAAATGCCTTCGGTTTCATTTTTTTCTCTCCCAACCCTGCCGGCCTAATGTCTTGGTTTCTTACCTTTGTTGCCTCTATAGGGACTTGAATAACCCAATTACAGGTTTCACAGGTCCAAATAGATCCACCCTTTCTCAAAGGCTTAGATACTACATTATTAGTCGGGTTAGGTGATAGTATGAAAAAAATACTGCAGCTGCGGTGTTGAAGTTCTTGATTCTATTCCTGTGCTTTTATTAATAGTGAAACACTGACCAAAAACCATGCCTATTTGCTTTATAGAATGCCACAAAAACTGTGCTTCCCAGAATGTATTCTCATCCTATCTTCATTTCCTTCCTTCGGTTCAAGGGCAGCATAGGCTGCACTTTGCAAGGCAGCTTTTGAAAAGCGATTAAAGGAGGGGCTGTTGATAAAACATTTCAACAAAATGTGTAGTGCTTTAATATGTAAACAGGAAAGCAGTTTAAAGTAGGTCATCTGTGTATTATGCTAATTTTTCAGATTGATCTTGTATTTGCAAGATTGGCCATGCAGACTATTCCTGACAATTTGGATCTCCGTGATGATTCACGTTTGAAGAGCCTTGATATACGGTGTATAAGAAGCTTAAATGGTAACATCATTTCATTTTTTTTCTTCCTATCTACAGCGGTATTATTATCTTGTTAAATTGATTTGGCAGCTTACCTGAAATATTATGTTCGATGGCATCTGTCGCTGTAGATACGCATGTTTTGCAATAGCTCGCCATCTGGTGTTGGGCCGGAGTGTTACAAGTTGTTTTTCTTCGAAGAAGTCTTTCGAGTCACGGGACCGAGTGACTCCTCCTTTTGTCTCCATTGCGCATGGGTGTCGACTCCATCTTCGATTGTTTTTTTTCCGCCATCGGGTTCGGACGTGTTCCTGTCGCTCCGAGTTTCGGAACGGAAAATTAGCTAATTTCGGAAGATTTTCCTCGGTATTGTTGCGTTCGGGATCGGCGTACTTAGATTCAACACCGCATCGAAGAGCTCCGGTGCCCTTCGGGGTAGTTTTTCGATCCCCCGTCGGGGCCTGGTCGGCCCGACCGCGTGCTGAAGAACGCCGATGGAACGGACCCCGTTCCGTTTCTGCCCCAAATGCCACAATAAATACCCCTATACAGACCAACACTTGGTCTGTAACCTGTGCCTGTCACCTGAGCACAGTGAAGACACCTGTGAGGCCTGTCGTGCGTTCCGGTCCCGAAAGACACTCCGAGACCGTTGAGCCAGGAGACTTCAGATGGCGTCCGCGCCGACAGCCCACTGAGAGTTCGAGGAGCAGGAAGAGGAAGGTACCTTCTCGATCCAAGAATCAGACTCCGAAGGATTCGACGATACACAAACCGTGAGTAAGACGTCGAAAACCACACAGAGGAAGATTTACAAGGCCCAGGGGACGCCACTGCCATCAGGCCATGGCTCCACCCATAAATTCGGTGACCGACCGTCGGCACCGAAAAAGGCCCAAACAGTGCCGAGATCGTCCGACTCCGGTCGAGACACCGGCACGCAGCCTTCTCGGGACCGAGAAAGTGCTGGAGACAAGCCTTGACACCGAGATGCCGGTGTGGACACGGCTCGACGCCGAGACAGCGGCACCGAAGAAGATCGACGCCGAGAGGTTTCGGCCCCGAAAAAGAAAAAAGTCCCCTCGGAGCCGAAAAAACACGCAGACAGGGTTTCGGTGCCGAAACGAACTGCAAGCGACCCAGCTTCAGGCTCTTATACAAAAGAGCACTCGCTAACCTCCCAAATGCAAAAGCATAGGTTTGAGGAAGAGCTACAATCAACTGATGTGGACCATACGCAAAAGCGTATCTTCATACAGCAGGGGACAGGAAAAATAAGCACCCTTCCCCCCATTAGAAGAAAGAGAAGGTTGGAGTTCCAAACTGAACAGACACCACAACCAAAAGTGGTGAAAAGAGTTACCCCACCACCCTCTCCTCCGCCCGTGATTAACGTCTCACCAGCACGAACTCCATCACACTCCCCAGCTCACACCACCATAAGCCAGGGTGACCAAGATCAAGACGCATGGGACCTATACGACGCCCCAGTGTCAGATAACAGTCCGGAGGCATACCCTACGAAGCCATCTCCACCAGAAGACAGCACCGCGTATTCTCAAGTGGTGGCTAGAGCAGCACAATTTCACAACGTAAGCCTCCACTCAGAACAGGTCGAGGATGATTTTTTATTCAACACACTCTCCTCCACCCACAGCTCATACCAAAGCCTGCCTATGCTCCCTGGTATGCTCCGGCACGCAAAAGACATCTTTAAGGAGCCGGTCAAAAGTAGGGCAATCACACCAAGGGTGGAAAAAAAGTATAAGGCGCCTCCTACAGACCCGGTTTTCATCACTACACAGCTGCCACCAGACTCTGTTGTTGTAGGAGCAGCTAGGAAAAGGGCCAACTCTCACACATCTGGAGATGCACCACCCCCAGATAAAGAAAGCCGCAAGTTCGATGCAGCTGGTAAAAGAGTCGCAGCACAAGCTGCAAACCAGTGGCGCATCGCGAACTCCCAGGCACTACTTGCGCGCTATGACAGAGCCCACTGGGACGAGATGCAACATCTCATTGAACATCTGCCCAAGGACTTACAAAATAGGGCAAAACAAGTGGTTGAGGAGGGACAGACCATTTCCAACAACCAGATCCGCTCCTCCATGGACGCTGCAGATACAGCTGCACGGACAATTAATACATCTGTAACTATCAGAAGGCATGCATGGCTCCGAACGTCTGGATTTAAACCAGAGATTCAACAAGCAGTTCTCAATATGCCTTTTAATGAAAAAACTGTTCGGTCCAGAAGTGGACACAGCGATTGAGAAACTCAAAAAAGATACGGACACTGCCAAAGCCATGGGCGCACTCTACTCCCCGCAGAGCAGAGGGAATTACAGCACATTCCGTAAAACACCCTTTCGAGGGGGGTTTTGGGGTCAGAGCACACAAGCCAGCACCTCACAAGCAACACCGTCCAGTTACCAGGGACAGTATAGAGGAGGTTTTCGGGGACAATATAGAGGAGGGCAATTCCCTAGAAATAGAGGAAGATTTCAGAGCCCCAAAACCCCTACTACTAAACAGTGACTCACATGTCACTCACCCCCTCCACACAACACCAGTGGGGGGGAAGAATAAGTCATTATTACAAAGCATGGGAGGAAATCACTACAGACACTTGGGTTCTAGCAATTATCCAACATGGTTATTGCATAGAATTTCTACAATTCCCTCCAAACATACCACCAAAAGCACAAAATTTGACAACACACCATTCCAATCTCCTGGAGATAGAAGTGCAGGCACTATTGCAAAAGAATGCAATCGAATTAGTGCCAAACACACAAACACAGGAGTTTACTCACTGTACTTTCTGATACCAAAGAAGGACAAAACGCTGAGACCAATCCTAGACCTCAGAGTAGTGAACACTTTCATCAAATCAGACCACTTTCACATGGTCACACTACAAGAAGTATTGCCATTGCTAAAACTACACGACTACATGGCAACTTTAGACCTCAAGGATGCTTATTTCCATATACCAATACACCCATCGCACAGGAAATACCTAAGGTTTGTATTCAAGGGAATACATTACCAATTCAAGGTACTGCCTTTCGGATTAACAACCGCACCAAGAGTCTTTACCAAATGTCTAGCGGTAGTCGCTGCACACATAAGAAGGCAGCAAATACATGTGTTTCCATATCTAGACGACTGGCTAATCAAGGCCCATTCGTTAATACAGTGCTCAAATCACACAAATCATATCATACAAACCCTCTTCAAACTAGGGTTCACCATCAATTTCACAAAATCCAAAATTCTGCCGCGCAAGGTACAACAATACCTGGGAGCCATAATAGACACATCAAAAGGAGTAGCCAAGCCAAGTCCACAAAATTCGAAATTTCAACACCATCATACAACGCATGTATCCAACACAAAGGATACACGCAAAGATGGTACTACAACTCCTAGGCATGATGTCTTCATGCATAGCCATTGTCCCAAACGCAAGACTGCACATGAGGCCCTTACAACAGTGCCTAGCATCACAATGGTCACAAGCACAGGGTCACCTTCTAGATCTGGTGTTAATAGACCGCCAAACTTACCTCTCGCTTCTGTGGTGGAACAACATAAATTTAAACAAAGGGCGGCCTTTCCAAGACCCAGTGCCACAATACGTAATAACAACAGATGCTTCCATGACAGGGTGGGGAGCACACCTCGATCAACACAGCATACAAGGACAATGGAACATACATCAAACAAAACTGCATATAAATCACCTAGAACTTCTAGCAGTTTTTCAAGCACTAAAAGCTTTCCAACCAATAATAGTTCACAAATACATTCTCGTCAAAACAGACAACATGACAACAATGTATTATCTAAACAAGCAAGGGGGGACACACTCCACGCAGTTAAGCCTGTTAGCACAAAAGATTTGGCGTTGGGCAATTCACAACCAAATTCGCCTAATAGCACAATTTATACCAGGGATCCAAAATCAACTCGCAGACAATCTCTCTCGATCACCAACAGGTCCACGAATGGGAAATTCACCCCCAAATTCTGAACACTTATTTCAAACTCTGGGGAACACCTCAGATAGACTTGTTTGCGACAAGGGAGAACGCAAAATGCCAAAACTTCGCATCCAGATACCCACACAAACAGTCCCAAGGCAATGCCCTATGGATGAACTGGTCAGGGATATTTGCTTACGCTTTTCCTCCTCTCCCTCTCCTTCCTTACCTGGTAAACAAACTCAGTCAAAACAAACTCAAACTCATATTGATAGCACCAACTTGGGCAAGGCAACCCTGGTACACAACGCTGCTAGACCTATCAGTAGTACCATGCATCAAATTGCCCAACAGGCCAGATCTGTTGACACAGCACAACCAAAAGATCAGACACCCAGATCCAGCATCGCTGAATCTAGCAATCTGGCTCCTGAAATCCTAGAATTCGGGCACTTACAACTTACCCAAGAATGTATGGAAGTCATAAAACAAGCCAGAAGGCCATCCACCAGGCACTGCTATGCAAGTAAATGGAAGAGGTTTGTTTGCTACTGCCATATTAATCAAATACAACCATTAAACACAACTCCAGAACATGTAGTGGGTTACTTGCTTCACTTACAAAAATCTAACCTGGCTTTCTTTTCCATTAAAATACACCTTGCAGCAATATCTGCATACCTGCAGACTACCTATTCAACTTCCCTATGTAAGATACCAGTCATTAAAGCATTCATGGAGGGCCTTAGGAGAATTATACCACCAAGAACACCACCTGTTCCTTCATGGAACCTAAATGTTGTCCTAACTAGACTTATGGGTCCACCTTTTGAACCCATGCACTCCTGCGACATACAGTTCCTAACCTGGAAGGTGGCATTTCTCATCGCCATTACTTCCCTAAGAAGAGTAAGCGAGATTCAGGCGTTTACAATACAGGAACCTTTTATACAACTACACAAGAATAAGGTCGTCCTAAGGACCAATCCTAAATTTTTGCCAAAGGTTATTTCACCGTTCCATCTAAATCAAACAGTGGAACTTCCAGTGTTCTTTCCACAGCCAGATACCGTAGCTGAAAGGGCACTACATACATTAGATGTCAAAAGAGCATTGATGTATTACATTGACAGAACAAAAAACATCAGAAAGACTAAACAACTATTTATTGCATTTCAAAAACCTCATGCAGGAAACCCAATATCAAAACAAGGTATAGCCAGATGGATAGTTAAATGCATCCAAATCTGCTACCTTAAAGCTAAACGACAGCTGCCCATTACACCAAGGGCACACTCAACCAGAAAGAAAGGTGCTACCATGGCCTTTCTAGGAAACATCCCAATGCAAGAAATATGTAAGGCAGCCACATGGTCTACGCCTCACACATTCACCAAGCACTACTGTGTAGACGTGTTATCCGCACAACAAGCCACAGTAGGTCAAGCCGTATTAAGAACATTATTTCAGACTACTTCCACTCCTACAGGCTGATCCACCGCTTTTGGGGAGATAACTGCTTACTAGTCTATGCAAAACATGCGTATCTACAGCGACAGATGCCATCGAACTGAAAATGTCACTTACCCAGTGTACATCTGTTCGTGGCATCAGTCGCAGTAGATTCGCATGTGCCCACCCGCCTCCCCGGGAGCCTGTAGCAGTTTGGAAGTTACCTTCAATTATTTATATATGTATCATCTCAACCTTAAATAGGTGCATACTTAGTCACTCCATTGCATGGGCACTATTACTCCAATTCAACTCCTACCTCACCCTCTGCGGGGAAAAACAATCGAAGATGGAGTCGACGCCCATGCGCAATGGAGACAAAAGGAGGAGTCACTCGGTCCCGTGACTCGAAAGACTTCTTCGAAGAAAAACAACTTGTAACACTCCGGCCCAACACCAGATGGCGAGCTATTGCAAAACATGCGAATCTACTGCGACTGATGCCACGAACAGATGTACACTGGATAAGTGACATTTTCATTACTATACTTTCAGCATAACTATGATGCATTGAAATACTTTGTAATGTTTGTGGATGAGTTACTTTACCATCTTCCCTCCTCCATCACCCTTTACTCATCCCAAGCCCCTGGGATGAGTAAATGAGGGATATACTCCCAATTAACACTTCTGGGTTTCTTTCCTCCTCCACCCCTCCATTACTTCTGTCAATCTAACTAACAAAATCTCATATCCACGGCTCAAATTAACTCATAATAATACTAAAACTGTACTCCTATTTCACAATACTAATCCATCACTAATTCTTGTTGGGTTCCTGAGTAGCGTGCTACTTGCTGAAAAGCGCTTCGACTCCTCGTTAGGGGTAGTAATAGCTATATAAATACTATTACAATACAATAAGAGATGCCTTACAAAGTTGAAGTTGAGACCTTGAAACCAGATGGCTGCAATTTCTAGGAAGTTGAAGGATGTGGTTTGCATTTCAGATGAGTAAAAGCCTTGAGCATTGTAGCTTCACAAAATGTGATGCCCCAGTGGAAGAACCTGTGTGAAGAGAACTGCCATAGTATTCAGGACCAAGTATTTGAAGGCAATGGCAGGCATTGGTTGATTCTAATTGTCTTTGTTGAAGGAAGCAGTGTGTTAGTTTTAGTGTACTTTGAGACTTAATAGCATGTTGTGGTAACGCCAAACTCCTCTCTTTCACAAGCTATTGATTGAGTTGTGGTTATCTAGATAAGCTTTAGTTGGAAAGTGTTTGTGGTTATTTGATGAATGGGGAGCAAAGGATTATAAATAGTTTCAGGTTTTTCAAAGATACACTGTAGTCATGAGTTTCTAGCTAAAAAAGGATTAGGTGAATGAATGCCCTTAAGTAAAATTAACATTTACAGTGGCCCTTGTAGAACAGCTCTTCAGTTACATTATTCATGCAATGGATTTTAGTTAACTCAAATGTTTCTTTCCTATGAATTCTACACCAGATCTCTCCACCTTCCATGGAAACCCCTGTCCTTTAACTTGCTTGAATTGGGTGCCTTTTTCCCTCCTAGCAAGAAATTGGGTTGTTGGTTGAGAGGTGAAACCCTTTTCGAGCAGGAGCCCTAATCCTTGATGGGATGAACTACAAAATTCACTAAATTGTGTGACCCTCTAGTAGCTTGGCTCAAAAGCAGTCAGGCTTAATTTACAGGCAGATTGTAAAGTATTTATGCAGCGCACAAACAGTAATAAGCGAAAACACAGCACAAGAAAAATCCCCACCAATTTAGAAAAATAAAGTACATGTTATTTAATAAAATGAGACCAAGACTACAAAAAACCAATCAGTAGAACAAAAGATGTGCAGTTTCAGAGACTTGGGTAGGTATAGTGCCTAAAGCACAACACGCCACCTGTGGTCTTCTGGTCATGCTAGACTGGGGGAAGGTCACAAGGTCAGGCTGACAGCAATGGAGCACAGACAACCGATACAGGGACCATGTTAGTCCAGATGAAATAGTTACCTTAAGTCCAATGCCCTCAGTTTGTAGAGTTCCATTGGTGGCGGAGAAGGTAGCGAGAAGCAGGGAAAGCATTGCAGCAGTTGTTGCTTTACTGCAAAGATCTGGTAATGTGTTAATGATGGAAGTTGCTTGAGCTTCATGCTGGCTGTCGCAGCAGGTTGTTGCTGTAGCACAAAGCGTAGATCTTGTGTTGGCAGTAGCTGTAGCATGAAGAGTCAGGGTTATTGGGGCATTCCATTAGCAGTCAATTCAGGCAGCATGATCTCTGCGTAAATTGGCCTGTTCAGTTGTGAAAAGTCCAAAACATCGGGGCTCCTCCTTGGCTTATGAGTGCACTCTGATGCCAGCCATGGCTCCAGGACCTGGGGATGCACCTCTTGGTGATTAGGGGTGTATTCTAGCAGAGGTCCTCAGATCCAGTTGCAGACCAGCTAAACAGGTGAAGGGAGGCCTCTGCAAATTATGTCCCTGTAGCTTGTTGTATTTCAGTAACTCAGATCAGGAGGCCAGCTAACTAGCCCTCGAAGCCACTCCTGCATTCAAGGAGAAGGTTGAGTTTTCCTTCCTCAGGCAGCAGGGAAGCCCTCCTAAGTAGGGGTGGGCAGAACTTGTAGAGTTTCTCTGCATGGAATTCCGCAGAGCTGCATGAAGACTGATTCCACAGAGTTCCACAAACAGGCAGAAATTGACACGTCGCGCTGCTCTTGCTGATTTATTTGTATTTTAAATTTTTATTTTTTTTAAATTGTATTTATTTATGTATTTTAGCACTCTGAGCTTGTTCCATGCTGAAATCAGTGTGAATGGCACCACGCGGCACAGCACTGCTTCTCGAGTTGGTTTGGCTGCTGCATGAGTAGATTTTCTACTCGGGCATCAGCTCTCACTGCAAACGTTGCGACTGCACGGATTGGGAAAATCTCACCAGCTGTTCTCTTACCATATGAAATTCACGCTAGAGTACACCAAGAACTGATCTGAAGTGTGGCTCTGGAGGTCCAATATTTAAACCTGGTTCCAGCCTTTCAGAGTAGGGGAAACTTCTAGAACACCCCCGCAACTGGTTATGGAAACTCACTTTCTTTCCCTGTTGAGGCTCCAGGTGATCTAGGGGGACAATAGACTGGTGTCCAGTTCAAGTCGCAGCCATTTGAAATGTAAGTGGGGCACGAAACAGTGTACTCATTACATTCCTTCCTGCTCACAGTCCAAAGCTTTTCCTTATTAAATGTAATAGGATAACCCAATGGGAGATATAGGCCCTACAGTAGTCAAAAACAAATGCAAGGGTTTCCCACAACCAGAACATGCGATATGTGAAAACATGTCTGCAGGACAGTGCAACTGTTGGCATGGTTACCCCCCACTTTTTGCCTAGTGTTGATGCCAACTTTGAAAGTGTGTTGGGACCCTGCTAACCAGGCCCCAGCACCAGTTTTCTTTCCCTGAAACTGTACCTTTGTTTCCACAACTGGCACAGCCCTGGCACACAGTTAATTCCCTTGTAAAATGTACCCATGATACGAATGGCCCTGTGGCCAGGGAAGGTCTCTAAGGGCGGCAGCATTTATTAAGCCACATTGGGGGACCACTGACTCAGCCCTTGCACACTGCCTTGCATCTTGTGTGTGCTGGTGAGGAGAAAAAGGCAACGTCGACATGGCACTCCTCTCAGGGTGCTATGCCCACAAACCACTGCCTGTGGCATAGGTAGGTCACCCCTCTAGCAGGCCTTAGAGCCCTAAGGCAGGGTGCACTATACCACAGGTGAGGGCATAGCTGCATGAGCAATATGCCCCTACAGTGTCTAAGCCAATTCTTAAACATTGTAAGTGCAGTGTAGCCATATTGAGTATATGGTCTGGGAGTTTCTTTGCGAACGCCACAGCTCTATAATGACTTCACTGAATACTGGGAAGTTTGGTCTCAACCTTCTCAGCACAATAAACCCACACTGATGCCAGTGTGGGATTTATTGAAAAATGCACACAGAGGGCATCTTAGAGATGCCCCCTTTATGTTACTACAACTGCTAGTGTAGGACTGACCTGTCTGTGCCAGCCTGCCACTTTCAGACTAGTTTCTGACCACATGGGGTGAGTGCCTTTGTGCACTGTGTGGTCAGAAACAAAGCCTGTCCTGGGTGGAGGTGCTTCACGCCTCCCCGGCAGGAACTGTAACACCTGGCATTGAGCCTAAGAGGCTCAAGCCTCGAGTTACAGTACCCCAGGGTGCTCTAGCTAGTGGAAATGCCCACCCGTCCCCTGGACAAAGCCCTACTTTTGGCGGCAAGTCTGGCGGGAAAATTAGGAAAACAGGGACGAGTGACCACCCCAGCCAGGACCACACCTAAGTTGTCCAGAGCTGAGGTGACCCCCCTCTCTGAAGAATCCTCCATCTTGGTTTGGAGGACAGGGACCAATAGGAATGTGCCCCCTCAAAGAAAGTACCAAATCCACATACTGCGCAATTGACTTGATTGGGACTTTGTAGAGGGGTTTCTGGGTTTAGGATTTGTCTTGGGGCATCTTCTATCTTTCGACATGGACTAAAAATGAAATTGTGAGAAACCCCTACCAAATAACCACCAATCTGATGACTTATGAAAATTTGCCCAAGCACTGCCCAGTAGGATATCTTTCGTTGTAGGCCATTCATAGAAAACCTAGCAGGTGGGAGAATTCTAATCTTTAGGTTTTTATCTTTGTTCCAGCAGATGCTAGTGCCTTCTGCACTTCTATATGGGTCTAGATTTCTTGTTTGATTTTACATACCTGTACAAATAAATATCCTTCTTTCTAAAGAGGTACTGAATTGTAGTATATTAACCACGATCACCTGGTACAATAAACCTAGATTAATTTTAAAATGTCTTTCTAATGTCCTCATTCATTCGACTGGACTTTAAAGTATACCTAGCTTGTTCATGTTATTTAAACCTGGTTTCCAACTTCCCAATAATGGACTGCTTTGTCTTATGTCCCTGTGCCTTCCAGATAAGTAATAATAATTTTACTTTGTTGGTTGTCACTTTTGTGCTTTAAAACTGGAAAAGCCCTGCTTCTTAATCCTAAGTAGATCCTCCAAAAATACTGGTTCATGTGTTGTACGCGCCACATTGTCCCACCTCTGTCCTTCGCTTAATTTATTTTCCTTCTCCATCTGGTTAATAAAACCTGAAACAGCCATTTGGGCACAGTGACATGAACCATTGTGATTTTCCTTTTGCCCTTTAGTCTTGTACAATTTGTCAATAGTCACTAAATATGTTTACCAAATGGTTGGTTCATACTACCAAATGCTGACTTGCTTCTCATGTGCACCCAGGTTGCAGGGTTACTGATGAAATTCTTCACTTGGTGCCCAACAAGGAGAACTTCCGACTAACCTTAAGAGCTGTTAAACTGTGGGCAAAAAGTAAGTATTTGTGATTTTCTTGCTGTTAAGTGTTTTGCTCTAATCAATTTTCCTTTAATATTTTTCTAGAATGTTGATAGTTTGTAAAATTTCAAAACTGTTGGACAACAGCATAATAATTTCTGTTTAAGTATTTAGCTTTCGTGTAAGACAGAGGTCTCCAAACTTTTTAATGCCGTGCCCCCCCAGTTGAAAAATAAACATCATTGGGCCCCCCTCAGAATTTTTCACAATTATTTTATAAACATGGCAATGGTTAAATATGTCTAAACCTATTTAAACATTGCAGTTAAGTACAGTTGCCTTTTAAAAAACTGCAATAACATGCTTCTGCTTAAAACAAAGGCCTGTTATCTGTATAATATTTATTTTGGCCAGAGTCTGGGGCCCCCCCTGGGATCACTTCAGGCCCCCCTAGGGGGGCCCGCCCCCAGTTTGAAGACCTCTGGTGTAAGATAATACCCTACAGAATACGTTCTAGTGCCCATTCAGAAAGATTTTTCTGTGAGGTGGTCTGCTATGGTCAAGAGTTAAACATCAGAGTAGTTTGTGACCTACTTCTGCATTTTTTGGAAGTTACTTTTGCACACATCCTTAATTCAAAGATTTATCCTTTGGTAAGTGTTGTATTACTTGAAATACATAAGTCACATCTATAGGTAGTTACTACAGTGCATCACCTATTACTTGCCTACTATTGAAGGTTAGTAAGCTTTAAAATATGTATGCTCTATGCCTCTGTACATACACCCACACTCTGGGGGTACAGTAGTAAACGAAAAACATTAAGTTTCTATCTGAAATGTGTAAATCTGAAATGCTTAAGTTTGAAGAATATTGTGTGTGTGTATATATAATTTGAAAAAAGGATTTAAAACATGCATAGCAATGAATAAAGGGGTTTGTGGGGGTTACTCTGGGTAAAGGAAAAGGTGGTTTATAGTTCAACCCCTTAAAGATTACTAAAAAGTGGTTAGGAATATATATATATCCATAAGTGTGCATGCATTTTGTGTGTGTGTGTGTGTGTGTGTATATGTATGTGTGTGTATGTGTATGTATATGTGTGTGTGTGTGTGTGTGTGTGTATATGTGTGTGTGTGTATGTGTATGTATATATGTGTATGTGTATGTGTAGGAAGTTGGCTCTGTATGTGCTATTTCAAAGTAAGGAATAGCATGCACAGAGTCCAAGGGTTCCCCTTAGAGGTAAAATAGTGGTAAAAAGAGATAATACTAATGCTCTATTTTGTGGTAGTGTGGTCGAGCAGTAGGCTTATCCAAGGAGTAGTGTTAAGCATTTGTTGTACATACACATAGACAATAAATGAGGTACACACACTCAGAGACAAATCCAGCCAATAGGTTTTTATATAGAAAAAAATATCTTTCCTTAGTTTATTTTAAGAACCACAGGTTCAAATTCTACATGTAATATCTCATTCGAAAGGTATTGCAGGTAAGTACTTTAGGAACTTTAAAGCATAAAAATTGCATGTATACTTTACAAGTTATTGACAAATAGCTGTTTTAAAAGTGGACACTTAGTGCAATTTTTCACAGTTCCTAGGGGAGGTAAGTATTTGTTAGGTTAACCAGGTAAGTAAGACACTTACAGGGCTTAGTTCTTGGTCCAAGGTAGCCCACCGTTGGGGGTTCAGAGCAACCCCAAAGTCACCACACCAGCAGCTCCGGGCCGGTCAGGTGCAGAGTTCAAAGTGGTGCCCAAAACACATAGGCTAGAATGGAGAGAAGGGGGTGCCCCGGTTCCGGTCTGCTTGCAGGTAAGTACCCGCGTCTTCGGAGGGCAGACCAGGGGGGTTTTGTAGGGCACCGGGGGGGACACAAGTCCACACCGAGATTTCACCCTCAGCAGCGCGGGGGCGGCCGGGTGCAGTGTAGAAACAAGCGTCGGGTTTTCAATGTTAGTCTATGAGAGATCTCGGGATCTCTTCAGCGCTGCAGGCAGGCAAGGGGGGGATTCCTCGGGGAAACCTCCACTTGGGCGAGGGAGAGGGACTCCTGGGGGTCACTTCTCCAGTGAAAGTCCGGTCCTTCAGGTCCTGGGGGCTGCGGGTGCAGGGTCTCTCCCAGGCGTCGGGACTTTAGGTTCAAAGAGTCGCGGTCAGGGGAAGCCTCGGGATTCCCTCTGCAGGCGGCGCTGTGGGGGCTCAGGGGGGACAGGTTTTGGTACTCACAGTATCAGAGTAGTCCTGGGGTCCCTCCTGAGGTGTTGGATCGCCACCAGCCGAGTCGGGGTCGCCGGGTGCAGTGTGGCAAGTCTCACGCTTCTTGCGGGGAGCTTGCAGGGTTCTTTAAAGCTGCTGGAAACAAAGTTGCAGCTTTTCTTGGAGCAGGTCCGCTGTCCTCGGGAGTTTCTTGTCTTTTCGAAGCAGGGGCAGTCCTCAGAGGATGTCGAGGTCGCTGGTCCCTTTGGAAGGCGTCGCTGGAGCAGGATCTTTGGAAGGCAGGAGACAGGCCGGTGAGTTTCTGGAGCCAAGGCAGTTGTCGTCTTCTGGTCTTCCGCTGCAGGGGTTTTCAGCTGGGCAGTCCTTCTTCTTGTAGTTGCAGGAATCTAATTTTCTAGGGTTCAGGGTAGCCCTTAAATACTAAATTTAAGGGCGTGTTTAGGTCTGGGGGGTTAGTAGCCAATGGCTACTAGCCCTGAGGGTGGGTACACCCTCTTTGTGCCTCCTCCCAAGGGGAGGGGGTCACAATCCTAACCCTATTGGGGGAATCCTCCATCTGCAAGATGGAGGATTTCTAAAAGTTAGTCACCTCAGCTCAGGACACCTTAGGGGCTGTCCTGACTGGCCAGTGACTCCTCCTTGTTATTCTCATTATTTTCTCCGGCCTTGCCGCCAAAAGTGGGGCCTGGCCGGAGGGGGCGGGCAACTCCACTAGCTGGAGTGTCCTGCTGGGTTGGCACAAAGGAGGTGAGCCTTTGAGGCTCACCGCCAGGTGTGACAATTCCTGCCTGGGAGAGGTGTTAGCATCTCCACCCAGTGCAGGCTTTGTTACTGGCCTCAGAGTGACAAAGGCACTCTCCCCATGGGGCCAGCAACATGTCTCGGTTTGTGGCAGGCTGCTAAAACTAGTCAGCCTACACAGATAGTCGGTTAAGTTTCAGGGGGCACCTCTAAGGTGCCCTCTGTGGTGTATTTTACAATAAAATGTACACTGGCATCAGTGTGCATTTATTGTGCTGAGAAGTTTGATACCAAACTTCCCAGTTTTCAGTGTAGCCATTATGGTGCTGTGGAGTTCGTGTTTGACAGACTCCCAGACCATATACTCTTATGGCTACCCTGCACTTACAATGTCTAAGGTTTTATTTAGACACTGTAGGGGTACCATGCTCATGCACTGGTACCCTCACCTATGGTATAGTGCACCCTGCCTTAGGGCTGTAAGGCCTGCTAGAGGGGTGTCTTACCTATACTGCATAGGCAGTGAGAGGCTGGCATGGCACCCGGAGGGGAGTGCCATGTCGACTTACTCGTTTTGTCCTCACTAGCACACACAAGCTGGCAAGCAGTGTGTCTGTGCTGAGTGAGAGGTCTCCAGGGTGGCATAAGACATGCTGCAGCCCTTAGAGACCTTCCTTGGCATCAGGGCCCTTGGTACTAGAAGTACCAGTTACAAGGGACTTATCTGGATGCCAGGGTCTGCCAATTGTGGATGCAAAAGTACAGGTTAGGGAAAGAACACTGGTGCTGGGGCCTGGTTAGCAGGCCTCAGCACACTTTCAATTGTAAACATAGCATCAGCAAAGGCAAAAAGTCAGGGGTAACCATGCCAAGGAGGCATTTCCTTACAGTATGTATATATGTATATGTATGTGTATGTATGTATATATATATATATATATATATATAGATGTATGTATGTGTGTATATATATGTGTGTATATATGTTCGATGGCATGTGTAGCTGCAGATACACATGCTGTACACATCCCGCCATCTGGTGTTAGGCTCGGAGTGTTACAAGTTGTTTTTCTTCGAAGAAGTCTTTTCGAGTCACGAGACCGAGGGACTCCTCCCATTTCGACTCCATTGCGCATGGGCGTCGACTCCATCTTAGATTGTTTTTTTTCCGCCATCGGGTTCGGACGTGTTCCTTTTCGCTCCGTGTTTCGGGTCGGAAAGTTAGTTAGAATCTCGGAAAAATCATCGGTATTGTTTGCGTTCGGTTAGTTACAGCAGATCGACACCGAATTAAGAAGAGCTCCGGTGGCCCTTCGGGGTTTTCTTCCATCCCCGTCGGGGCCTGGTCGGCCCGGCCACGTGTCTCTTCAAGGCTGATGGAACGGACCCCATTCCGCTTCTGTCCAGAATGCCAAACAAGTATCCATATACAGATCAACATCTGTTCTGTAACTTGTGTTTGTCACCAGAACACAAGGAGGATACTTGTGAGGCCTGTCGAGCGTTTCGGTCCAGGAAGACACTCAGGGACCGAAGAGCAAGAAGACTGCAAATGGCGTCGGCGCCGACAGGACAAGAGCGTTTCGAGGAGGAGGAAGAAACATTCTCACCCAGGAGTCGGACTCTGAGGAGATCGATCCCGAGGAAACGCTGAAAACCGTGAGTAAGACATCGAAAACAAAAACTTACGAGAAAAGCGCTAAAGCCCAGGGGACGCCACCGCCAACAGGCCATGGCTTAACCCAAAAAAGCGGTGACGAGCCAAGGCACCGAAAGAGTGCACGCTGGTGTCGAAGTCATCCGACTCCGGTCGAGATACCGCCACACAGCAATCTCGGACCCGAGACATCGGCTCTGAGAAATCTCGGCACCGTGACAGCGGCACCAAACAAATTCGGCACCGAGACACCACCACGCCGAAAATTACAAAGGTTTCTTCGGAGCCTAAAAAGACCTCCGAAAAAGTTTCGGTTCCGAAACATCCAGCCTCGGAGCCGAGAACAGGTTCCTATACAGAGGAACAAGGATTAGCCTCACAAATGAAAAAACATAGATTTGGAGAGGAACTTCAAGCTGTAGAGCCAGACTATACTCAAAGAAGGCTCCACATTCATCAAGACACAGGGAAGATAACCACTCTTCCTCCAATTAAAACAAAAAGAAAACTTGCCTTTCACGAAAAGGACAAGGAGCCACAGGCAAAGGTGGCAAAGAAAACAACTCCACCACCTTCTCCACCACCGTCAGTGCACACATCACCAGTAGCAACTCCTCCACTGATGCACTCACCGACTCATACTGCCATGAGTCAAGATGATCCCGATGCATGGGACCTTTACGATGCTCCAGTATCGGACAACAGCCCAGACTCGTACCCTACCAGGCCGTCCCCTCCTGAGGACAGTACATCTTACACACAGGTGATCGCAAGGGCAGCTGCTTTCCATAACGTCACCTTGCATTCAGAACCAATTGAGGATGACTTCTTGTTTAACACGCTAACCTCCACTCATAGCCAGTACCAAAGACTACCTATGCTCCCAGGAATGCTAAAACATTCAAAACAAATCTTTCAGGATCCTGTTAAAGGCCGAGCCATAACTCCAAGGGTGGAGAAAAAGTACAAGCCACCGCCAACAGATCCTGTTTATATTACAACGCAGTTAACTCCAGACTCAGTAGTTGTCGGGGCAGCTCGTAAGAGAGCAAACTCTCATACCTCGGGAGACGCACCACCTCCAGACAAAGAGTCGCAAATTTGATGCTGCGGGCAAAAGTGTTGCAGCACAAGCAACAAACCAATGGCGCATTGCCAATTCACAAGCGCTTTTGGCAAGATATGACAGAGCTCACTGGGATGAGATGCAACATTTGATGGAACACTTACCCAAGTAGTTCCAAAAAAGAGCACAACAAGTGGTGGAAGAAGGACAAAGTATCTCGAATAATCAGATACGATCTTCAATGGATGCAGCAGATACGGCTGCAAGGACAGTAAATACTGCAATAACAATAAGAAGGCACGCATGGCTCCGCACGTCAGGTATCAAGCCGGAAATTCAACAAGCCGTGCTAAATATGCCATTTAATGAACATCAGTTGTTTGGGCCGGAAGTCGACACTGCTATTGAGAAACTCAAAAAAGACACTGATACGGCAAAAGCCATGGGCGCACTCTACTCCCTGCAGAGCAGAGGCACCTTTCGCAAAACACCTTTTAGGGGAGGGTTTCGAGGACAACCTACAGAAATCACAACATCACAAACAAGGCCCACTTACTAAAGCCAATATCAGCGGGGAAGTTTTCGGGGGCAATATAGAGGGGGACAATTCCAAAGAAGTAGAGGAAAATTCCAAAGCCCCAAAAGTCCTCAAAATAAGCAGTGACTCACAAGTCACACATCCCCATCACATAACACCTGTGGGGGGAAGATTAAGCCAATTTTACAAACATTGGCAGGAGATAACAGATACTTGGGTACTAGCAATTATCCAGCATGGTTATTGCATAGAATTTCGCGAATTCCCTCCAACAGTCCCACCGAAAACACACAGTATGTCGAAACAACATATAAATCTTCTAGGATTAGAAGTTCAAGCATTGCTCCAAAAAGAAGCAATATAATTAGTACCAAAACAAGAACTAAACACAGGAGTTTACTCACTGTACTTTCTGATACCCAAAAAAGACAAAACACTAAGACCTATACTAGATCTCAGAATATTAAATACATAAATCAAATCAGACCATTTTTACATGGTTACATTACAAGAAGTAATCCCACTGCTCAAACAACAAGACTACATGACAACACTGGATCTAAAGGATGCATATTTCCATATACCAATACATCCTTCACACAGGAAGTACCTAAGGTTTGTATTCCAAGGGATACATTACCAATTCAAAGTGTTGCCATTCGGAATAACAACTGCGCCAAGAGTTTTTACAAAATGTCTAGCAGTAGTAGCTGCACATATCAGAAGGCAGCAAATACATGTGTTCCCGTACCTAGACGATTGGTTAATCAAAACCAACACGCAAAAACAGTGTTGACAACACACAAATTACGTCATAGAAACCCTACACAAACTAGGTTTCTCAATCAATTACTCAAAGTCACACCTTCTGCCGTGTCAAACACAGCAATACCTAGGAGCAACAATCAACACAGTAAAAGGAATTGCCACTCCAAGTCCACAAAGAGTCCAAACATTCCAAAATGTCATACAAGCCATGTATCCAAACCAAAAGATACAGGTCAAATTAGTAATGAAACTCCTAGGCATGATGTCCTCATGCATAGCCATTGTCCCTAACGCAAGATTGCACATGCGACCCTTACAACAGTGCCTAGCATCACAGTGGTCACCGGCACAGGGTCAACTTCTAGATCTGGTGTTGATAGACCGCCAAACATACATCTCGCTTCAATGGTGGAACAGTATAAATTTAAACCAAGGGCGGCCTTTTCAAGACCCAGTGCCACAATACGTAATAACGACAGATGCATCCATGACAGGGTGGGGAGCACACCTCAATCAGCACAGCAACCAAGGACAATGGGACATTCAGCAAAAACAGTTTCATATAAACCACTTAGAACTGTTAGCAGTATTTCTAGCTCTGAAAGCATTTCAACCCATAATAACCCACAAATACACTCTTGTCAAAACACACTCGACACAGTTGTGTCTCCTAACACAAAAAATATGGCATTGGGCGATTCACAACCACATTCGCCTAATAGCACAATTTATTCCAGGGATTCAGAATCAGTTAGCAGACAATCTCTCTCGGGATCACCAACAGATCCACGAATGGGAAATTCACCCGCAAATACTGAACACTTACTTCAGAATGTGGGGAACGCCACAAATAGATCTATTTGCAACAAAAGAAAACTCAAAATGCCAAAACTTCGCATCCAGGTACCCACAACATCAGTCTCAGGGCAATGCACTATGGATGAACTGGTCAGGGATATTTGCGTACGCTTTTCCCCCTCTCCCACTTCTTCCATATCTAGTAAACAAGTTGAGTCAAAACAAACTCAAACTCATACTAATAGCACCAACATGGGCAAGGCAACCTTGGTACACAACACTACTAGACCTTTCAGTAGTACCTCATATCAAACTGCCAAACAGACCAGATCTGTTAACACAACACAACACAAACAGATCAGACATCCAAATCCAGCATCGCTGAATCTAGCAATTTGGCTCCTGAAATCCTAGAATTCGGGCACTTAGACCTCACACAGGAATGTATGGAGGTCATAAAACAGGCTAGAAAACCTACCACTAGACACTGTTATGCAAATAAGTGGAAAAGATTTGTTTATTACTGCCATAATAATCAAATTCAACCTTTACACGCATCTGCAAAAGAGATAGTAGGATACTTACTACATTTGCAGAAATCTAAACTAGCTTTCTCTTCCATTAAAATACATCTTACGGCAATTTCAGCTTACCTGCAAATTACGCACTCAACTTCATTATTTAGGATACCAGTCATAAAAGCGTTTATGGAAGGCCTAAAGAGAATTATACCACCAAGAACACCACCGGTTCCTTCATGGAACCTCAACATTGTCTTAACACGACTTATGGGTCCACCTTTTGAGCCCATGCACTCTTGTGAAATGCAATACTTAACGTGGAAAGTTGCATTTTTAATTGCCATCACATCTCTAAGAAGAGTGAGTGAAATTCAAGCATTTACCATTCAAGAACCATTTATTCAAATACCCAAAAATAAAGTTGTTCTACGGACCAATCCTAAATTTTTACCAAAAGTAATCTCACCGTTCCACTTGAATCAAACGGTAGAATTACCAGTGTTCTTCCCACAGCCAGATTCTGTAGCTGAAAGAGCACTACATACATTAGACATCAAAAGAGCACTAATGTACTACATTGACAGAACAAAACTAATTCGAAAGACAAAACAACTATTTATCGCCTTTCAAAAACCTCATACAGGAAATCCAATTTCAAAACAAGGCATTGCTAGATGGATAGTTAAGTGCATTCAAACATGCTATCTTAAAGCTAAAAGAACTGCCTATTACACCAAAGGCACACTCAACCAGAAAGAAAGGGGCTACCATGGCCTTTCTAGGAAATATTCCAATGAACGAAATATGTAAGGCAGCAACATGGTCTACGCCTCATACATTTACCAAGCACTACTGTGTAGATGTGTTAACTGCACAACAAGCAACAGTAGGTCAAGCTGTACTAAGAACATTATTTCAAACTACTTCAACTCCTACAGGCTGAACCACCGCTTTTGGGGAGATAACTGCTTATTAGTCTATGCACAGCATGTGTATCTGCAGCTACACATGCCATCGAACGGAAAATGTCACTTACCCAGTGTACATCTGTTCGTGGCATTAGTCGCTGCAGATTCACATGCGCCCACCCGCCTCCCCGGGAGCCTGTAGCCGTTCAGAAGTAGATCTTAAACATTTGTAAATATATTACTTTAAACTTCATTATGTACATACGCATTCACTCCATTGCATGGGCACTATTACTAGCATACACAACTCCTACCTCACCCTCTGCGGGGAAAACAATCTAAGATGGAGTCTACGCCCATGCGCAATGGAGTCGAAATGGGAGGAGTCCCTCGGTCTCGTGACTCGAAAACACTTCTTCGAAGAAAAACAACTTGTAACACTCCGAGCCCAACACCAGATGGCGGGATGTGCACAGCATGTGAATCTGCAGCGACTAATGCCACAAACAGATGTACACTGGGTAAGTGACATTTTCCATATATATATATGTGTGTGTGTGTGTGTGTGTGTGTGTGTGTGTGTGTGTGTGTGTGTGTGTGTGTGTGTGTATATGTGTGTGTGTATATGTGTATGTATATATATGTGTGTGTGTGTGTGTGTGTGTATATATGTATATGTGTGTATATATATATATGTGTGTGTGTGTATATTCACTGAATGAAACAAAGGTTACATGGACGTTATATTTATGGGTTTTACCCCTACAAAATCTTAGAAATCCAGCACTTGGTTACACTTAGTTATACTATAACTTGGTGCCTAAAGTTACTTTCTGGCATAAGTTAGTTTCTTCAGCTTTGAGATCCTCCTATTGTCTTTGCCCCGATTGATGGGTGACCCCAAATCTCTCCTAGAAGGAGCAGAGGTGGATGAACGTTTTGGAAGGTTTCGTGAAGATTTGTGAAATGGCGCCAAAGTATTAGTGAAACAAACAGTACTCTTCCTAAGGGAAATCTATCCAAACTAGAACTACAGTAGGGAATGCCATTAAATAAGTGCATATTCTAGATTATGGTGGTTTAACAGTCCATAAAATATCCAACAATAACACTTGATGAATATGGTCTTTTAGATCCTGCTTTGTGATCACTTGATTTTCTTATAACTTCTTTCTTCAATATGAAATGTTGAAGTCATTCCCCTGTTCTCAAACTATTTGGCTACTTCTCATGTTGCATTCTCCACCACCACCTTTAGTGTTCCCCAACTAACCTTCTCCTTTATGACTAATGTAGATGCACTAGAATTTGCATCTTATCAGATAAAGTCCTCCCTCGTGACCAAAAATCTTCTAAACCTGAATTTCATGCTCCATTTCAACCACAGCATTACTTTGTGGCAAATAGTACATCGCTTACACAAAGAAAAGGTTGTAGGAAGCTGTCCTGGTTGAAGACAATATAGTCTAAGATGAAACCATTGACAATGTTGCCAACAATCTTACGGTCAACTATGGAACAGTCAATGTTGGTAGCAAAAAACCCTACCTAGACATTTCCTCCATTGTCTTTGATCCCTGTAAAAGGGAAATCAACTACATCCACAATTCTACCAGTTCACATCTCTCAAAGTAAGGTGTTTCCCTTTCTCCCTTTCCGCCTGTGCGCCTCTTAGATGAGGATGAAGACTCCAAGCATGGAGGTCCCTTCGGAGTAGCTATTAGTCCATCCCAACATGTAAAATGCTAGGACTTTGCAGATGATGTTGGGCAGTATTAGGAGGACTATTACTCTGAGTAGTCCGAACCATACCACCATGAACATTCAGTGCAGGACCAACATGAGTCTTCTATTTAAATGCCTGTGTCTCTGGTTACAAATGTACAAATTATGCTCAAACTACTACCACAGATTTCCACTATCTGTTTCTGCGACTCCTATGCCACAAGCACCAGGACCTGTACAGTTGCTACAAACTCCTACACCATTACCACAACCATCATGATTGCTTGAGACACCTGCCACCCTCTAACAGAGTTGGCAGATACCTTTGCTGACTGCCCAGCTGTCAATGCCCTATCTACCGACTAAGACAGAGAAAAGGGAGAAATTCAAGACCCTACCTCTGTGTCAAATGAGTGGAACGACTATCTCATCCCCACTCCATCCCCACCAGTGACAACAGTAGATTCTCCACCAGAGGATGTTGGTGGCTTCCATAATTTAATGGAGAGGGAGGCCAAGCAGGTTAAACTTCCAATACTTAATAAAAAAAATAAAGCGAACTGTTTCCCATTATGATTTTAGGGAACCTACCAGAAAATCTGTGCCGGCTATCCCAATTATTGATTTGATTCTGTAAGAAGGTCTTAATGCCATGAAGAACCCAGCTTTGGTTTAGCAATCATCCCAATATTAGGCAAGAAATACAAAGCTCCAGATGACTTCACCTTGTCTGTGGACAGCGAAACCAGATTGTGGTATCATAAGCAGCGCAATATTGCTGTAAGAACTCCTCCACACTAGTTTCCTCTCCTCCAGACTAGGATGATCGTTGGCTTCATAATATCGGCAAGAGATTCTCCTCTATAGGATACAAAGCTGGAAGCTTGAAAGATTCTATAGGAGCGTGAAAGAATATAGTCTGAGAATTGACTGCGCCATTGAGGTTGCTTCCACTGGTTTCAGGTAATGTGCAGGAGCTGTGGTTCTCCGCAGACAAGGGTGGTTAAAATCCACATCCTTCTGCCCAGAGGTCCAAAGTAAGGTACTTGATGTGCCCTTTGACAGTCAGTTGTTTTTTGGCAAACACGTGGATGATGCCCTGCAATCCATTAGGGCTGACTCGGGTAGAGAGAAGTCCCTTGAGGCTCTCCAGTATAGGAAGCAGCCCTTTCGAGGAGGCAGAGGGACTTATTCCTTTGGCGCCAGTTACCAACCCTACAGGCAACAGTATCAGTCAGGCCATACCCAATACCGTCCCCAGTATGCACAACAGCAATACAGATCTCCACCAGCGGCTGCATAGAAGCACTGAGGAAGAGGAAACTTGTCTGCCCATGGCAAACAGCAAACGGTGACTACAGTTTAGTGCCAGCTACCACCCCCCACCCCATACCAACCCCTATTGGAGGTCGAATTTCACACTGCTATCTATAGTCCACAATAACTTCTGACAAGTGGTTGCTTAATGTGATCTCCCAAGGACACACCATTAGGGCCACCTCCCTCACTTAAGACAGCTCCTCAACCAGATCTCCATCATGCCAAAAAAAAAAAAAACACTAGAAATTTTTCAAAACCTTCAGAAGGGATTGGAATCCTGCCCTAGTGTCTAATAAAAAAAAACAAAAAAAAAAAAAACAAAGGCGATTGGCATCTCATTCTCAACCTACGAAGATTGAACAACTTTCTAAAGAAGCAATCTTTTCGCATGGTGACGCTTCAGGATATATTAAATCGCAACAAAGGAGATCATATAACATCACTGGACTTCCAAGACTTCTACTTCCATGTCACAATACATCCAAAACTCCTGCAAATTCCTCCACTTCCGGGTAGCTGGTAACCACGTACAATTCAAGGCCCTTCCTTTCTGGCTAAAAATCAGCCCCAGAATTTTTTACCAAGATGCTAGCCCCAGTAGCACCCCATCTCTGATGAAAAGGAATCCAAGACTTTTCATACCTGGACGATTGTCTTATAAAGCTTCTATGCAGCAACAGCTACGTCCATCTACCTCTCTATCAAACATCAGAATTCTCACGACCCACAACCAAGTTAACATTCTTTCGAGCATTCCTAGACACAGTGAAAAACAAGGCATCTTGTTCCCAAGATAGGCAGATGAAAACTTTGACAACTAGCTCAGACTGTCCACAAACGTCTGTATGTCCGGATTTACAAATCATTAATGGGAATGATTTCATCCTGCATCCCTCTTGTCCCAAATAGCCGACTACAAATGCGTCCACTTCAAAAGGGAACTAGACAAGCAATGGCTCCAGGCTTAGGGGTCCTTTGAGGATCTCATTCAGATAACTTCAACAATGATAGTAGCCATGTCTTGGTGAACACAAGCTTCATATCTGTCCAGAGGGCTCTCATATCTAACACATATTCCTAAGTATACCATAACCAGTGCCTCCCTAGAAGGTTCGGCTGTCCACCAGGATTTACAAATAAGCAGCAAATGGAGTCCAGAGAAACAAAACATCACATCTATCAACTGGAGCTCAAGGGTATCGCCTTAGCACTAAAGTTGTTTCTCCCCAAGATAGCACAATCATTGGCGCTTGTATGTACAGACAATACCACAAGTTTGTTTTATCTCATGCAGGGGCCTCATCAGCACTAACTTGTGAAGTGCAGGACATCAGGAACTGGGCTCTTCAACATCTGGTATTGCTCTATGCGGCACATGTACCAGGAGTGCCCAGCATCCTCACACGCTAAGCAGATCCAGCATCCCTTACCACGAGTGGGAGCTAAACCAGCACATTCTGTACAATCTCTTCCGCTGGTGAGGCGAGCAGAAATTGAACGTATTCCCTATGAAGGAGAAGAAATACCGATTCTTTGCAAGTTGGCATCACCAAAAGGGATTATGGAGAAATAAGTTTTCAATGAGATGGTCAGAAATCTGCTTAAGCTTCCCGTGCCCCCTGGTACCATTGATCCCAAGGGTACTCAACAAACTGATGAGAGCCTTGCTGACTTCTCATAGTCCCCAAGTGGCCCACACAATTCTGTTTCACGGAGCTCCTGCTTGGAACAACCTCATGTCCAGCACAAACCGATACTAGTGTTGACCATGAACCAGGGCAAGGCACGGCATCTTAACCTGACATTACTTATCAGTCTGGCTCCAGAGTTCAATGAGTTCAGCCACAGTAGGCATTCCATCAAATTGCATGGGAATACTTGCAAGAGCAGACCCAACAAACAGAATTTATAAAATCAAGTGGGAACGCTTCTGCCTTTGGTGTGCGAGCTCTCACGTCACCCCCTATTACATCACTGCCTGAGCAAATCCTGCCATATCTGCGCCACCTGACAAGATCCCAATTGACGTTTTCCTCTGTTAGAGTGGACTTGGCAGCAATTTCCAGGTTTTGATGATCCAGTAATACACCTTCTCTGTGGTCTAGTCGCATTGTAAAACAATTCCATAAAGGCCTATTCAGGACTTATCCTCCTGTAAGAAACCCTCCACCATCAGGGTACCTGAATGAGGTACTGGGACAGGTCATGGAAACACCATTTGAGCCCATTCACAGGGTGGAATTGAAATACCTTACTTGGAAAACTGCAGTTAGAGTGGCTCTCACATCTGCCAAGAGTAAGTGGCCTTTACCATCAAGGAACCTTTTCTTCACTTCAAGTTGGACATTGTTGTACTTCGAACAAATCCTAAATTTGTTCCCAAAATACCGTCAGACTTCCACCTGAACGAGCCACTGGTTCTACTAACATTCTTCCCATGTTCTCAAATATTTGCAGAAAAATCTCTACATTCTCTAGACATCAAACGATGCCTAAAATTTTACTTACACAGGACCCATAAAATTTGCACAGCGGACTAATTGTTTCTGGCTTACGGTGGTATCAGAAAAGGTCTCCCCGTACCCAAATAGACCATCGCCAGATGAATTGCATTAACAATACAATTTTGTCACTTGCAAGCAGGAAACAGTCTAGGCCGATTCCACCAGAGCTGTTTCTACATAAACAGCTTTTTGTTGGAATACCCATCCAGCATATCTGCCAAACAGCATTGTGGTCCAGCAGGCACACATTTATGAAGCATTATTGCCAGATGACTCATAAGACTGATCTTTCTGTGGGGCAGGTAGTGTTAAGACATTCGCTTCAATAAGGTGAGCCTCTTTTAAATTTTCTTTCCCCACTGTCCGCTAAATAAATATTTGTGAGGATTGTTACTCTCTTTCTTTACTGCCTATTATTCTGATTCAAGCTTGTGAGTCTATGAAAGATCTCATACTGGAGAAGAAAAATAGTTACTTACCTGTAACTGTAGTTCTCCAATGTTTTATTTTTCATAGATTCACATGCTACCCACAGTACATCTGGATTATTAATTCCCTCTTGGGCTTGAAAATCTGAGGGAATCAGCCTCTTTTGGGAGTGTTCTAGAGGGTGCCTTTGGCTAAAGTTTGTGTTTGGTCCTCATTTAAATCTGACATGGATGGGCCATAAAACCTATGGTTTGATGCCATTCAGTCTATTATAGTAATACACATGTTTTTATTTTTTATAGTACCGTGGGACTCCCACTTCTCTAATAATTCAAGCATGTGAATCTATGATAGATACCAGTACTAGAGAACTACAGTTACAGGTAAGTAACTAATTTTCTTCCCTTGTGGAAAGCTGGTAGAGAACTGACTTAGAACAAATCCAATTCCTCAGCATATTTGACAAATGTTTACTTTTGTTCTCTTAAACTTAACTTGATGGACTAAGACTTTTAATTTCCTCCCATCAAATGCTTCTTCCAGGGATAATATCGGAGTATAGAGATGCATTAATTTATTTCCTTTTCAGCGAGGATTGCTTTTCCAATTTTACACGTATAACTTGCCCTTTCAATGACTGGCTCAATGAATGAAGAGAAAGCAGAGGCGACAAAGGACAGCTTTATCTCTTGTTACTGCACTTGATTCAGACATTATCACCACTTTTGGCAAATTATTACATGGGGGGCAACTCTGCCACTCATAGGTTTTTGCACCAATCATCTTTTCTTTGTTGGACTGGTAGGTCTAAACTGGAAACTAAATGATCACTGGCAAAAATGTTCAAAGAAGCTGTAGACTGCATGGGGCCGTGTCTAGAAGAGGGCCATTGGGCGTGATTGTCATCAGCGCATTTTTTGCGGAAGCAGCCCTCTTGCCTGCAGCTCACTGTTGTAATGTTAGGATGGTAGAATGAGGAGACTGCATTGGGGCAGGGGTAATAAAGCCTTTCATGCCTCATTACTTGCCACTGACCGCAGAATTGCCTGCTGAACTGATCAGTGTTAGGATGTCTGCTGAGAAGAACCCATCAAGTTAGGCCTCTTATTAGCACAAATGGGCTACAATCTTGTGATCCTTCTAGCTTTACCCATCCCTCCCCCCACAAAAAACATTTTATATATGTGTGTGTGTGTGTGTGTGTGTATATATGTGTGTGTGTATATATGTGTGTGTGTATATATGTGTGTGTGTATATATGTGTGTGTGTATATATGTGTGTGTATATATGTATATATGTGTGTGTGTGTGTGTGTATATATGTGTGTGTGTGTATATGTGTGTATATGTGTGTGTGTGTATATATGTGTGTGTATATATGTGTGTGTGTGTGTGTATATATATATATCTCTCTAATCTCTGCGGATACACATGCTATGCATATCTCTTCTGACATCTAGTGTTGGGCTCGGAGTGTTAAGTTGTTTTTCTTCAAAGAAGTCTTTTGGGAGTCACGGGATCTAGTGACTCCTCTCGGTTACAGTGCACATGGGCATTGACTCCATTGTTAGATTGTTTTCTTTCCGCTGTCTGATTCGGACGTGTTTCCCCTCTCTCCGAGGTTTCGAATCGGAAAACCTATTTAATCGATTGCGTTTTCCATCTTGCATCGAACCAGTAGTACCAGTGGAATCTTCATTTCGCCCTTCGGGGCGCATGCTCTCGATTCGGGCCTACTGCGTGGAAGCCTGATAGATCGGACTCCATTTCGATTTTGCCCTCAGTGCCACTCAAAGTTCCCATATAGAGACCAACATCTGGTTTGTAATTTGTGCCTTTCTCCAGACCATTGAGAAGAAGATTGCAAAGCCTGTCGATCATTTTGATCGAAGAAGACCTAGAGAGATCGCAGGGCCTGAAGACTAGAAATGGTGTCAAAAAGCACTGAATAGCTTGACGTCATGTAGGAAGAGCAGGCGCAGCAGAGCAGTCTCCATCCGAGACATCGACTCCAAGCAAGAATCGGAAGATGATAGACCCATCACTGCACGTGAGTAGTCTGCCCCTACGCCTATATATATAAAAAACAACAATTAAAGGCCTTGAATACACCACTGCCGGAAGGCCATTGTTCGGCCTGAAAAGACTGTTGGCGACTGACCTTACGGATCCGTGCCGAAAAAAGGCCACTCCTCCGTCCACTTTGGAGTCGAGCAAGTCGGTTAAAACTTCCACCTCAGACTCCAGTAAGCATCCTCACTCGTAGGAGTCAAAATTCAACATCCTGCTTTGGAGCCAAAACAGCCAACTTCATTTTTGGGACTGAAAGATTCAAACGTCCGAACCGAAAAAATCCTCATACACAGAGGAACAAGGACTTTCGCGTAAACTTAACCAAATCTTGAAGCCCATGCAAGAACATCACAAACCTTCTGCAGAAGAGACTGAGATTGAGCCAGTATTGGAGGTTATGGATGAAAGACCATCAAGAATCCATATACATAAGGAGACTGGCAAAATTCTTACAGCACCGCCTTTAAAGACTAAAAGAAAGCTGTCCTTTCAAGAGGAATTCGACTCTGTTCAACCACCAGCAAAGGTTCAGAAACTGAAGGAGAAACCACCACCTCTCCCTGTCTGTCCTCCTCACTCTCCACTGCTTTCTTTTTCAACTCCGCAAAATAGTCCACCACCATTGCCTTCTCCAACACACTCACTATACTCGCATGGAGATACAGTGGACCCTTGGGATCTGTATGATTCTGATCCCATTTCAGACAATGGTCCTGATCTATACCCATCCAAGCCTTCTCCACCAGAAGACACTACTGCCTACACTCAAGTAGTTTCTAGAGCAGCTGCTTACCGTGGGGTGCTTATGCATTCTGAGCCCCTGGAAGATTTTATATTCAACACTCTTCCACTCATTCCAGATACCAGTGTCTCCCAATGTTGCCTGGAATGGTCAAACATGCAGACCAAATGTTTAATGAGCCTGTCAAAGCTAGAGTGATTACCCCTAAAATTGACAAAAAATACAAGCCTGCCCCTATGGATCCTGACCACATCACACTTCAGATCCCTCCGGATTCAGTAGTAGGCAGTGCAGCTAGGAAAAGAGGTAACAGCCAAGCCTCAGACGCTCCTCCTGATAAAGAAAGTTTCTTGCTGCTGGCAAGAGAGTAGCTACACAGGCGGCTAACCAATGGAGAATTGCGTATTCGCAAGCACTTCTTGTCAGGTATGATAGAGCCCATTGGGATGAGATGCAAGAACTCATACAGCACCTCCCAAAAGAGCATAAAAAAGGGCACAACAGGTTGTTGAAAAGGGACAAGGCTATAAGTAATAATCAAATAAGGTCTGTCCTTGATGCTGCTGATACAGCCGCAAGGAGTGTTAATACTGCCATTACAAGTAGAAGGCATGCATTGCTACGCTCCTCTAGGAGGGGGGGGGGGAAGACAACAGAAATTCCACTCTTTGGCAGAATATCACCACAGACAATTGGGTACTATCAATTATCCGCAATGGCTATTGCCTAGAATTGATCTCCACCCCTCCAAACATTTCCCTGCATTACCACAAATTGTCCCCAGATCACAATGTTCTGTTACAAGAGGTACAATCGCTACTATTAAAACAAGTGTAGGACGTTGGCACTGTATATACTATCTCAAAGTGAGAGATAGCGTGCACAGAGTCCGAGGGTTCCCCTTAGAGGTTGATAGTGGCAAAATTAGAAAATAATAATAATGCTCTATTTTGTTGTAGTGTGGTCAAGCAGTTAGGCTTATCAGAGGGTAGTGTTAAGCATTTGTTGTACACACAGAGGCAATAAATGAGGAACACACACTCAAAGACTTAATTCCAGGCCAATAGTTTTTATATAGAAAAAATATGTTCGATGGCATATGTTGCTGCAGATACACATGTTTGGCACAGTCCGCTGCCTGGTGTTGGGCTCGGAGTATTACAAGTTGTTTTTCTTCGAAGAAGTCTTTTTGGTCACGGGACCGAAGGACTCCTCCCTCCTCGGCTCCATTGCGCATGGGCGTCGACTCCATCTTAGATTGTTTTTTTCCGCTGTCGGGTTCGGACGTATTCCTTTTCGCTCCGTGTTTCGGTTCGGAAAGTTAGTCAGAATCTCGGAAGAAAGCGTCGGTATTGTTCCGTTCGGTATCGGGATAGTTAGGTACATCGACACCGATCATCGGAAGACTTTGGGGTAGTTTCGATCCTCCATCGGGGCCTGGTCGGCCCGACCGCGTGCGACATCGAAGCCGATGGAACGGACCCCGTTTCGTTTCTGCCCAAAATGTCACAGTAAGTATCCTTATACAGATCAGCACTTGGTCTGTAACTTGTGCTTGTCCCCCGAGCACAAGGAGGATACCTGTGAAGCCTGTCGAGCCTTCCGGTCCAGAAAAACACTCCGGGACCGAAGAGCCAGGCGTCAACAAATGGCGTCCACGTCGACAAAACAACGTTAGGAAGAGGAAACATTCTCGGTTCCGGAATCAGAATCCGGAGACTCCGACGTCGAACAACAGCAACAAACTGTGAGTAAGACGTCGAAAAGTAAATCCATCGACAAACCGAAAGCCCAGGGGACGCCACTGCCAACAGGCCATGGCTCGACCCATAAAACAGGCGACCCGTCGAAGGCGCCGAAAAAGGGCACGCCCATAGCGAAGACACCCGACTCCGGTCGAGGGACCGCCATGGAGCAACCTCGGAGCCGAGAAAGCGGCTCCGAGAGACAAACAAGATACCGGCACCGAAAAACATCGGCACCGAGAATCCATGCCGAAAGGAACAAAAATTCTGTCGGTGCCGAAACCGAAAAAAGATTCTCTCTCGGCGCCGAAAAATACCACACCTTCATCCTACTCAGAGGAACAAGGAATAAGTGGCCAAATGCACAGATTTGGACAAGAGCTCCAAAGTGTAGAATCGGACTACACACAAAAGAGACTGTACATCCAGCAAGACACAGGGAAGATATCAACCCTTCCCCCAATCATGAGGAAAAGAAGGATCGGACTTCCAAAGGATGACGCACAACCACAAGCCAAAGTGGTTAAAAAAGTCACGCCTCCGCCCTCTCCACCACAGGCATCGCCGGCACAAACACCGCCACAAATGCACTCACCAGCGCAAACTACCATAAGTCATGACGATCATGATCAAGACGCTTGGGACCTGTATGACACCCCAGTGCCGGACAATGATCCCGAGTCATACCCCACAAAGCCGTCACCGCCAGAGGACAGTACCTCATACTCGCAACTGGTGGCTAGGGCAGCAGAATTCCACAATGTCCAACTGCATTCCGATCCTATAGAGGATGATTTTTTATTTAACACCCTCTCGGCTACACACAGCCAATATCAATGTCTCCCAATGCTACCAGGGATGTTACGACACGCAAAACAAATTTTTGAAGAGCCCGTAAAATCAAGAGCCATCACCCCAAGGGTGGATAAAAAATACAAACCACCACCCACAGACCCAGTGTTTATTACTTCGCAGTTACCACCTGACTCCGTGGTAGTAGGGGCAGCTCGCAAGAGAGCAAATTCATACATCTGGCGACGCCCCACCTCCGGACAAAGCAAGCCGAAAATTTGATGCGGCAGGAAAAAGAGTAGCATCACAGGCAGCCAACCAGTGGCGCATCGCAAATTCACAAGCGCTGCTGGCCAGATATGACCGCGCACACTGGGACGAGATGCAACTTCTCGTAGACCATCTTCCCCAGGAATACCAAAAAAGGGCGCAGCAAATAGTTGAAGAGGGACAAACGATCTCAAACAATCAAATCCGCTCTTCACTAGACGCAGCCGATACTGCAGCAAGAACAGTCAACACTGCTGTCACCATAAGGAGACACGCTTGGCTACGCACTTCAGGCTTCAAACCTGAAATCCAGCAGGCTGTCCTTAATATGCCCTTCAACGAGAAACAACTTTTTGGCTCTGAAGTGGATACAGCCATTGAAAAACTTAAAAAGGACACAGACACGGCCAAGGCCATGGGCGCACTCTACTCCCCGCAGAGCAGAGGCTCTTTCAGAAAAACTCCATTTAGAGGGGGGTTTCGTGGCCAACCCACAGACACCACCAGCCAACAAACAAGAACCACACCATATCATGGTTCCTTCCAAAGGGGAGGTTTCAGGGGATATCGGGGGGGTCAATTCCCAAGGAGTAGGGGAAGATTCCAGACTCCAAAAACACCTCCACCTAAACAGTGACTTTCAAGTCACGCAACCCCTTCACTCAACACCAGTGGGGGGAAGACTAAGCCAATTCTACCAATCTTGGCAACAGATTACGACAGACAATTGGGTATTAGCAATAATCCAACATGGCTATTGCATAGAATTCCACAACTTCCCACCAAACATCCCCCCCAAAACACGCAAAATGTCACCACAACATTTAGAACTTTTAGGACTAGAAGTTCAAGCACTACTGCAAAAGGATGCAATAGAGTTAGTACCAGTACAACAAAAAAACACAGGAGTTTACTCCCTGTACTTTCTAATTCCAAAAAAAGACAAAACATTAAGACCAATATTAGATCTCAGGACACTAAATACCTACATCATATCGGACCATTTTCACATGGTCACACTACAAGACATCATTCCACTGCTCAAACAGCAAGATTACATGACCACATTAGACCTAAAGGATGCGTACTTTCATATACCAATACACCCTTCTCACAGAAAGTACCTACGGTTCGTATTCAAAGGAATACATTACCAATTCAAGGTGTTGCCATTCGGAAATAACAACTGCACCAAGAGTGTTCACAAAATGTCTAGCAGTAGTAGCAGCACACATCAGGAGACAACAGATACATGTGTTCCCTTACCTAGACGATTGGCTAATCAAGACCAACACAGTAAAAAAATGCGCAAACGACACCACATTTGTCATACAAACCCTTCACAAACTGGGGTTTTCCATAAACTATACAAAATCACACCTAGAACCGTGTTAAACACAACAATATCTAGGAGCAACCATCAACACATCAAAAGGAATTGCCACTCCAAGTCCACAAAGAGTGCAGGCATTCCACAAGGTAATAAGTGCTATGTTTCCAAACCAAAAGATACAAGCAAAATTTGTGCTAAAACTTCTAGGCATGATGTCATCATGCATAGCCATTGTCCCAAACGCAAGACTACACATGCGACCCTTACAACAGTGTCTAGCATCACAATGGTCACAGGCACAGGGTCAACTTCAAAATCTGGTGTTGGTAGACCGCCAAACATACCTCTCGCTTCTATGGTGGAACAGCAAAAATTTAAACAAAGGGCGGACATTTCAGGACCCAGTGCCTCAATACGTTATAACAACAGATGCTTCCATGACAGGGTGGGGAGCACACCTCAATCACCACAGCATTCAAGGACAATGGGATATACACGAAACAAAATTTCATATCAATTACCTAGAACTGTTAGCAGTATTTCTAGCGTTAAAAGCCTTCCAACCCATAATAACACACAAATACATTCTTGTCAAAACAGACAACATGACAACAATGTATTATTTAAACAAACAAGGAGGAACACACTCAACACAATTGTGCCTCCTAACACAAAAAATTTGGCAGTGGGCGATTCACAACAACATTCGCCTAATAGCACAATTTATTCCAGGAATACAAAACCAACTAGCAGACAACCTTTCGCGAGACCACCAACAAGTCCACGAATGGGAAATTCACCCCCAAGTTCTGAACAAGTACTTTCAAATTTGGGGAACACCCCAGATAGATTTGTTCGCAACAAAAGAAAACTCAAAATGCCAAAACTTCGCATCCAGGTACCCACACCGCGAATCACAAGGCAATGCTCTATGGATGAGTTGGTCAGGGATATTTGCGTACGCTTTTCCCCCTCTCCCTCTCCTTCCATATCTAGTAAACAAGTTGAGTCAAAACCAACTCAAACTCATACTGATAGCACCCACATGGGCAAGACAACCTTGGTATACAACTCTACTAGACCTTTCACTAGTACCGCATGTCAAACTACCCAACAGGCCAGATCTGTTAACACAACACAAACAACAGATCAGGCATCCAAACCCAGCATCATTGAATCTGGCAATTTGGCTCCTGAAATCCTAGAATTCGGACACTTAGACCTCACACAAGAATGCATGGAGGTCATAAAACAAGCTAGAAAACCTTCCACTAGACACTGCTATGCATCTAAGTGGAAAAGATTTGTTTACTACTGCCATGCCAATCAAATACAACCATTACATGCCTCTACTAAAGACATAGTTGGATACTTACTACATTTGCAAAAAGCAAATCTCGCTTTTTCATCTATAAAAATACACCTCGCAGCAATATCTGCTTACCTACAAACTACTCATTCATCGTCTCTATTTAGAATACCAGTTATTAAAGCATTCATGGAAGGGCTAAAAAGAATTATACCACCAAGAACACCACCAGTTCCTTCATGGAATCTTAACATCGTCTTAACAAGACTCATGGGTCCACCTTTCGAACCCATGCATTCCTGTGAAATGCAATATCTAACCTGGAAGGTCGCATTTCTCATTGCAATCACATCCCTCAGAAAAGTAAGTGAAATACAGGCATTTACCATACAAGAACCATTTATTCAAATACACAACAATAAAATAGTTCTAAGAACAAATCCAAAATTTCTGCCAAAAGTAATCTCACCATTCCATTTAAATCAAACAGTAGAATTGCCAGTGTTCTTCCCACAACCAAATTCTGTGGCTGAAAGGGCACTACATACATTAGACATCAAAAGAGCACTAATGTATTACATTGACAGAACAAAGCTAATCAGGAAAACAAAACAACTGTTCATAGCTTTTCAAAAACCACACATAGGAAATCCAATCTCTAAACAAGGCATTGCTAGATGGATAGTCGGATGCATTCAAACATGCTATCTTAAAGCCAAAAGAGAATTGCCTATTACACCAAAGGCACACAACCAGAAAGAAAGGTGCTACAATGGCCTTTCTAGGAAACATTCCTATGAGCGAAATATGTAAGGCTGCAACCTGGTCTACGCCTCATACGTTTACTAAACACTACTGTGTAGACGTACTAAATGCACAACAAGCTACAGTGGGCCAAGCTGTACTAAGAACATTATTCCAAACTACTTCAACTCCTACAGGCTAAACCACCGCTTTTAGGGGAGGTAACTGCTTTATAGTCTATGCCAAACATGTGTATCTGCAGCAACATATGCCATCGAACTGAAAATGTCACTTACCCAGTGTACATCTGTTCGTGGCATTAGTCGATGCAGATTCACATGTACCCTCCCACCTCCCCGGGAAGCCTGTAGCCGTTTAGAAGTAGATCATAAATCTTAAACATCTGAACATTTGTAAATAATTATTAGAAACTCTTAACGTACATACATATTCACTCCATTGCATGGGCACTATTTATACCAAACAACTCCATCCTCACCCTCTGCGGGGAAAACAATCTAAGATGGAGTCGACGCCCATGCGCAATGGAGCCGAGGAGGGAGGAGTCCTTCGGTCCCGTGACCAAAAATACTTCTTCGAAGAAAAACAACTTGTAATACTCCGAGCCCAACACCAGGCAGCGGACTGTGCCAAACATGTGAATCTGCAGCGACTAATGCCACGAACAGATGTACACTGGGTAAGTGACATTTTCAATTTTCTTTATTTTTAGAAACACAAGATTCAAATTTGAGGTAAGTACATCAAATGCAAGGTACTTCACACAGGTAAGTATAGAACTTTGATTTAAAACAGTAGTGTACACAGTTTAGGTTAAAATGGCAATAAGCTATTTTAAAAGTGGACAGTGCAAAAATCAACAGTTCCTGGGGGATGTAAGTTTGGTTAGTTTTCTCAGGTAAGTAAAGCACTTACAAGTTCAGTCTCCTGGGCATAGGCAGCCCACTGTTGGGGGTTCAAGGCAACCCCAAAGCCACAGCACCAGCAACAGAAGGCCGGTCAGGTGCAGAGGTCAAAGGAGGGCCCAAAACACATAGGCGCCTATGAAGAACACTTAGGTAATGCAGGCAGGGCACAGGGAGACTTCTCAGGCCAGCCACCGACTGGGCACGGATGAGGGCCGCCTGCTGGTCACTCCTGCACTGGTAGGTGGTTCCTCAGTCCTGGGGGCTGTGGGTGCAGTGCTTGGTCCAGGCGTCTGGTTCCTTTACCAGGAAGTCGCAGTCAGGGGAGCCTCTGGATCCTCTCAGTGTCGCTGTGGGGGTGCATGGAGGTCGACTCAGGGTGTCCACATCGCTGGAGTCACGTGGGGGGGGGAGTCTCTGCATTGTGGGTTTCTCCAAACGTGATCCGGGGCCTCGGGTGCAGAGTGTGAAGTCTTATGCTTCCGGCGGGAAGTGAGAGTTCTTTAAACGTTGCTTCAAAGTTGCAAAGTTGTTGCAGTTTCTGAACAGTGCTACTGTTCTCAGGATTTTCTTGGTCCTTTAGGTGCAGGGCAGTCCTAAGTCCTCAGAGGTCGCTGGACCCTTCGGATGCGTCGCTGTGCAGGTTCTTAGAGTCTGGAGACAGGCTGGTAGGGTTGGGGGCCAAGTCAGTTGGTGTCTCTGTCTCTTCGGGGCTTTCAGGTCAGCAGTCCTTCTTTCTTCAGGTTGCAGGAATCTGATTTCCTGGGTTTAGGGTTGCCCCTAAATACTAAATTTGGCAGTGTTTAGGTCTGGGGGGCAGTAGCCAATGGCTACTGTCCTTGAGGGTGGCTACACCCTACTTGTGCCTCCTCCCTGAGGGGAGAGGGGCGGCACATCCCTATTGGTATTGGGGGAATCATCCAAACTCAAGATGGAGGATGTCTAAAGGCAGGGGTCACCTCAGCTCAGGGCACCTTAGGGGCTGTCCTGGCTGGTAGGTGACTCCTCCCTGTTTTTCTCATTATCTCCTCCGACATTGCTGCCAAAAGTGGGGGCAGTGGCTGGAGGGGTGGGCATCTCCACTAGCTGGATGCCCTGGGGCATTGTAACAGGCTTGAGCCTTTGAGGCTCACCGCCAGGGGTTACAGTTCGTGCAGGGCGAGGCGAGAAGCACCTCCACCCAGTACAGGCTTTGTTCCTGGCCACAGAGTGAAAAAGGCACTCACCCCATGTGGCCAGAACTCGTCTGGTTGTGGCAGGCTGGCAGAAACTGGTCAGCCTCGCACTAGGAGTCGGACTGGTATTCAGGGGGCACCTCTGGGTGTATTTTACAATAAATCCCACACTGGCATCAGTGTGCATTTATTGTGCTCAGAAGTGTGATACCAAACTTCTCAGATTTCAGTGTAGCTATTTCATAATTGACAGACTCCCAGACCATATACTCTTTATGGCTACCCTGCACTTACAATGTCTAAGGTTTGGCTTGGATACTGTAGGGGCATATTGCACATGAAACTATGCCCTCACCTGTGGTATAGTGCACCCTGCCTTAGGGCTGTAAGGCCTGCTAGAGAGGTGACTTACCTATGCCACAGGCAGTGGGTTGTGGGCATGGCACTCTAAGGGGAGTGCCATGTCGACTTAGTCTTTTTCTCCCCACCAGCACACACAAGCTGTGAGGCATCGTGCATGTGCTGAGTGAGGGGTCCCCAGGGTGGCATAATACATGCTGCAGCCCTTAGAAACCTTCCCTGGTCACAGGGCCCTTGGTACCAGGGGTTCCAGTTACAAGGGGCTTATGTGTGTGCCAGGGCTGTGCCAATTGTGGGAACAAAAATACAGTTTAGGGAAAGAACACTGGTGCGGTGCCTGGTTAGCAGGGCCCCAGCACACTTGCAATCATAACTGGCATCAACAAAAGGCAAAAAGGTAGGGGGTAACAATGCCAAGGAAGGCATTTCCTTACAACAAGCAATAGAATTGGTCCCACATTCTCAACAGGGAACAGAAGTATACTCACTATACTTACTCATTCCCAAATAAGACGGCACCCTTAGGCCCATCTTGGACCTCAGACATCTCAATCTATACATCCTGTCAGAACATTTTCACATGGTAACTCTGCAGGATGTCCTTCCACTACTTCAAAAACAAGATTGCATGACTGCTTTAGACCTCAAAGATTCGTATTTCCATAAACCCATTGTTGGAAATGGCCCTTTTTGCAGGGTTATCCCCAAACTTTTTGCCTTCTTCCTATTTTTTTTTAGGTCTGTTTTTGCTGGTTTATTGTCTCTGCTCACTTTACTGCTGCTAATCAGTGCTGAAGTGCAGGTTCTCCCCATATAAATTGTACTGTGGATTGGTTTATCCATAATGGCATATTTGATTTACTAATAAGTCCCTAGTAACGTGCCCTACAGGGGCCCAGGGCCTGTGAATCAAATGCTACTAGTGGGCCTGCAGCACTGGTTCTGCCACCCACATTAGTAGCCCTGTAAACGTGACTCAGACCTGCCATTGCAGTGTCTGTGTGTGCTGTTTTAAACTGTCAATTCGAAAGTAGGCATTTTCTTGCTTAATCCGTTCTGGGACTGTCTGTGGATTCCCCACCTGGGCCAGTTTGACAGTTGGGCTGTTCACACCTCTCCTCTAGACATTGACACAAAGGGGGCCGGGTTGTAGCCTGCATATCTTGATTAGCCATCTGTGCTGGAGGGGAAGGGTGGTCAGTCACACTTGAAAGGACTGTGCCTGCCCTCACACAGTGCCGTCTCCGACCCCCCTGGTGAGTGTCTGGGGCCTGGCCTGGACAAGGAAGGCTCTTGCAGACACTTGAGACTTTGCTTTGAAGTTTGCCAACTTCAAAGGCAGAACTGGGTATAAGAAGACCCAAAACCCCAGACTGGTAGAATCTTTCGGGAATTAAGAGGAACCCCTGCCCAGGAGAAAAGCTGAAGGAGTACTGTTCCTTTGCTGTGTTGCTTTGCTGGAGTTGCCTGCAGTTGCTGCTTCTGCCTGAAAAGAGTCCAAAGGGTGAACTTTGCTGTGTGCCCCCCTTGAGAAAATTCTCCAAGGGTTTGGAGTAGAGCTTGCCTCCTGTTGGAAGTCTCAGGGACACCAGATCTTGAGTTTCCTCAACCTATAGCACTGGGAACTGTGCGTTTTGTGTTCAAGAGGAGAAACCACCACGATGCCGCTGGCTTGCACCGTGACCTGCCGACGCCACACAGTCGCTGTAAGGAAATGCCTCCTTGGCATGGTTACCCCCCTGACTTTTTGCCTTTGCTGATGCCAAGTTATGATTTGAAAGTGTGCTGAGGCCTGCTAACCAGGCCCCAGCACCAGTGTTCTTTCCCTAAACCTGTACCTTTTGTCTCCCCAATTGGCACACCCTGGCATCCAGGTAAGTCCCTTGTAACTGGTACTCCTGGTACCAAGGGCCCTGATGCCAGGGAAGGTCTCTAAGGGCTGCAGCATGTCTTACGCCACCCTGGGGACCCCTCACTCAGCACACACACTGCTTGCCAGCTTGTGTGTGCTGGTGGGGAGAAAATGACTAAGTCGACTTGGCACTCCCCTCAGGGTGCCATGCCAACCTCACACTGCCTATAGGTATAGATCAATCACCCCTCTAGCAGGCCTTACAGCCCTAAGGCAGGATGCCCTGTACCATAGGTGAGGGCATAGGTGCATGAGCACTATGCCCCTACAGTGTCTAAGCAAAACCTTAGACATTGTAAGTGCAGGGTAGCCATAAGAGTATATGGGACTCTGTCATACACAAACTCCACAGCACCATAATGGCTACACTGAAAACTGGGAAGTTTGGTATCTCAGCACAAAAAATGCACACTGATGCCAGTTGTAGGAAGTTGGCTCTGTATGTGCTTTTTCAAAGTAAGGAATAGCATGCACAGAGTCAAAGGGTTCCCCTTAGAGGTAAAATAGTGGTAAAAAGAGATAATACTAATGCTCTATTTTGTGGTAGTGTGGTCGAGCAGTAGGCTTATCCAAGGAGTAGTGTTAAGCATTTGTTGTACATACACATAGACAATAAATGAGGTACACACACTGAGACAAATCCAGCCAATAGGTTTTGTTATAGAAAAATATATTTTCTTAGTTTATTTTAAGAACCACAGGTTCAAATTTAACATGTAATATCTTGTTTGAAAGGTATTGCAGGTAAGTACATTAGGAACTTTGAATCATTTCAATTGCATGTATACTTTTCCAGTTATTGACAAATAGCTACTTTAAAAGTGGACACTTAGTGCAATTTTCACAGTTCCTGGGGGAGGTAAGTTTTTGTTAGTTTTACCAGGTAAGACAGACACTTACAGGGTTCAGTTTTTGGTCCAAGGTAGCCCACCGTTGGGGGTTCAGAGCAACCCCAAAGTTACCACACCAGCAGCTCAGGGCCGGTCAGGTGCAGAGTTCAAAGTGGTGCCCAAAACGCATAGGCTATAATGGAGAGAAGGGGGTGCCCCGGTTCCAGTCTGCCAGCAGGTAAGTACCCGCGTCTTCGGAGGGCAGACCAGGGGGGTTTTGTAGGGCACCGGGGGGGGACACAAGCCCACACAGAAATTTCACCCTCAGCGGCGCGGGGGCGGCCGGGTGCAGTGTTAGAACAAGCGTCGGGTTCGCAATGGAAGTCAATGAGAGATCAAGGGATCTCTTCAGCGCTGCAGGCAAGGGGGGGCTTCCTCGGGGAAACCTCCACTTGGGCAAGGGAGAGGGACTCCTGGGGGTCACTTCTGCAGTGAAAGTCCGGTCCTTCAGGTCCTGGAGGCTGCGGGTGCAGGGTCTTTTCCAGGCGTCGGGACTTAGGTTTCAGAGAGTCGCGGTCAGGGGAAGCCTCGGGATTCCCTCTGCAGGCGGTGCTGTGGGGGCTCAGGGGGGACAGGTTTTGGTACTCAGTTGTAGAGTAGTCCGGGGGTCCTCCCTGAGGTGTTGGTTCTCCACCAGCCGAGTCGGGGTCGCCGGGTGCAGTGTTGCAAGTCTCACGCTTCTTGCGGGGAGATTGCAGGGTTCTTTAAAGCTGCTCCTTTGGATAAAGTTGCAGTCTTTTTGGAGCAGGTCCGCTGTCCTCGGGAGTTTCTTGTCGTCGAAGCAGGGCAGTCCTCAGAGGATGCAGAGGTCGCTGGTCCCTTTGGAAGGCGTCGCTGGAGCAGAGTTCTTTGGAAGGCAGGAGACAGGCCGGTGAGTTTCTGGAGCCAAGGCAGTTGTTGTCTTCTGGTCTTCCTCTGCAGGGGTTTTCAGCTAGGCAGTCCTTCTTGTTGTTGTTGCAGGAATCTAAATCTTTAGGTTCAGGGAAGCCCTTAAATACTAAATTTAAGGGCGTGTTTAGGTCTGGGGGGTTAGTAGCCAATGTCTACTAGCCCTGAGGGTGGGTACACCCTCTTTGTGCCTCCTCCCAAGGGGAGGGGGTCACATTCCTATCCCTATTGGGGGAATCCTCCTTCTTCAAGATGGAGGATTTCTAAAAGTCAGAGGCACCTCAGCTCAGGACACCTTAGGGGCTGTCCTGACTGGCCAGTGACTCCTCCTTGTTTTTCTCATTATCTCTCCTGGACTTGCCGCCAAAAGTGGGGGCTGGGTCCAGGAGGCGGGCATCTCCACTAGCTGGAGTGCCCTGGGGCATTGTAACACGAAGCTTGAGCCTTTGAAGCTCACTGCTAGGTGTTACAGTTCCTGCAGGGGGGAGGTGTGAAGCACCTCCACCCAGAGCAGGCTTTGTTTCTGTCCTCAGAGAGCACAAAGGCTCTCACCGCATGAGGTCAGACACTCGTCTCTCAGCAGCAGGCTGGCACAGACCAGTCAGTCCTGCACTGAACAATTGGGTAAAATACCGGGGGTATCTCTAAGATGCCCTCTGTGTGCATTTTTTTAATAAATCCAACACTGGCATCAGTGTGGGTTTATTATTCTGAGAAGTTTGATACTAAACTTCCCAGTATTCAGTGTAGCCATTATGGAGCTGTGGAGTTCGTTTTTGACAGACTCCCAGCCCATATACTCTTATGGCTACCCTGCACTTACAATGTCTAAGGTTTTGCTTAGACACTGTAGGGGCATAGTGCTCATGCACATATGCCCTCACCTGTGGTATAGTGCACCCTGCCTTAGGGCTGTAAGGCCTACTAGAGGGGTGACTTACCTATGCCACAGGCAGTGGGAGGTTGGCATGGCACCCTGAGGGGAGTGCCATGTCGACTTAGTCATTTTCTCCCCATCAGCACACACAAGCTGGCAAGCAGTGTGTCTGTGCTGAGTGAGGGGTCCCTAGGGTGGCATAAGACATGCTGCAGCCCTTAGAGACCTTCCCTGGCATCAGGGCCCTTGGTACCAGGGGTACCAGTTACAAGGGACTTACCTAGGTGCCAGGGTTGTGCCAATTGTGGAAACAATGGTACATTTTAGGTGAAAGAACACTGGTGCTGGGGCCTGGTTAGCAGGGTCCCAGCACACTTCTCAGTCAAGTCAGCATCAGTATCAGGCAAAAAGTGGGGGGTAACTGCAACAGGGAGCCATTTCTTTACACCAGTGTACATTTTATTGTGAAATACACCCCAGAGGGCATCTTAGAGATGCCCCCTGAAAACATACCCGACTTCCAGTGTGGGCTGACTAGTTTTGCCAGCCTGCCACACACCAGACATGTTGCTGGCCACATGGGGAGAGTGCCTTTGTACCTCTGTGGCTAGTAAAACTGGGTGGAGGTGCTTCTCACCCCCCCCTGCAGGAGCTGTTACACCTGGCCGTGAGCCTCAAAGGCTCACCCCCTTTGTTACAGCGCCACAGGGCATCCTAGCTAGTGGAGATGCCCGCCCCCTCCGGCCACGGCCCCACTTTTGGCAGCAAGGCTGGAGGAGATAATGAGAAAAACAAGGAGTCACTGGCCAGTCAGGACAACCCCTAAGGTGTCCTGAGGTGACCCTGACTTTTAGAAATCCTCCATCTTGCAGATGGAGGATTCCCCCAATAGGATTAGGGATGTGCCCCCCTCCCCTCAGGGAGGAGGCACAAAGAGGGTGTAGCCACCCTCAGGGCTAGTAGCCATTGGCTACTAACCTCCCGCAGACCTAAACACCCCTAAATTGAGTATTTAGGGGCCCCCAGAACCTAGGAAAACATATTCCTGCAACCTGAAGGCGAAGGACTGCTGACCTGAAGCCCTGCAGAGAAGATGGAGACACCAACTGCTTTGGCCCCAGCCCTACCGGCCTGTCACCCCACTTCAAGAAAAACTGCAACAGTGATGCGTCCCCCAGGGTCCAGCGACCTCTGAAGCCTCAGAGGACTACCCTGCATCTAAAAGGACCAAGATCTCCCGAGGACAGCGGCCCTGTTCCACAAAGACTGAAACTTGCAACAAAAAACTTTTAAAGGACTTTCCACTCTGCACCTGACACCCCCGGCTCGACCTGCGGAGAAACACTACAGGGAGGACTCCCCGGCGACTGCGAGCCCGTGAGTAGCCAGAGTTGACAACCCACCCCCCCACACACCTGAGCCCCCACAACGACTCCTGCAGAGGGAATCCAGAGGCTCTCCCTGACTGCGACTGCCTGCTTCAAAGAACCCGACTCCTGGTAAAGACACTGCACCTACAGTCCCCAGGACCTGAAGGATCCGACCTCCAGTGCAGAGCGACCCCCCCAGGTGACCCTCTCCCTTGCCCAGTTGGTGGCTACCCCGAGGAGCCACCCCCTTGCCTGCCTGCTTCGCTGAAGAGACCCCTAGGTCTCCCATTGAAACCAATTGCAAACCTGACGCCTGTTTGCACTGTGCACCCGGCCGCCCCTGCACCGCTGAGGGTGTACTTTCTGTGCTGACTTGTGTTCCCCCTGGTGCTCTACAAAACCCCCCTGGTCTGCCCTCCGAAGTCACGGGTACTTACCTGCTGGCAGATTGGAACCGGGGCACCCCCTTCTCCATTAAAGCCTATGCGTTTTGGGCACCACTTTGACCTCTGCACCTGACCGGCCATGAGCTGCTGGTGTGGTAACTTTGTGGTTGCCCTGAACCCCCAACGGCGGGCTACCTTGGACCCAACTTTGAACCCTGTAAGTGCTTTACTTACCTGAAAAACTAACAAATACTTACCTCCCCCAGGAACTGTTGAATTTTGCACTGTGTCCAATTTTAAAATAGCTTATTGCCATTTTTGCCAAAACTGTACTTGTGATTTTGATGATTCAAAGTTCCTAAGATACCGGAGTGAAATACCTTTCATTTAAAGCATTGATTGTTTATTTTAAGAACCACAGGTTCAAGATTTACAAAGAAAATATATTCTTCTATACAAAAACCTATTGGCCTGGAATTGTCTTTGTGTGTGTTCCTCATTTGATTTACTTACCTGCCAAAACTAACACAAACTTACCTCCCCCAGGAACTGTGAAAATTGCACTAAGTGTCCACTTTTAAAACAGCTATTTGTGTTTTATGTGAAAAGTATATATGCTACTGTAATTATTCAAAGTTCCTAAAGTACTTACCTGCAATACCTTTCAAATGAGATATTACATGTAGAATTTGAACATGTGGTTCTTAAAATAAACTAAGAAAAGATTTTTCTATAACAAAACCTATTGGCTGGATTTTTCTCTGAGTGTGTGTTCCTCATTTATTGCCTGGGTGTATGTACAACAAATGCTTAACACTACCCTCTGATAAGCCTACTGCTCGACCACACTACCACAAAATAGAGCATTAGAATTATCTCTTTTTGCCACCATCTTACCTCTAAGGGGAACCCTTGGACTCTGAGCATGCTAGTTCTTACTTTGAAATAGTACATACAGAGCCAACTTCCTACAGTCGCTTTGCCCCTCTTTGCACCGCGACCCTAGTCGCACCGACAGTCATCGGACAACTTCACCAAGCTGCTGCTTGCACCACAACCAGTGGGCCCACACTCCGGCATCACCTGCTCACAGCTCAGCCTGGGCATCCCTGACGACGTCGCTCCGGCTGACACCGGTGCCGCTGCCTGCACCGTGGCCTGTGGACACTGCTCATGAGGAGCACGAAGCAGCGTCCTGTCCCGCTCCGCAGCCCCGGTCCACCAATGCCAGCACCATCGGCTCCAGTGTCGTCACCAGCCATTCTTGCCTGCACCGTGGCCTGTGGACACCGCTCGTGACTGGTCACGAAGCACCGTCCCGTCCCGCACCGCTGGCTTGGGCCTACCGACGACCACGCTTCCGCGACAACGCTGCCTGCACCGTGACCTGTGGACACCGCTCATTGCACCGCCACGCTTCACACCGCAGCCCTGGTCCCAGATGCCGCTGGGTGCAGTCATCGAGCCGCTGCTTGCACTGTGACCTGTGGTCACCGCACGTCTCATCGTCCCCCTTCACACCGCAGCCCCAACACCATCTACGCCAGCGCACCGGATTTCATCAGCCCGGAGTTTAATCCCAGTGGTGCGTTACTTCAAGGGCCTGACGACTCCTGCACCGACTCCGGAACTGACGCCAGCGACACCGCTCCTGGCCCGCAATGCTGCGGCCGGCCTGAACTGTTGGTTTTATTGATCACAATGCCGTTTTATAGCCCCAGGGGGAGCTATCGACTTCAAGGAACTGTAGTTTTGAGTAAATCTTGCAGAATTCATATTTATCTTACTGTATGTTGGATTTTTATCGTATTTGGTCTTGTTTTATATAGCTAAATATTGGCCATTTTTCTAAAGCTGGTGTGGTGTCCTTTTGTAGTATTTTCACTTATTACTGTTATGTGCAAATGCTTTACACATTGCTTCTGAGATAAGCCTGACTGCTCGTGCCAAGCTACCAAGCGGGTGAGCAGGGGTTATCTGAGCGGGCATCTCCCTTATCCTGACTAGAGTGAGAGTCCCTACTTGGACAGGGTGCAAACCGACTCCCAACTAGAGACCCCATTTCTAACACCCATCCATCCGGCTCACAGAAAATACCTCAGGTTCATCATAGCAGGAAAACATTACCAGTAAACTTTTGCCATTCGGCATAACTGCTCCAACAGTGTTCACAAAATGTCTAGTGGTAGTAGCGGCCTACTTAAGAAGACAACACATCCACATCTTTCCATATCTAGACGATTAGCTACTAAAATCAAGCGATTTTACACAATGCCACAAACGCACTCTGTATGTGATCCAAACCCTGCATACACTAGGGTTCACTCTCAATTACCAAAAATCACACCTTTAACCAGCACAAGTACAACCTTACCTAGGTGCTATATTAAATACTCAAAAAGCCCTAGAATATCCAAATACACAAAGGATACAAGCTTTCCAAACTCTCATTCCACACATACAGCCAAATCAACAATCTACTTTAAGAGTTAACATGAAAATTTTAGGGATAATGGCATCTTGCATAGCCATAGTCCCACATGCAAGATTAAACATGAGGCCCTTACAACAGTGCCTCTCAACAGTGGTCTCAGGGACACGGTCAACTTCAAGATCTAGTGTTGATGGACCGCCAACACATGTCCCTTCAGTGGTGGAATCTCAGCAATCTAACAAAGGGGGGTCATTTCAAGGCCCTGTGCCTCGCACCAGATTCACAACAGACACATCAATGATTGGTTGGGGAGCTCATATCAACAATCATACCATTCAAGGGCAGTGGGTTACCAACAGAAACAGCTTCACATAAGCCACCTAGACTTATCTGTATTTCTTGCCCTAAAAGCGTTTCAACCTCTTCTCAAACAGAAGACTGTTCTAATAAAAACAGACATGACCACCATGTATTACCTCAACAAACGGGGGGACACATTAATCTCAACTGTCCCTACTAGCCCAAACAATTTGGTAATGGCCAATTCAGTCACATTCATCTATTAGCAGAATACATTCCAGGGATAGACAATCAGCTGACCTATCTCCTAAGCAGGAATCACCAACAAACTCTCAAATGGGAGATTCACCCCCCAGTACTTCAAAAATACTTTCAAAAGTGGGGAACACCAGAAATAGATCTAATTGCAACAAGCAAAAACGCAAAATGCCAAAACTTCGCACCCAGACACCCACATCCCCTAGCCAAGGGCAATGCTCTATGAATCAATTGGTCAGGGATATTTGCTTACACTTTTCCCCCCTCTCCTTCCCTTTCTAATTAGCAAACTGGGTCAAACATCACTCACCATGATACTCATAGCCCCAACATGGGCACGTCAGCATTGGTACACAACACTCCTAGATCTGTCTGTAGTACCTCATTCCAAACTCCCAAACAGACCAGATTTGTTAACACTGAACAAAGGTTAAATCAGGCACCCAAACTCCAGTGCTTTCAATCTAGCGATTTGGCTCCTGAAGACATAGAATTTGGTTGCCTAAAACTTCCATCGGAATGTATGGAAGTGATTAAACAAGCATTTAAACCTACTACTAGACACTGTTTTCCAAACAAATGGAAACAATTTGTCTACTACGGTCAATCTAAAAACACTGATCCACTTGCAGCATCTATACAAGATATTGTATTCTATTTACTTCATTTGCAGAAATCAAATTTAGCTTTTGTTCATCCATCAAAATCCACCTTACTGCAATATCTGCTTATTTACAAACTAATCAACACACTTCCCTATTCAGAGTTCCTGTTAATAAAGCCTTGATGGACGGATTAAAACTCATTATTCCATCCAGAACACCACCTGTTCCTTCTTGGAATTTAATTATTGTACTTACCAGACTCGTGGGCCCATCTTTTGAACCCATGCACTCTTGCCAAATTCAATTTTTAACATGGAAGGTTGCCTTCCTTGTAGCTATTACTTCTTTAAGAAGAGTTAGTGAAAATCAAGCGTTCACTCTTGAGGAACCTGATTTCCAAGTACACAAACATAAAGTTGTACTTAAAACGAAACCAAAATTTCTGCCAAAGGTTGTATCACTTTTTCACATAAACAAACAGTGGAACTTCCAGTCTTCTTCCCACAGCCAGATTCAAGTGCAGAAAGAGCCCTTCACACTCTTGACCTTTAAAGAGCTCTAATGTATTATGTAGATAGAACAAAAGATTTCAGAAAAACTAACCAGCTTTTCGTTGCCTTTCAACAGCTATATAAAGGTAATCCTATCTCTAAGCAAGGATTAGCTAGATGGATTGTTAAATGTATTAAAAAATGTCACATGAAGGCAAAAAAACTTTTAATCACGCCTAGCGCTCATTCTACTAGGGAAAATAGTGCCTCTATGGCATTTTTAGGAAACATACCAATGCAGACACATGCAAAGCTGCCACATGACCTACACCTCACATGTTTACAAAGCATTACTGTGTAGATGTATTTTCAAAGCAACAGGCCATTGTTGGTCAAGGTGTCTTAAGAAAAACTTAAACTCCTACAGGCTAGCCACTGCATATTTTGGGGAGAACTTCTTTGTAGTCTGTGCATAGCATGTGTATCTGCAGCAGCACATGCCATAGAATGGAAAATGTCACTTACCCAGTGTACATCTGTTCATGGCATGTAGTGCTGCAGACTCACATGCACCCTCACTCCTCCCTGTAAGCCTGTAGTTGTTGCAGTTTTCTTATTTGTACATATGTATATACATTTACATTTGCATGGACATCTATATTTACTTAATATTTTTATAGAACATTTATATTGTTACACTCACTCCTTCCAACACCCTTTTGCGGGAAAACAATCTAACAATAGAGTTGATGCATATGTGCAGTATGACTGAGAGGAGGAGTCACTCGATTCTGTGACTCCGAAATGACTTCTTCGAAGAAAAACAACTTGTAACACTCTGAGCCCAACACTAGATGGCGGAAGCAATGCATAGCATGTGAATCTGTAGCACTACGTGCCGCAAACAGATGTACACTGGGTAAGTGACACTTTCCATATATATAATATTTATATAGTTTTTCCTCTAAGATTCAAGTGTTTATTATAACAACTGGGCAGTTGGTTGTTATCTGAAAAGAATTTCAAATACTTTAAGCCCTTTGAAGTTGAGGCATCTGTCCCTGCTTCTTTTTCAGCATTCATTTTGGAAAGTTCGTGATTTCCACTAAATGATAGATTCCTATGCTCGCTGTGTGGCTCAAGTTGAATATCTGTCTGCTTTTTAACTATTCTGTTTAAAATCTTCATCTAAAGTGCTGTATATGCCTGTAATCATTTTGGTGCTTGAACGTCCTGGTTGTCCTTCTGTTCTGTTTCCGATGGAAGGAGTCCTTGATTTCTCCTGTGTAAAACTGGTGTGCTGAGTTATTTGTGCTCAGCATTGCTTTAAGAATATTTACCTGCCTCTCCATTTGGCTAATTAAGTTAACATGTGTGTTTCGGTCCCTACTTGCCACACTATCTGATATACTGGCTGCATGGTGTGAGGCATAAAACTGTTTGTTTTCCTAAGCCTGTACTAAATTAAATTCAGATCTGGTCCTTGTTGCAAATATGCCTGGTGTGGATTTGAATTTACTTTGTGCCAGCATTATTTTATAAGCATGAATAATTCTATTCAGGTAAATTATTCAAAATTTCCATAGCCATGTGTATTTACGGGTTTTATCAATCGGTCTTCTTCCATTTACATCTGTAGAATCCTGGTACTATAATTTGAAAGATATTAGCCACCCATTTTTACAAAACTGCACTGTGTAGTGTACATTTTTTCCATTTCTATGCCACGTGGACAAAAAAGCACCAGAAGCCATATGTTGCTCCTTACTCTTGATTCCAAGCCTTTGTTATGAAGGGGAAAGTTCATGATCTTGGAGCCTTCTCCAGGAAGAGGTGGGACTACCCTATGTTTGCATTTCAAATGTCGTTACACTGGTGGTAGAGTGGTAACCCAGGTAGTATTGCAAAGTCTAATTTTGTACACTGGAATGGCGGCCTGTGTAATCCATATGCCCTCAAATCTCTTCACTATTCACTGGGCCTGATTTTCCTGCCTTCAGATTCACTTTGCCACAGTGTACCTTTTTTTTTTTTTTTTTTTTTTTTAATAAAGTTGACCATAGGCTTTCAGTATCTGACCCATTTATCTGCCTCGTGGATGACCAAATTCAAGCAATGAACAACTGATATCCTTTTCCAGAAGCTTCCTGCACTGTTCATGCTCATCCAGAGTATGCACTTAGCATTTTTCTGTATGGTCATGCAGCAGGCATTTTTGGTGCTTATCATTATGTTTTTTCTGATGTATCATCCAGATGATTCAGAAGACCGCTGCTGGCTAAGAACTAAGATTGTAATGCTGCATGCTGGAAGTTTCACTCTGAGACCCCAATCGACCAGGGACCAAAGAGTTATCACAGCCTACTTTGAAATCTGTGTATTGTGGTACTTGCATTGGCTGAGGCAATGATCTCAGCGAGTCCACTCCAGGGGGCAGCCTTGGGCATCTTCAAAGCCAAAGAACAAGCAAAATTCCTGCCTTCCAGCATACAAAAAATGTGCATGCCTCGGTGGTTAACTAGCTATTGCAACTGCCCTTGTGTCTTCCAGATCAGGCTGTCCTCTTTTGGCTTCGATCCAATCAGTGCTTTATCAAGCTCTATGGTCTGATTGATTCTCACGGCGCTGAGACCTTACTGACTGTATTTAGCCCTTACAATTAGCCCAAATTAGGACTGCTCCAAACTAAATGGATTAATTTAACCTTTATATTATCGGATATGCAATGCTTGAAAATACGGTTTGAAATACTTTGGATTAAAAAAAAAAAAAAAAAAAACTTTTCTGCTGAATTTGTCATGAGAAAGCCCCAGGCTTCCAGCCAAGTAGGGGGCGCAACATGTGCAGACTACCACCTGAAATCTTTTGTATAGAGGAACTTGGATCAACTAAGTAAAAACTGCTGTATTTACCTAGTGGAAGACATATTTTGCTGCATTAAAAATCACCACTTTTGCATCAAGAAACCTTGACCTTATACTTATGATTGGTGGATAAACCTACTTTTCTATCTGTCACACATTTGTGAACAATTAGATACCATTAAAAAGCCATTGTTGGCCATTTTTTTGGGCATAGAGCCAAGACTGTTCATCCTTTCTTGAAGCTGTTCTATCTTGGTTCTTCTAATCTTCAGGGAGGACAAGTGGTATCTTGGTCTGCCCCTCAGTCAGTGGTTACTTGTGCCTGACCTAGTATATTGATCTTGATTGTGATCCTCTCAAACGAAGTAATAAGATTAGGATAATTTTGCTTTTTTTAGAGCTATATTTTTTTGTACCTTTGCCTTGTCATCATGGGATACTTCCAGTGCCTGGATGGCTCTTGGCAGATTCTGTGTGAATGGTAACTAAGATCAGTAGTTCTTTTTTTTTCCTTTTAGCAGGCAAGGCCCTATGAGCTGTTTGTTTCCGGTCATAACTTCACATGCAGTTTGCCCCTGAATTGCTTGACTACTTAGATCATGGTGATTCTTCTATCAAGGGGGCTCCTACACCTCCCCCTATTCTTTCCAGGACTTAAGGTGGGTTAATGACTTCCCTAATGTGCTCTTGTATCTAAGTACTCTATGGAATTGATTGGTGTTTCTTCGATCCAGTCTATCATTTGATCCTAGCCTTTTACTGCTGGCACAGATGGCCATCTCTGAAGCAGTCATTCTCATGCTCATAATTAGGGAGCTTGGTGTCTAGTTTGTGTGGATTTAATAGATGAGATTCTAGTTTTGCATGGTGCTCATTTGCTCCAGCGCAATGTCATTAGGTGCCCCTAAAGGAGCAAGTTCCTTGGATTTTTCCTTGATAGTTACCAAGGAACGTTTGTTTGGTAAATTTACAGCTGAGCACTCTTCTAAAAGCATACATGGGGCAAAAGAAAGGATTGTGTGTATAGATGTGACTTCATTATGTGGTTACAATATTTGACTGGCAAGACTTTTTGTCTATTGGACAACTTTTCTTGTTCTTATGTCATGTATTCAAAGTTTATCTATTCTGCCTGCAGATGGTTGCTATTTTTTCTGTTGTCTGTATGTACCCGTATTATCACTGCCTGGCATGTTTGTCTGTGACCATGAATTGCACTTGTACGACCAGATTTAATAATTAAAAATAAAACCAAGAGCTAATCTTATAGTAATCATGTTCTTTTCTTCATCCCTTCAAGTTTCTAGGATGAGTTCTAGAGCTAAATAATTGTGTTTTTAAGGTGCTGACAGCAAACCGCGCGAGGAGCAAGACTCTTATTTTACTTACTACACATTGTCTATGTTAGTCAACTTTAGAGCTGCTTTCCATGATTGTAAATGTATCTTGGTCAAGAATCCACCTGTAATAGTTAAGAATTGGAAGTCTGCTTTAACCCCTATCTTTGGAACATGTATTTTCTCCGTCCATTTCTTTTTTTAGAATATAAATGCCAATGCTGCATGAAGTAAGGAAGCAGAAGCGGAGGCCAGATATCGCTAACCCATTCCCCCCTTCCGTTTTTTTGTTGCAACCAATGCAGAGAAGAATTTGAGGCAAAAGACCTGATTTTTCAAAATAGTAATCAGTATGCCTTTAGTACTACCTCTTGTTCCTGCTATGTTTTTGGTTCGTTTTGCCAGTAGATGTGATTATCCGGAAGAATTCACTTTACTTTAAACTTTTGTGGACCTGAATTTAGTCACCTTGGTACTAGCATGGCTGAAGGTGTATTTTCCACCACTCCTCCTACCCAGATTGGCAATCAATAGTCTGTTCCTTGGGTTTGATGCTTATCTTAACTTCATAAATGTGTAAAATTGTTTCACATTGTAGTTGTGAGTAAGAGGAGGAGAGGAACATCACTGTTTGGTGCACTTGGGTTTAGTTCACTCACACAGCACCAAATTACATTTCCAAAACAATGTGTTTTTTAAATGTTTCCGTCATTTTTCTGCACCTGTCAGATTTTCCTCAAAGGGCAATTAACTTCTAGTGCCACATGTGACCTGGATACAAGGAAAGCCATGAGATTATGTTGCTCAAAGTCTTGCTTTCTATTCATTTCTATTTTATAATTTGCGTAAGCTTTTCTTATTTGTCAAATCTCCTTTAGCTTATTAGTTCAATATACTGCTCCCAGACTTGCACGTTTCTGTTGGTTCATACAATTTCTGTAGCCCATCAGGCATTAACAAAATGTTTTTCTTTAACAACCCAACCTGACAGTGCCCCCTTCTTTGTTACAACGACTTGGTTACTGAAGTTCAGTATTGCCACAACCTGCCCCACAAGCCAAGTTTTTTCTTTGGTTATGTTCTGATAGTTATGGGTAAGGGGGTTTGATGTTACAAGTACAAGGTACACACCCATGTAGTTCTTGTACTTAGCTCTTCAGCCGTGTTCTTAAATTTAGTCTACCATTCCCCCTGCTGTGTTTAACTGCGTATATTAAATATAAAGCATGGGAGATGTAGAGTAGATGGATATTAAGGGAGCTTGAGGGTAGTGGCCTTGGGCTTTTAGTAGGTTTAGTCCCATCATTCAATTGAAGGTTGTTCCAATTACATGAAAGTAAAAGGGGTGACTGGCGAGAAGCTTAGATGCACTATAATCAAATAAATGACATTAATTTTTTCTCTATCTAGGGCGTGGGATTTATTCCAACATGATGGGATTTCTTGGCGGTGTCTCTTGGGCAATGTTAGTAGCAAGGACGTGCCAGTTGTATCCCAATGCAGTTGCATCTACTCTTGTCCACAAATTCTTCCTTGTTTTCTCAAAGTGGTAAGTTTCATAACTAGTCTACATTTCATAAACTTTAGAAAAAGCTTTGCAGTGTTTGGTGACCCAACGATTGCTAATTCGATACTGCATTAAAGTAAACAATCTGTGCTTACCAGATTGACTTCTGTTAAACTGCTGTCAGATTTTTTTTATGTGCACAGTTTGTGAACTCAAGCACTTACCTTACAAGTCTCAATACTTATTGTTAGGAGTAAGTAAAACGTTTTTTCTTAATTTACTTTACTTGGCTTGAAGATCCTAAGACTGTTGATATCCATTGTTTGTCCTCTGTGCCAGGGATGATCACTGATATTTGTGAAACAGCATGTTTCCTAATGTTAGCAAATATCTGACAGACATCTGGTTGCAGATTCCTTACCTTAGAATTTCCCCAGGAGTCGGTCTGGATCCAGAGATTTTTCTCTAGCACTATCCCTCTGTGCTGTTAGGTGCCATTGATCAGCCCAGTGTTGACTGCGCAAATATGATGTTGCAGGTCTTATATAGGTTACCACCCTTGCACACTGACATCAGTTCTTTTCTCAGTGCCAGACAGCGCTGATCTGAAGAAAGAGCTACCCATCAGTCTTTTTTTTTTTTGCTGGTCTTTTTTTCACTTTGCCCATGCTTTTTCTGAGTATTTCTACTCCTGATGTGTCGAGGGATGTCTTCACTTAAGACAAGGTTCAAACCCAGTGCATCCTGCCATCGGGCAATGTCCATGACTGATCTGCATCGTGTGTGCCCTTGGTGTCTGGAGCGCAGCCATTACCCATTTGTGCCGGGCCATGAATACGAACGCTTTGAGGGAGTGGTCTTGAAAGCTTAGGGCGGCCCGGTGCTCGGCTCTGCGTAAGTCCCAGTCGAAAGGAAGGTCTCTGGATCATTCTGAGAATTTCCACCCCTCTCCCCAGCCCCTTTCGTCATCCCACTCAAAGTCCTCTGGATGATCTGGTAAGTAAAGGCATAAGAAGAAAGCAAAATGTTTGTCGACTTCACCTCACCCGTTGACAGCGGGAGCGTTATTGTACTAGGCCTCCTGCTGTGGAGCCTGGGCTGACTTCTCACCTCACCAAGTTTCAGGGAGCCAGAGTGACCCCTGCCCAACTAAAGGAGTTTTGAGGCCATGTACCTCATTTTTGTGCAGTCTGACTCCACTGCTGTATCTGTGGGCTCCACAGAGTGGGAAAGGGCCCCTTTGGGTTGTGTGCTGGCGACCTTGGCTCTGAGGGGCATCCATGGATCTGTTCCTGAATCCTGACCACTGCAAGTCGTACCACCTTGACCTTCCCTGCTGCCGGTCCTGACGTTTATGCTACCAGCACCACCTGTGCCCCCCCCCCCATCCTTATTGCTGACTCTGACCCGGATGGGTGTCGTATGACGCAGACTCTGGTGCTGACAGGGGCCTTGGCCCCTGTGTCTGATCCTGAGCCTAATTCCTATGGACTAGGTTACAGTGAGGGATTTGGGGGGGGGGGGAGAATCGCTGGACCCTTTGGGATACCAGCTCTCCAAGACCCCATGGACTGATGTACAGACCGAAGTGAAGCCAGTGGACTAGATACCTCCCCAGATACTTGCTGCACACACACATGCACGCCCCCCCCCCTTTGCACGTGCCCCCCCCCCCCGCACACACACCTCCCACTCAGCCCCCCACTCACCACCCCACACAAGCACACACCCACCCAACCACACAAGCACCTCTCTGGTGTTCAAGGTGATGGCGGTGGTCGCCACTCATCTACACAGGTCATGGGTGTAGGAAAGGGACTCCTCACCAAGCACATGCATACTGCCATTGCTGTATGTGTGTGCTGGTCAGGAGAAAAAGGCAAAGTTGACATGATACTGCTTCTGAGGCGCCACACCCACAAATCACTGCCTGTGGCATAGGCAAGTCACCCCTCTAGCAGGCCTTACAGCCCTTACGCAGGGTGCACTATACGACTGGTGAGGGCATAGACATTGTAGGGGCATATTACTCATGCAGCCAAGTCCATTCTTACACATCGTAAGTGCAATGTGGCCATATTAAGTACATGGCCTGGGAGTTAGTCATTACAAGCTTCAAAGCTCCATGATGGATTCACTGAAGGCTAGGAAGTTTGGTATCTAACTTCTCAGCACAATAAATCCACACTGATGCCATTGTTAGATTTATTGTACAATGCACACAGAGGACGTCTTAGAGGTGCCTCCTGTATTTTACCCAACCCTTTAGTGCAGGACTGACAAGTCTGTGCCAACCTTCCACTAACAGACTAGTTTCTGACCCAATGGGGTGAGAGCATTTGTGCTCTCCAGGGTCAGAAACAAAGCTTGCTCTGGGTGGAGGTGCTTCACATCTCCCCCCTGCAGGAACTAACATTTGGCGGTGAGCCTCAAAGGCTCAGGCCTCCTGTTAATGCCCCAGGGCACTCCAGGTAGCTACTCCGAAGGTGCCCAAAGCTGAAGTGACCCCCTCCTTACAAACTCCTCCATCTTGTTTTGGAGGGGAGGAACCAATAGGGATAGAAAAGTGCCCCCTCCCCCTCCTCAAACGGGTGAGGGGAGGAGGAATCACATGAAGGGTGTAGCCACCCTCGGGGACAGTATCCATTTGCTACTGCCCTCTGACCCATGTAACACCTCTAAATCTAGTATTTAAGGGCACCCCTTAATCTTACTCACCAGATTCCTGGTGACCTGAAGAAAGGACTGCCAAGCTGACCCCAGCTGTGAAGACCCCAGACAACTGGCTTGGCCCAACCCCTACCGGCCTGTCTGCAGCTTTAATGATCCCTGCTCCAAGAGGGCAACCCATCCTGCAGGACCAGCAACCTCTACAAGCCCCCAGAAGACCAAGAACTCCAGAGGACAGCGTCCCTGTCCAGAAGAAACCTCCATAAACGACTCCAGAACTGCCCCGGATCTGCAAGCCCTACCCACTCTGCACCCGAGGTGCCCCACTGGTCCAAAGAAGGTCCCAGGCAATTCTGACTTTGAGTCCACCCTGGGTTGACTGCTCCTGACCAACACAATACTGCGTTCGGACTGAATCTGGAGGACCCTCACCGACCAGATCCGACGAAGATTGCAGATGCCCAAGGAGACCCCTGCACCTGAAACTCCCTGTCCTGGGGGGGGGATCTGACCAGTCTAGCGGGCACTTCTCCTGCCTACCGGTTTCCTGGAACCGACCCAGAACCCTCCTCCCTCACCCCCCCCCCCCCCATAAAAAAGGTCAGTGTTACTTTCTTGTAAACTACTTTGTCTGTAAAAATATATGCTTGATACCTATTGACAACTGTACTAATCTACAACAGACTTTCTTGTTCCACTAATAAAGTAACAAAATATTTTGCTATATAAAACAATTTCCCTGCAGTTAGCCGTTGAGTGTGTGCCTCATTTCTTGACTGTGTACAACAAATGCTTTGCACTACCCTGATAAGTCTAACTGCTCGACCACACTACCACAAGAGAGCCATTAGTATTCTGCTTTGGCCTCTGGGGAACGCCTGGACTCTGCACACTAACTCATTTTGGTATAGTATATACAGAGCCAGCTTCCTACTCTGAGTCCAGTGATGGATTTATTAATACATGCTCACAGAGGCTATCTTGGAGGTGCACCCTGAAAACCTACCAACCCCTAGCGTGGCCATTGCACTGGTGCAAACCAGTGCAGCCACCTTAGACAGTGTTCTGGCTCTTTGACGTGAGAGGCAATGCTCTCAAGGTCTCAGAACAAAGGCCTGCTCTAGGCGGAGTTGATAACACCTCGTTCAGGCAGGATGGACATTCCAGAGCAGGGAGTATTAAAGGCATTGCCACTGTTGAAATGCAACCCAGACCTCTCCAAATGGTGGAGAAGGCTGACCCCCGGTTCCTGTCCCCACTTTAGGCTGCAGGACTAGCAGGAAAATTAGATAAATTGGGAGGAGTGCCCACTTAATGCCAGTCCCACCCCTAAGGTGGGAAAGCTGAAGTGGACACTACTTAAATTCCTCCATCTTGTTTGGAAGGAATTGGGCCAATATGGTTAGGGCTATGCCCACTTCCAAAAGGAAGTGGTCATAAGAAGGTTGTAGTCACCCTTAAGGTGAGTAGCCCATTGGCTACCACCTGACACCCCTGTAACGCCACCTACATTCAGTATTTAGGTGACCACCCTGGACCCTAGAAATCAAATTTCTGATGACCTAAGAAGAGCCAGAAACTACAGCGTCTCACCAGCAGAGAAGACTGCAAATACCAACTGACTTGGCCCCAGCCTTACCGACCTGTCTGCAGCCCTACTGCAGTCCAGCGGTCTCCAGTCCTGGGAGGACTGCCTTCCTTTGACAAAGACCAGGATTTCCCGTGGTCAGCAGACCTGTCCAGAAGAGACCTACTTAAAAGAAAAAACTCTACCCTGAGGAACTGCGAAATTACAACTGGACCCACCTCTGCACCCGACACACTCAGCGTCACTCAGCGTTAGTGTGGCCCACCAGTCCTGTGAAGGTTCCCTAGTGATTCTGAACCAGCATCCACTGTGGGTTGACCCCTGCCGGACTCTGCCTCCAAGACTACATCCTCAATCCAAATACTTCCCTGACCGCCCAGTAAGCAGTTTTCTGACTGTAGAAAAGTACCCTCTTTCTGGCATGGTTGTCCCAACTTTTTGCCTGTTGTCATTGTTTTGACTATGTGCACTAGGATCCTACTAACCAGTACCCCAGTGAGTATGCTCTCTCCCTTTAAACTTGGTTGCTTCTGCTTCTGCCCAAAATGTCATAACAAGTATCCATATACAGATCAGCATCTGGTCTGTAACTTGTGTCTGTCTCCAGAGCACAAGGAGGATACCTGTGAAGCCTGTCGAGCGTTTCGGTTGAGGAAGACATTAAGAGACCGAAGAGCAAGAAGACTGCAGATGGCGTCGGTGCCGACAGGACAAGGGCGTTTCGAGGAGGAAGAAGAAACCTTCTCCATCCATGAATCGGACTTGGACGAGCTCGATCCCGAAGAAACGCCGAAAACTGTGAGTAAGACGTTGAAACATAAAACTCACGAGAAGACCTCAAAAGCCCAGGGGACGCCACCGCCAACAGGCCGTGGCTTAATCCGAAAAATAGGTGACCGATCATCGGCACCGAAAAAGGGCATGCATGTGGCGAAGTCATCCGACTCCGGTCGAGATACCGCCACACAGCAATCTTGGGCCCGAGACAGTGGCTCCGAATAGATTCGGCACCGAGACAGTGGCACCGAAATGGTTCGGCACCGAGACACCACGACGCTGAAAATAAAGAAGGTTGCCTCGGAGCCCAAAAAGGCGACCGAAAAGATTTCGATTCCGAAACATCCAGCCTCGGAACCGAAAACAGGTTCCTACACAGAGGAACAGGGATTGTCCTCCCAGATGCAAGAACATAAGTTCGGAGAGGAACTTGAATCTGTTGAGCCAGACTACACTCAAAGAAGGCTCCACATTCAAAAAGACACCGGGAAGATAAGCACTCTTCCCCCAATTAAGATGAAAAGAAGACTTGCCTTTCAAGAAAGACAAGCAGCCACAGGCAAAGGTGGCAAGACAAAACTCCACCACCATCTCCACCACCATCAATGCACACATCACCGGTAGCCACTCCACCACTGATGCAATCCCTGACTCATACTGCAATGAGTCAAGATGATCCTGATGCATGGGACTTTTATGATGCTCCTGTATCAGATAACAGCCCAGACTGTTACCCTACGAGGCCGTCGCCACCTGAAGACAGTACATCCTACACGCAGGTGGTCTCAAGGGCAGCTGCGTTTCATAACATCACCTTGCATTCAGAACCAATTGAGGATGACTTTTTGTTTAATACACTCTCCTCCACTCATTGCCAATACCAAAGCTTACCTATGCTCCCGGGAATGCTAAAACATTCAAAACAAATATTTCAGGATCCTGTTAAAGGCAGAGCCATAACTCCAAGGGTGGAAAAAAAGTACAAGCCACCACCAACAGACCCTGTTTATATTACGCAGCAATTAACACCAGATTCTGTGGTTGTTTGGGCAGCTCGCAAGAGAGCAAACTCTCATACCTCGGGAGATGCACCACCTCCAGACAAGGAGAGTCGCAAATTCGATGTTGCGTGTAAAAGAGTTGCAGCACAAGCAGCAAACCAATGGCGTATTGCCAATTCACAAGCACTTTTGGCAAGATACGATAGAGCTCATTGGGACGAAATGCAGCATTTCATAGAACACTTACCCAAAGAGTTCCAGAAAACAAGTGGTAAAAGAAGGACAAAGTATCTCCAATAATCAGATACGGTCATCAATGGACACAGCAGATACAGCTGCAAGGACAGTAAATACTGCAATAACGATAAGGAGACACCCATGGTTGCGTACGCCAGGATTCAAGCCGGAAATACAACAAGCCGTGCTGAATATGCCCTTTAATGAACAGCAGTTGTTTGGGTCGGAAGTCGACACTGCTATTGATAAACTCAAAAAAGATACTGATACCGCAAAAGCCATGGGCGCACTCTACTCCCCACAAAGCAGAGGCACATTTCGCAAAACACCATTTAGGGGAGGGTTTCGAGGCAAGCAAGGCCCACTTATCAAAGCCAATATCAGCGGGGAAGTTTTCGGGGGCAATATAGAGGGGCACAATTCCCAAAAAATAGAGGGAAGTTCCAAAGCCCCAAAACCCCTCAAAACAAGCAGTGACTTCCAAGTCACACATCCTCAACACAACACCTGTGGGGGGAGACTAAGCCAATTTTACAAACATTGGGAGGACATAACAACAGACACTTGGGTACTGGCAATTATCCAGCATGGTTATTGCATAGAATTTCTCAAATTCCCTCCAAACGTACCACCGAAAACACACTATGTCAAAACAACACCTAGATCTTCTAGGACTAGAAGTTCAGGCATTACTACTAAAATAAGCAATAGAATTAGTACCAGAACACCAGAAAGGAACAGGAGTTTACTCTCTGTACTTTCTCATACCCAAAAAAAGACAAGTGTCTGAGACCTATATTAGATCTCCGAACATTAAATACCTACATCAAATCAGATCACTTTCACATGGTGACATTACAAGACGTAATCCCACTACTCAAACAACAAGACTACATGACAACACTAGACCTAAAGGATGCATATTTCCATATACCGATACATCCTTCACACAGAAAGTACTTAAGGTTTGTATTCCAAGGGATACATTACCAATTCAAGGTGTTGCCATTCAGAATAACAACTGCGACAAGAGTTTTTACAAAGTGCCTAGCAGTCGTAGCTGCACATATCAGAAGGCAGCAAATACATGTGTTCCCGTACCTAGACGATTGGTTAATCAAAACCAACACGCTAGAAAGGTGTTCACAACACACAGTATGTCATAGAAACCCTCCACAAACTAGGTTTCACAATCAACTACACAGTCACACCTTCTGCCGTGTCAAACACAGCAATACTTGGGGGCGACAATCAACACAGCAAAAGGGATTGCCATTCCGAGTCCACAAAGAGTTCAGGCATTTCACAATGTAATACAGGCCATGTATCCAAATCAAAAAATACAAGTCAAAATGGTGATGAAACTCTTAGGCATGATGTCCTCATGCATAGCCATTGTCCCAAACGCAAGGTTGCACATGCGGCCCTTACAACAGTGCCTAGCATCAGTGGTCACAGGCACAGGGTCAAATTCTAGATCTGGTGTTGGTAGACCGCCAAACATACACCTCGCTTCAATGGTGGAACAGTATAAATTTAAACCAAGGGCGGCCTTTCCAAGACCCAGTGCCACAATATGTAATAACGACAGATGCCTCCATGATAGGGTGGGGAGCACACCTCAATCAATACAGCATCCAAGGACAATGGGATACTCACCAAAAACAGTTTCACATAAATCACTTAGAACTATTGGCAGTATTTCTAGCGCTGAAAGCATTTCAACCCATAATAAACTACAAACACATTCTTGTCAAAACAGACAACATGACAACGATGTATTACCCAAACAAACAGGGAGGGACACACTCAACACAGTTGTGTCTCCTGGCACAGAGAATATGGCATTGGGCGATTCACAACCACATTCGCCTAATAGCACAATTTATTCCAGGAATTCAGAATCAGTTAGCAGACAATCTCTCTCTGGATCACCAACAGATCCACGAATGGGAGATTCACCCCCAAATACTGAATACTTACTTCCAGAGTTGGGGAACACCACAAATAGATCTATTTGCAACAAAGGAAAACGCAAAATGCCAAAACTTCGCATCCAGGTACCCACAAGATCAGTCTCGGGGCAATGCGTTATGGATGAGTTGGTCAGGGATATTTGCTTACGCTTTTCCCCCTCTCCCACTCCTTCCATATCTAGTAAACAAGCTGAGTCAAAACAAACTCAAACTCATACTAATAGCACCAACATGGGCAAGGCAACCTTGGTACACAACACTACTAGACCTCTCAGTAGTGCCTCATGTCAAACTACCAAACATACCAGATCTGTTAACGCAACACAAACAGATCAGACACCCAAATCCAGCATCGCTGAATCTAGCAATCTGGCTCCTGAAGTCCTAGAGTTCGGACACTTAGACCTTACACAGGAAAAGTATGGAGGTCATAAAACAAGCTAGGAAACCTACCACTAGACATTGCTATGCAAATAAGTGGAAAAGATTTGTTTATTACTGCCATAATAATCAAATTCAACCCTTACACGCATCTGCCAAAGACATCGTAGGATACTTACTACATTTGCAAAAATCAAAGCTAGCTTTTTCTTCCATTAAAATACATCTTACAGCAATTTTAGCTTACCTGCAAATTACGCACTCAACTTCTCTATTTAGAATACCAGTCATAAAAGCATTTATGGAAGGTCTAAAGAGAATTATACCGCCAAGAACACCACCAGTTCCTTCATGGAACCTCAACATTGTCTTAACACGACTCATGGGTCCACCTTTTGAGCCCATGCACTCTTGTGAAATGCAATACTTAACATGGAAAGTTGCATTTTTAATTGCCATCACATCTTTAAGAAGAGTAAGTGAGATTCAAGCATTTACCATACAAGAACCATTTATTCAGATACACAATCCTAAAGTAGTTCTACGAACAAATCCTAAATTTTTACCAAAAGTCATATCATCGTTCCACTTAAATCAAACAGTAGAATTACCAGTGTTCTTCCCACAGCCAGACTCTGTAGCTGAAAGAGCACTACATACATTAGACATCAAAAGAGCGTTAATGTACTACATTGACAGAACAAAACTAATTCGCAAAACAAAACAATTATTTATTGCTTTCCAAAAACCTCATACAGGAAATCCAATGTTCGGTGGCATGTGTAGCTGCAGATACACATGCTGTGCATAGTCCGCCGTCTGGTGTTGGGTCGGAGTGTTACAAGTTGTTTTTCTTCTAAGAAGTCTTTTGGAGTCACGAGACCGAGGGACTCCTCCCACTTCGGTTCCATTGCGCATGGGCGTCGACTCCATCTTAGATTGTTTTTTTTCCGCCATCGGGTTCGGACGTGTTCCTTTTCGCTCCGTGTTTCGGGTCGGAAAGTTAGTCAGAATCAACGGAAAATTCGTCGGTATTGTTTCGTTCGGTATCGGGATAGTTAGGGCAAATCGACACCGAGCCTTAAAGAGCTCCGGTAACCCTTCGGGGTATTTTCGATCCCCCGTCGGGGCCTGGTCGGCCCGACCGCGTGCAACATCGAGACTGATGGAACGGACCCCGTTCTGATTCGGTCCTAAATGCCACAGTAAATATGCTTATACAGACCAACATTTGGTCTGTAACTTGTGCCTGTCCCCCGAGCACAAGGAAGAGTCGTGTGAGGCCTGTCGCGCGTTTCGGTCGAGAAAAACGCTCAGAGACCGAAGAGCCAGGAGGTTGCAGATGGCTTCCACGCCGACGGGACAACAAGGGTTCGAGGAGGAAGAAGAAGAAACTTTCTCCATCCGCGAATCGGATTCCGAAGAATTGGACGTCGACGAGCAACCAACCATGAGTAAGACGTCGAAAGAAAGATCACACGAAAAAACAGACAAAGCCCAGGGGACGCCACTGCCAACAGGCCATGGCATAACCATAAAGTAGGTGACCGTCCATCGGCACCGAAAAAGGGCGAGCTGGTGCCAAAGTCGTCCGACTCAGGTCGAGACACAGGCACGCAACACTCTTGAGACCGAGAGAGTGGTGCAGAAAAGGCTCGACACCGAGATAGTGGCACCGAAGCTACTCGACACAGACAGCGGCACCGAAGCTGCTCGGCACAGAGATAGCGGCACCGAAGATGGTCGGCACCGAGAGGCCAAGACACCGAAAAAGAGAAAGATCTCGTCGGAGCCGAAAACAACTAAAGACACGGTTTCGGTGCCAAAACATCCGGCAACCGAACCAAAAACCAGTTCCTACTCAGAGGAACAATCACTGTCCTCCCAACTAAAGACACCGATTTGAGGAGGAATTACAAACTACAGAGGTAGATCACACGCAAAAGTGGATCTTTATCCAAAGGGGTACAGGGAAAATCAGCACTCTTCCCCCAATCAGAAGGAAAAGGAAACTTGACTTCCAACAAGAAGACAAGCCACCACAAGCAAAGGTGGTAAAGAGGGTAACTCCACCACAGTCAACTCATGTATCACCGGCACAGACTCCACCACAATCACCAGCTCATACCACCATGAGCCAGGATGATCAGGAAGCATGGGACCTCTATGATGCTCCAGTATCGGACAATAGTCCAGAGTCGTACCCAACTAAACCGTCACCACCTGAGGACAGTACAGCATATGCACAGGTGGTAGCTAGGGCAGCCGAATTTCATAATGTAGCTCTACATTCGGAGCCTATTGAGGATGACTTCCTCTTTAACACCCTGTCCTCCACCCACAGCCATTATCAAAGCCTTCCCATGCTCCCGGGAATGCTAAGGCACGCTAAACAGATTTTCAAGGAGCCTGTTAAAAGCAGAGCAATAATTCCAAGGGTGGAGAAAAAATACAAGGCACCGCCCACAGACCCTGCTTTTATTACATCACAACTGACACCAGATTCAGTAGTCGTAGGAGCAGCTCGTAAAAGAGCCAACTCGCATACATCAGGCGACGCACCACCTCCGGACAAGGAGAGCCGCAAGTTTGATGTAGCTGGGAAAAGGGTTGCAGCACAAGCTGCAAATCAGTGGCGCATCGCCAACTCGCAAGCACTCCTAGCGCGATACGACAGGGCCCATTGGGACGAGATGCAGCATCTCATCGAGCACCTCCCCAAAGAATTCCAGAAACAAGCGAAACAAGTGGTTGAAGAGGGGCAAAATATCTCCAACAACCAAATACGTTCTTCTATGGATGCAGCAGATACAGCTGCAAGAACAATAAATACTGCTGTGACAATAAGGAGGCACGCATGGCTGCGCACATCTGGCTTCAAACCTGAGATACAACAGGCAGTGCTCAATATGCCATTCAATGAACAGCAATTGTTTGGCCCAGAAGTGGACACTGCAATTGAAAAATTAAAGGACACTGACACAGCCAAAGCCATGGGCGCACTCTATTCCCCGCAGGGCAGAGGCACATTTGGCACATTTCGCAAAACAACTTTCAGAGGAGGGTTTCGAGGTCAAGCCACAGAAGCCAGCACCTCACAAACAAGACCACCTACCTACCAGGGACAATATCAAAGGGGTGGGTTTCGAGGCCAATACAGAGGGGGCCAATTCCCAAGAAACCGGGGAAAGTTTCAAGGTCCCAAAACCCCTCAAAATAAACAGTGACTCACAGGTCACACAACCCCTTCACACAACACCAGTGGGGGGAAGACTAAGCCAGTTCCACAGATCATGGGAGGAAATAACAACAGACACTTGGGTCTTCGCAATTATCCAACATGGTTATTGCATAGAATTTCTCCAACTCCCTCCAAACATCCCACCGAAAACACACAATATGTCAAAACAGCAGACTAGAAGTTCAAGCATTACTGCAAAAAGACGCAATAGAATTAGTACCAAAAACACAAAAGAACACAGGAGTTTACTCACTGTACTTTCTAATACCGAAAAAGGACAAAAGTCTGAGACCAATATTAGATCTCAGAACACTAAACACCTACATCAAATCAGACCACTTTCACATGGTCACGTTACAAGACGTAATACCACTACTGAAACAGCAAAACTACATGACAACGTTCGATCTAAAAGACGCGTATTTCCATATACCGATACATCCCTCGCACAGGAAATACCTAAGGTTCGTATTCAAAGGAATACATTACCAATTCAAAGTGTTGCCATTCGGAATAACAGCACCAAGAGTCTTTACAAAATGTCTAGCAGTAGTAGCTGCACATATCAGGAGGCAGCAAATACACGTGTTCCCGTACCTAGACGATTGGTTAATCAAAACCAACTCGCTAACAAAGTGTTCACATCACACAGATTATGTTATACAAACCCTTTACAAACTGGGTTTCTCCATCAACTATGCAAAGTCACACCTACTGCCGTGTCAAACACAGCAATACTTAGGAGCGACAATCAACACAACAAAAAGGAAAGCCACTCCAAGTCCACAACGGGTTCAAAATTTTCACAAGGTGATACAAGCTATGTATCCAACACAAAAGATACACGCAAAGATGGTATTAAAACTCCTAGGCATGATGTCCTCATGCATTGCCATTGTCCCAAACGCAAGATTGCACATGCGGCCCTTACAACAGTGCCTAGCATCACAATGGTCACATGCACAGGGTCAACTTCTAGATCTGGTGTTGATAGACCGCCAAACATACATCTCGCTTCTATGGTGGAACAGTACAAATTTAAACAAAGGGCAGCCTTTCCAAGACCCAGTGCCACAATACGTGATAACAACAGATGCTTCCATGACAGGGTGGGTAGCACACCTCAATCAACACAGCATCCAAGGACAATGGGACGTACATCAAAGAAAGTTTCATATAAATCACCTAGAATTGTTAGCAGTATTTCTAGCGTTGAAAGCATTCCAACCAATGATAACCCACAAATACATTCTTGTCAAAACAGACAACATGACGACAATGTATCATTTAAACAAACAGGGGGGAACACACTCCACACAGTTGTCTCCTAACACAAAAAATATGGCATTGGGCAATTCACAACCACATTCGCCTAATAGCACAGTTTATTCCAGGGATCCAGAACCAGCTAGCAGACAATCACTCTCGGGATCACCAACAGGTCCACGAATGGGAAATTCACCCCCAAATCCTGAACACTTACTTCCAAATTTGGGGAACACCTCAAATAGATCTATTTGCAACAAAATAAAACGCAAAATGCCAAAACTTCGCATCCAGGTTCCCACACCGGCAATCTCAAGGCAATGCTCTATGGATGAATTGGTCAGGGATATTTGCGTACGCTTTTCCCCCTCTCCCTCTCCTTCCATATCTAGTAAACAGATTGAGTCAAAACAAACTCAAACTCATACTAATAGCACCAACATGGGCAAGACAACCTTGGTATACCACACTACTAGACCTGTCAGTAGTACCTCATGTCAAACTACCCAACAGGCCAGATCTGTTAACACAACACAAACAACAGATCAGGCATCCAAACCCAGCATCGCTGAATCTAGCAATTTGGCTCCTGAAATCCTAGAATTTGGACACTTAAACCTCACACAAGAGTGTATGGAGGTCATAAAACAAGCTAGAAGACCATCCACTAGACACTGCTATGCAAGTAAATGGAAAAGATTTGTTTGTTACTGCCATAATAATCAAGTCCAGCCATTGCATGCATCTCCAAAAGATGTAGTAGGATATTTACTACATTTACAAAAATCTAATCTAGCTTTCTCTTCCATAAAAATACATCTCGCAGCAATATCTGTTTACCTGCAGATTACTCATTCAACTTCCCTATTTAGAATACCTGTCATTAAAGCGTTTATGGAGGGCCTAAAGAGAATTATACCACCAAGGAACACCACCTGTTCCTTCATGGAACCTCAACATTGTCTTGACAAGGCTCATGGGTCCACCTTTCGAACCCATGCATTCTTGTGAAATGCAATACTTAACGTGGAAAGTTGCATTTCTCATTGCCATCACATCTCTAAGAAGAGTAAGTGAAATACAGGTGTTTACCATACAAGAACCATTTATTCAAATACACAAAAATAAGGTCGTTCTAAGAACAAATCCAAAATTCTTACCAAAGGTTATCTCACTGTTCCACTTAAACCAAACAGTGGAATTACCAGTGTTCTTCCCACAGCCAGATTCAATAGCTGAAAGAGCACTACATACATTAGACATCAAGAGAGCACTAATGTACTACATTGACAGGACAAAAGACATTAGGAAGACAAAACAACTATTTATTGCCTTCCAAAAACCTCATACAGGAAATCCAATTTCAAAACAAGGTATCGCCAGATGGATAGTAAAGTGCATCCAAACCTGCTATCTTAAAGCAAAGAGAGAACTGCCTATTACACCTAAGGCACACTCAACCAGAAAGAAAGGTGCTACTATGGCCTTTCTAGGAAATATTCCAATGACCGAAATATGTAAGGCAGCAACATGGTCTACGCCTCATACATTTACTAGCCACTACTGTGTAGATGTGTTATCTGCACAACAGGCCACAGTAGGTCAAGCCGTACTAAGAACTTTATTTCAAACTACTTCCACTCCTACAGGCTGAACCACCACTTTTGGGGAGATAACTGCTTACTAGTCTATGCACAGCATGTGTATCTGCAGCTACACATGCCACCGAACGGAAAATGTCACTTACCCAGTGTACATCTGTTCGTGGCATTAGTCGCTGCAGATTCACATGCGCCCACCCTCCTCCCCGGAAGCCTGTAGCCGTTTAGAAGTAGAGCTTGAACATTTGTACATTTGTAAATATATTACATTAAACCTTCATTTTGTACATACGTATTTATTCCATTGCATGGGCACTATTATTAGCATACACAACTCCTACCTCACCCTCTGCGGGGAAAACAATCTAAGATGGAGTCGACGCCCATGCGCAATGGAACCGAAGTGGGAGGAGTCCCTCGGTCTCGTGACTCCAAAAGACTTCTTCGAAGAAAAACAACTTGTAACACTCCGACCCAACACCAGACGGCGGACTATGCACAGCATGTGAATCTGCAGCGACTAATGCCACGAACAGATGTACACTGGGTAAGTGACATTTTCCTTCTAAGCAAGGCATTGCTAGATGGATAGTTAAGTGCATTCAAACCTGTTATCTTAAAGCAAAAAGAGAACTGCCTATTACACCAAAGGCACACTCAACTAGAAAGAAAGGTGCTACCATGGCCTTTCTAGGAAATATTCCAATTACAGAAATATGTAAGGCAGCTACATGGTCTACGCCTCATACATTTACCAAACACTACTGTGTAGATGTGCTAACACAGCAAGCCACAGTAGGCCAAGCAGTACTACGAACATTGTTTCAAACAACTTCAACACCTACAGGCTGAACCACCGCTTTTGGGGAGATAACTGCTTACTAGTCTATGCACAGAATGTGTATCTGCAGCTACACATGCCATCGAACGGAAAATGTCACTTACCCAGTGTACATCTGTTCGTGGCATTAGTCGCTGCAGATTCACATGCGCCCACCCGCCTCCCCGGGAGCCTGTAGCCGTTTAGAAGTTGATCTTGAACATCTGTATATTTGTAAATATATATATTACTTTAAACTACATTATGTACATACGTATTCACTCCATTGCATGGGCACTATTACTACCATATACAACTCCTACCTCACCCTCTCCGGGGAAAACAATCTAAGATGGAGTCGACGCCCAGGAGCAATGGAGCCGAAATGGGAGGATTTCCTCGATCTCGTGACTCGAAAAGACTTCTTCGAAGAAAAACAACTTGTAACACTCCGAGCCCAACACCAGATGGCGGGATGTGCACAGCATGTGAATCTGCAGCAACTAATGCCACGAACAGATGTACACTGGGTAAGTGACATTTTCCATATATCATGTATTATACCACTCCTGGGAGCCCATGCAAAATCTATCTGCAGGCCTGCCATTGCAGCCTGAGTGAAAAGTTGCCTGCACCCTTTTCACTACAGGTTACTGCACCAGGTCATTAAGTCACCCCTGTGGTAGGCCCTCCTAGCCCAGAGGGCAGGGTGCAGGTACCTGTGTGAGGGCACCTCTGCATTAGCAGAGGTGCCCCCATGAACTCAGCTCCATTTTCATGGACTTCATGAGTGCTGGAACGCCATTTTACCTGTGTAATAGACATAGGTCACTACATAATGCCAGTATTGAAAGTATGATTCCATTAAAGGACCCCCAGTATTGCTCTTACCAGGTTTCTGGGGTTTTCCAGGCAGCCCAAGCTGACGCCACACCCCAGATGGGTTTCTGCCCTCCTGCTGCTTGATCAGCAGAAGCCCAGGAAGGCAGGTCAAAGATTCCTCCTGTGAAGCGGAAGGTATGTAATAACCTCTCCCTTTGGGAATAGGGGTTACATGGATTGGGAGGGGTAGCCTCTCCAAGCCACTGGTATGCTTTGAAGGGCACATTTGTTGCCCTCCTGGCATAAACCTTTCTGCAGTGGTTCAGGGGCCTCCATTCCCTGCTCTGACGCAAAACTGGACAATACAAGGGGAGTGACCACTTCCCTGTCCATCACCACCCCAGGGGCAGTGCCCAGAGCTCCTCCAGAGGGTACCTTGATTCTGTCATCTTGAGTCCAAGGTGGGCAGAGGCCTCTGGGAGCATCTGAGTGGCCAGGTCAGGCAGGTGACATCAGAACCCCCTCCTGATAGGTGGTCACCTGGCTAGGTGACCAATCCCCCTTCCAGGGCTATTTAGGGTCTCCCTCTTGGGTAGGTCCTCTGATTCAGCTTGCAAGATTCCAGCAGGACTCCCCTGCAACCTCTACTTTGACTTCTGGCTACTGGAACTGCAACTGGACTCTCCAGGAACCAAAATCTGCATCTCCGATGAAGACTCTGCTTGCAACATTGTTTCCACAGCCCCTTCCAGCTTCTGCAACATTCCCCTGGCTGTGCATCCTCTGGGGGCAGCAAGTCTTCAGTCTGAATGAAAAGGAATCTCCCTTGGAGTGAAGGAGTCACTCACCTGCATCCGCAGGCACCAACAGCAACAATGACTTGCTGCGTTGATCTTCTCTCATCCTGAGTTGCGTGGATTCTGCATCACGGGTGGGGCTCTAGACTGGTTCCCTTGGGCCTCTCTGCCAGCTGTCCAACTTTGGTGAAGGTAAGCCCTTGCCTTCCCATGCAGGACAGTACCCTGTGCAACACGTCTCCTGACGCTACCAAGGCTTGTTGAGATCTCCTCCAAGGGATCTTCAGGATCTGTGTAGCCCCTGTCCCTAGCACTCCTCCCTGCGACTCACATCCCTCTGCGTGCCTCATGTGGCGTGGGACCCTTCTTCAGTTGTGCTGCATGGGCTCCTCTGCGACTCCTGGGTCCTCTTCCAGTGGGTCTCCTGTGGGGGGGCTGCCCTTTTTCTGTGGACTCTCTGCATAACTACAGATTCCACTTACCTAGGTGGGGGTCCTGCATTCCATTTCTTTTTTGTATATGGTTTTGGCTCCCCCTAGAGTCACTATTGTCTAATGCTATTTGCACTGTTTTCTACTACTTTTTATGCCCATTTCTGTTTTACTAGTGTACATATCTAGTGTGGTACTTGCCTCCTATTGGAGGGTTGCCTCTTTAGTACTTTTTGGTAACGGTCACTAAAAATAAGTACCTTTTATTTTTGTAACCGTGTTTTCTTTCATGTGCATGAGTGCTGTGTGACTACAGTGGTATTGCATGAGCTTTGCATGTCTCCTAGATAAGCCTTGGCTGCTCATCCAGACTACCTCTAGAGAACCCAGCTTCTAGACACTGCCTACACTAAACTAATAGGGGAACCTGGTAGAAGGTGTACGTTCCATAGGTACCCACCACACACACCAGGCCTGCTTCCTACACAGTCATCAAAGGACATCCCTGCATCTGGAGCCCCTGGACCTTGGAACTGGACCAACTGTGTCCCTCAACATCCAAACTTACCTTAGCAGCTGTGGGTTTTCTTCATTCAGCCTCCTGGCCCGAGCCTCTTTCCAAACCCGACCTCCTCCATTCTGCACCCATTCGCCCTTGTGCCTCTTAGGATGTACATTTGGTGCTACCTTGGGGCCCCTTCGGTGTTTGCGTCAGCCCCAGGAGATATACCCCTGACACTGCTTTAGTCACCGGTGAGAAGCGCATCTTTGGTCACCCCCAGTATTTATTGGTTAACATTGGGCACCCGATCCCAAATTTGACCTCTGCCCTCAGCCACCCATGTGTTGCTGTGGGTGCAAACTTGATGCTGATTTTAACCTTGCCTGGTGTTGACCTAAAACCCCAAAGACTGGATTTGTAGGTTGAGTACTTACCTACAAAATTGCACTCTCGTTTTCCTTCCATAGGTTAACATTAAAGACTCTGAAAATTGCACTGTCGATCTTTGAAATTTAAACATACTTTTAATTTAAAAACTGCTTACCTTTTATAATGAAGTTCTTTGGTTCAGAGCTTATATAAAAGCAAATGTTATTTTTCTAAATTTGGTCTCAGATTTATTCTATGAGTGTCATGTACAGCCTCGGAGTTCAATAAATGTTTAACACGACTCCTTGATAAGCCTAACTGCTTGCCCACACTAACACAAATAGCGCATTAGACCCATCTGTTTCTGCCTTTTCAAACCTTTGGGGATCCATTGCCCTCTACACGGTGTACTTTGTTTTAGTGCACCATATCTCTGTCTCCATGTCTCTACCCAGCATCCTACAAGGGGTTTGTCTTCTCCTACCTCAATGACTGGCTGTTGAAGTCAGGCTTTCCTCAGGCTGTTGTCTCCCATCTCCAGACTACGGCGGACCTCCTGCATTAGTTGTAGTTCACTGTAAATGTGCCTAAGTCACACATGACTCCCTCTTGGATGCTCCATTTCATTGTAACTGTTCCTGAGAGAGTGCAGTTTCCTTCCGAGCGGTGAGTCCAGCATATTCAGGCCATGGTACCAATGTTTCAGGTTTTATCCTAGATTTCAGTGAGAATGACCGACTACTGGGCATAATGCCCTCCTGCTGGTGACACAACAGGTTGTATATGCAGGCTCTGCAGTGGGAACTGAAGTTCCAGTGGAGACCGCATCAAGAGAGTCTCTCTGACATAGAGTTCTGCAGTGGTGGCTAACAAACCGTGATTTGGTAAGAGGCAGATGGGTTGGGAGGGTTGGAGGAGGAGTTGGGGCGGTGGTGGGTGGGGGGGGGGGGGTGTGGACTTTAGAAGGGGGTAGGGGGGGCGCACGTGTGTTGGATCAGTCATCTGGACTCCGATGGAGGTCGGAATCCGCATCAGCCTATTTGATCTCTGGGTGAACAGACAGAGAAGAAAGAAATGCTTTCAATGCTAAAGGTAAAGTAGTGCAGGTGTTCACGGACAACAACACCGCCATGTCGTACTGCATCAAGCAGGGTAGGATAGGGTGGGGTTGTGGATCTTTTGTCAAGAGGCCTCTGGGTGTGGCTGGAACAGGGCATTTCCCTGGTGGTTCTAAATCTGCTGTGCTTTCTGAACACTAGAGAGGACAAACTCCGCAAGCAATGCTTAGTTGATCACGAAGTCTAACATCATCTTGGTTGCCAGACAGCCCTCCACCAAAACGGAATAATCCTGTTGAAGAAATTTGTGGCATAGTGCACACTCAGGTCTGACCCCCTTTCTGGCCCTCTTTCTGAGGTTTTGTTTATCCTTTCTCCAGCCCAGCAGGGCTCTGCTATGGGCACTCTCAAAGGTTATGTCCGCCAGTTCTGCTTTTTTTTTTTTGCAGTTGCCTGATCAACTTTCCTTGTTTGTCTCCAATTGACAATGGGTTCCTTAAAGCCCTTATTCATGTTTCCTCCATTTCATTCATTATGTCCCAATGGGATTTGAATTTATTTTAAAAATTTCTGAGGTGGGCTCATTTTGAGCCTCTCCACAATTGTCTTCTTTGGCTTCTCACTTTGAAAACAGCCTTCCTTGTGGCAACTGCATCTGCCCACAGGGCGAGTGAGCTGCATGCATTGTCATCTAAGCCACCCTGCCTTCTATCCTGACAGTGGTGCTTTGCACTAAGGCATCCTGTAGGAAGTTGGCTCTGTATGTGCTACTTCAAAGTAAGGAATAGCATGCACAGAGTCCAAGGGTTCCCCTTAGAGGTAAAATAGTGGTAAAAAGAGATAATACTAATGCTCTATTTTTGTGGTAGTGTGGTCGAGCAGTAGGCTTACCCAAGGAGTAGTGTTAAGCATTTGTTGTACATACACATAGACAATAAATGAGGTACACACACTCAGAGACAAATCCAGCCAATAGGTTTTGTTATAGAAAAATCTTTTCTTAGTTTATTTTAAGAACCACAGGTTCAAATTTTACATGTAATAGCTCTTTTGAAAGGTATTGCAGGTAAGTACTCTAGGAACTTTGAATCATTACTTTAGCATTTATACTTTTTACATAAAACACAATAAGCTGTTTTAAAAGTGGACACTTAGTGCAATTTTCACAGTTCCTGGGGGAGGTAAGTTATTGTTAGTTTCAACAGGTAAGTAAGGCACTTACAGGTTTCAGTTTTTGGTCCAAGGTAGCCCACCGTTGGGGGTTCAGAGCAACCCCAAAGTTATCACACCAGCAGCTCAGGGCCGGTCAGGTGCAAAGGTCAAAGAGGTGTCCAAAACACATAGGCTATAATGGAGAGAAGGGGGTGCCCCGGTTCCAGTCTGCCAGCAGGTAAGTACCCGCGTCTTCGGAGGGCAGACCAGGGGGGACACAAGATAGCACAGAAAGTACACCCTCAGCAGCGCGGGGGCGGCCGGGTGCAGTGTGCAAACAAGCGTCGGGTTTCCTTCAGTTTTCAATGGGAGACCAAGGGGTCTCTTCAGCGATGCAGGCAAGGGGGGGCTCCTCGGGGTAGCCACCACCTGGGCAAGGGAGAGGGCCTCCTGGGGGTCACTCCTGCACAGAAGTTCCGTTTCTTTAGGGGCTGGGGGCTGCGGGTGCAGGGTCTTTTCCAGCCGTCGGGAAATGAAGTTCAGACAGTCGCGGTCAGGGGGAGCCTGGGGATTCCCTCTGCAGGCGTCGCTGTGGGGGCTCAGGGGGGACAACTTTGGTTACTCACAGTCGTAGAGTCGCTGGAGGGTCCTCCCTGAGTTGGTTGTTCTCCTCGAGTCGGGGTCGCCGGGTGCAGTGTTGCAAGGCTCACGCTTCTTGCGGGGAGTTGCAGGGGTCTTTAAATCTGCTCCTTGTAACAAAGTTGCAGTTCTTTTGGAGCAGTGCCGCTGTCCTCGGGAGTTTCTTGTCTTTTTCGAAGCAGGGCAGTCCTCAGAGGATTCAGAGGTCGCTGGTCCCTTGGAAAGCGTCGCTGGAGCAGGTTCTTTGGAAGGCAGGAGACAGGCCGGTAAGTCTGGGGCCAAGGCAGTTGGTGTCTTCTGGTCTTCCTCTGCAGGGGTTTGTCAGCTCGGCAGTCCTTCTTCTTGTAGTTGCAGGAATCTCCATTCTTAGGTTCAGGGGAGCCCTTAAATACTAAATTTAAGGGCGTGTTTAGGTCTGGGGGGTTAGTAGCCAATGCTACTAGCCCTGAGGGTGGGTACACCCTCTTTGTGCCTCCTCCCAAGGGGAGGGGGTCACATCCCTAATCCTATTGGGGGAATCCTCCATCTGCAAGATGGAGGATTTCTAAAAGTTGGAGTCACTTCAGCTCAGGACACCTTAGGGGCTGTCCTGACTGGCCAGTGACTCCTCCTTGTTTTTCTCATTATTTTCTCCGGCCTTGCCGCCAAAAGTGGGGGCCGGGGCCGGAGGGGGCGGGCAACTCCACTAGCTGGAGTGTCCTGCGGTGCTGGCACAAAGGGGTGAGCCTTTGAGGCTCACCGCCAGGTGTGACAGCTCCTGCCTGGGGGAGGTGTTAGCATCTCCACCCAGTGCAGGCTTTGTTACTGGCCTCAGAGTGACAAAGGCACTCTCCCATGGGGCCAGCAACATGTCTCTAGTGTGGCAGGCTGCTGGAACCAGTCAGCCCACACAGATCAATTGGGTAAAATACAGGGGGTATCTCTAAGATGCCCTCTGTGTGCATTTTTTAATAAATCCAACACTGGCATCAGTGTGGGTTTATTATTCTGAGAAGTTTGATACTAAACTTCCCAGTATTCAGTGTAGCCATTATGGAGCTGTGGAGTTCGTTTTTGACAGACTCCCAGCCCATATACTCTTATGGCTACCCTGTACTTACAATGTCTAAGGTTTTGCTTAGACACTGTAGGGGCATAGTGCTCATGCACATATGCCCTCACCTGTGGTATAGTGCACCCTGCCTTAGGGCTGTAAGGCCTACTAGAGGGGTGACTTAGCTATGCCACAGGCAGTGTGAGGTTGGCATGGCACCCTGAGGGGAGTGCCATGTCGACTTAGTCATTTTCTTCCCACCAGCACACACAAGCTGGCAAGCAGTGTGTCTGTGCTGAGTGAGGGGTCCCTAGGGTGGCATAAGACATGCTGCAGCCCTTAGAGACCTTCCCTGGCATCAGGGCCCTTGGTACCAGGGGTACCAGTTACAAGGGACTTACCTAGGTGCCAGGGTTGTGCCAATTGTGGAAACAATGGTACATTTTAGGTGAAAGAACACTGGTGCTGGGGCCTGGTTAGCAGGGTCCCAGCACACTTCTCAGTCAAGTCAGTATCAGGCAAAAAGTGGGGGGTAACTGCAACAGGGAGCCATTTCTTTACACAATCTGTTCTACCTTTTATGCACCTCCACCTAACACCCCGACGCCCCCCCCCCCCCCCACCCCCCCACAAAATCCTAAGGAAGAGGGGAAAACTCCATCGCCTTGACCCAAAGTGTTCGCAGTTGAGAAGTCCATCTTAATATCCAATGGTAACAGGTATAAATTGGTCTGGTTTGGACAGCAATGGGAAGAACCTTTGTTAGGTCTTGTTGGACATGGCCTTTTTCGTGAAACCTTTGGTTCGATGGCATCTGTCGCTGTAGATACGCATGTTCTGCAATAGCTCGCCATCTGGTGTTGGGCCGGAGTGTTACAAGTTGTTTTTCTTCGAAGAAGTCTTTCGAGTCACGGGACCGAGTGACTCCTCCTTTTGTCTCCATTGCGCATGGGCGTCGACTCCATCTTCAATTGTTTTTTTTTCCGCCATCGGGTTCGAACGTGTTCCTGTCGCTCCGAGTTTCGGAACGGAAAATTTGCTAATTTCGGAAGATTTTCGTCGGTATTGTTGCGTTCGGGATCGGCGTACTTAGATTCCACACCGCATCGAAGATCGAAGAGCTCCGGTGCCCTTCGGGGTAGTTTTTCGATCCTCCGTCGGGGCCTGGTCGGCCCGACCGCGTGCTGAAGAACGCCGATGGAACGGACCCCGTTCCGTTTCTGCCCCAAATGCCACAATAAGTACCCTTACACAGACCAACACTTGGTCTGCAACCTGTGCCTGTCACCTGAGCACAGCGAAGACACCTGCGAGGCCTGTCGTGCGTTCCGGTCCCGAAAAACACTCCGAGACCGTCGAGCCAGAAGACTTCAGATGGCGTCCGCACCGACAGCCCAACGGGAGTTCGAGGAACAGGAAGAAGAAGGTACCTTCTCGATCCAAGACTCAGACTCCGAAGGATTCGACGATACACAAACCGTGAGTAAGACGTCGAAATCCACTCAGAAGAACATTTACAAGGCCCAGGGGACGCCACTGCCACCAGGCCATGGCTCGACCCATAAATTCGGTGACCACCCGTCGGCACCGAAAAAGGCCCAAACAGTGCCGAGATCGTCCGACTCCGGTCGAGACACCGGCACGCAGCCTTCTCGGGACTGAGAAAGTGCTGGAGACAAGCCTCGACACCGAGATGCCGGTGCCGACACGGCTCGACGCCGAGACAGCGGCACCGAAACAGATCGACGCCGAGAGGTTTCGGCCCCGAAAAAGAAAAGAGTCACCTCGGAGCCGAAAAAACACGCAGACAGGGTTTCGATGCCGAAACAAACTGCAAGCGACCCAGCTTCAGGCTCTTATACAGAAGAGCACTCGCTAACCTCCCAAATGCAGAAGCATAGGTTTGAGGAAGAGCTGCAAGCAACTGATGTGGACCATACGCAAAAGCGTATCTTCATACAGCAGGGGACAGGAAAAATAAGCACCCTTCCCCCCATTAGGAGAAAGAGAAGGTTGGAGTTCCAGACGGAACAGACACCACAAGCAAAAGTGGTGAAAAGAGTTACCCCACCACCCTCTCCTCCGCCTGTGATTAACGTCTCACCAGCACAAACTCCATCACACTCCCCAGCTCACACCACCATGAGCCAGGGTGACCAAGATCAGGACGCATGGGACCTATACGACGCCCCAGTGTCAGATAACAGTCCGGAGGCATACCCTACAAAGCCATCTCCACCAGAAGACAGCACCGCGTATTCTCAAGTGGTGGCTAGAGCAGCACAATTTCACAACGTAAGCCTCCACTCAGAACAGGTCGAGGATGATTTCTTATTCAACACCCTCTCCTCCACCCACAGCTCCTACCAAAGCCTGCCTATGCTCCCTGGTATGCTCCGGCACGCAAAAGACATCTTTAAGGAGCCGGTCAAAAGTAGGGCAATCACACCAAGGGTGGAAAAAAAGTATAAGGCGCCTCCTACAGACCCGGCTTTCATCACTACACAGCTGCCACCAGACTCTGTCGTTGTAGGAGCAGCTAGAAAAGGGTTAACTCTCACACATCTGGAGATGCACCACCCCCAGATAAAGAAAGCCGCAAGTTCGATGCAGCTGGTAAGAGTCGCAGCACAAGCTGCAAACCAGTGGCGCATCGCGAACTCACAGGCACTACTTGCGCGCTATGACAGAGCCCACTGGGACGAGATGCAACATCTCATTGAACATCTGCCCAAGGACTTACAAAATAGGGCAAAACAAGTGGTTGAGGAGGGACAGACAATTTCCAACAACCAGATCCGCTCCTCCATGGACGCTGCAGATACAGCTGCACGGACAATTAATACATCTGTAACTATCAGAAGGCATGCATGGCTCCGAACGTCTGGATTTAAACCAGAGATTCAACAAGCAGTTCTCAATATGCCTTTTAATGAAAAAGAACTGTTCGGTCCAGAAGTGGACACAGCGATTGAGAAACTCAAAAAAGATACGGACACTGCCAAAGCCATGGGCGCACTCTACTCCCCGCAGAGCAGAGGGAATTACAGCACATTCCGTAAAACGCCCTTTCGAGGGGGGTTTCGAGGTCAAAGCACACAAGCCAGCACCTCACAAGCCACACCGTCCAGTTACCAGGGACAGTATAGAGGAGGTTTTCGGGGACAATATAGAGGAGGGCAATTCCCTAGAAATAGAGGAAGATTTCAAAGCCCCAAAGCCCCTACTACTAAACAGTGACTCACAGGTCACTCACCCCCTCCACACAACACCAGTGGGGGGAAGAATAGGTCATTATTACAAAGCATGGGAGGAAATCACTACAGACACTTGGGTTCTAGCAATTATCCAACATGGTTATTGCATAGAATTTCTACAATTCCCTCCAAACATACCACCAAAAGCACAAAATTTAACAACACACCATTCCAATCTCCTGAGATAGAAGTGCAGGCACTATTGCAAAAGAATGCAATCGAATTAGTGCCAAACACACAAATAAACACAGGAGTTTACTCACTGTACTTTCTGATACCAAAGAAGGACAAAACACTGAGACCAATCCTAGACCTCAGAGTAGTGAACACTTTCATCAAATCAGACCACTTCCACATGGTCACACTACAAGAAGTATTGCCATTGCTAAAACTGCACGACTACATGGCAACTTTAGACCTCAAGGATGCTTATTTCCATATACCAATACACCCATCGCACAGGAAATACCTAAGGTTTGTATTCAAACGAATACATTACCAATTCAAGGTACTGCCTTTCGGATTAACAACCGCACCAACAGTCTTTACCAAATGTCTAGCGGTAGTCGCAGCACACATAAGAAGGCAGCAAATACATGTGTTCCCATATCTAGACGACTGGCTAATCAAGGCCCATTCGTTAATAGAGTGCTCAAATCACACAAATCATATCATACAAACCCTCTTCAAACTAGGGTTCACCGTCAATTTCACAAAATCCAAAATTCTGCCACGCAAGGTACAACAATACCTGGGAGCCATAATAAACACATCAAAAGGAGTAGCCACTCCAAGTCCACAAAGAATTCAAAATTTCAACACCATCATACAACGCATGTATCCAACACAAAAGATACAGGCAAAGATGGTATTACAACTCCTAGGCATGATGTCATCATGCATAGCCATTGTCCCAAACGCAAGACTGCACATGAGGCCCTTACAACAATGCCTAGCATCACAGTGGTCTCAAGCACAGGGTCACCTTCTAGATCTGGTGTTAATAGACCGCCAAACTTACCTCTCGCTTCTGTGGTGGAACAACATAAATTTAAACAAGGGGCGGCCTTTCCAAGACCCAGTGCCACAATACGTAATAACAACAGATGCTTCCATGACAGGGTGGGGAGCACACCTCGATCAACACAGCATACAAGGACAATGGAACGTACATCAAACAAAACTGCATATCAATCACCTAGAACTTCTAGCAGTTTTTCAAGCACTAAAAGCTTTCCAACCAATAATAGTTCACAAATACATTCTCGTCAAAACAGACAACATGACGACAATGTATTATCTAAACAAGCAGGGGGGGACGCACTCCACGCAGTTAAGCCTGCTAGCACAAAAAATTTGGCATTGGGCAATTCACAACCAAATTCGCCTAATTGCACAGTTTATACCAGGGATACAAAATCAACTCGCAGACAATCTCTCTCGAGATCACCAACAGGTCCACGAATGGGAAATTCACCCCCAAATTCTGAACACTTATTTCAAACTCTGGGGAACACCTCAGATAGACTTGTTTGCGACAAGGGAGAACGCAAAATGCCAAAACTTCGCATCCAGATACCCACACAAACAATCCCAAGGCAATGCCCTATGGATGAACTGGTCAGGGATATTTGCTTACGCTTTTCCTCCTCTCCCTCTCCTTCCTTACCTGGTAAACAAACTCAGTCAAAGCAAACTCAAACTCATATTGATAGCACCAACTTGGGCAAGGCAACCCTGGTACACAACGCTGCTAGACCTATCAGTGGTACCCTGCATCAAATTGCCCAACAGGCCAGATCTGTTGACACAGCACAACCAAAAGATCAGACACCCAGATCCAGCATCGCTGAATCTAGCAATCTGGCTCCTGAAATCCTAGAATTCGGGCACTTACAACTTACCCAAGAATGTATGGAAGTCATAAAACAAGCAAGAAGGCCATCCACCAGGCACTGCTATGCAAGTAAATGGAAGAGGTTTGTTTGCTACTGCCATATTAATCAAATACAACCATTACACACAACTCCAGAACATGTAGTGGGTTACTTGCTTCACTTACAAAAATCTAACCTAGCTTTCTCTTCCATTAAGATTCACCTTGCAGCAATATCTGCATACCTGCAGACTACCTATTCAACTTCCCTATATAAAATACCAGTCATTAAAGCATTCATGGAGGGCCTTAGGAGAATTATACCACCAAGAACACTACCTGTTCCTTCATGGAACCTAAATGTTGTCCTAACTAGACTTATGGGTCCACCTTTTGAACCCATGCACTCCTGCGACATACAGTTCCTAACCTGGAAGGTGGCATTTCTCATTGCCATTACTTCCCTGAGAAGAGTAAGCGAGATTCAGGCGTTTACTATACAGGAACCTTTTATACAACTACACAAAAATAAAGTCGTCCTAAGGACCAATCCTAAATTTTTGCCAAAGGTTATTTCACCGTTCCATCTAAATCAAACAGTGGAACTTCCAGTGTTCTTTCCACAGCCAGATACCGTAGCTGAAAGGGCACTACATACATTAGATGTCAAAAGAGCATTGATGTATTACATTGACAGAACAAAAAACATCAGAAAGACTAAACAACTCTTTATTGCATTTCAAAAACCTCATGCAGGAAACCCAATTTCAAAACAAGGTATAGCCAGATGGATAGTTAAATGCATCCAAATCTGCTACCTTAAAGCTAAACGACAGCTGCCCATTACACCAAGGGCACACTCAACCAGAAAGAAAGGTGCTACCATGGCCTTTCTAGGAAACATCCCAATGCAAGAAATATGTAAGGCAGCCACATGGTCTACGCCTCACACATTCACCAAGCACTACTGTGTAGACGTGTTATCCGCACAACAAGCCACAGTAGGTCAAGCCGTATTAAGGACATTATTTCAGACTACTTCCACTCCTACAGGCTGATCCACCGCTTTTGGGGAAATAACTGCTTACTAGTCTATGCAGAACATGCGTATCTACAGCGACAGATGCCATCGAACTGAAAATGTCACTTACCCAGTGTACATCTGTTCGTGGCATCAGTCGCAGTAGATTCGCATGTGCCCACCCGCCTCCCCGGGAGCCTGTAGCAGTTTGGAAGTTACCTTCAATTATTTATATATGTATCATCTCAACCTTAAATAGGTGCATACTTAGTCACTCCATTGCATGGGCACTATTACTACAATTCAACTCCTACCTCACCCTCTGCGGGGGAAAAACAATCGAAGATGGAGTCGACGCCCATGCGCAATGGAGACAAAAGGAGGAGTCACTCGGTCCCGTGACTCGAAAGACTTCTTCGAAGAAAAACAACTTGTAACACTCCGGCCCAACACCAGATGGCGAGCTATTGCAGAACATGCGAATCTACTGCGACTGATGCCACGAACAGATGTACACTGGGTAAGTGACATTTTCATTTTGTTTTTTCCTCCCAGTTTTATGTTGATTCTCTTGCCTTAGGAATCCAGGCACTTTCCCACTGTACTGCAGTAGGAAAGTGTGTGCTCCCTTCTTACACATACCATGGAGCTCTTATGTTCATGGTGGCAATGCTGTACCCAGGAATGCCCTGTAAAAAGGTACCCCACATACCTGGGGCAGGTACAGCCTGGCTGCTAGTGGGATGCTGCAGCAGGTAAGGCTGTCAACAATTTAAGGCCTGACAGGGAATTCCTGTGAATGTGCACCTGCGCTCAGGGTGGCATCTCCCATGCTGTGGCCAACCCTGAGGAGACCTTTCACTTCCCTAGAGCACCCCCTGCCGGGTGGAGCAGGTGTTGGGCATGAGACAGGGCAGGTACACCAAGGTGTGCTTTGTCTTGGTAGGGAAGAGCCCCAAGAAGAACCTTCAGAATGTTTACTATCATTGGATTCACAACGACCAGCCCCTTCTCATGGTAAAGGTGGTTTTGTCAATAATGCCCTAGAAATGCCACTTCTAGAAAGTGGCCATTTGTGTTCTAATCTGTGTCTAATACAGCCTCATTCCATGGTAGGTTTTGGGAGGCACATCTGTGCATTCCACAGTGACAGCTGTAAAAAATAAAATAAAAACATAAGCAACTGGAACGACAGATCTACCATTTGAGGGCCGGGCCTGGCCTGGTAGGAGAGGTTCTGACTCTTGGTCTCTCTAAGCCAGATCAAGGTCATCACTAAAGATAAAGATCTGCACTCCATGCCCCCTTGGCAGACAGGACTTAAATTTAGGGTAGACCTGAAATTTAAGGTAGACCGCTGTTTCAATGAGGACCATATTACTCCACACACACACTTCAAAGGCACACTTGAGTGAAACTAGGAGTACCACAACTTTGAGGTACACTAGCAGGGAGATGGAACCGGTATCGCTGGACAGTGTGGTGCACACTGCCAGAGTAATCTGTTGTGCACAGGAATATTGATTGTCCTTGGAAGAAATCTGTGCACCCTTCCTGCATCATGGCTGGCCTGGGCAGATTGTCTGTTACTGTGTGGCACGTTGAAGTGTGCTCTCCAAGTGCTTGTTGGCTTGCCACCTGTTCTTTCTGGAGGTCTCGGACATCAAAGACCTCCTCAGAGGGACCTACAGTCTACTGGTTTCATCTGGAGAGCGGTGCCCTCTGTGCTTGAATTGTATGTTTGACTCCATCTGGCAGCATCTATGTGAGCGTAGAAGTATTGCGCCGGGAGACCAGAATTGTCTGCTGCAGAGCCTTCAAAGTACTACCTGCATTCAAGGAGTGTGGCCCTTCATTGTGGGGCCACCTGCATGCATAAGCGTCTTGTTTGTTGTGAGCAGATTCACTGGTCGTGGGACCCTGCATGGCCCAGTTTTGTCGCATGTCGAATTTCTCTCCTGCGACACCTGATTGCATGCTCATTGTGTGCACTGTCTGATTCCTAGGTTGCCACCCTCGGAGGTGTGGGTGCATTGGAGCAGTGTCGCATTCTACCTCATGCGACACCGATGAACTTGCATCTTTGTGTGCGACTGGATTGTCTGGTGTGACTCAAGTCTTTGTGCACCAGACTAGTGTCATTCCAGGGAGGTACTATATTGGAAACCTTATCGTACGTAATACAATTTTCTGCTTGAATTGTCATCGCGCTGCAGAGTTTGTGCCTCCTTCCAGGGAGGTACGACATTGAGCACTTTGCATGTTCAATCGTAATCGTGTGGTGTGCCTCACATTGTCATGCTCCAGACATTGTACCTCCTTCCAGTGAGGGGAGGAATTGGTAGCTATTATCAGACGTCAGTGCATCACATTAGGGTGCTAGAGTTGCCTGATATCCGTGGCACCTTGTAGCGATGCATATTGAATTTAAGGCAGTGGTGTTGCCATACATGTTATTTCTTGCCGCACTCCTCCTACGGTTGACATTGAGTTTTACTTGTGCAGCCAAGGCTGCTGAGCTAATTAAAAGTGCTGCAAGTCTCTATAGACATATTGTTGCTAGCATTGTGAACCAGGGGGCACCCTGCAGTTGTGTTATTGGGGAAATCGCTAGGGTGTGGTCTCATGCAGACAACCTTTGGCACAGCATTAGGGTGCTAGGAGGGAAAGTATTTTTCTTACTTGTACATACTGTTTCTGGTGTTTAATACAGGTGGGCCTAGTATTGCGGGTAATGTTTCTAAATGTGATTTATGCTGGGATTTTCAAGATGATCATACAGTGTTAATGTGTAGTAAATAAAAAAAAATGTTTACGTACACCACTTGTGAAGTCTCTTTTGTTACACTCAAAGTAATTGTTCTGTGAAAGTGTTGTGCCTTTGCTCTACACATTGCCCCTGTGATGAGCCTGACTGCTCTGTGCCAAGCTACCCAAGGGTGAGGGCAGGTGATACAGCGAGTGTAATCACCCACCCCTGATGGAAGTAATAGGTTCTGCCTGGCTAGGGCCTTGCCTCAATCAACCAGAATGTGCCACCTGCAACAGATCTGTTCGCCTCCACAGAGTTTCCAAGGCGGTACTTGTTCAGTGATGCTTTTCATCACAAGTGGAGCTCAGGACTCATGTATGCCTTTCCACCCATACCACTACTTCCCAGAGTTATCAAGAATGACCGGGCCCATGTAATCATTTTGGCTCCAGATTGGGCACAAAGAGTCTAGTATCCTGAGCTGTTGAGCATGGCCATCGGTCCTCCGATCAGACTGCCCTTTCAGTAGGATCTTCTGTCGCAGCAGGGAAGGGTTTTTCACCCAAACCTGTCCAGTCTCCACCTTCTTGCAGTTGACGGCTTTTGACTGAGAAACTGGCATCTTGTTACAGTAAAGACCCCTCCCCCCTCAAACACACACACTTTTTGCCTGGGTTCTGACTGCAACTTGGACCTGAGTGCGTTGGCATCCTGCTAATCAGGTTCCCAGTGCCAGTGTTCTGTCCCTAAAACAGGGTTAAAGTAATTGAATACACCTTTAGCTACCACTATAAGTCCGTAGTAAAAGGTACTTGTGTACCCAGGGTATGGGGTACTCTGGGTAAGCCCCTAAAGGCAGCAGCACTGGTTGTACCACCCTCAAGGGCCATGCATCCAGATGCACTCAGCACTGCCATAGCAGGCTGAGTGTCCTGGTGCAAACCTAAACTACAAATTTGACATGGCACACTCCCTGTGTTCCCTGTCCACCCTACACTGCATATGTTATGGGTAAGTCACCCCTCTAGCAGGCCTTCCAGTCCTAAGGCAGGGTGCACCATACTATATGTGAAGGCATAATTGCATGAGCAATATACCCGCACTGTGTTCTTGCCAAACCTGGGACATAGTGAACAGAGGAGCCATTTTAATGTATGTGCTGGACACTGGTCAACAGTTTCCCAGCTACATGATGGCTACGCTGAACCCTGGGTTGTTTGATATCAAACAACTCAGAATGATAAATCCAAACTGGTACCAGTACTGGATTTAATATAAAATGTATCCGGGGGTCACCCTAGAGGTGACCCCCGCCCCCCTGCAAACACTAACTAGCCTGGCATGGTTGCTGTCTGGTTCTAGCAAGCCTGCCACATCCAGACAGCCAATACACAAACCCAGGGGGAGAGCCCTGTCTCCCTGGTTAGTGAAACAAAGCCCTTCTCGGGTGGAGGAGCTAACCCCGCTCCACCCCCCCTAACAACCACCACCACCCACCCTTCAGGAATGTGCACTGGCAATGAGCTTCAAAGGGCTACTGCCCTTGAAACTCGACCCCCCAGGCCTGCTGCTAGCAGGAGATGGCCTCCCCTTTGCAAACCCCTCACTTCTGGAGGGAGCTAAGGTGGGAAACCACACAAAGGATAGGAGTGGCCTCACTGAGTATGCACCACCCCTAGTGGCTTACAGGCGAAGGGGACCCTTCATTTTCCTCCATGTTGGATGGCAGGAAAATAGCCAATAGGGTCTAGGGAAGTGACCCTTCCCACAGGAAGTGGTCATTGTAGTAGGTGTAGCCACCTAATGGTAAGTGGCCCATTGGACACTCTCAGGTTCCCCCTAAAACGCCCACTAAATTCAGTATTTAGTGGGCTTCCCTAGTCCAAGAAATCAGATTTGAAACTGATTTGAAAAGACAAATAAGACCAGCAACAAAAAAGACCACAGCAAGAAAACTGAGGACCTCCTGCACAAGAAAATGAGCCAAACCCTGCCTACTGCACCCAGGATTTGAAAATCGCTGCTGCGGAGGAGCTGGATGCTCTACTGACCCTAAGAAACCCAGGGGACCTCCAGGCTTCAAGAATCATCCCAGATCTCCCTTCTGAGTGGAGGCACTACTCAAAATCCAATCAGAAACCAACAAACTAGTCACTTCACCGAACAGCCGATATCTCCACGACCAGAAGTTGTTTCCGGACCCGACAACGCACAGACTACCCGGATGTGACCTACAAGTGTGCTGAGATTGGTGGCACTGCTCCCTCTAGTGGCTGAGTTACACCAATACTCTGGATACTGGTCAGTTGACGTCAGACAAGCAAAAAACCAGCTCCCCCAGAGCTGAAAAAGGATCAGGAGGAAACCCCAGGTGAGAAACTCCAGGAACACCCGGACCTCCAACCAGAGTGCCCCATTGTCCTGTAAGCAGCCCTCACTCATCTCCCAGCTCCCAAGGATTCAGTTGCGCACAGCTCCTGGATCTCCAGCACGCCCTCAGTCTTGCATCGCGGGATCAGCTGTGTGCCCTGGGTCCCCAACCCCTTGCGAACTCGACAGTCGAAGTGGACCCCAATGCACCATCTTCAAATCTGCAAGCCAGCTCCTTTTCCAAGTGGCCCCTCCAGGTGGCCCTGCTCCTGTGCCAAGAACCTCTCCAGCGCTGCTCCCGCTGGAACCGGGAGCCGCCTGGGACACTCCAGCTGGCATAAGATGCCCACCGACTGCTGTGACCACTCTGCAAGAGAAGTAACTCAACTGTGTTTTTTTTTATTTTTTTTAACTGCATTTTTAAAAGTGACTGTGCACTGATTCCAATGGTAAGTAATTACACACGAAAGACTAACTTTGCCAAAATTTCAAAAAGTCATAACTTGAAAAGTACTTTACGTATTCTAACGATCTTGGTCTTAAAATTGATATAAAAAGTCAGAAGTATTTTTTTTATAAAATCTGGTCTCTAGTTATTCATTGAGTGTGTGTGGTGCATGATGATTTGTGAGTACAGCAGATGCTTAGCACATCTCCTGGATTAGCCTAACTGCTCGACCAGTTACTTAAAAATTGGAGCGTTAGGTGGTCTAATTTTTACCTCTGGAAACTAACGTGTTATTGCCCGGACACACTGCATAGTGTACTCTATTTTGTACACTACATAGAGGGCCAGCTTCCTACATTGACCTGTGTCTAACGCTATCTTGGAGCCCAGACGGCCCTCCACCAAAATCAGACGCCTGCCAATGGAACAAATTTGGGGCATGCTGTATGAACATGTATGTTGGACACCCCCACCCTTTCCAAGTTTCTATTGTACATACTTTTTTTTGGCCCAGCAGGGCTTTGCTTTGGGGACCCTCAAAGGTTATTTATTTGACATCTCTGCATTTGACATTATCTGACCATCCCACTTTAAGTCTCCTGTTAGTAGGTTTCTTAAAGGTCTTACCCATGTTTTCTCCATCCCTATTCATCATGCCCCAATGGGATTTGAATTGGGTTCTGACATTTCTAATGTGCACTCCCTTTGAGCCTCTTCACAATTGTCCCCTCAGACTCCTTACATTAAAAACCCACACTTCTTTGTAGCCATTACCTCTGCCTGCTGGGTGAATGAGCTGCAGGCATTATCATTTAAGCAGCCTTACCTTTCCATCTAACCTGACTGTGGTGCTTCGCACTAGGGGTTAATTTCTGCCAAAAGTGTCACTCACTTTGGCCTGAACCCAAAAAGAATGTTGGAGTTCTACCTTGATCGTACGAAAGAGATCCATGTGGATGATCAACTCTTTATTGGTTATGTGGGTGCGAAGAAAGGTTGGTTAGTGCAGAAGAGAACCTGCTCCAGATGTTTCATGCTCAGCATTAAAATGTGCTACGCATTGGCTAAAAAGAACCCCCAGAAGGTTTGCATGCTCACTCTTCCAGGGTGACATCTGCAACCACTGTTAGCCCACAGTTCCAGTCCTGGACAACTGTCAGGCAGCAGCGTGAGCATCCTTGCACACGTTCACCAAACACTACTGCATGAACAGTCGGTCCGAAGGGACGTGTACTTTGCCTGTTCGGTCCTTCAGGACTACTGTAGGAAGCTGGCCTGGTGTGTGGTGGTTACCTATGGTACATACACCTTATGCTACGTCCAGGTAGCCCCTTAGTGAAGTGTAGGCAGTGTCTAGAAGCCAGGCTCTCTAGAGGTAGCTCTGGATGAGTTGCTAAGGCTTATCTAGGAGAAATGCAAAGCTCATGCAATACCACTGTAGTCATACAGCACTTACACACATGAAAGAAAACACTCAATTGTACAAAGATAAAGGTACTTTTTATTTTTGGAACAAATCACCACAAAATACTAGAGGTAACCCACCCTTAGGAGGTAAGTAATACACTATATATATATATATATATATATATATATATATATATATATATATGTATATATATATATGTATATATATATGTATATATATGTTCGATGGCATGTGTAGCTGCAGATACGCATGCTTTGTATCCCGCCATCTAGTGTTGGGCTCGGAGTGTTACAAGTTGTTTTTCTTCGAAGAAGTCTTTTCGAGTCACGAGATCGAGGGACTTCTCCCCTTTCGGCTCCATTGCGCATGGGCGTCGACTCCATCTTAGATTGTTTTCTTTCCGCCATCAGGTTCGGACGTGTTCCTTTTCGCTCCGTGCTTCGGTTCGGAAAGTTAGTGAAAAACTCGGAAAATTCTACGGTATTGTTTGCGTTCGGTATCAGGTTAGTTACAACAGATCGACAACGAATTTTGAAGAGCTCCAGGGGCCCTTCGGGGTTTTCGGTTCCCCGGCGGGGCCTGGTCGGCCCGACTGCGTGCGTCTTCAAGGCTAATGGAACGGACCCCATTCCGCTTCTGCCCCGAATGTCACAAGTATCCTTATACAGATCAGCATTTGGTCTGTAATTTGTGTTTGTCGCCAGAACACAGAGGATACCTGTGAGGCCTGTCGAGCATTTCGGTCCAGAAAGACCTTAAGGGACCGAAGAGCAAGAAGACTACAGATGGCGTCGGGGCCGACAGGACAAAAACACATGGATGCAGAAGAGGAAGCCTTCTCCATCGAGGATTCGGACTCTGAAGAGGTCGATCCTGAACAGACGCCGAAAACCGTGAGTAAGACGTCGATACACAAGACTCACTTAAAGACCAGTAAAGCCCAGGGGACGCCACCGCCAATAGGCCATGGCTTAACCCGAAAAATAGGTGACCGGGCACCGAAAAAGGGCATGCATGTGTCGAAATCATCCGACTCCGGTCGAGATACCGGCACAGAGCACACTCGACCCGAGACACCAGGTCAGAGCAGACTCTACCCCGGGTCAGAGCAATCTCGGCACCAAGAGAGTGGCACCGAACCAAGTCGGCACAGAGAAATCAGTTCGCCGAAGAGCAAAAAAGTGTAGTCGGAACCGAAAAAGGCAGCCGAAAAGGTTTCGATACCGAAACATCCGGCCTCGGAACTGAAATAAAGTTCCTCCACAGAGGAACAAGGCCTGTCCTCACAAATGCAAACACATAGATTTGGACAGGAACTAGAGACAATGGAGCCAGACTACACCCAAAGAAGGCTCCACATCCAAAAAGAAACAGGGAAGATCAGTACTCTCCCTCCGATTCGAATGAAACGAAAACTTGCCTTCCAAGAGAGAGACTAGCAGCCACAGGCGAAGGTGGCTAAACAAGTAACCCCGCCACCATCTCCACAACGCTCTCCACAACCATCACCGGTAGCCACTCCACCAATGATGCAATCCCCAACTCATACAGGGATGAGTCAGGATGATCCTGACGTGTGGGATCTTTATGATGCGCCAGTGTCAGACAACAGTCCCGACTGTTATCCAGCTAGACCGTCACCACCAGAGGATAGTAGTCTACGCACAGGTGGTGTCAAGGGCAGCGGCGTTTCATAATGTCAGCATGCATGCTGAGCCAATTGAAGACGACTTTCTATTTAATACACTTTCGTCCACACACAGCCAGTACCAGAGCCTCCCCATGCTACCTGGAATGCTAAAACACTCCAAACAAGTATTTGAGGAGCCTGTAAAAGGAAGGGCTATTACTCCAAGGGTGGAGAAAAAATATAAACTGCCACCAACAGACCCCGTGTACATCACACAACAGTTAACACCTGACTCAGTGGTAGTAGGGGCAGCTCGCAAGAGAGCGAACTCACACACTTCAGGAGATGCACCTCCAGACAAAGAGTCGTAAGTTCGATGCGGCAGGGAAAAGAGTGGCGGCACAGGCAGAAAACCAGTGGCGTATTGCCAACTCGCAGGCTTTGTTGGCCAGATATGATAGGGCTCATTGGGACGAAATGCAACACTTTATAGAACATTTGACCAAGGAGTTCCAAAAGAGAGCACAGCAAGTGGTGGAAGAAGGACAGAGTATCTCGAACAATCAGATACGGTCAGCAATGGATGCGGCAGATAAGGCTGCTAGGACTGTAAACACAGCAGTGACAATACGGAGACCTGCATGCATCAGGATTCAAGCCGGAAATACAACAAGCCGTGCTGAATATGCCATTTAACGGACAGCAGTTGTTTGGGCCGGAGGTGGACACTGCTATCAAAACTTAAAAAGGACACTGATACGGCCAAAGCCATGGGCGCACTCTACTCCCCACAGAGCAGAGGCACATTTCGTAAATCATTTTCGAGGGGGGTTTCGAGGACAAAGCACGGAACCCACAACCTCACAAACAAGGCCCACTTATCAGAGTCAATATCAGCGGGGAAGTTTTCGGGGACAATATAGAGGGGGACAATTCCCCAAAAGTAGAGGGAAGTTCCAAAGTCCCAAAACTCCACAAAACAAGCAGTGACTTCGACGTCTCAAATCCCCAACACAACACCAGTGGGGGGAGACTAACCAAGTTCTACAAACAATGGGAGGAAATAACAGACAATTGGGTCCTAGCAATTATCCAGCATGGTTATTGCATAGAATTCCTAAAATTCCCTCCAAATGTCCCACTGAAAACACACAATGTCAAAACAACACATGGATCTTCTACAACTGGTGGTCCAAGCGTTGTTACGAAAGGATGCAATAGAACTAGTACCAATTCATCAGAGAGCAACAGGAGTTTACTCGCTGTACTCTCATACCCAAAAAAGACAAAACTCTAAGACCTATATTAGATCTCAGAACATTAAATATCTACATCAAATCAGATCACTTTCACATGGTGACACTGCAGGACGTAATCCCACTACTCAAACAACAAGATTACATGACAACACTAGACCTAAAGGATGCATACTTCCATATACCGATACATCCTTCACACCGAAAGTACTTAAGGTTTGTATTCCAAGGGGTACATTACCAATTCAAAGTGTTGCCATTCGGGATAACAACTGCGCCAAGAGTTTTTACAAAATGCCTGGCAGTAGTGGCTGATCATATCAGAAGGCAGCAAATACATGTGTTCCCGTACCTAGACGATTGGTTAATCAAAACCAACACGCAAGAACGGTGTTCACAACACACAAATTATGTCATAGAAACCCTCCACAAACTAGGTTTCTCACTCAATTACAAGTCACACCTTCAGCTGTGTCAGACACAGCAATATTTAGGGGCGACAATCAACACAACAAAAGGGGTTGCCACTACAAGTCCACAAAGGGTACAGGCATTTCACAATGTAATACAGGCCATGTACTGAAAACAAAAGATACAAGTGAAGATGGTGATGAAACTACTAGGCATGATGTCCTCATGCATAGCCATTGTCCCAAACGCAAGATTGCACATGCGGGCCTTACAACAGTGCCTAGCATCGCATTGGTCACAGGCACAGGGTCAACTTCAAGATCTAGTGTTGATAGACCGCCAAACATACACCTCGCTTCAATGGTGGAACAATATAAATTTAAACGAAGGGCGGCCTTTCCAAGACCCAGTGCCTCAATACGTAATAACGACAGATGCCTCCATGATAGGGTGGGGAGCACACCTCAACCAACACAGCATCCAAGGACAATGGGACACTCAGCAGAGACCGTTTCACATAAATCACTTAGAACTACTGGCAGTATTTCTAGCGTTTAAAGCATTTCAACCTATAATAAGCCACAAACACATTCCTTTCAAAACAGACAACATGACAACGATGTATTATCTGAACAAACAGGGAGGAACACACTCAACACAGTTGTGTCTCCTGGCACAGAATATGGCATTGGGCGATTCATAACCACATTTGCTTAATAGTGCAGTTTATTCCAGGGATTCAGAATCAGTTAGCAGACAATCTCTCTCGGGATCACCAACAGATCCACGAATGGGAGATTCACCCCCAAATACTAAACACTTACTTCCAAAGATGGGGAACACCACAAATAGACCTATTTGCAACAAAAGAAAACGCAAAATGCCAAAACTTCGCATCCAGATACCCACAGGATCAGTCTCAAGGCAATGTGTTATGGATGAGCTGGTCAGGGATATTTGCATACGCTTTTCCCCCTCTCCCATTCCTTCCATATCTAGTAAACAAGTTGAGTCAAAACAAACTCAAACTCATACTAATAGCACCAACTTGGGCAAGGCAACCTTGGTACACAACACTACTAGACCTGTCAGTAGTACCCCATGTCAAACTACCAAACAGGCCAGATCTGTTAACTCAACACAAACAACAGATCAGACACCCGAATCCAACATCGCTGAATCTAGCAATCTGGCTCCTGAAGTCTTAGAATTCGGACATCTAGACCTCACACAGGAATGTATGGAAGTCATAAAACAAGGTAGGAAACCAACCACAAGACATTGCTATGCAAATAAGTGGAAAAGATTTGTTTATTACTGCCATAATAAACAGATACAACCCTTACACGCATCTGCTAAACACATCGTCGGCTACCTACTGCACTTACAAAATTCAAAGCTAGCTTTTTCATCCATTAAAATACATCTCACCGCAATTTCAGCTTATCTGCAAATTACGCACTCAACATCACTTTTTAGGATCCCAGTCATAAAGGCTTTTTTGGAGGGTCTAAAAAGAATTATCCCACCAAGGACGCCACCAGTTCCTTTGTGGAACCTTAACATTGTCTTAACACTGCTCATGGGTCCACCGTTTGAACCCATGCACTCATGTGAGATACAATACTTAACATGGAAAGTAGCATTTCTAATTGCCATCACATCTCTAAGAAGAGTAAGTGAGATACAAGCATTTACCATACAAGCACCCTTTATTCAGATACACAAGCATAAAGTAGTTTTACAAACAAATCCTAAGTTCTTACCGAAAGTCATATCACCGTTCCACTTGAATCAAACAGTAGAACTACCAGTGTTCTTTCCAGAACCAGATTCTGTAGCTGAAAGAGCACTACATACATTAGACATCAAAAGAGCTTTAATGTACTACATTGACAGAACAAAACAAATTCGAAAAACAAAACAATTTGTTTGTTGCTTTCCAAAAACCTCATACAGGGAATCCAGTATCCAAACAAGGCATTGCCCAATGGATAGTTAAATGCATTCAAACCTGTTATCTCAAACCAAAAAGAGAACTGCCTATAACACCAAAGTCACACTCAACTAGAAAGAAAGGTGCTACCATGGCCTTTCTAGGAAACATTCCAATGACTGAAATATGTAAGGCAGCCACATGGTCTACGCCTCATACGTTTACCAAGCACTACTGCGTGGATGTGTTAAAAGCACAACAAGCCACAGTAGGACAAGCAGTACTGTAAAGAAATGGCTCCCTGTTGCAGTTACCCCCCACTTTTTGCCTGATACTGATGCTGACTTGACTGAGAAGTGTGCTGGGACCCTGCTAACCAGGCCCCAGCACCAGTGTTCTTTCACCTAAAATGTACTTTTGATTCCACAATTGGCACACCCTGGCATCCAGGTAAGTCCCTTGTAACTGGTACTCCTGGTACCAAGGGCCCTGATGACAGGGAAGGTCTCTAAGGGCTGCAGCATATCTTATGCCACCCTGGGGACCCCTCACTCAGCACACACACTGCTTGCCAGCTTGTGTGTGCTGATGAGAACAAAACGAGTAAGTCGACATGGCACTCCCCTCAGGGTGCCATGCCAACCTCACACTGCCTATGCAGTATAGATAAGTCACCCCTCTAGTAGGCCTTACAGCCCTAGTGCAGGGTGCACTATACCATACGTGAGGGCACCAGTGCATGAGCACTATGCCCCTACAGGGTCTAATCAAAACCTTAGACATTGTAAGTGCAGGGTAGCCATAAGAGTATATGGTCTGGGAGTCTGTCAAAAACGAACTCCACAGCTCCATAATGGCTACACTTAATACTGGGAAGTTTAGTATCAAACTTCTCAGAATAATAAACCCACACTGATGCCAGTGTTGGATTTATTAAAAAATAGACACAGAGAGCATCTTAGAGATGCCCCCTGTATTTTACCCAATTGTTCAGTGCAGGACTGACTGGTCTGTGCCAGCCTGCTGCTGAGAGACGAGTTTCTGACCCCATGTGGTGAGGGCCTTTGTGCTCTCTGGGGACAGAAACAAAAGCCTGCTCTGGGTGGAGATGCTTCACACCTCCCCCCTGCAGGAACTGTAACACCTAGCGGTGAGCCTCAAAGGCTCAAGCTTCGTGTTACAATGCCCCAGGGCACTCCAGCTAGTGGAGATGCCCCCCCCCCTGGACACAGCCCCCACTTTTGGCAGCAAGTCCAGGAGAGATAATGAGAAAAACAAGGAGTCACTGGCCAGTCAGGACAGCCCCTAAGGTGTCCTGAGGTGACTCTGACTTTTAGAAATCCTCCATCTTGCAGATGGAGGATTCCCCCAATAGGGATAGGATTGTGACCCCCTCCCCTTGGGAGGAGGCACAAAGAGGGTGTACCCACCCTCAGGGCTAGTAGCCATTGGCTACTAACCCCCCAGACCTAAACACGCCCTTAAATTTTGTATTTAAGGGCTCCCCAGAACCTAGGAAATCAGATTCCTGCAACTTACCGAAGAAGAAGACTGCTGAGCTGAAAACCCCTGCAGAAGAAGAAAGAAGACACCAACTGCTTTGGCCCCAGTCCTACCGGCCTGTCTCCTGCCTTCTAAAGAAACCTGCTCCAGCGATGCTTTCTCCAGGACCAGCGACCTCTGAATCTTCAGAGGACTGCCCTGCTTCAAGAGGAACAAGAAACTCCCGAGGACAGCGGCCCTGTTCCAAAAAGACTGCAACTTTGTTTCAGAGGAGCAGATTTAAAGACCCCTGCAATCCCCGCAAGAAGCGTGAGACTTGCAACACTGCACCCAGCGACCCCCGACTCGACTGGTGGAGAACCAACACCTCAGGGAGGGCCCTCCGGTGACTCAGAGACTGTGAGTAACCAAAGTTGTCCCCCCCTGAGCCCCCACAGCGACGCTTGCGGAGGGAATCCCCAGGCTCCCCCTGACCGCGACTGTCTGACTCTAAAATCCCGACGGCTGGAAAAGATCCTGCACCCGCAGCCCCCAGCACCTGAAGGATCGGAACTTCAGTGCAGGAGTGACCCCCAGGAGGCCCTCTCCCTTGCCCAGGTGGTGGCTACCCCGAGGAGCCCCCCCCCTTGCCTGCCTGCATCGCTGAAGAGACCCCTTGGTCTCCCATTGATTTACATTGGAAACCCGACGCGTGTTTGCACACTGCACCCGGCCGCCCCAGTGCAGCTGAGGGTGTACTTTTTGTGTGAGCTTGTCTCCCCACCCCCCCCCCCCCCCCCCCCACCCCCGGTGCCCTACAAAACCCCCCTGGTCTGCCCTCCGAACACGCGGGTACTTACCTGCTGGCAGACTGGAACCGGGGCACCCCCTTCTCTCCATTGAAGCCTATGCGTTTTGGGCACCACTTTGAACTCTGCACCTGACCGGCCCTGAGCTGCTGGTGTGGTGACTTTGGGGTTGCTCTGAACCCCCAACGGTGGGCTACCTTGGACCCCAATTTGAACCCCGTAGGTGGTTAACTTACCTGCAAGAACTAACATTACTTTACCTCCCATAGGAACTGTGAAAATTGCACTAAGTTTCCACTTTTAAAACAGCTAAATGTGTTTTATGTAAAAAGTATATATGCTATTGTGATTATTCAAAGTTCCTAAAGTACTTACCTGCAATACCTTTCAAATGAGATATTACATGTAGAATTTGAACCTGTGGTTCTTAAAATAAACTAAGAAAAGATATTTTTCTATAACAAAAACCTATTGGCCTGGATTTGTCTCCGAGTGTGTGTTCCTCATTTATTGCCTGTGTGTATGTACAACAAATGCTTAACACTACTCCTTTGATAAGCCTACTGCTCGACCACACTACCACAAAATAGAGCATTAGTATTCTCTTTTTGCCACTATCTTACCTCTAAGGGGAACCCTTGGACTCTGTGCATACTATTCCTTACTTTGAAATAGTGCATACAGAGCCAACTTCCTACAAGTACTAAGAACTTTATTTCAAACAACTTCAACTCCTACAGGCCGAACCACCGCTTTTGGGGAAATAACTGCTTACTAGTCTATGCAAAGCATGTGTATCTGCAGCTACACATGCCATCGAACGGAAAATGTCACTTACCCAGTGTACATCTGTTCTTGGCATGAGACGCTGCAGATTCACATGCGCCCACCTGCCTCCCCGGGAGCCTGTAGCCGTTTGAAGTTGATCTTGAACATTTGTAAATTTGTAAATATATCACTTTAAACCACATTATGTACATACATATTTACTCCATTGCATGGGCACTATTACTATAATACACAACTCCTACCTCACCCTCTGCGGGGAAAACAATCTAAGATGGAGTCGACGCCCATGCGCAATGGAGCCGAAAGGGGAGGAGTCCCTCGATCTCGTGACTCGAAGACTTCTTCAAAGAAAAACAACTTGTAACACTCCGAGCACAACACTAGATGGCGGGATATGCAAAGCATGTGAATCTGCAGCGTCTCATGCCACGAACAGATGTACACTGGGTAAGTGACATTTTATTTATATATATATATATATATATATATATATATATATATATATATATATATATATGTACACTGGGTAAGAGACATTTTATTTATATATATATATATATATATATATATTAGTAATCCGAAGTAGGCATAGAAAAGGTTAGATAACAGTGCAAACAGTAATAACTAGTAATGACCCTGGGGGGAGCACAAAACATATACTAAAAAAAATAGAATGAGAGCCCGGTACCCCCTCCTAGCTAAATAAAATGTGTAGAGGGGAGCAGGGAGTAAGAGAAAACCACAAAGGTAATTAACAGTAGGCCCGTCACCAGGAATGCAGAAGTTAAACACTGGATTTTCCCCAAACCACCCAAAAGGATGAAAAGAAGAGACACCCAGAGAATACTGCGAGAAAACCAGTAGTGGATTCCTGAAGAAGGAAGTCCTGTGCAGAGAGGGGACCAAGTCCAAGAAGCACAGTGGAGTCCAGGAGGAGTAAGAGGTATTTACCCACCCAGCTGTGGATGTAGGAGTTGGTCAATGGTACTGAAGAACAGGTTAGCACTGCAGCCCAGGAGCCAGAGAAGAGTTCCAGATGGATGTAGATGGTGTCTCACGCTGGAAGGAAGAGTGCAGACTGGTGTCTGTGCAGGATTTCCAACAAGCCTTGGCAAAGAAAGTTTGCGGTTAGTGGAAAAGAGGTGCTGCCGGGGACCATCAAGGCACAGGAGGACCCAACCCAGGAGGGGGGAGTCACAGAGGGACCCTCTGCATCGCAGAGAGTCCACAGGAGCAGAGACAGCACCCACAGGAGTCCCACAGGACGGGGACACGAGTTGCTGAAGAAGCCCACGCAGCACTACAAAAGTGGATCCCACGCCGCAGGAGAACCACGCAGGAGGCTGTGCTTTGCAGAATGGAGTGCTGGGGGCTGGAGCTACACATCGCCTGAAGATCCCTTGGAGAAGACGCAAACCAGCTTTGGCAGCTGCAAGAGTCACGTGCATGGGGTGCTATCCTGCGTGGGAAGGCAAAGGGATACCTCCTCCAGAGCTGGACAGCTGGCAGAGGGGGACCAAGAGAACTACTACAGACCACCACCCATCATGCAGGATCCATGCAGCTCAGCAGGAGAGGGGATCCATTCAGCTGGTCATCACTTGTCGTAGGTGTCTGCGGTTGCAGGGAAGTGACTCCTTCACGCCAAGGGAGTTTCCTTCTTGTGCAGGCTGAAGAGTTGCAGTCTTCTGAGGATGCATGTCGAGGGAAGTGTTGCAAAGTTGGCAGGAACTCTGGATATAATGTTGCATAAGAGTCTTCCTTGTGGATCTGCAGCTTGTAGGTTCCTGGAGGGTCCAAGAGCAGTTCCAGAGGCCAGAACTCGAAGAAGAGGTTGCAGAGGAGTCCTGCTGGAATCTTGCAAGGTGAATCTGAGGACCCACCCAAGAGAGGCCCTAAATAGCCCTGAAAGGGGGATTGGTCACATAACCAGGTAAGCACCTATGAGGAGGGGGGCTCTGGTGTCACCTGCCTGGCCAGGCCACTCAGATGCTCCCAGAGTTCCCTGCCAACCTTTGAAACAAGATGGCAGACCCCAAGGACCCTCTGGAGGAGCTCTGGCCACCAATCCTGGGGTGGTGATTGACAGGGGAGTGGTCACTCCCCTTTTTATTGTCCGGTTTCAGACTGGGGGTTCCTGAACCAGTGTAGACTGGTTCATGCTTAGAGGGCACCATATGTGCCCTTCAAAGCATACTAATGGCTTTGAGCCATGTAACATCTATTTCCAAATGGAGAGGGTGTTACCCCGCTCTCCAAAAGGGCATCCTTTGTTCTGCCTTTCTGGGCTTGAGCTGTTCAAGCAACAGGAGGGCAGAAACCTGTTTGATGGGTGGCAGCAGCTTGGGCTGTCCGGAAAACCCCAGAAGGCTGCTAGGATCAATGGTGGGGGTCCTCTAAGGACCCCCCAGAGTGCATGGACTCATACTTCAAATACTGGCAACAGTATTGGAGTAAGATTCCAACATGTTTGATACCAAACATGCTTTGGTTTGGAGTTACATTATGTAGCTGGACATAGGTAGTGGCCTATGTCCAGTACACGCATAAAATGGTGCCCGCGCACTCATGAAGTCCAGAATAAATTGAATTAGAGTTTGTGGGGGCAGCTCTGCCAGTGCAAGGGTGCTCTCACTCCAGTACTTGCATTCTGGGCTAGGAGGGCCTGCCAAAGGGATGACTTACAGTAACAAGGTGCAGTGGCCTGTAGTGAAAAGGGTGCATGCATCCTTTCACACAGGCTGTAGTGGCAGGCCTGCAGATACACTTTGCATGGGCTCCCAATAGGTGGCATAATGCATGCTGCAGCCCATGGGGATCCCCTGATACCCTAATGCCCGGAGTACCATATACTAGGGACTTGCATTGGAGTACCAGTATGCCAAATGCAGGGTCTGTGGTTCAAGTAACCAAGTTTGAAAGGAGAGAGCATAATCACTACGTGGGGTTCCTGGTTAGCAGGATCCCAGTGAACACAGTCAAACACTTACAACAGGTGGAAGATGGGGGTAACCATGCCAAGAAAAAGGATACTTTCCTGCAGTTAACATTCTAGAAATGCCACTTTTAGAAAGTAGGCATTTATCTGTGCTTATGACTTGTTTTGCAGCTTGACTCCAATCCACTTCTAGGGCAGAGTGATAGCTGGGCTTCGTGTACAGACTGTCTGAGAAGAATGCACAGTGTGGGGAGGTGTCAGAGGTGCATTTGCATATTGAATGATCTTCCTGGGCTGAGGGAGGCGGGGCACATTTGCATTTGTAAAGTCTGTGCTCTTGTCTCACACAAAGGGCTTGTCTACCCTCCCCCACTGATATTTGGTGCCTGTGCTGGAGGAGACAGGGGACTCTACTGGAATCATTTAGTTGTGGCTGAAACCTCTTTTGTGGAGACTGTGCAAAGTGAGTAAGTACAGGGGGGGGTCTTTCCCCACATTTGGAGACGTTGATGGACTACTGAAATGTACTTAGGATGCTCCTGGAAGGACTTGCCAGGAACTGCCTTTAGAATGCTGCGCTTGTGCTGATCGGTGACCTGCTGGGTCACAGAGAAACTGCCACTGCCTGCAACACTTTGTGCTGGCCTGCTTTCTTGGACCCTGCAGCCCTATGCCCCATTTGTTGTCTCCAGGGGCTGGGTGACGTGTCTCTCGTTTGGGCACTCTTCTCTCCCCCCCCCCCCCCCTCCCACCCCTCCACCCGTTTCTTGTGTGTCTCAACCTGGGGCTGCCAACTCTGTTGCTGGCTCTGTGTGGTAGCCCGTGATAGGGCTAGTCAGTTGGACCGATGGTGAAAAGCACTGCATTTCTGGTAATGGGAGCGTGTGAGCTCTGTGGTGGATGCAGTACTAGTCCCACTACCAAATTCCCTGTAGCAGGAGCTCCTGCACTTCATGTGAGTTTCTGCGGGTTTACAGCCCCATGTGTAAGATAAGCACTGGTACATGGCAGACGATGTTTGTGACACATCTAGAAATATGCTTATATGTGCATTTTCTTTGGGGCCAGACATATACCAGTTGGGGGAACGTCTTCCATAGTGAGATCATGGCCTCCATACTAATGTGCTTAGTCTGCCATGACCATTTTTAGTGAGGATTTATCCTATGTGCAGCTGTGATGTGTTTTGTCAGTTGTGATTACGTGTTACTATGATGTGCATTTTTGGTAAGAATGATGACCTGACTACTGTTTGTGTTGCAGAATAACCTGTAACCTTTATTTTCCTGACTACGGCTTATTGTTTCAGGCAGGGTACTAGCAACTGTGTGATGTTGTAACAGCTGCTTGTGTAGCAGGGTATTACTTACAGGTTTGGTCTAATGTTTTGTGCAATACATGTTATTTTTATATAACTTGATGTTTCCTTTGTGGTGTATTTGTTGTCACGTTTGTGAGTGTTGTGCAATTGCTTTACACATTGCCTCTGGGATAAGCCTGACTGCTCTTGCCAAGCTGCCAGTGGGGTAAGCAAGGGTTATCCTAGGTGTGTATTCCCCTTACCCTGACTAGAGTGAGGGTCCTTGCTGGAAGAGAGGGCATACTGACTTCCAACCATAGACCCCATTTCTAACAAGGGGTTAAGGAAAAGAGCTCTACAAAGTGACTGAGAACCAGCCTACAGTCAGTCTGCTGCTGTGCAGTGGGGGAAGCTGACAGCTCAACACCTTCTTCTGTACCATATTGTGGGTTGGATGACAGGAGGTCTGGGAGTGGCTCACTTTCCTGCTGCCATCCATTTGTGACAAACAGCATGGTCATGTCAGCCCTGTCCTGGTGTGGCTTTAGGCGATTGACTTGAATCACTATGTGAGGCTTCCTGGGGGGTGCCTAAGTCACCCAGGTAGGTGACCTCCCACTTTCTTTCCACAGTGGGATATAGGGCCCAGTCCACTTGTCTTGTCCTGGAGGTCCCTGGGAGCCACAGGCTCCAATACCCACACCAGCTCACCAGGTTGATATTCAACCAGAGCTGCCTTCTGATCATACCAGTGCTTTACAAGATTCTGTCTGGCCTGAAGATTCTTGTTTGCCTTTTTCATGTACTCTGCCATGTGAGAGCACAGCCCTAGTGCATAGTCCACTATGTTTTGCTTAGGCTGCTTGAGAGGCTTTTTCCATTCCTCCTTCACAAGACTCAGAGGACCCCTTACAGGGTGTCCAAAGAGAAGGTCAAAGTGGCTGAAACCAACCCCCTTCTGAGGAACCTCCCTATATGCAACAGGAGGCATGGCAAGAGGACATCGCACCTCCTGAGTTTGTTTGGGAGTCACATGATCATGCCTTTAATGGTCTTGTTGAACCTTTCAGCTAAGCCATTAGTCTGGGGGTGATAGGGGTGGTGGACATTTAAATCACACCACATTGATACCACATAGCTTTTAGGTATGCAGACATGAAATGTGTCCTATCAGACCACTTCTTTAGGAAACCCTATCCTGGTTAAGCTACCCAGGAAGGCCTTGACTACTGCAAGTGCACTGGCAGTCTTAAGTGGGATTCCCTCTGGGTACCTAGTGGCCTGGTCCACCACCACTGGAATGAACCTGTACCCAGATGCAGTGGGTGGGCCCGTCCCTACCCTCTCAAAGGGGGTCCCAACCACAAGGAGTGGAATTAAGGAAGCATTTGGCTGTGAGCCTGCCTTGCCACTGGCGTGGCAGGTCACACGGAAGCGACAAAACTCCTTCACTCTGACATTTGAGGCCAGTAAAAATGGGCCACTAACCGGACCCAAGTCTTGCACTGTCCCAGATGTCCAGCCAGTACAATATCCTGGGCCAAAGTGAGGATGAATTCTCTGTACATCTTGGGGGCCATGAACCTCTTGGCTGCCCCTGGTTTAGGGTCCCTGGCCTTCGTGAACATTGGACCATCCTCCCAATAGACTCTGTACCACTGCGGTCTCCTTGTTCATGCAAGGCAGCTTACTGCCTGAGGCTCTCAATGGTAGGGCAACTTTTTTTTGCTCCTTGCAAAGCTCTTCCCCAGAAGGTCCCCCTGTCCTGAGTAGCTCTGCCTGGTCAGGCCAGGTTTCCTCAGTTAGTTCCCTCAGGCATCAGGGCCTGACTCTGGGGTGAGTTCTCACCTGATCCTGTATGGAAGTAGTCTGGGTCAGCAGTCCTTTTGCCCTTCCTCTTACGGTTCTGAGCCATAGTTTTAGGCTCCAGTTTCTTATATTTTGCAGCCTGTGCCCTTGTGGTCAGTCTCACCCACCCACCCAGGGAGACAGCATTTCTGCATGGACTCTCTTCTCAAATTCTGCCTAGGCAGAAGTCTCCAAATCCTTTCCCAACAGACAGTACTGGGATGCTAGGAGACACAGCCACATTCTTTGGGCCAGTTACTCCTCCCCACTCTAGGTTCGCCAAAGCCATTGGGTATGACCTAGTCTCATTATCAGCATTGGTAATCAGGTGGTTCTCACCAGGGATCATCTGGTCTGGCGAAACCAGTTGGCTGTCACCATAGTTACGCAGGCACAGGCATCCTTCAGGGCCTCTACCTCAGACTCATTGATTCTTGGCCACTGTCTGCCTATCTTACCTTCCAATTTGGAAAAGTACAAAGGTTCTATGTCCACCCAACCCAGGGAAACCAACGGAGCTTAAGTGTAACCTCTGGCCTCTCCAGGGAACACTGCTACTCCCAATACTAACAATGCCTTGGACTGCTGGGGGGGGGGGGGGGGGAGAGACTTCTTGGTGTAAATTGAATCCCCTCACCTATGCCCTGGCTGACCACAGTATAGGCATGTCCCTGCCTTCAAGGGATCCCAGTTCTTACCCTGATGCCCCTTGCCTTTGGTCTGGGAAGAGTATATGGGCCCTCTCTTTGGAGTACATTTGGGAGCGTGGTGAGGACTTTTTTTTTTTTTTTTTACCCTTGTCAGTTATTCCCCTTTCCATGCTGAGAAGTTTGTGCACCCTTCTTGGAATCACCTCCACCTTGGGATTTTGGTCTGGGTTACCCTGGACCTAACCTACTTGTCAGCTATCTTTTCCAGCTCTTTGTGAGAAGACCACTCCAAATCTGCCAGATGCTGTCAGTTTTCTCTGTATAACAATTAGTCGGGATATGCTCTTTCTTCAAAAGATTATATAGCCTTCATAAGTGTCAAATTTATTTCTCTTTATCCAGCCCTCTAGGGCTTTGACTGAGGAGTCTACAAAGTCCACCCAAGTCTGGTCTTGGCCTTTTTGGGTGTCAGCTTGACTCTGTACTCTTCTGTGGTGAGCCACAGACATACCAGGGGCATATCTGCTCATGCAGGGATGCCCCCTGATGTAATATGCACGCTGCCTTTAGGGCTGGAAGGCCTGCTAGAGGGCTGACTTACATATATTACATGCTGTGTAAAGGGGTCAAGGCACACAAGCTGTGTGCCATGTTGTGTTCATTTTAGTTCTGCTCCAAGACATGCAGACTGCAGCACTGTGTGCACTTAGTGAGGTGGTCCTGAGGGTGGTGCAATTGGTGCTGCAGCCTGTATAAGGGGGGGAGCCAGTTCTCAACCAGGAGTGGCACCGTAAGGCCACCATTGATGAAACCGCTGTGCCTACTGAGTCAGTGATGTCCAGTCCACAGCAGATGGGGAGATTTGCTGCATCTCCCGCCTGCAGGAGCCAGAGCGAGCACTGCCTGGGCCTCTCCAGGACCCTTAGCAGCAGCTGCACAATTCTATTCAACAGCACGTGGGAGTAGTGACCCAGAAGGCACGCAGGGTTACTGGACTGCAGTGCAATAAAACATTTTGTAGGAAAGTTTCATTCTCTTGGATTCCCTATCCAGTGGTTCATGTGGAAATGCACCAGGATTTAAATGAGAAGTGGAAGCTTGAACATCCAAGCGCTCTGAAGTGGGGTGTTGTGTAAGGAACCTTGGGTCCCCCAGTGCTGGGTTGTGGTAGGGGTGCTGGGTTCTGGTTTGAGCTTGGATAAAGTCCCAATTAGGAGATCAGTAAGTGGCTCATTAAAGGGGAGAAGTGGTTCTGATGGGGACGTTTATCTTGAGTGCCACTAACGGCAAACTGAAGTCCAGGACCTCGGCTGCCCTCCATACCACCATGGCAATCATGCTCCCTCCTCCATAGCCATGGTAAAGGGAGAAAACATATCAGTATCTGCAGAAGTATCATACCAGTGCAAAGTGTTGTAAGGCTGGTATTCTTGGGGTGCAGACACCACCTCTTCACAACCAGCTCCGCCTTCCTGCCCCCTCAAGGCCACTGTGACCAGGGTGGGTCCCTAAGGGCTGCAGCATATATCGTGCCACCCTAGGGGACCCCTCACCAAACACATGCACACTGCCATTGCAGATTTTGTGTCAGTGAGGAGAAAAAGGTTAAGTGAATATGGCACCCCTCTCAGGGTGCCAGGCCCATAAACCCCCTGCCTGTTAGACTTGTAAGTGCAGTGTGTCCATATTGAATACATGGGCTGGGAGTTTTGCATTACAAACTCCACAGCTCGATAATGGCTTCGCTGAAGACTGGGAAGTTTGGTATCAAACTTCTCAGCACAATAAACCTACACTGATGCCAGTGTTGGATTTATTGTACAATGCGCACAGAGGGTGTCTTAGAGATGCCCTCTGTATTTTACCTGACTCTTTAGTGCAGGACTGACCAGGCTGCCACTAACTGACAAGTTTCTAAACCCATGGGATGAGAGCCTTTGTGCTCTCTGGGGTCAGAAACAAAGGTTTTTTCTGGGTGGAAGTGCCTTTGCACTCCATGGGGTCAGAAACAAAGCCTCCTCTGGGTGGAGGTGCTTCACACCTCCCCCCTGCAGCAACTGCAACACAGTTACAGTGCCCTAGGGCACTCCAGCTAGTGGAGATGGCTGCCCCTGGACGAAGAACCACTTTTGGAAACAGGTACACCGGGAAAACTGAGAAAAGCAAGGAGGAGTGACCACTTCATCTGGGAACACCCCTGAGGTGTCCAAAGCTGAAGTGACCCCCTCTTTGCAGAATCCTCCATCTTGGTTTGGAAGAGCGGGACCAATAGGAATCGGAATGTGGCTCCCTCCTGAAATGGAGTGGACACAGGAAGGGTGTCACCACCCTCAGGGACAGAAGTCATTGGCTACTGCCCTCTGACCCCTGTAATCCCCCCCTAAATCTGATATTTAGGGGTTCCCCTGAATCTTACCAGATTCCTGGCGATCTAAGTAAGAACTGCTAAGCCGACCCCAGCAATGAAGACTCCAGACAACTGACTTGTTCCCAGCCCTACCAGCCTGTCTTCAGCTTCAAAGAGCACTGCTCCAAGAAGATGACTCATCCTGAAGGACCAGCGACCTCTACAAACCCCTGGAGGACTGCCTGCCCGCCCAGCAGAGGACCATGAACTCCATAGGACTGCTGCCCTGTCAAAGAAACCTCAGACTCCAGAACCACCCCAGATCCGTGACCCCTGCTCACTCTGCACCCGACACCCACAGCCTAAGTCCAGGTGGATTACCAATCCAGAGAAGGTACCAGACGATTCTGACCTCTAGTCCACCCTGGGTTGACCCCTCCTGACCAACACAATGATGCCTGAATCCAGAGGACCCCCCGACTGCTACCGGATCCAATGAAGATTCCCGTTGCCCAAGGAGACCCCTGCACCTGCAGCCCCCTGGCCTTGGGAGTCCGACTGACAGTCTAGCAACGTCCATCAGTCACTTCTCCTGCCTTTCCAGCCTTGGGTTTCGTGGAGCTGACCCCCCTGGACATAGCCTGCAGCATCTTTTTTTACCCCTGGTGTTCCCCCATTGAAAAGCATTGGGCGCCCAGCTCTGTTTGCACCCTGTACCTGGCTGCCTCTGTGCCACTGAGGGTGTGTTTGCTGTGATCTGTGTGCCCTCCCTCTCCACCCCCACCCGCCTGGTGCTGGTGCTGGTGTAAAGCTGTCCTGGAACCGCAGGTACTTACCTGCATTCTACTTTCTACCGAGCACCCCCATTCCTCATTGGAGTCATCAAAAACCTAATGCCAACTTTGACCTGCACCCATTCGGACCCATGTTGCTGGTGGTGTACTTTTGGGGCCAGCCTAAACTTTAACCTGTGGACATCCTAACCCCCACAGACTGGAATAGTCATGTACTTACCTGTTAATGTGCTAACACCCGCCTCCCCCCCCAGACTCTATTGACTCCTATGAAAACTTGCGTTAGTGTTTCTTTTGAACTGCTTTAGGTATGAAAAACAAAAAGTACATTGGATACATATGCTCGATACCTATTGACACCTGTACTTACCTGCAACAAAGCTCTTCTGGTTCTAGCACTAAAGTAACATAATTGTGCTGGGGTAACATAATTGGCCTGGAGTAGGTCATTGAGTGTGCCTCCTTTGTTGACTGTGTACAACAAATGCTTTGCACTTCCCTCTGATAACCCTAACTGCTCGACCACACTACTACAAAAGAGCTTTAGTATTATCTACTTTATTCTCTGTTAAGCCTCTGGGGGACCTCTAGACTCTGTGCACTCTATACCTCTTTTTGGTAAAGCATAATAGCTTATACAGAAGCAGCTTACTACAGGGGCTTCTGCCAACCTCTCGAGGAGCGTAAGGTGCATTTGAGTCGGGACATCCAAAAAATTCGGTGCATGGCCTCAGCTTTCTTTAAGCCGGGCGGAGGTCTCCCCCAGCTCCTGGAAAATTGGGTAGGTGTGGAGACAGGCAGGCTCTACCGCAAAGCCAGGCATTGAATGCGGACGCTCCCTCGTCTCATCAGCTGACACACTGAAGTCTGAGACCTTCAACTTCTTCTTATGGCTGGACATACCCAAGTGGCCAACGACATGGAGTGTGACGAGGACCTTGGAGTCCGTGCTCCTGGGAACTTCCTCTTGACTGGCTCCTCGATCATGACATTGCAGGCCGAGCTGCCAGGAGCTTGAGGGATTGACCCCTCAAGGCCTTTGGGTTAATGGCACGACAACTGAAGCTGGAGTTAGTCGTGGTTGCGCACAATGCACCAAAGGCATACAGGGTACGGGTCATTCACTGACAACGGTTAATGACAGCTGTCACTGGGCTTGAAGCCAGCCTTCTTAGATGACATTTCTGCCATACAAGGAGGAAAAACCTCAAAAAAAAATTGACAGAACATTGAAAAAGCTAACTAGGGGTAGCTCTTCTCTGGATCTCCACTGCCTGGCACCGAAAGGAAAGAACTTACCTTAGCGTGCCTGAGTGGTGTCTGTACCGGTGCTAAGCTGGACTAGCAGTTATCTTTTATGACGCAAACATTTCAAGTGACATACACATAGCTCTTGCTGCGTTTGACCGCTACTTTGCAGTTTGCACACAATTTCAAATTAAATCTGAATGCTACTCTTCCATTGAAGTCCAGCGTCTGTGATATTCAGAAGCATTTAAAGCTGAAAACCAAAAGATGAATCCATTAAATGAACGCAAATGGGTCAAACTATAATGCAGAGGATGCAACTACACTTAGACTCTAATTCTTCTCCTGGAGGAAGACCCTGGCTAAAGCCAGAGCAGATTGTCAAACTTCCTAAAAGCCGGTAATACCCTACGCCAACTCTTCAAAGCACTAAACATTTAATTTACCAAGGACCCTTCATCTCTCAAGATTTCTATGGCGTTGGCTTTTAACATTACCAGAATCCAGGTGATTTATCAGGGTATTAAGCCATGTTATTCCGCTCTGTCCTAACCTTATGCCACTCTCAGATCCACTACTAACTACTGGCCTTTCCTGGAGTTGCCCACAATGTGATTTGTAAGATCAGAGTCCTCAAACTAGGATTCCATGATTGCGTTACCTGTTTCAGTTCTCAAGTTTTTCCCCACCTATTATTGCTCATATTACCAAACTCTGCAACATATCCCTATCAGGATGCCTACCCAACCTCTCAAACAGGAATCGCTAACCCCTATTGCAAAAAGACTATTTGGACAGTTCTGTAATGGGCAGCTACCGTACTTCCTTAAAGGGAGCAAGGCCCTGTACTCTTGTAGACAAAAAATCAGCCGGGATACTCTCCTCTAACGTTAGAAAATCCTAGAAAATGCACACTTAACAGGGTGATTGTATTAGATTGTTTCCGCTACGTTTGATGCAGTGGACCACACCGTTCTTTGTGAAAGACTGAAAGAACTGAAATTTGGCAGTAGTGAACTTGCTGGCCTTCTTTTTGACAATCTATTGCTAAGGTCTGTTCTTGCCTCCATATAGTTCTAGCAACAGGAAGATTAAAGGTGGAGTGTGACGAGGGTTCTCTCATTCTCTACTTTGTAACATCTATGTGCTTACTATACATAGACATTGTGTAGGAAGTTGGCTCTGTATATACTATCTCAAAGGGAAAGATAGTGTGCACAGAGTCCAAGGGTTCCCCTTAGATGTTGATAGTGGCAAAATTAGATAATTCTAGTGCTCTATTTTGTGGTAGTGTGGTTGAGCAGTAGGCTTATCAGAGAGTAGTGTTAAGCATTTGTTGTACACACAGAGGCAATAAATGAGGAACACCCACTCAAAGACTTAACTCCAGGCCAATAGTTTTTATATAGAAAAATACATGTTCTTAACTTATTTTAGAACCACAAGATTAAAGATTTGAAGTAAGTACATAAAATGCAAGGTACTCCACATAGGTATGTAAGGAACTTTTGAATTAGCAGTAACATACACAGTATAGGTTAAAATGGCAATAAGCTATTTTAAAAGTGGACACGGTGCACAAATCAACAGTTCCTGCGGGGAGGTAAGTATTGGTCAGTTTCTCAGGTAAGTAAGCCACTTACAAGTTCAGTTTCCTGGGCATAGGCAGCCCACCGTTGGGGGTTCAAGGCAACCTCGAAGTCACTGCACCAGCAACACAGGGCCGGGTAAGTGCAGAGGTCAAAGGAGGGCCCAAAACACATACACGCCTATGGAGAACAGGGGTGCTCCAGTTCGTCTGCCAACAGGTAAGTACCTATGTCTTCGGAGGGCAGACCGGGGAGGGAGGAGGAGGGGGGGGACACACAAACAGGCACGCAAAACACATCCTCAGCGACACAGGGGCGGCTGGGTGCAGTGTGCTTAGGAGTCGGGTTTTCAATAGTAGACAGTTGAGGGACCCAGGGGTCACTCTAGCAGTGCAGGCAGGGCACAGGGGGCTTCTCGGGCCACCCACCGACTAGGCTAGGCAGAGGGTCGCCTGATGGTCACTCCTGCACTGGAGTTTGGTTCCTTTTGGTCCTGCGGGTGCAGTGCTTGATCCAGTTGTTGGGTTCTTTGTGCCAGGCAGTCACGGTCAAGGGGAGCCTCTGGATCCTCTCTGCATGCATCGCTGTGGGGGTACAGGGGGGTCTTGGGTTACTCACGAGGGAACAGTTGTCTGGGAGTCCTCTCTGCAGTGTTGATTCTCTGGAGCTCGAGCTGGGGGTATCTGGTGCAGTGTGTGAAGTCTCACGCTTCCGGCGGGAAGAGTGAGTTCTTTGGAAGTTGCAAAGTTGTTGCTGTTTTTGAACAGTGGCGCTATCTCCTCGAGTTTTAGTTCTTTGGGTTCAGGGCAGTCCTTAAGTCCTCAGAGGTCGCTGATCCCTGTCAGATGCAGTGCTGTGCAGGTTCTTTGAGTCTGGAGACAGAGGTAGGGCTGGGGCCAAGTCAGTTGTTGTCTGTCATCTCTGCTGGGCTTTCAGGTCAGCAGTCCTTCTTTGTGTGGGTTGCAGGAATCTGATTTCCTGGGTTCTGGGTCGCCCCTAAATACTAGATTTAGGGGTGTGTTTAGGTCAGGAGGGCAGTAGCCAATAGCTACTGTCCTGGAGGGTGTCTGCACCCTCTTTGTGACTCCTCCCTGAGGGGAGGGGTGGGTGGTTACATCCCTAATCCTATTGGGGGAATCCTCCAATCTCAAGATGAAGGATTTCTAAAGGCAAGGGTCACCTCAGCTCAGGACACCTTAGGGGCTGTCTTGACTGGTGGGTGGTGACTCCTTGTTTTTCTCATTATCTCTTCCAGTCTTGCTGCCAAAAGTGGGGGCAGTGGCTGAAGGGGTGGGCATCTCCACTAGCTGGGATGTCCTGGGGTGCTGTAACAAAAGGCATGAGCCTTTGAGGTTCACCGCTAGGTGTTACAGTTCCTGCAGGGCGAGGTGAGAAGCACCTCCACCCAGTACAGGCTTTGTTCCTGGCCACAGAGTGACAAAGGTACTCTCCCCATGTGGCCAGAAACTCGTCTGGTTGTGGCAGGCTGGCAGAGACTGGTCAGCCTAGCACTAGGAGTCGGACTGGTATTCAAGGGGCATCTCGAAGATGCCCTGTGGGTGTATTTTACAATAAATCCCACACTGGCATCAGGGTGTATTTATTGTGCTGAGAGGTTTGATATCAAACTTACCAAATTTCAGTTTAGCCATTATGGAAATGTGGAGTTCATGTTCGACAAACTCCCAGACCGTATGCTCTTTATGGCTACCCTGCACTTACAAGGTCTACAAATTGGCTTTGACACTGTAGGGGCATAGTGCTCATGGAACTATTCCCTTACCTGTGGTATAATGCACTCTGCCTTAGGGCTGTAAGGCCTGCTAGAGGGGTGACGTACCTATGCCACAGGCAGTGTGAGGTGGGCATGGCAATCTGAGGAGTGCCATGTCGAGTCATTTTCTCCACACCAGCACACACAAGCTGTGAGGCAGTGTGCATGTGCTGTGTGAGGGGTCCACAGGGTGGCATAAGACATGCTGCAGCCCTTAGAGACCTTCCCTGCCATCAGTGCCCTTGGTACCAGGGGTACCATTTACAAGGGACTTATGTGGGTGCCAGGGCTGTGCCAATTGTGGGAACAAAGGTACAGTTTAGGGAAAGAACACTAGTGCTGGGGCCTGGTTAGCAGGGTCCCAGCACACTTTCAATCATAACTGGCATCATCAAAAGGCAAAAAGTAGGGGGGGGGGGGTGACCATGTTAAGGAGGCATTTCCTTACACATTGCAAGGCAGTCTTGTATGCAGGTGACCCACAACCTGTTCTACAAATGGCCAAAGACAACCTCTCCTTTCCCTTACCAACCTAAACATTGGCTTGACTGACATCCAAGCAAGAACTGGGGCAAAATGTCTGAAGCTCAGTGATAAGCCATAGTGTCACATTTCTTTGTGGCCTTTTGTAGGTGTACCATGTACTGAATCCCGAGTCTACACCCTTGGTGTAGGAAGCTGGCTTTGTATATACTATATCAAAATGAGCTAGTGTGCAGAGTCCAGGGGTCCCACAGAGGCTAAAGTAGGTAATACTAATGCTCTCTTTTGTGGTAGTGTGGTCAAGCTGTTAGGCTTATCAGAGGGTAGTGCAAAGCATTTGTTGTACACACACAGACAATAGAAAAAGCGCACACTCAAATGACGTAACTCCAGACTAATGGTTTTATGTAGCAGAAATATATTTTCTTAATTTATTTCTAGGACCACAAGATTCAAGTTGGAAGTAAATACTTCAGTAGATTTGTATTTTCACACACATCAATAGTACTTTTTTTAAATCAATAAGTTATACAGTTTTTGAAATATTGGCAATTATCTGTTTTGGAAGTCAACAGTGCAATTTTCAGAAACCATTCCTGTGGGGGGGAAGATTGTCTTCATTGACTGGAAAGACCTACTTAACATTTGAGTGTCATTTTAGTTAAAAACTGAGTGCAGGGTTGTGTGACTAAAGCAGCAGGACATGACTACTGCAGTCAATTGCCCTGCAGTTTGGCAAAGTTTATCAATTTCCAGGGCTAACTATTTACACTTAAGAACATAGACTAAAGTCTATTCATGAAGCAGGATAAGGATGTTGGTTGAAATCCACGGAGAACCATGCTTCACTGGTTTGATAGTTGCAAAGAATGCCTTCCAAACCAATGCTTAAAGGAAACTCCTTAACAGAGTTATTTATTTTGAATTGCAGTAGGACTCTACAGATCTTTTCGATGTTCACCAGTTTGTCAGGGTCGCAAACTGTATTTTTCTATATTCCACTTTGTCGCCACCAGGAAGTGAGAAACCTTATAACTCATTAATGGGGACTTCTTGGTAATGTGTATGTTCTATAGGGACTGCTCCTTGGAATTCTCTAAAGGCTGTTGAGGTTCTTGCCTCCTAACACATTAAGAGGGTGTTAACTGGACACAAATATGCGTCTTCCAGGAGGAACTGTATACTGGACTGCCTGCATGTTTACTTCCATATTCCAATGTGCGAAATGCATGTGATGTTTTCTGGTACTTTCTCTCAAGCCCCTTATTGTCCTGGTCCTTGCATGAATGCAGCAGATTTGGATGCAAAGTTGCATCAGTGACATGCATGACACACAGGCCTCTGCGTCAGGCACTCCGCCCTAAAAGGTCAGATGGCTTCTGGGTATATTAACTTTACCTCCCATGGTCTGGGTTAGTTTCCAAAGGAGTTATACTTCTAAATGCTCTAACAGAATTTCTATAGACATGTAAATAGTTAGTTTAGGTCATTCATATCAGCAAGACTTGGAATAGCGTTGCTTAACTGCATTAGGCTTGAGCTGGGCAAGAGTGTATGCAGTATTCATCTGGGTCTTTTGTTGGTTTCAATACTTTGATTGGAGTCCATATATCCACCAAATGCTTATGTAATCGCTAGTCAACAACTTTGCAACTTCTCAGCCACTGGATAGGCATTCTAACAAATTTAGCTTGTCTTGACACGTGTTCTTAGGAGCAAGGGTGGATTAGATTGGGTGGCTTATACACTTGTTGCTGTCACTGAGCTGGGGAATGGGGAGGCCTGTAGCTTCAAAAGGAGGCAGCAGGTTCATGTCTGCTCAACTGCCTAACCTCATCTGCCTTCCTCCACGAACTGCTGCTCAGTGTGCTTTAAGTGTAGGAAAGTCACTCTTTTTGGCATGGTTACCCCCACTTTTTGCCTGTTTATCAGTGTGTTTAGACTGTTTTCATTGGGATCGTGCCAACCAGGACCACAGTGATTGTGTGCTCTCCTCTAAATTTGTTTGCCTTGACACCCTCTATACCCCACAATTGGCGTACTGGTGTACCCCTGCACGTCCCTAGTATGTTACTTAGGTACCCAGGGCATTGGTACAACAGGAGACCCCCCCCCCTTGGGCTGCAGCATATATTATGTCACCCAGGGGAGCCCGTGCAAAATGTCTGCAGGCCTGCCATTGCCGTCTGTGAAAAGGTGCATGCCACCTTTCACTGCTGATCACTGCACCAAGTCACCCCTATGGTAGACCCTTCAAGCCCAGAGGGCAGGGTGCAGTTTACTGTGTGACAACTCCCCTGTCCATCACCACCCCGGGGTGGTGCCCAGAGCTCCTCCAGGTGGCCACTTGATTCTGTCATCTTGTAAATAAGATGTGCAGAGTTCCCTGGTAGCATCTGGTTGGTCAGGACAGGTGACTGATGTCAGTGAACCCCCTCTGATAGGTGGTCACCCTGAAGAGTGACCAAACTCCCTGTTAGGGCTAATTAGGGACTCCCTTATGGGTGCGGTTCCTAGATTCGGCTTGTAAGACTCCACCAGGACTCCTCCACATTGATCTTCTGCTCTTGGCCACCAGAACTGCTGCTGGACTTCACAGGAACCAAACAAGCCTGCAACTCCCGAGACAACCTTGCCTTGCAACATTGTTTCTCTGGCTCCTTCCAGCAGGTGCAACATTTCCACTGCTGTGCATTCTCTGGGGTTGGCAATTTTTTAGTTGCACCAAAGAAGGAAGAAGTAAACTCTTTTGGAGTGAAGAAGTCACGTCCCTGCATCCGAAGGCACCAATGTCAGGCTGCTGTGATCTTCTGCCATCCGGCTCCAGGATGAATCTCCAACACAGGTGGTCGTGTGGAGGACTCCTCTGGGTTCTCTTCCTGCTAATCCAACTTGGGAGATGAGCCCTTGCCTCTCCTCACAGGACAGAATTCCTGTGCACCGTAGCTCTAGCAGCAACCAAGGCTTGTTGACTGCTGCCCCAAGCGATCTTCAGGCTCCAAGTAGACCCAGGCTCCAGCACTTAATCCTTGCAAGGACAATCTCTGCTCTGCTGCTCCAGCAATGTGGGACTCCTCTCCAGGTGTGCTGATTGGGCCTCACTGCAACTTACTGTACCTCCTGCCAGTGGCTTGCCTGTAGGGGCTGCAATAGCTTCTGCTGGCTCTCCGGACTGCTGAGGGTCAGCCCGGACTCTCCTTCAGGGGTGGAGTCCCCTGGACTTTGCTGGTCTTCTCCTCTGCAAATCCTCTTCTGCCCAGATTTACAATTGCCAAGGTTTATCAGTGGTCCTTCTGACCACTGACCATCTGCAACCCGGTGATTGGCGTGGGACATCTGCACAACTCCATTGACCTCTCTGCAGCTCCTGGCTCTACAGCTGATCTTAATCTTGTTGTTGACCAGGATCTTCATCCACAAAAAGGTGGGTAGTGGCTTCTGCCCCACCTGGACCCTCCTGCGTGGACTGGACTCTGTCCCTTGTCCCCTTCTTTTGCAGGTCGTCTTCTACCGGAATCCACCGTTGGGTTACACTGGACTGGTCCTAGTCTTTCAATCTTCCTTTTCCAATTCCCCTGGTTAGTCTCTGGGGAGATAGGTAACTTACCTCTGCTCTCCTGGTTGCTGGGGGTCTTCTATGTACTCACCTCCTGGGGTTCCGAGTTCTCATAGCTCCCATCCTTGGGTGGGGGACTTAACTTTGCATTCCAGTATTTTAGTATATAATGTGCCCCCTTCACCCCCCCTCCCCCCGCTCCAAAATAGGGCCATAGCTATTTTCTTCTATTTCTTGCCAATGCTTGTGATTTTTCGATGCAAATTCCTAATACTTGTGTGTGTATATATATATATATATAGTGTATCCTTACCTCCAGTTGGGGGACTGGCTATAAGTTATCTAGTTCAGTGCTGCTATAGTAAAGTATCCTTATTTTTGTAACACTGTGTGGTTCCTTTAATGTGAGAAGTTACTGTGTGACTTCTGTCGTAAGTGCTTTACACTCCTAGATAAGTCTTGGCTGTTCACCACAGCTACCACGAGAGACCCCTGGCTTCCTGGACACTGTCTCACTAACCAATAGTGGTTGCCTGGGCCTGGTATAAGGTGTGCACATCATAGGTGTCCACAACATACCAGGCCAGCTTCCTACATTAAGCACTTCTGAATTGTTTTATACTTATTTTTGGCGTAAGTCTTCTGACAGCTTTTCTGTTCTCCACGTGGTCACATTAAACAAATATGAGCCCCAGAGGCTTTACAGAGGCTAAAGTAGAAGATATTAATGCCCTCTTCTGTGGTAGTGTGGTTGAGCAGAGCTTAGTGCTAAGCAGTTGTTGTTATACACACAGTTAGAAAATAAGGAACACACCCAATGACTAACTCCAGCCCAATGTTTTATGTATCAAGAAATATATATTGTTACTATATTTCTAGACCCAAAACCATCTTTGTTTCAGGTAAGTACAGTTTCAGGAATGTATCGCTTTTATGTATCAAATGCAGTTTGTTTAGAATTCACAGGTAAAACAGTTTTCAGGTAAGTGGCACATTTCAATATCAAAAGTTGACACTTAGTGCAATTTTCATTGAAGGCAATGCAGTCCTAGGGGTTAGAAAGTACATACACAATTTACAGGTAAGTACTGGACTTACAGGCCTAGTCTTCAAGGGTTTACAGTGACCACAGGGCAAAGTTTAGTAAGACACCAAGCATGCGACTGGGCTAGCTGGGTGCAGAAGTCAAAGTTGCTGCTGGGTGCCTTTTGGAATCCTATGGAGACTGAGGATGCACAAAAGAGAACCTTTTGCAGGTAAGTATCCGAGGGGTCGGGTCACGGTCCCAAGGGAGTTTAGATCAGCACCAGGGGTGGGTCGAGCTCCATAGGTAATCGCCAAGAGGCTGCAGGCTTCGTCTAGGAGGTCAGCTGAAGAAGGCAAACGGCTGGACAGGTAAGTTGAGGCTCCTCTGGAAGTCATTGGACTATCGCCTGGGTTTCCCAAGGCTAAGGGGCTGCGGGTGCAGGGGTACCTTTAGGTGGCTGGTATCTTCACCGGACCCTGTTGCAGTAAGCTGGTCCTCTGGATTCGGGCTGCAGTCGTCATTGTGGCCAGGAGGGGGTAAACCTGGGAAGGACTTAAGGAGAGAATCGGCTGGGGGACTCCCTCATCGGGTGGGCCACCTGGGCTCGGGCCGTGGTAGTCTGCAGAGTGGGCAGCACTCAGGAGTCCAGGGGACTTTGGAGTCCTTGTTGGATATTTCTTTGTGCACAGGGCTGCTGTCCTCTGGAGATTTGGTCTTTGGGAGGCAGGCGGTCCTCTGAGGAGGACCAGCCTTCTTGTAGCAGGACCCTCCTGTGCCCACTCACATGGGGGGCTGCGACATACCTAACCCTATTGGCAATCTTTCTTCCAAAACAAGATGGAGGATTCTGCTACGAGGGTTTCACCTCTGCTCTGAGCACCTTAGGGGTGGTCCCAGCTGGGGTGGACACTACTCCTGGTGTTTACTAATTTTCCTGCCGGACCTGCTGCCAAAGGTGAGGCTTGGTCTGGGAGTCTGGCATCTCCACTATCTGGAGTGCCTCAAGACAGCAGAACAAAAGGGAGGCTCACCGCCAAGTGTGTGAAGCACCTCCACACAGGGCAGGCTTTGTCCCGACTCCTGAGAGCACAAAGGCTCTCACCACATGGGGGTCAGAAACTTGTCTGGTGGTGGCAGGCTGGCATAGACCGGTCAGCCACACACTAGAGAAATGGATGAAATACAGGGGGCCTCTCTAAGATGTCCTCTGTGTATTTTTCAATACATCCAACACTGGCATCAGTGTGGGTTTATTGAACTGAGATTGATACCAAACTTCCCAGTCTTCAGTGGAGGGAGCTGTGGAGTTTGTAATGAGAAATGCCAAGCCCGTGTACTCAATATGGCTACAGTGCACTTAAAATGTCTAAAAATAGACTTGGACACTGTAGGGACATATTGCTCATGCAGCTATGCCTTCACCTGTGGTGTAGTGCACCCTGCCTTACGGCTGTAATGCCTGCTAGAGGGGTGACTTACCTATGCCACAGACAGTGGTTTGTGGGTATGGCACCCAGGGAGAGATGCTGTGTCGACTTTACCTTTTTCTCCCCACCATACTCATCTGATCTACAATGGCAGTGTGCGTGTGTTTTTGAGGGGGTCCCTTAGGGTGGCTGTAAGGAAATGCCTCCTTGGCATGGTTGCCCCCTGACTTTTTGCCTTTGCTGATGCTATGTTTACAATTGAAAGTGTGCTGAGGCCTGCTAACCAGGCCCCAGCACCAGTGTTCTTTCCCTAACCTGTACTTTTGTATCCACAATTGGCAGACCCTGGCATCCAGATAAGTCCCTTGTAACTGGTACTTCTAGTACCAAGGGCCCTGATGCCAAGGAAGGTCTCTAAGGGATGCAGCATGTCTTATGCCACCCTGGAGACCTCTCACTCAGCACAGACACACTGCTTGCCAGCTTGTGTGTGCTAGTGAGGACCAAACGAGTAAGTCGACATGGCACTCCCCTCAGGGTGCCATGCCAGCCTCTCACTGCCTATGCAGTATAGGTAAGACACCCCTCTAGCAGGCCTTACAGCCCTAAGGCAGGGTGCACTATACCATAGGTGAGGGTACCAGTGCATGAGCATGGTACCCCTACAGTGTCTAAACAAAACCTTAGACATTGTAAGTGCAGGGTAGCCATAAGAGTATATGGTCTGGGAGTCTGTCAAACACGAACTCCACAGCACCATAATGGCTACACTGAAAACTGGGAAGTTTGGTATCAAACTTCTCAGCACAATAAATGCACACTGATGCCAGTGTACATTTTATTGTAAAATACACCACAGAGGGCACCTTAGAGGTGCCCCCTGAAACTTAACCGACTGTCTGTGTAGGCTGACTAGTTCCAGCAGCCTGCCACACCAGAGACATGTTGCTGGCCCCATGGGGAGAGTGCCTTTGTCACTCTGAGGCCAGTAACAAAGCCTGCACTGGGTGGAGATGCTAACACCTCCCCCAGGCAGGAGCTGTGACACCTGGCGGTGAGCCTCAAAGGCTCACCCCTTTGTCACAGCCCAGCAGGGCACTCCAGCTTAGTGGAGTTGCCCGCCCCCTCCGGCCACGGCCCCCACTTTTGGCGGCAAGGCTGGAGGGAACAAAGAAAGCAACAAGGAGGAGTCACTGGCCAGTCAGGACAGCCCCTAAGGTGTCCTGAGCTGAGGTGACTCTGACTTTTAGAAATCCTCCATCTTGCAGATGGAGGATTCCCCCAATAGGGTTAGGATTGTGACCCCCTCCCCTTGGGAGGAGGCACAAAGAGGGTGTACCCACCCTCAGGGCTAGTAGCCATTGGCTACTAACCCCCCAGACCTAAACACGCCCTTAAATTTAGTATTTAAGGGCTACCCTGAACCCTAGAAAATTAGATTCCTGCAACTACAAGAAGAAGGACTGCCTAGCTGAAAAACCCCTGCAGAGGAAGACCAGAAGACGACAACTGCCTTGGCTCCAGAAACTCACCGGCCTGTCTCCTGCCTTCCAAAGATCCTGCTCCAGCGACGCCTTCCAAAGGGACCAGCGACCTCGACATCCTCTGAGGACTGCCCCTGCTTCGAAAAGACAAGAAACTCCCGAGGACAGCGGACCTGCTCCAAGAAAGGCTGCAACTTTGTTTCCAGCAGCTTTAAAGAACCCTGCAAGCTCCCCGCAAAAGGCGTGAGACTTGCAACACTGCACCCGGCGACCCCGACTCGGCTGGTGGCGATCCAACACCTCAGGAGGGACCCCAGGACTACTCTAAGACTGTGAGTACAAAAACCTGTCCCCCCTGAGCCCCCACAGCGCCGCCTGCAGAGGGAATCCCGAGGCTTCCCCTGACCGCGACTCTTTGAATCCTAAGTCCCGACACCTGGGAGAGACCCTGCACCCGCAGCCCCCAGGACCTGAAGGACCGGACTTTCACTGGAGGAGTGACCCCCAGGAGTCCCTCTCCCTTGCCCAAGTGGAGGTTTCCCCGAGGAACCCCCCCCTTGCCTGCCTGCAGCGCTGAAGAGATCCCTAGATCTCCCATTGACTTCCATTACAAACCCGACGCTTGTTTCTACACTGCACCCGGCCGCCCCCGCGCTGCTGAGGGTGAAATTTCTGTGTGGACTTGTGTCCCCCCCGGTGCCCTACAAAACCCCCCTGGTCTGCCCTCCGAAGACGCGGGTACTTACCTGCAAGCAGACCGGAACCGGGGCACCCCCTTCTCTCCATTCTAGCCTATGTGTTTTGGGCACCACTTTGAACTCTGCACCTGACCGGCCCTGAGCTGCTGGTGTGGTGACTTTGGGGTTGCTCTGAACCCCCAACGGTGGGCTACCTTGGACCAAGAACTGAACCCTGTAAGTGTCTTACTTACCTGGTAACACTAACAAATACTTACCTCCCCTAGGAACTGTGAAAATTGCACTAAGTGTCCACTTTTAAAACAGCTATTTGTGAATAACTTGAAAAGTATACATGCAATTTTGATGATTTGAAGTTCCTAAAGTACTTACCTGCAATACCTTTCGAATGAGCTATTACATGTAGAATTTGAACCTGTGGTTCTTAAAATAAACTAAGAAAAGATATTTTTCTATACAAAAACCTATTGGCTGGATTTGTCTCTGAGTGTGTGTACCTCATTTATTGTCTATGTGTATGTACAACAAATGCTTAACACTACTCCTTGGATAAGCCTACTGCTCGACCACACTACCACAAAATAGAGCATTAGTATTATCTATTTTTACCACTATTTTACCTCTAAGGGGAACCCTTGGACTCTGTGCATGCCATTCCTTACTTTGAAATAGCACATACAGAGCCAACTTCCTACATTGGTGGATCAGCGGTGGGGTACAAGACTTTGCATTTGCTGGACTACTCAGCCAATACCTGATCACACGACAAATTCCAAAATTGTCATTAGAAATTGATTTTTGCAATTTGAAAAGTTTTCTAAATTCTTAAAAGACCTGCTAGGGCCTTGTGTTAGATCCTGTTTAGCATTTCTTTTAGAGTTTAAAAGTTTGGTAAAAGTTTGAATTAGATTGTAGAACCAGTTGTAGATTCTTAAAAAAGTATTCCAACTTTTAGAAGCAAAATGTCTAGCACAGATGTGAATGTGGTGGAACTCGACACCACACCTTACCTCCATCTACAGATGAGAGAGCTAAGGTCACTCTGTAAACTAAAGAAAATAGCAATGGGCCCCAAACCTACCAAAGTACAGCTCCAGGAGCTTTTGGCAGAGTTTGAAAAGGCCAACCCCTCTGAGGATGGCAACTCAGAGGATGAAGATAGTGACTTGGAGGGAAATTCCCCCCCTCCAGTCCTACTTAGGGAGAGCAGGGCTTCTCAAGCCCTGACTCCACAAATAATAGTCAGAGATGCTGGTTCCCTCACAGGAGGGACCAACAACTCTGAAATCACTGAGGATAACTCCAGTGAAGAGGACATCCAGTTAGCCAGGATGGCCAAAAGATTGGCTTTGGAAAGACAGATCCTAGCCATAGAGAGGGAAAGACAAGAGATGGGCCTAGGACCCATCAATGGTGGCAGCAACATAAATAGGGTCAGAGATTCTCCTGACATGTTGAAAATCCCCAAAGGGATTGTAACTAAATATGAAGATGGTGATGACATCACCAAATGGTTCACAGCTTTTGAGAGGGCTTGTGTAACCAGAAAAGTGAACAGATCTCACTGGGGTGCTCTCCTTTGGGAAATGTTCACAGGAAAGTGTAGGGATAGACTCCTCACACTCTCTGGACAAGATGCAGAATCTTATGACCTCATGAAGGGTACCCTGATTGAGGGCTTTGGATTCTCCACTGAGGAGTACAGGATTAGGTTCAGGGGGGCTCAAAAATCCTCGAGCCAGACCTGGGTTGACTTTGTTGACTACTCAGTGAAAACACTAGATGGTTGGATTCAAGGCAGTGGTGTAAGTAATTATGATGGGCTGTACAATTTATTTGTGAAAGAACACCTGTTAAGTAATTGTTTCAATGATAAACTGCATCAGCATCTGGTAGACCTAGGACCAATTTCTCCCCAAGAATTGGGAAAGAAGGCGGACCATTGGGTCAAGACAAGGGTGTCCAAGACTTCAACAGGGGGTGACCAAAAGAAAGGGGTCACGAAGACTCCCCAGCAGAAGGGTGATGAGACAACCAAAACTAAAAATAGTAAAGAGTCTTCCACAGGCCCCCAAAAACCTGCACAGGAGGGTGGGCCCAGAGCCTCTTCACAAAACAATGGGTACAAGGGTAAAAACTTTGATCCCAAAAAGGCCTGGTGTCATAGCTGTAAACAGCATGGACACCAAACTGGAGACAAGACCTGTCCCAAGAAAGGTTCCACTCCAAACTCCCATCCAGGTAACACTGGTATGGCTAGTCTCCAAGTGGGATCAACAGTGTGCCCAGAGCAAATCAGGGTCCACACTGAAGCTACTCTAGTTTCTGAGGGTGGGGTGGATTTAGCCACACTAGCTGTCTGGCCGCCTAACATGCAAAAATACAGACAGCAACTCTTAATTAATGGGACTAGAATAGAGGGCCTGAGGGATACAGGTGCCAGTGTCACCATGGTGACAGAGAAACTGGTTTCCCCTGGCCAATACCTGACTGGAAAAACTTACACAGTCACCAACGCTGACAATCAGAGAAAAGTACATCCCATGGCAATGGTTACTTTAGAATGGGGAGGGGTCAATGGCCTGAAGCAGGTGGTGGTCTCCTCAAATATCCCAGTGGACTGTCTGCTTGGAAATGACCTGGAGTCCTCAGCATGGGCTGAGGTAGAGCTAAAAACCCATGCAGCAATGCTGGGTATCCCTGAACTGGTGTGTGTGAAAACAAGAGCACAATGCAAGGCACAGGGTGAAAAAGTAGAGCTGGAGTCTGGAAAAATGGCCCAGCCTACCAAGAGAACAGGAAAGTCAGTTGGGAAACCAACTGCAACACAGCAAAAGAAAGGGAACCTCTCTTCTCAGGAAGAAGTTCTGCCCTCTGAGGGAACTGAGCCTTTGGAGCTTGAACCTTATCAGGTTGAGCTCTTAGGCCCAGGGGGACCCTCAAGGGAGGAGCTGTGTAAGGGACAAGAAACCTGTCCCTCTCTTGAAGGCCTTAGGCAGCAAGCTGCTGAAGAGTCCAAAGGCAAGAAAAATGGAACACATAGGGTCTATTGGGAAGATGGGCTCCTGTACACTGAGGCCAGAGACCCCAAACCTGGTGCCACTAGGAGAGTGGTAGTGCCTCAGCTGTTCAGAGAGTTCATCCTAACATTGGCCCATGACATTCCCCTTGCTGGACATTTGGGACAAACCAAGACGTGGGAGAGGTTAGTCAACCACTTCTACTGGCCCAATATGTCCAACATGGTTAAGGAGTTTTGCCTCTCCTGCCCCACCTGTCAAGCCAGTGGTAAGACAGGTGGGCATCCAAAGGCCCCCCTCATTCCACTTCCTGTGGTGGGGGTGCCCTTTGAAAGAGTGGGTGTGGACATAGTTGGTCCACTGGAACCTCCCACAGCCTCAGGAAATATGTATATCCTGGTAGTAGTGGATCATGCTACCAGGTATCCTGAAGCTATTCCCCTTAGGTCGACTACTGCCCCTGCAGTAGCCAAGGCCCTCATTGGTATCTTTACCAGAGTGGGTTTCCCTAAGGAGGTGGTGTCTGACAGAGGTACCAACTTCATGTCAGCATACCTAAAGCACATGTGGAATGAGTGTGGAGTGACTTATAAATTCACTACACCTTACCATCCACAAACTAATGGCTTAGTTGAGAGATTCAACAAGACATTAAAGGGCATGATCATGGGGCTCCCAGAAAAACTCAAAAGGAGATGGGATGTCCTCCTGCCATGTCTGCTTTTCGCTTACAGGGAGGTACCACAGAAGGGAGTAGGGTTCTCACCCTTTGAACTTCTGTTTGGTCATCCTGTAAGGGGACCACTTGCCCTTGTTAAAGAAGGCTGGGAGAGACCTCTCCATGAGCCTAAACAGGACATAGTGGACTATGTACTTGGCCTTCGCTCTAGAATGGCAGAGTACATGGAAAAGGCAACCAAAAACCTTGAGGCCAGCCAACAACTCCAGAAGTTTTGGTATGACCAAAAGGCTGCACTGGTTGAGTTCCAACCAGGGCAGAAAGTCTGGGTTCTGGAGCCTGTGGCTCCCAGGGCACTCCAGGACAAATGGAGTGGCCCTTACCCAGTGCTAGAGAGGAAGAGTCAGGTCACCTACCTGGTGGACCTGGGCACAAGCAGGAGCCCCAAGAGGGTAATCCATGTGAACCGCCTTAAGCTCTTCCATGACAGGGCTGATGTGAATCTGTTGATGGTAACAGATGAGGATCAGGAGGCAGAGAGTGAACCTCTCCCTGATCTTCTGTCATCAGACCCAAAAGATGGCACAGTAGATGGAGTGATCTACTCAGACATCCTCTCTGGCCAACAGCAGGCTGATTGTAGGAGAGTCCTACAACAGTTTCCTGAGCTTTTCTCCCTAACCCCTGGTCAGACACACCTGTGTACCCATGATGTGGACACAGGAGACAGCATGCCTGTCAAAAACAAAATCTTCAGACAGTCTGACCATGTTAAGGAAAGCATCAAGGTGGAAGTCCACAAGATGCTGGAATTGGGAGTAATTGAGCGCTCTGACAGCCCCTGGGCTAGCCCAGTGGTCTTAGTCCCCAAACCTCACACCAAAGATGGAAAGAAAGAGATGAGGTTTTGTGTGGACTACAGAGGGCTCAACTCTGTCACCAAGACAGATGCCCATCCAATTCCAAGAGCTGATGAGCTCATTGATAAGTTAGGTGCTGCCAAATTTCTAAGTACCTTTGACTTGACAGCAGGGTACTGGCAAATAAAAATGGCGCCTGGAGCAAAAGAAAAGACAGCATTCTCCACACCTGATGGGCATTATCAGTTTACTGTTATGCCCTTTGGTTTAAAGAATGCCCCTGCCACCTTCCAAAGGTTGGTGAATCAAGTCCTTGCTGGCTTGGAGTCCTTTAGCACAGCTTATCTTGATGATATTGCTGTCTTTAGCTCCACCTGGCAGGATCACCTGGTCCACCTGAAGAAGGTTTTGAAGGCTCTGCAATCTGCAGGCCTCTCTATCAAGGCATCCAAATGCCAGATAGGGCAGGGAACTGTGGTTTACTTGGGCCACCTTGTAGGTGGAGGCCAAGTTCAGCCACTCCAACCCAAGATCCAGACCATTCTGGACTGGGTAGCTCCAAAAACCCAGACTCAAGTCAGGGCATTCCTTGGCTTGACTGGGTACTACAGGAGGTTTGTGAAGGGATATGGATCCATTGTGACAGCCCTCACTGAGCTCACCTCCAAGAAAATGCCCAAGAAAGTGAACTGGACTGTGGACTGCCAACAGGCCTTTGACACCCTGAAACAAGCAATGTGCTCAGCACCAGTTCTCAAAGCTCCAGATTATTCTAAGCAGTTCATTGTGCAGACTGATGCCTCTGAACATGGGATAGGGGCAGTTTTGTCCCAAACAAATGATGATGGCCTTGACCAGCCTGTTGCTTTCATTAGCAGGAGGTTACTCCCCAGGGAGCAGCGTTGGAGTGCCATTGAGAGGGAGGCCTTTGCTGTGGTTTGGTCCCTGAAGAAGCTGAGACCATACCTCTTTGGGACTCACTTCCTAGTTCAAACTGACCACAGACCTCTCAAATGGCTGATGCAAATGAAAGGTGAAAATCCTAAACTGTTGAGGTGGTCCATCTCCCTACAGGGAATGGACTTTATAGTGGAACACAGACCTGGGACTGCCCATGCCAATGCAGATGGCCTTTCCAGGTTCTTCCACTTAGAAAATGAAGACTCTCTTGGGAAAGGTTAGTCTCATCCTCTTTCGTTTGGGGGGGGGTTGTGTAAGGAAATGCCTCCTTGGCATGGTTGCCCCCTGACTTTTTGCCTTTGCTGATGCTATGTTTACAATTGAAAGTGTGCTGAGGCCTGCTAACCAGGCCCCAGCACCAGTGTTCTTTCCCTAACCTGTACTTTTGTATCCACAATTGGCAGACCCTGGCATCCAGATAAGTCCCTTGTAACTGGTACTTCTAGTACCAAGGGCCCTGATGCCAAGGAAGGTCTCTAAGGGATGCAGCATGTCTTATGCCACCCTGGAGACCTCTCACTCAGCACAGACACACTGCTTGCCAGCTTGTGTGTGCTAGTGAGGACCAAACGAGTAAGTCGACATGGCACTCCCCTCAGGGTGCCATGCCAGCCTCTCACTGCCTATGCAGTATAGGTAAGACACCCCTCTAGCAGGCCTTACAGCCCTAAGGCAGGGTGCACTATACCATAGGTGAGGGTACCAGTGCATGAGCATGGTACCCCTACAGTGTCTAAACAAAACCTTAGACATTGTAAGTGCAGGGTAGCCATAAGAGTATATGGTCTGGGAGTCTGTCAAACACGAACTCCACAGCACCATAATGGCTACACTGAAAACTGGGAAGTTTGGTATCAAACTTCTCAGCACAATAAATGCACACTGATGCCAGTGTACATTTTATTGTAAAATACACCACAGAGGGCACCTTAGAGGTGCCCCCTGAAACTTAACCGACTGTCTGTGTAGGCTGACTAGTTCCAGCAGCCTGCCACACCAGAGACATGTTGCTGGCCCCATGGGGAGAGTGCCTTTGTCACTCTGAGGCCAGTAACAAAGCCTGCACTGGGTGGAGATGCTAACACCTCCCCCAGGCAGGAGCTGTGACACCTGGCGGTGAGCCTCAAAGGCTCACCCCTTTGTCACAGCCCAGCAGGGCACTCCAGCTTAGTGGAGTTGCCCGCCCCCTCCGGCCACGGCCCCCACTTTTGGCGGCAAGGCTGGAGGGAACAAAGAAAGCAACAAGGAGGAGTCACTGGCCAGTCAGGACAGCCCCTAAGGTGTCCTGAGCTGAGGTGACTCTGACTTTTAGAAATCCTCCATCTTGCAGATGGAGGATTCCCCCAATAGGGTTAGGATTGTGACCCCCTCCCCTTGGGAGGAGGCACAAAGAGGGTGTACCCACCCTCAGGGCTAGTAGCCATTGGCTACTAACCCCCCAGACCTAAACACGCCCTTAAATTTAGTATTTAAGGGCTACCCTGAACCCTAGAAAATTAGATTCCTGCAACTACAAGAAGAAGGACTGCCTAGCTGAAAAACCCCTGCAGAGGAAGACCAGAAGACGACAACTGCCTTGGCTCCAGAAACTCACCGGCCTGTCTCCTGCCTTCCAAAGATCCTGCTCCAGCGACGCCTTCCAAAGGGACCAGCGACCTCGACATCCTCTGAGGACTGCCCCTGCTTCGAAAAGACAAGAAACTCCCGAGGACAGCGGACCTGCTCCAAGAAAGGCTGCAACTTTGTTTCCAGCAGCTTTAAAGAACCCTGCAAGCTCCCCGCAAAAGGCGTGAGACTTGCAACACTGCACCCGGCGACCCCGACTCGGCTGGTGGCGATCCAACACCTCAGGAGGGACCCCAGGACTACTCTAAGACTGTGAGTACAAAAACCTGTCCCCCCTGAGCCCCCACAGCGCCGCCTGCAGAGGGAATCCCGAGGCTTCCCCTGACCGCGACTCTTTGAATCCTAAGTCCCGACACCTGGGAGAGACCCTGCACCCGCAGCCCCCAGGACCTGAAGGACCGGACTTTCACTGGAGGAGTGACCCCCAGGAGTCCCTCTCCCTTGCCCAAGTGGAGGTTTCCCCGAGGAACCCCCCCCTTGCCTGCCTGCAGCGCTGAAGAGATCCCTAGATCTCCCATTGACTTCCATTACAAACCCGACGCTTGTTTCTACACTGCACCCGGCCGCCCCCGCGCTGCTGAGGGTGAAATTTCTGTGTGGACTTGTGTCCCCCCCGGTGCCCTACAAAACCCCCCTGGTCTGCCCTCCGAAGACGCGGGTACTTACCTGCAAGCAGACCGGAACCGGGGCACCCCCTTCTCTCCATTCTAGCCTATGTGTTTTGGGCACCACTTTGAACTCTGCACCTGACCGGCCCTGAGCTGCTGGTGTGGTGACTTTGGGGTTGCTCTGAACCCCCAACGGTGGGCTACCTTGGACCAAGAACTGAACCCTGTAAGTGTCTTACTTACCTGGTAACACTAACAAATACTTACCTCCCCTAGGAACTGTGAAAATTGCACTAAGTGTCCACTTTTAAAACAGCTATTTGTGAATAACTTGAAAAGTATACATGCAATTTTGATGATTTGAAGTTCCTAAAGTACTTACCTGCAATACCTTTCGAATGAGCTATTACATGTAGAATTTGAACCTGTGGTTCTTAAAATAAACTAAGAAAAGATATTTTTCTATACAAAAACCTATTGGCTGGATTTGTCTCTGAGTGTGTGTACCTCATTTATTGTCTATGTGTATGTACAACAAATGCTTAACACTACTCCTTGGATAAGCCTACTGCTCGACCACACTACCACAAAATAGAGCATTAGTATTATCTATTTTTACCACTATTTTACCTCTAAGGGGAACCCTTGGACTCTGTGCATGCCATTCCTTACTTTGAAATAGCACATACAGAGCCAACTTCCTACAGTGGCACATTACATGCTGCAGCCCTTAGGGACCCTCTCTGGCCTCAGGGCCTTTGGTACCACTGGTACCTTGAACAAGTGACTTAGCTGTGTGCCAGAGCTGTGCCGACTGGAAGCAATTGTGTTCCAAATCCGTTTACTTCACAGGTTCATCTAAAGATCTTTGTCCTTTAGCATCCCTGTTGACTAGTTACTTAGTTTGTCAGTCTACCACAGCTAACTTATTGGGACATTGGCCAAACATTGGACGAACTAGTCTTTGTGAACTTCAGTCATTAGTAACATTCAGAAGTTACTGGTTCCTTTTGGCCCCTGGTGTTGCCACCTCAGAGCTCCTAATGTCTTAAGTCGTAAAATAATTGGAGTCAAATTCAGCCAGTAGGGGAGCTGTCCTGGGAAGGTTTCACTATTTGTCTCTTCCATATGCTCCCTAGCATTGCAGTTCAGGTCAGATTCATAGTAGTAATGCCCTGTTGAAATTTGAAGGTAAGCAATAGATTGCTTCTGGATGCAACTATGGTCCTGTGACTTCTCTCTTTAAATGATTGCATCTAAACTTCAGTGTGATAAATGTTAAGATATGGTATCTTTTGCCCTAATAGGGAATGGCCAAATCCTGTATTACTGAAGCAACCAGAAGACAGCAATCTAAACCTGCCTGTGTGGGACCCAAGGGTAGGTTTGTGTCTAAAGGCGTGGATTTTTTTTTTTTTAAATAATTTTTTTTCTCCAAGTAGGCAACCTTTGAATTGAACACTTAAAATTTTCATTGGCTTAGGTGAACCCAAGTGACCGATATCATCTCATGCCAATCATCACTCCGGCTTACCCTCAACAGAATTCCACTTACAATGCTTCCACTTCAACACGAGCCATCATGGTGGAGGAGTTTAAGAATGGTAAGCATTTCATTTTCAGAAATGTGAAGGCAAACCATGCCTGTGTCCTTTGTACGAACCAGAACTTTTAAATACAACATTTTGCAACAAGAATAATCACCTGTGACTCAAAGCATGCTTATTTTGACTAAGGAAAACTGGTTTTGTTCAACTCTGTGTACTTCAATACATGTACTCTTGAAAGAGCTTCTGCAATCTCTACTTTGAATAGCTGTTCCAGGACACAGACGTAGTTGGCATCTAGGGTATTTACCCTACACCCATTGAATGTGCCACTCAAGATTTCTAAATTTGTATTCACAGTATTTGTGTACCTTTTGTAAACTTCCAAAAGTAAAACCTCTGCCCTCCTGTTTTACAAAGGTCTTGCTGTCACTGATGAAATTCTTCTCGGCAAAGCTGACTGGTCAAAACTGTTTGAAACGCCAAACTTCTTTCAAAAGTACAAGTAAGTATGCATTTATTGACTTGGTTTAGAAGGTTATTTCAAGTTTAAAGAATGTTTGATTGCTGTTCAGAAATGGAAATATTGTAGCACTTGTCATTTTTGCAGTTGACTAAATAAATGCAGTGAGCTGGAGTGATTGATGGCCTGCCATGGCCGCCTTCATGTTGGATGAAAGAGGTACTACTGTTCACCACTTATGTCATTTTGAGTTGCTGCAAAACACAATCCTTGAACACTTTAAGTCTTGCGGATTTTAATGTTTGGTACAATATCATGTGATTGAAATGAGGTGTTACTATTCTGTTCTATTACATTAAATGTTTCAACATGACCTCCACACCTTTTACCATTTTCGGAAAGGGACCCGTCTGTTGGATCTTTCATGACCTCTGTCTATGCCAGTGGGTAATACTTCATATTGATTTATTGTTACCTAACTCGTGAATGTGTCTGACTGGTAAAGAGTTGTTTGTTTATTTTCATAGAATTACTGGTTAATTTGGGGATAGGTTTGGTATTGACAAGATCCCAAAATACTTACTTTCCTTGGGTGTGCCAATACGTCACATTGATGCATGTGGAATGTTCCTGCTGAGGGGAAATATGCGCACATTTACATCTGTTTTTTGCCATGGAGGAGCTCCTTCCCATACACCCCATTAAATATTGGGTGCTCCTCTTCAATCCAGCTTTGGTAACACTTCTCTTAGAAGGAAATGAGTGTTCTGCCCACACTGGAAAACTTACTGAGCTAAATAAATACCAACAAATATACATGTTCTATAGTTGAGCTATTTTTGAATGTGTAACCAAGCAGAAATACATTTGTATTCGATGATGAATGCTAAATGGTACCATTATTTGCAAACTAATTATGGGAGGTATAGTTTCAATATGGTAATGACATTGCTAAAAAGTTTGTGCAACTTTTAAATGGGGTACCCACTGTGGTTGCTGGCTTGTAAACGGGTGTTCAAATATAATGGTGCTTGTATCCTGTGCTATCTTGACGGCTGTGATTAAAAATATATCATTTGCCTTGCGGGATGATTCCTGTTTCCTAAATCTCCAAAGGATTGATGGGCTCAGTCTGGTTGCTCACTGTTGGCACAGACCTGTGTAAAGGACCCATTTTCCCCCCTAAGACGTCTTGCCGGCTTAAATAACCCAATTTGGTTTTGATGGTGTTGACGTTAAATGCTGGATGAATATAGTGTTTCTGTAGGGTTGCAACGTGTTAACTAGCTTTCTTTTTTCATAGGCATTACATAGTTTTAACAGCAAGTGCCTCTACGGAGGTTCTCCACTTAGAATGGTGAGTATGCTTTTTGTTTTCAAAGTTAATATTGTGAAATATATGTTTGTACGTTTTAGGTTATTCTTGCTATGGGATGATCTAAGATTTCTGTTAATTGCTATTGTGTCATTGGGAAATGTGGAAGGGGGGCAAAGGAGTAGAGGTGGAAGAACACCCAACTCTGATTCATGTGCGGTTTGCATTACATTTTCACAGGAAACGGTTGAATACCAGAAAAAATCATTTTGAAGAATTTCAGGAGTAGGTTTGTACCTGCTTCTAACAAATTTGAGTCACAAACCATTGCAGGGAGGTCAAACAAACACTTAACATTTAGGTTTTAATTCTGTCCTCCAGGGCGCTAGATCAAAAGTGACCTTTATTTTAGCTGAAAGAATTTCTGGAAGCATGTGTTCCACATTTAATCATTATTCTCTGTAGTGTGAAGGATATGTTATCAGTCACTGTGTCTTCAGCCTCTAGCATATCCTATAATAAAGATTAAGTCCTTTTTATTACACAGTAGTGTTAAATAATACACAAATCTGACACAGATGCAGTCTTTAAGGCCTCCCCAAATCATGTGCACAATCAGTTCCTTTGGTTGGTTTTCAAGCTGCTTAGCCTGGTTGTCCGGTGATTATGTATTAGTTTGTGGCACTCTGTAGCATATCTGGCAATTTAGAGTCCTTCCTGCAGGTGAACCAGGCTGAGGGAGAGTAGCCCCAGGGCTGTTGAGTGAGCCAGGGACTGCAGCATTTAAGTGCACACAGTCCAAGTAGCCACAGGTGGACCAATGTTATAGTATGTCAGTTGCAGCCTTGATTAAGTGATTACACAGTACACTTACTGCCAGTAATTTGGTAGGATAGACAAGGGGGGGGGGGTTAGACTCTTCAGAGCTTGATTCACTCCCAGCTAGCTCTCATCAGTCCACTTTATGTGATATTCCCTCATCCCTGGAGACAAACTGGGCACTTCCTGCTTCAGGGCAACACAGACCCCCCGCCCCCCCCCCCCCTCCCCCCAAAATCCCTCCCTCTCAGCAGCAGGGAGGCTTATAGAACCTACAGCCCAGTCTGCTCTTCAGCCGAAAGATCAGACTTCATGTGATGTTCTTTCACCTCTGGAAAGACTGGATTTCAGGCAGACACCAGCGCTATTCAGAGCAATCCTCTGAGTACTCTACTTACTACTCCCTTCCGTGATATAGGAGGACTTAGATCTTCACAAGGTTTAGTGGTTTGGGTCCCACTTTTGGACGCATTTTCTTGGCTGGGTTCGCAGTCTGCGTTCAGTCTTAAACTTTAGAATCTATTTAGGGTTGGTTCTCCTTTCAAGTGTTCTTTTCTTGGAATTACCCAGACACAGCCATGGGCTACTGTGCAGCTTCTTGCAGCAGGTAGCCTATGGCATTTCTCCAAACTGGAGATCCATAACACTAGAACAAAGAAGTAAGGTTTCTGCAACTGGCTGTCATCAGACTATTAAGACAGTATACCGAGATAGACAAAAGGGCAGGCCTGAATTAGAAATGTCTTCAGCTTACACAGCAAGTTGCAGTCACCCTTTCCCTCTAGCATCTACTGTATGAAATGTTGTGAGGACCTCTTGGTCCCGTTTTTCATTCCCCCTGTTTTAGTTTCATTTAACTTCATTTTACATTTCATATTTTATATTTGTTTTAGTAAGGCTGCATTTATCAATCACTCTTCACATATTTTATCTGCTTGCTTTTATTCTAGGAATATAGAAAACAGGCTACTTTTTTTTAGCTAGTCTTTGCACAGCATGTAATCAGTACTTTTTGTCCAAGGCTAAGAACACTACCACGATATGCTAGTTTGTGTTGCCCATTCAGGTGACCGCTTCTAACACCTAAACACAGCATCCCATCAGGACTGCACTTCCAGTACAGTATGGTTTTATTATTAAAGTGATGCACTGACCCGGGAGAGGCAGAGGGCATTCCAGCCACGACCGTCCTGGGATGAATGCCGTTTGACGTTCTGTTCTGCTGGTGCCAATCTGCCAGGTGCCAATCTGCCAGCCCCCAAGAGGATTGCCACTTACACCGCAGGCAACTCTGACACGGTCTTCAGGAATGGGGCTGAGGCTAATCTGCTAGTTCGGGCCTGACAGATGGGTACACCTGCTATGCCCTCAAGTATAGTCTTTGGGTTGGTTAGGAACTTCTGGAACCTCTAGAACATCTAGAATCACTTTCACCATGGTTGGATTGTTTTTCATCTTTATCATGTTTATAATGCTGATTACTTTGTTTCATCTGCCTAATTATTGCAGCCCATTCGCCTTATGCCAGATTGCAATTGTTTCAATATTGAAATTTATCTCATGTCTGTGTCTCACCTTGGCATGCATTAGTAATACAACAAAAGGGTAAGTTCTGTTCCCACGACTTCCCTGGGGAGTCAGTGTCATTTTCAGTTAGCCACAATCACCTTCCACCCTGCTTGGTTGAGGCTTCAGGTGAGGCACTGAGCTAGACAGGAATTCGGCTAACAGATTGACGGAGTGGACGGAGTCTTCCACATTCTGAAGTTTTGTTGTCCTAATACACAGTCCTGTTGTAAGCTTATAGCAGAAATTGCTCAGTAACAATCAACAAGTAAACAAAGGTCCCCATGGAGTTTCAAAAGATTGCCCTGTCTTCATCCTCCTCACATCAGTGTATGGATTGCTGTAGTTTCAAGCCACAAGAATGCAGGCAATACTCTTCCAATGTCTGGAGAAGCTGTCCTCTTCCTATATTGTGTGCTGTGCCAGGCATATTGAAAAAGAACCCCTCATGCTTCAGCACTCGGGCTTCCTCACACACACAGCTGTATCACTGTACATGTGCTACACACACTAAACATGTGCATGAGCTCAACATATATACAGGATATCTACGTGAGGGTCTGAGGCATACAAGTAACTGCAGTACCTGGTCACAGTACTGGTCCATGACCTCTGATAGTTGGGGACAGGCCTAGGCCTCTGTGCACATGCTTAAGTAAACATGCCAAGGCCAAAATAAGTCTGTTTACTAGTTATTTATGCAGTTGTCGTTTTGAGCAGTAGTCATTCCCCCTCCCCTTGTTTGGGGATTTTACAAACTGGTCTGCACGTCTGGCTTAAATGACTGTGCAATAAAAATACAGCCGGAAGTTACTGATTCTCAACCCTATGCTGCTACAGCCGTCCGTTTTATTTCCAATGAAGGATTCCCGCTAGTAATAGAGTGGCAAGACTAGAACAAATCATTAGTATAATAAACATTCAAGCTGTTGGACCTTCTCTTGGAGATGCATAGCATGCCTCGTATATTCCTTCTTGCCTGCATCTCAGTTCTTTTCTGCTGACCGTGTAAGATTACATCCTATACTGTGGTGCCAATAAGCCCAGCCATTGTTTATTTATATTTTTGCAATGTTTTTGGTTGTAAATCTAGGTAGTCTGTCTCTGATGCCTAAGATGATATATACCTGGAGTGACCACTCTAAAGGGGACTGCAACTGTTGTAAGAAAGATCTATACTGGGTAAAGTTCAGGACTGATGCACTCCATGTCACCACTGTTGGTAATTATTCCTTCAATAGCAGAAGATCGATTTTACTCAGTTTTTACCACTGAAGGGGAGAAATTACTGATTTCCCCCTCCCCCCCTACTGAAGGTAGTTGAGTATTGATACCGCAACATTACTTGCATTCTAGAAACTGAGTGCAATTTGCTAGTGCTGTGTGTGAAGAGACTGTGGTAGGGGGCTAGTCATGTTGGCAAACGTCGCATGAATGCCAGAAACTAGTAACTGCAGGGCATTTGATCTAGTTCGGACACACTACATATATAGGTGGGCAACTTGATATATTTTAATATTTCTTTCAGAAGTTACATGGCTGGATATTGTGTGATTTCTGCATGTCTAAATTATCTCAATCTGTGTATGTAAATAATTGACTACTTGACATCTACCATCAAACTTAGTCATTGTCTTTTTAGGATTGGTCTGGTGGAATCCAAAATTCGAGTTCTGGTTGGGAATTTGGAGAGGAATGATTTCATTACTCTTGCGCACATAAATCCACAGTCCTTTCCGGTCACTAAGGATACTGGAGGCAGGTAGGTTGAAGACTTTTTTTCCCCTCATATTCAGATACACAGGCAAGGGATCAAGTACCCTTAATTCCAACTGCTATTCCTAAATTAATTTGCTGACTGTTGCAAGTACAAAACTTTACTGTTCTGTGGTTCATCCAATGAAAACCTTATTTCCAAATAACCGTGCTTAACATAAAGATATGACTGGCATTTGATTAAGGTAGGCAGATGGTATTGCAGATAGCACTTTGGTTTGTGGGTGTTAATGGTTTGACCTGATTTGGAATTCCGAATGACAGTTGCTCGCATTCTGAAACTGTCTTGGCTGTTTGTGAAGTTTGCAAAAGTGTGCGCTTAAATCTGGTGAGGCAAACCTTTTACCTCTCTAGTGCTACCATTAGTGTTGAACACCATCCTCCCTCCAAAATGAAAAGATTGTGATTAGAGAGTTGTTGTTATATTTACTTTGCGACTCACAAGGGTGTTAGGGGCGGGGGGAGAATGGCCATTGTCTTTGATTATGTGACTGAGATATTGTGACATAAAGAAGCTTTGCCTTCTGTGTGTGTGTGTGTGTGTGTGTGTGTGTGTGTGTGTGTGTGTGTGTGTGTGTACATATATATATGTGTTCGATGGCATGTGTAGCTGCAGATACACATGCTTTGCACATCCCGCCATCTAGTGTTGGGCTTGGAGTGTTACAAGTTGTTTTTCTTCAAAGAAGTCTTTTCGAGTCACGAGATCGAGGGACTCCTCCCCTTTCGGCTCCATTGCGCATGGGCGTCGACTCCATCTTTGTTTTTTTTCTGCCATCGAGTTCGGACGTGTTCCTTTTTGCTCCGTGTTTCAGTTCGGAAAGTTAGTTAGAATCTCGGAAAATTCGACGGTATTGTTTGCGCTCGGTATAAGGTTAGTTACTACAGATCGACACAGACTTTTGAAGACCTCCGGTGGCCCTTTGGGGTTTTTTACATCCCCCGTCGGGGCCTGGTCGACCCGGCCACGTGTCTCTTCAAGGCTGATGGAACGGACCCCATTCCGCTTCTGCCCAAAATGTCACAACAAGTATCCGTATACAGATCAGCACCTGGTCTGTAACTTGTGTTTGTCTCCAGAACACAAAGAAGATACTTGTGAAGCCTGTCGAGCGTTTCGGTCGAGGAAAACATTAAGAGACCGAAGAGCGAGAAGACTGCAAATGGCGTCGGCGCCGACAGGACAAAGGCATTTGGAGGAGGAAGAAGAAACCTTCTCCATCCAGGAGTCGGACTCTGACTCGCTCGAGCCCGAAGAAACGCCTAAAACCGTGAGTAAGACGTCAAAACATAAAACTCACGAAAAGACCACAAAAGCCCAGGGGACGCCACCGCCAACAGGCCATGGCTTAACACGTAAAATAGGTGACCGATCATCGGCACCGAAAAAGGGCACGCTTGTGTCGAAGTCATCCGACTCCGGTCGAGATACCGGCACACAGCAATCTCGAGCCCGAGACAGCGGCTCCGAGCAAGTTCGGCACCGAGACAGCGGCACCGAAATGGGTCGGCACCGAGAGACCATGACGCCGAAAATGAAAAGTCTCGTCTGAGCCGAAAAAGGCTACCGAAAAGGTTTCCATTCCGAAACATCCAGCCTCGGAACCGAAATCAGGTTCCTACACAGAGGAACAGGGATTGTCCTCCCAAATGCAAGGACATAAGTTCGGACAAGAACTAGAATCAATGGAGCCAGACTACACTCAAAGGAGGCTCCACATTCAAAAGGACACAGGGAAGATAAGCACTCTTCCACCAATTAAAATGAAAAGGAGACTTGCCTTTCAAGAAAAGGACATGCAGCCACAGGCAAAGGCGGCAAGACAAACAACTCCACCACCATCTCCACCACCATCAATGCACACATCACCGGTAGTCACTCCACCACTGATGCAATCCCCAATGCATACTGCAATGAGTCAGGACGATCCCGACGCATGGGACCTTTATGATGCGCCAGTATCGGATAACAGCCCAGACTGTTACCCAGCGAGACCGTCCCCACCTGAGGACAGTACATCCTACACGCAGGTCGTCTCAAGGGCAGCGGCATTTCATAATGTCACCTTGCATGCAGAACCAATTGAGGATGACTTTGTTTAATACACTATCCTCCACTCATAGCCAATACCAGAGCTTACCTATGCTACCTGGAATGCTAAAACACTCCAAATAGGTGTTTCAGGAGCCTGTGAAGGGCAGGGCCATAACTCCAAGGGTGGAGAAAAAGTACAAGCCACCGCCTACAGACCCTGTGTATATCACACAGCAATTAACACCAGACTCTGTGGTAGTAGGGGCAGCTCGCAAGAGAGCAAACTCTCACACCTCGGGAGACGCACCACCTCCAGACAATGAAAGTCGCAAATTTGACGCTGCTGGGAAAAGGGTTGCAGCACAAGCAACAAACCAATGGCGAATTGCCAACTCACAAGCACTTCTGGCAAGATATGATAGGGCTCATTGGGACGAGATGCAGCATTTCATAGAACACTTACCCAAAGAGTTCCAGAAAAGGGCACAACAAGTAGTGGAGGAAGGACAAAGTATCTCAAATCAGATACGGTCAGCAATGGATGCAGCAGATACAGCTGCAAGGACAGTAAATACTGCAGTAACAATAAGGAGACACGCATGGTTGCGTACGTCAGGATTCAAGCCGGAAATACAACAAGCCGTGCTGAATATGACCTTTAATGGACAGCAGTTGTTTGGGCCAGAGGTGGACACTGCTATAGAAAAACTTTAAAAAGACACTGATACGGCCAAACCCATGGTCGCACTCTACTCCCCACAGAGCAGAGGCACATTTTGCAAAACACAGTTTAGAGGGGGGTTTCGAGGACAAGCAACAGAACCCACAACCTCACAAACAAGGCCCACTTATCAAAGCCAATATCAGCGGGGAAGTTTTCGGGGGCAATATAGAGGGGGACAATTCCAAAAGAATAGAGGGAAGTTCCAAAGCCCTAAAACTCCTCAAAACAAACAGTGACTTCCAAGTCACAAATCCCCAACACATAACACCTGTGGGGGGGAGACTAAGCAAATTTCACAAACATTGGGAAGAGATAACAAGACACTTGGGTACTGGCAATTATCCAGCATGGTTATTGCATACAATTTCTCAGATTCCCTCCAAACGCTCCACCGAAAACACACAATATGTCAAAACAACACATGGATCTTCTAGGACTAGAGGTCCAGGCATTGCTACAAAAGGGAGCAATAGAATTAGTACCAATTCAACAAAAAGGAACAGGAGTTTACTCTCTGTACTTTCTCATACCCAAAAAGGACAAAACACTGAGACCTATATTAGATATCAGAACATTCAATACCTACATCAAATCAGACCACTTTCACATGGTGACATTACAAGACGTAATCCCACTGCTCAGACAAGACTACATGACCACACTAGACCTAAAGGATGCATATTTCCATATACCAATACATCCGTCACACAGAAAGTACCTAAGATTTGTATTCCAAGGGGTACATTACCAATTCAAGGTGTTGCCATTCGGAATAACAACTGCGCCAAGAGTTTTTACAAAATGTCTGGCAGTAGTAGCTGCGCATATCAGAAGGCAGCAAATACATGTGTTCCCGTACCTAGACGATTGGTTAATCAAAACCAACACACTAGAATGGTGTTCGCAACACACAAAGTACGTCATAGAAACCCTACACAAACTAGGTTTCTCAATAAACTACACAAAGTCACACCTTCAGCCGTGTCAGACACAGCAATACTTAAGGGCAACAATCGACACCGCAAAAGCGATTGCCACTCCAAGTCCACAAAGAGTACAAGCATTTCACAATGTAATACAGGTCATGTATCCAAACCAAAGAATACAAGTCAAAATAGTAATGAAACTCCTAGGCATGATGTCCTCATGCATAGCCATTGTCCCAAATGCAAGATTGCACATGCGGCCCTTACAACAGTGCCTAGCATCACAATGGTCGCAGGCACAGGGTCAACTTCTAGATCTAGTGTTGATAGACTGCCAAACATACACCTCGCTTCAGTGGTGGAACAATATAAATTTAAACCAAGGGCGGCCTTTTCAAGACCCAGTGCCTCAATACGTAATAACTACAGATGCCTCCATGATAGGCTGGGGAGCACACCTCAATCAACACAGCATTCAGGGACAATGGGACTCTCGGCCAAAACAGTTTCACATAAATCACTTGGAACTATTGTCAGTATTTCTAGCGTTAAAAGCATTTCAACCAATAATAAGCCACAAACACATTCTTGTCAAAACAGACAACATGACAACGATGTATTACCTAAACAAACAAGTAGGGACACACAACACAGTTGTGTCTCCTGACACAGAAAATACGGCATTGGGTGATACATAACCACATTCGCCTAATAGCACAGTTCATTCCAGGGATTCAGAATCAGTTAGCAGACAATCTCTCTCTGGATCACCAACAGATCCACGAATGGGAGATTCACCCCCAAGTACTACACACTTACTTCCAAAATTGGGAAACACCACAAATAGACCTGTTTGCAACAAAAGAAAACGCAAAATGCCGAAACTTCGCATCCAGGTACCCACAAGATCAGTCTCTGGGCAATGCGTTATGGATGAGTTGGTCAGGGATATTTGCATACACTTTTCCCCCTCTCCCACTCCTTCCATATCTAGTAAACAAGTTGAGTCAAAACAAACTCAAACTCATACTCATAGCACCAACTTGGGCAAGACAACCTTGGTATACAACACTACTAGACCTCTCAGTAGTGCCTCATATCAAACTACCAAACAGACCAGATCTGTTAACTCCACACAATCAACAGATCAGACTCCCCAATCCAGCATCGCTGAATCTAGCAATTTGGCTCCTGAAGTCTTAGAGTTCGGACACTTAGACCTTATACAAGAATGTATGGAAGTCATAAAACAAGCTAGAAAACCAACCACTAGACATTGCTATGCAAATAAGTGGAAAAGATTTGTTTATTATTGCCATAATAATTAAATTCAACCCTTACACACATCTGCTAAAGACATCGTAAGCTACTTGCTACATTTGCAAAAGTCAAAACTAGCTTTTTCATCCATTAAGATACATCTTACCGCAATTTCAGCTTACCTGCAAATTACCCACTCAACTTCACTATTTAGGATACCAGTCATAAAAGCCTTTATGGAAGGCCTAAAAAGAATTATACCACCAAGAACACCACCAGTTCCTTCATGGAACCTCAACATTGTCTTAACACGACTCATGGGGCCACCTTTTCAGCCCATGCACTCATGTGAAATGCAATATTTAACATGGAAAGTTGCATTTCTAATCACCATCACATCTCTAAGAAGAGTAAGTGAAATCCAAGCATTTACCATACAAGAACCATTTATTCAAATACACAAGCATAAAGTATTTCTATGGACAAATCAATTTTTTTAACCAAAAGTCATATCACCGTTCCACTTGACTCAAACAGTAGAACTACCAGGGTTCTTCCCACAAACAGATTCTGTAGCTGAGAGAGCACTACATACATTAGACATCAAAAGAGCGTTAATGTACTACATTGACAGAACCAAACAAATTCGGAAAACAAAACAATTATTTGTTGCTTTCCAAAAACCTCATTCAGGAAATCCAATTTCCAAACAAGGCATTGCTAGATGGATAGTTAAATGCATTCAAACCTGTTATCTCAAAGCAAAGAGAAACTGCCTATTACACCAAAGGCACACTCCACTAGAAAGAAGGGTGCTACTATGGCCTTTCTAGGAAACATTCCAATGACTGAGATATGTAAGGCAGCCACATGGTCTACGCCTCATACGTTTACCAAGCACTACTGCGTGGATGTGTTAACAGCACAACAAGCCACAGTAGGCCAGGCAGTACTACGAACTTTGTTTCAAACAACTTCAACTCCTACAGGCTGAACCACCGCTTTTGGGGAGATAACTGCTTACTAGTCTATGCAAAGCATGTGTATCTGCAGCTACACATGCCATCGAACGGAAAATGTCACTTACCCAGTGTACATCTGTTCGTGGCATGAGACGCTGCAGATTCACATGCGCCCACCCGCCTCCCCGGGAGCCGGTAGCCGTTTCGAAAGTTGATCTTGAACATTTGTAAATTTGTAAATATATCACCTTAAACTACATTATGTACATACATGTTTACTCCATAGCATGGGCACTATTACTGTAATACACAACTCCTACCTCACCCTCTGCGGGGAAAACAATCTAAGATGGAGTCGACGCCCATGCGCAATGGAGCCGAAAGGGGAGGAGTCCCTCGATCTCGTGACTCGAAGACTTCTTAGAAGAAAAACAACTTGTAACACTCCGAGCCCAACACTAGATGGCGGGATGTGCAAAGCATGTGAATCTGCAGCGTCTCATGCCACGAGCAGATGTACACTGGGTAAGTGACATTTTCCATATATATATATATAATATAATTTTTTGGATGGCATATGTAGCTGCAGATACACATGCTTTGCCTTTGCATAAGTCCGCCATTAGTGTTGCGCTCTGAGTGTTACGAGGTTTTTTCTTCGAAGATTTTCGAGTCATGAGATCGAGTGACTCCTCCTCTCGGTGAAAGTGCGCATGGGCATGTTTCTCCTCACTCCGGGACTTTTCGGTTCGGTATACTCTGAACTTGTCTTAACTTTCTATAAAATGTCTGTACAGTTTTCGATCGCATTTTCTTACTGTCAGTAGCTGACTGAATCGTAATTGTCTGATTAAAGTAGACGCCGTTAGGGGCGACCGTGCCCTTTCTGGGCCTTCTTTCATACATTATTTGATCGAATAATGTAAGCTCATGCAACGTACTGTCATTTCTGTCCTCTGAGTCACGCAAAATTCCCTTATACCAATCAACATTTGGTGTGCAATCTGTCTCCCGAATACAGAGATGAGACCTATGACACTTGCAGATCGTTTCGATCCAAAAAGACTCTTCAGGATCTTAGAGCGGTCGGATGGTGTCCAAGTCGACAGAAGAAGAGCAGCGTGTAGCAGTTTCCATCAATGATTCGGATTGAGACTCAGATGGGGGACATTACACTGGCGCAGAATGAGATTACAGCAGGCCCCTCACACCAAACAAAGACAATAAAAAAAGGACTCCTAATAGGTCTTCGGTCCTCCACTGCCTTCCTGCCATAGTTGGACCTGAAAAATAACTTCGGAAGACCAACCCTCTGGTTCTGCACTGAAGCAGAATACCAAAGTGCAGCCGACACATACCAACAGGCTGCTGCACCTCTTTCGGTGACGTGTTGAAAATCGCAGTCCTCCGTTTCGGAGCCGAAAAAGACTACCACTTTCAGAGCTGACAATTTCAGTCCTTGTCAGGCATTTAACCAAAATTTCAGAATCAACAGATATATCAGTGTTAAACGTTCTTCAATTACTGAGGAGTCTTCGGAGAATGAACCCATTTTAGAGATTATGGATGCCAACCAAAGAATGGTCCATATACACAAGGAGACAGGGAAGATTATAGGATCTCCTCCTCCCAACAACCAAAAGAAAATTAACTTTTCAAGAGACGTTGGACGCTGGGTCTCCACTAACTAAACTCAGTCAACAAAAGGAGAAGCAAAAGACAATGCAACCGCAGTTTTCACCACCTCACTCTCCTTATCTTCCTATTTCACCACCACCCTCACCCACGCTTTCGGCACAGTTTTCACCACAGGCCTCACCTATATAACCACATGAGGAGGATTTCACTGATCCTCAAACTAATGGAAATCCATGGGATCTATAAGATACAGATCCTATTTTACCTAATGACCCGGATTTGTATTCAGCAAGGCCATATCCTCCTGAGGACACAACTGCCTATAATCAAGTTATAGCCAGGGCAGCAGCATATCCTAATATTCAGTTACATACTGATCCTATCGAGGATGACTTTTTGTTCAACATGTTAACATCTACTCATAAGGAGTATCAGTGTCTCCCTTTGCTTAAACCGGAAATTCAACAAGCAGTTCTTAACATGCCCTTTGACAAACATCTGTTTGGCCCTGAAGTGGGTACCACAATATATAAACTGAAAAAAGATTCAAACTGCAAAAGCCATGGGTGCTTTATATACCACACCTACTAGAGGTAATTTTTGTAGGCCGGAGTTTAGGGGTGGTTTCAAAACATAAACCACAGAACCATCTACCTCACAACACAAACAAGGAACACGCTTCTATAATAGGGGATCATTCAGAGGGTCATATAGAGGAGCTCAGTATAGAGGGAGAGCTAAACCAACCACTTCCAGAGGTTCCTTTATATCAACAAAGCAGTGACTTATTAAACATACCCACAGACCATACATCTCCTGTGGGAGGAAGACTGGTGAATTTCTACTCCCAATGGCAAAACATCACCACAGATCAATGGGTTCTATGACTTATCCAACATGGTTATTGTCCAGAACTCCTTTACTCCACCAAACATTCCCCCTCGTTCACACAGAATGACTCGGGAACATCTTACTCTGTTAAAATAAGTATAATCACTACTCATCAAAGGAGCCATACAGATAGTACCTATATCCCAACTGCGATCTGGAGTATACTCGCTATACTTCCTTATACCAAAGAAAAAGGTTATACTCCAAGACCAGTCTTAGATCTCAGGCCCCTCAATCTATACATTCTATCAGAACACTTTCATATGGTCACTCTACAAGATATAATTCCCCTATTCCAAAACAGGACTACATGACAACATTAGATCTCAAAGATGCTTACTTTCACATTCCAATACATCAGCACATCGACAGTATCTAAGATTTGTAATAGCAGGAAAGCATTATCAATTCAAAGTACTACCCTTTGGAGTAACCGCACTAAGGGTGTTTACCAAATGTCTAGCAGTGGTTGCAGCATTCCTCAGAAGACAACACATACATGTATTTCCGTATCTGGACGCCTGGCTCATAAAAGCCATTGCAATTCAAACTGGTCAACAGTGCACACAGTATACAGTGGACACCCTACACAACCTAGGATTTACAATCAATTATAAAAAAAAAAAAAACCTCAACTGCAGCCAGCACAAATACAACAGTATCTGTGAGCAATTCTGAACACTCAGTCAGCATTAGCATACCCAAACCCAGTGAGAATTCAAGCTTTTTATCATCTCTTATCTCAACTGCAATACAACTACACCTACAAAGTGAAGTTGATGGTGAAACTATTGGGTATGATGGCATCATGCATAGTGGTAGTACCCATTCTGCACCTAAAAAATGAGACCACTACAGCAGTGTCTCACAATAGTGATCTCAGGCACAGGGTCATATTCAAGATCTAGTGTTGATGGACCGCCAGACTTATCGCACTCTGGAATGGTGGAATCACACCAGCCTATTAAAACGGCAGCTGTTTCAGGACCCTTAGCCATAGACCATAATCACAATAGATGCATCAATGATAGGTTGGGTAGCCCATCTCAACAACCTTACCATACAAGGGGAATGTGACTCAATTCAACAAACTTATCACATAAACCATTTGGAATTGCTAGCACTGTTCCTAGCACTTTTTTCAAACACAAATCGCACACAAGAACGTATTTAAGGACAGACAACATGACCATATTGTATTATCTGCAAAAACAGGAGGGGGGGGGGAGAGACACTCATCTCAGTTGTCCCTTTTGGCACAGACAATTTGGAGATGGCTAACTCGCAATCACATTCAACTATTAGCAGAGTATATTACAGGAAGACACAATCAACTAGCGGACCTTTTAAGCAGGACACAGCAACAAGTACACGAATGGGATATTCACCCACAAGTGATTCAACAATACTTCCAAATATGGGGCGACCGAGACCTTTGCCACAAGCAAACACGAAATGCCTAAACTTCGCATCCAGGCACTAACACCCTCAATCCAAGGGCAGTGCTCTATGGATCAGTTCGTCAGGGATATTTGCTTACATTTTTTCTGCCTCTCCCACTAATTTCATTTGTGGTCAACAAAATCCGTCACACCGCCCTATGATACTCATAGCTCCCATGTGGGCACGTCAACATTGGTACACACTATTGGATCGGTCTGCAGTACCACATCACAAGCTTCCAAACAGACCAGACCTATGGACTCAGAACAAAGGTCAAATCGGGCATACCAATCCCTGTATGCTCAACCTAGCCATTTGGCTCGCGAGGTCATAGAATTTGGCTATCTACAACTTTCATCTGAATGTATGAATATTCTAAAGAAAGCACGCAAACCTACAACTAGACAGTGTTATGCAGCTAAATGGAAACACTTTGTATATTACTGCCAGCCGAAAAACATTAATCCACTTAAAGCATCATTACAGGATATTGTCTGTTATTTGCTTCATTTGTAAAAAGCAAATCTTGCATATTTGTCTATTAAAATCCATTTACCAGCAATAGCTGCTTACCTCCAAAACAGACTGCATACTTCTTTGTTTAGGATTCCTGTTATAAAAGCTTTTATGGCCTTAAAATAATTATTCCACCTAGAGCTCCACCAGCTCCTGCCTGCAATCTTAACATCGTACTCACAGGACTTATGGGTCCACCATTTGAACCCATGCTAGTCCTTAGGACAAAGCCAAAATTCCTACCGAAAGTGGTTTCACCATTTAATATCAATCAGTGGAATTACCAGTCTTCTTTCCACAATCATTCAGTTGCTGAAAGAACTCTTCACACCCTAGATGGTAAAAGAGCTCTCATGTATTGTATAGACCGAACAAAAGATTTCCGAAAATCCAAACAACTTTGTAGCTTTTCAACAGCCTCACAAAGGTAGTCCTATTTCAAAAATTAGGATCGCACGATGGATAGTCAAATGTATACAAACTTGCTATGTTAAAGCCAAAAGACAGCTACCAGTAACTCCAGAAGCTAATTTCACTAGGACAAAATAGCTTCAATGGCATTCTTAGGCAGTATACCAATGGCAGACATATGTAAAGCAGCCACATGGTCTACACCACACATTTACTAAACACTACTGTGTGGATGTATTATGTCACCGACAAGCAAATGTTGAACAGGCAGTGCTTAAAACACTATTTAAATCTACTACAACTCCTACATGATAGCCACTGCTTATTTTGGGACGGTACTGCTTTACACTATGCAAAGCAGGTGTATCAGCAGCTACACATGCCATCGAACAGAAAATTTTACTTACCCAGTAGACACTTGTTCGTAGCATGTAGTGCTGCAGCTTCACATGCTCCCTCCCAGGAAGCCTGTCACTGTTGTGGTACTTTTTTTAAATTTATTTTTATTTTTTTGTAAATGTGTTCAGTGGCATATGTAGCTGCAGATACACATGCTATGCATATCTCTACCGACATCTAGTGTTGGGCTCGGAGTGTTACAAGTTGTTTTTCGTCGAAGAAGTCTTTTCGGAGTCATGGGATCAAGTGACTCCTCTCGGTTTCAGTGCGCATGGGCATCAACTCCATTGTTAGATTGTTTTCTTTCCGCGGTCGGGTTCGGACGGGTTTCCTCTCGTTCCAAGATTTCGATTCGGAAAACCTTATTCGTCTGTATTGTTTCGATCACATCTCCCATCTAGCATCGAACCAGTAGTACCGTCGGAACCTTCTTTTTCAGCCTTTGGGGCGCGTGTGCCCAACTTGGGCCTATCGCGTGGGAAGCCTGATGGATCAGACTCCATTCAGATTCTGCCCTCAGTGCCACCAAAAGTACCCATATACAGACCAACACTTGGTTTGTAATTTGTGCCTTTCTCCAGACCATCAGGAGGAAGATTGCGAGGCCTGTCGATCATTTCTATCAAAGAATACCCTCAGATTGCAGAGCACGAAGACTCCAAATGGCTTTGAAAAACAGTGAACATCTTGACGTTTTGTAGGAAGAGCAGGCGCAGACACCAGTCTCCATCCAAGACCGACTTCAAACAGGAATTGTGAAACAGACCCATTACAGCTCGCCAGTATGTGAGTACTTCTGCCCCTACACCCCTGCACAAAAAACGTTCAAAGGCCTTGGGTACACCACTGCTGCAAGGCCATGGTTCAGCCCGAAAAGACTGCTGGCGACAGTCCTTTTGAGGTCGGCGCCGAAAAAGGCCACTACTCTGTCCACTTCAGAGTCGAGCAAATCTGTTAAAAGCACCATTTCAGACTCCAGTAAAAGATCCCATTCCTCGGAGTTGAAAATTCGTCAATCGGCTTCGGAGCCAAGACCTCCGAATACTTTTTCGGTACCGAAAAAACGACACACCTCTGAGCCGAAAAAATCCTCATACACACGAACAATGACTTTCCAAAAAATTAAAATAAATTACAAAACCAATCATGGAATCTCATAAGACTTCTGAGGAAGAGTCTGAGATTGAACCAATATTACAGGTTATGGATGAGACAGTCCAGAATCCATATTCACAAGGAGACAGGAAAAATCATCCCTGCACCTCCTTTAAAAAACCAAAAGGAAGCTGGCTTTCCAACAGGAACTAGACTCTGTGAAACCACCAGCGAAGGTGCAAAAACAAACTGAGAAGCCACTACCTCTCCATACTTCTCCTCCTCGATCTCTACAGCTTTCTCACCTCAGAATAGCCCACCACCACTGCCTTCTCCATCACATTCTTTATACTCACATGGAGATATAGCAGACCCATGGGACCTCTATGACCCGGATCCCATCCCGGACAATGATCCAGACATTTATCCATCAAAGACTTCTCCAGAAGACACCACTGCATACACCCAAGTAATATCTAGGGCAGAAGCTTACCATGGAGTAACCATGCATTCTGAGCCATTGGAAGATTTTTTATTTATTTAATACATTGTCTTCTGCTCATTCCAGGTACCAGTGTCTCCCGATGTTACCAGGATTAGTTAAACACACAGACCAAATTTTTCATGAACCTGTAAAGGCTAGGATTGTCACCCCTAGAATTGATCAGTATAAACCTGCCCCTACTGATCCTGATTACATCACTCATCAGGATCCTCCAGACTCAGTAGTCATTGTGGCAAGAAAGAGGGCAAACAGCCAGTCTTCAGGAGACGCACCCCCTCCCGATATGGAGAGTAGAAAATTTGATGCAGCTGGGAAAAGGGTTGCTACACAAGCAGCAAATCAGTGGAGAATTACAAATTCCCAGGCACTCCTAGCCAGATATGATAGGGCCCATTGGGATGAAATGCAAGATATTATACAGCATCTCCCAAAGGAGCACCAAAAAAGGGCCCAACAAGTTGTAGAAGAGGGACAAGCTATCAGCAATAATCAAATAAGATCTGCCCTCGATGCTGCTAATACATCTGCAGAGTGTAAATACTGCCATCACAATTCGAAGTCATGCATGGCTGCGCTCCTCTGGTTTTAAACCAGAAATTCAACAGGCAGTACTTAATATGCTTTTCGACTAAAAGCACCTCTTTGGCTCAGAAGTAGACACCACTGTTGAGAAACTGAGGAGGGACTCATATTGCAAAAGCAATGGGCGCTTTATACACCACCCCAGATAGAGGCTCCTTTCGCAGACCACAGTTTAGAGGAGCTTCAAGCCACAATCCTCAGATGCTTCCACCTCACAAACAAAGCAGGGACAACAAACCCAGTATCAACAAGGTGGCTTTAGAGGGTCCTATAGAGGTCAATATTTCAGAAAGAGGTACATTTCAAACCTCTAAACAAACACAACCTTAACAGTGACCTCCTTCCCTCCCTTCCACTCCACACATCTCCTGTTAGGGGGGGAAAGACTACAGTAATTCCACACTCATTGGCAAAATATCACTACAAACAATTGAGTATTATCAACTATCCGCAATGGCTATTGCCTAGAATTAATCTCCACCCCTCCCAACATTCCACCACGATATCACATTGTCCCCAGAACGTACTGTTCGGTTACAACAGGAGGTACAATCTCTACTATTAAAACAAGCAATAGAATTGGTTCCACATTCTCAACAAAGAACAGGAGTATTATCACTATACTTCCTGATTCCCAAAAAGACTGCACCCTCAGGCCCATCTTGTACCTAAGGCCCCTCAATCTATACATCCTGTCAGCATTTTCACATTAACTCTGCAGGATGTCATTCCACTATTACAAAAACAAGACTACATGACTGCTCTAGATCTCAAAGATGCGTATTTCCACATACCCATCCATCCAGCTCACAGAAAATACCTCAGGTTTGTCATAGCAGGAAAACACTACCAGTTCAAGGTGTTGCCATTTGGGGTAACAGCTCCAAGAGTGTTCACAAAGTGTCTAGCAGTAGAAGCAGCCTACTTAAGAAAACACATCCATGTCTTTCCATATCTAGATGATTGGCTAATAAAATCAAGCAGTTTTACACAATGCCAAAAACACACTTGTTATGTGATAGAAACCTTATACACCCTAGGGTTCACTCTAATCTACCAAAAGTCACAACTTCAACTAGCACAGGTACAACCTTACCTAGGTGCTATCCTAAATACTCAACTAGCCCTAGCTTACCCACATATACAACTAGCCCTAGCTTACCCAAATATACAAAGAATACAAGCTTTCCAAAATCTCATACCACTCATACAGCCAAATCAACAGTACACAGATTTATCATGAAGATTCTAGGAATGACTGCATCTTGCATAGCGATAGTCCCACATGCAAGACTAAACATGAGGCACTTAAAACAGTGCCTTTCACACCAATGGTCACAGGCACATGGTCAACTTCAAGATCTAGTGTTGGACTGCCAAACACGTGTCCCTTCAGTGGTGGAATCAAAGCAATTTAATGAAGGGGCGGTCATTTCAAGACCCTGTGCCTCAGACCATAATCACAACAGATGCATCAATCGGTTGGGGAGCTCATCTAAAACGATCAGACCATTCAAGGGCAATGGTATGTCAAACAAAAGCAGCTACACATAAACCACGCATAATTACTAGCTGTGTTTCTTGCCCTAAAAGAGTTTCAACCTCTTCTTAAACAGAAGACTGTTCTAATAAAAACAGACAACATCACCACCATGCATTACCTCAACAAACAGGGCGGGACACATTCATCTCAACTGTCCCTTCTAGCCCAAGCAATTTGGAAATGGGCAATTCACAATCAAATTCATTTACTTGCACAATGTATTCCAGGAATAGCCAATCAGCTAGCAGATCTCCTATGCCGAAATCGCCAACAAACGCACGAATGGGAGATTCACCCCCAAGTACTTCAAAATTACTTCAAACGTGGGGAATACCAGACATAGATCTATTCGCAACAAGCGAAAATGCAGAATGCCAAAACTTCACATCCAGACACCCACATCCCCAACCCAAGGGCAATGCTCTATGGATCAATTGGTCAGGGATATTTGCTTACGCTTTCCCCCCCCCTCTCCTTCCCTTTCTAGTCAGCAAACTACATCAAACGTCACTCACCATGATACTCATAGCACCAACATGGGCATGCCAGCATTGGTATACAACACTCCTAGATCTGTCTGTGGTACCTCATTCCAAACTCCCAAACAGACCAGATTTGTTAACACAAAACAAAGGTCAAATCAGACATCCAAACCCCAATGCTCTCAATCTAGCGATTTGGCTCCTGAAGTCATAGAATTTGGTTACCTACAACTTCCACCAGAATGCATGGAAGTAATTAAACAAGCACATAAACCTACTACTAGACAATGCTACACAAACAAGTGGAAAAGATTTGTATACTACTGTCAATCTTAAAACACTGATCCACTTACAGCATCTATGCAAGATATTGTATGCTATTTACTTCATTTGCAAAAATCAAATTTGGCTTTCTCATCCATAAAGATACACATCTGCATACTTACAAACAATTCAAAATACTTCTGTATTCAGAGTTCCTGTTATTAAAGCCTTAATGGAAATTTTAAAACATTTTCCACCTAGAACACCACCTGTTCCATCGTGGAATTTAAGTATTGTACTTACCAGACTCATGGGGGCCACCTTTTGAACCCATGCACCCTTACCAAATTCAATTTTTACCATGGAAGATCGCCTTCCTTCTAGCTATTACTTCTTTAAGAAGAGTTAGCAAAATACAATTGTTCACTCTTGAAGAACCTTTTTTTCCAAGTGCACAAACATAAAGTTGTACTTAGAACAAACCCAAAATTTCTACCAGAAGTAGTATCTCCTTTTCACATCAATCAAACAGTGGAATTGCCAGTCTTCTTTCCACAGCCAGACTCTGTGGCAGAAATAGCTCTTCATACCCTAGATCTCAGAAGAACTCTTATGTACTAGATAGACAGAACTAAAGATGTTAGGAAAACAAAGTAACTTTTTGTTGATTTTCAACAACCACATGCAAGCAATCCTATATCAAAACATGGTTTAGCAAGAGGGATTGTTAGATGCATACAAACATGCTATATCAAAGCAAAAAGACAACTTTTCATCGCTCCTAAAGCACGTTCTACAAGAAAGAAAGGTTCCTCAATGGCTTTTTTTTAGGAAACATACCAATGGTAGATATATGTAAAGCAGCAACATGTTCAACTCCCCATAAATTTACAAAACATTACTGTTTTCTCACAGCAACAAGCCACTGTAGGCCAGGCTGCCTTAAGAACATTATTTCAAACAACTTCAACTCCTACAGGCCAGCCACCACTTATTGGGAGGAATAACTGCTTTTTAGTGTATGTATAGCATGTGCATCATGCCATCGAAAGGAAAATGTCACTTGCCCAGTGTACATCTGTACGTGGCATGTAGTGCTGCAGATTCTCATGCACCACCGCTCCTGCCCGGAAGCCTGTAGTCGTTAAAGTTAAACATTTGTACATATGTATATACATTTACATTAGCATGGACATCTTTGTATTTCTATACTTTATCACTCCTTCCTTTCCCCTCTGCGAGGAAAACAATCTAACAATTGAGTCGATGCCCATGCGCACTGGAACCAAGAGGTGGAGTCACTCAATCCTGTGACTCCGAAAAGACTTCTTCGAAGAAAAACAACTTGTAACACTCCGTGCCCAACACTAGATGTCGGAAGAGATATGCATAGCATGTGAATCTGCAGCACTACATGCCACAAACAGATGTAGACTGGGTAAGTGACATTTTCCATATGCATTGCATGGACATCTCATTTCTTTACTATATATGTACAAATACACTTATATACTCTTTACTTCACCTTCCTGCGGGAAAACAATCTAACAAAAGACTTGATGCTCATGTGCACTATCACCGAGAGGAGGAGTCCCTCTATCTCGTGACTCAAAGCTTCTTCCAAGAAAAAGTTATAACACCTGAGCTCAACACTAGATGGCGGACTTATGCAAAGCATGAGACTCTGCAGCACTACGTGCCACGAAAAGATGTCTACTGGGTAAGTAACATTATATATAAGTACATATAATATGTCCGATGGCATGTGGACCTGCAGATACACATGCTATGCATATGGATTCTGACATCTAGTGTTGGGCTCGGAGTGTTACAAGTTGTTTTTCTCCGAAGAAGTCTTTTAGAGTCACGGGATCGAGTTGTGACTCTTTGGTTCCATTGCGCATGGGCATCGACTCCATTGTTATATTGTTTTCTTTCCGCTGTCGGGTTCGGACGTGTTTTCTCTCGCTCCGAGAATTCGATTCGGAGATCGTAAAAAAAAAAAAAACATTCCTTTGCGTCAGTATTGTATCGGTTGCGTTATTCATCTTCCATCGAAACAGCAGTACTGTCGGAAAACAACTTTGTTCGCCCTTCGGGGCGCGCGCGACCAACTTGGGCCTATTCGGGCCGACCGCGTGGAGAGCCTTATGGATCGACTCCATTCCAGTTCTGCCCTTGGTGCCATGTGAAGTACCCATACGCAGCCCAACTTCTGGTTTGCAACCTCTGCCATTCTCCAGACCTTCAGGAGGAAAACTGAGGCCTGTCGATCGTTCCGATCAAAAAAGACTGGGGGACCGAAGAGCTAGAAGGCTGGAAATGGTGTTGAAGAGTGGAACATTTCGACGTTACAGAAGAACAAATGCAGACAGTCTTGATCCGAGACAGTCAGAGCAGGAATCTGTGGAAGACAGACTTGTCACAGCCAGTCAGCGTGTGAGTAAGTCTGCCCCTGCACCCCCAAATAAACAACAGAAGGCCTTGGGTACGCCACTGACGGAAGGCCTTGCCTCAGCCAGAAAAGATTGTCAGTGACTGACCCTCTGGTTCGGCACTGAAAAAGGCCACCCCTCCGACGACTTTGGAGTTGACAAAAACCATTAAAAGCTCCATTTCAGACTCCAGTAGACAACAATTTTCGAAGTCAAAAATAAGAAACTGTTTCGGAGGCGAAACCTTCATTTTCAATTCCGAAAAACATCACATTTCAGAGCCAAAAAAGACAGGCTATACAGAGGAACAAGGACTCTCTAAAAGACTGAGAAAGCCATAAAACCTCTGAGGAAGAGACCGAGATTGAACCAATCCTTCAAATTATGGATGAGACAGTCTAGGATACACATCCATAAAGAAACTGGGAGAATCATCACAGCGCCTTCATAAAAAAAAATAAAAAAAAGGCATTTCAGGAAGAATTGGACACTGGGCATCCCCCAGCTAAAGTGCCAAAACAAAAAGAGAAGTGGGTAACACCAAACATAGATCTATTTGCAACAAGCGAAAACACAAAATGCCAAAACTTCGCATCCAGACACCCACATCCCCTTTCCAAGGGCAATGCTCTGTGGATCAATTGGTCAGGGATATTTGCTTATGGCCCCCCCCCCTCCCACTCCCATTTCCGGTCAACAAGTTGCGTCAAACTTCACTCAACATGATACTCATCGCACCAACATGGGCACGTCCGCCATGGTACACAACACTACTAGATCTATCTGTAGTACCTCACTCCAAACTCCCATGCAGACAGGATCTGTTGACACAAAACAAAGGTCAAATCAGACATCCAAACCTCAATGCTCTAATCTAGCAGTTTGGCTCCTGAAGTCATAGAATTTGGATATTTACAACTCCCATCACAATGTATGGAAGTTATTAAATAAGTAAGAAAACTCACTACTAGACAGTGCTATGCAAACAAATGGAAAAGATTTGTCTATTACGGTCAATCTAAAAATATAGATCCTCTTACAGCATCAATACAAGATATTGTATGCTATTTACTTAATTTTACAAAAATCAAATTTAGCATTTTCTTTAATAAAAATACACCTTACTGCCAAATCTGCATATTTACAAAATATTCAACATAAATATTTATTTAGAGTTCCTGTCATTAAAGCTTTCATGGGAGGCTTAAAACGCATAATTCCACGAAGAACACCACCAGTTCCATCTTGGAATCTAAATATAGTGCTTACAAGACTTATGGGTCCACCCTTTGAACCCATGCACTTGTGCCAAATTAAATTTCTAACATAAGTTACCTTTCTAGTGGCAATTACTTCTTTAAGAGTAAGTGAAATCCAAGCTTTTACTCTTGAGTAACCTTTCTTCCAAGTACACAAACCTAAAGTTGTACTAAGAACAAATCCAAAATTTCTACCAAAAGTAGTCTCACCATTTCATATCAATCAAACAGTGGGACTGTCAGTCTTCTTCCCACAGCCAGATTCTGTGGCAGAAAGAGCTCTACATACATTAGACCTCAAAAGAGCTCTAATGTACTATATAGACAGAACTAAACAATTTAGAAAGACAAAACAGCTTTTTGTGGCTTTCCAACAACCACATACAGGCAATCCTATATCAAAACCATGTTAAGCAAGATGGATTGAAAGGTGCATACAAACATGCTATATCAAAGCAAAAAGACAACTTGTAATCATTCCCAATGTACATTCTACATGAAAGAAATGTGCAACAATGGCTTTTTTAGGAAATATGCCAATGGCTGAAATATGTAAAGTAGCTACATGGTCAACACCTCATATATTTACTAAACACTACTGTGTGGACATATTATCACAACAAGCCACAGTAGGATAAGCTGTTCTAAGAACATTATTTCAAACAATGTCAACTCCTTCAGGCTAGCCACTGATATTTTTGGGAGGACAACCTGCTTTGTAGTCTATGCATAGCCTGTGTATCTGCAGCTACACATGCCATCGAACAGAATGTCACCTACCCAGTGTACATCTGTTCATGGCATGTTGTGCTGCAGATTCACATGCACCCTCTCTCCTCCCCGGAAGCCTGTAGTACAAGTTTTTAACATTTGTACATATGTATAAACATTTACATTTGCATGGACATCTTTTTTCACTTATACTCTATCACTCCTTCCTTTACCCTCTGCGGGAAAACAATCTAACAATGGAGTTCTTCGAAGAAAAACAACTTGTAACACTCGGAGCCCAACACTAGATGTTGGCATCCATATGCCAACACTAGATGTCTGAATCCATATGCATGCCACAAACAGATGTACACTGGGTAAGTGACATTTTCAATATATAGAACAGATGTACACTGGGTAAGTGACATTTTCCATATATTTATATAAAGTGTGTAAAGAACGAAAGTGGAGCTTATGTAAAAGGTGTACCCTTGCCTTGTTAGGTCATGTAGGAAGTTGGCTCTGTATGCACTATTTCAAATTAAGGAATAGTATGCACAGAGTCCAAGGGTTCCCCTTAGAGGTAAGATAGTGGCAAAAAGAGAATACTAATGCTCTATTTTGTGGTAGTGTGGTCGAGCAGTAGGCTTATCAAAGGAGTAGTGTTAAGCATTTGTTGTACATACACACAGGCAATAAATGAGGAACACACACTCAAACAATTCCAGGCCAATAGGTTTTGTTATAGAAGAATATCTTTTCTTAGTTTATTTTAAGAACCACAGGTTCAAATTCTACATGTAATATCTCATTTGAAAGGTATTGCAGGTAAGTACTTTAGGAACTTTGAATAATCACAGTAGCATATATACTTTTCACATAAAACACAAATAGCTGTTTTAAAAGTGGACACTTAGTGCAATTTTCACAGTTCCTGGGGGAGGTAAAGTATTGTTAGGTTTTGCAGGTAAGTAAACCACCTACGGGGTTAAGATTGGGGTCCAAGGTAGCCCACCTTTGGGGGTTCAGAGCAACCCCAAAGTTACCACACCAGCAGCTCGGGGCCGGACAGGTGCAGAGTTCAAAGCGGTGCCCAAAACGCATAGGCTTCAATGGAGAGAAGGGGGTGCCCCGGTTCCAGTCTGCCAGCAGGTAAGTACCCGCGTCTTCGGAGGGCAGACCAGGGGGGTTTTGTAGGGCACCGGGGGGGACACAAGCTCACACAAAAAGTACACCCTCAGCGGCACTGGGGCGGCCGGGTGCAGTGCAGAAACAAGCGTCGGGTTTCCAATGTAAATCAATGGGAGACCAAGGGGTCTCTTCAGCGATGCAGGCAAGGGGGGGCTCCTCGGGGTAGCCACCACCTAGGCAAGGGAGAGGGCCTCCTGGGGGTCACTCCTGCACTGAAGTTCCGATCCTTCAGGTGCTGCGGGTGCAGGGTCTTTTCCAGCTGTCGGGATTTTAGAGTCAGGCAGTTGCGGTCAGGGGGAGCCTGGGGATTCCCTCTGCAGGCGTCGCTGTGGGGGGCAACTTTGGTTACTCAGTCTCTGAGTCGCCGGAGGGTCCTCCCTGAGGTGTTGGTTCTCCACCAGTCGAGTCGGGGTCGCCGGGTGCAGTGTTGCAAGTCTCACGCTTCTTGCGGGGATTGCAGGGGTCTTTAAATCTGCTCCTCTGTAACAAAGTTGCAGTTTTTTTGGAGCAGGTCCGCTGTCCTCTGGAGTTTCTTGTTCCTCTTGAAGCAGGGCAGTCCTCTGAGGATTCAGAGGTCGCTGGTCCTTGAGAAAGCGTCGCTGGAGCAGGTTTCTTTAGAAGGCAGGAGACAGGCCGGTAGGACTGGGGCCAAAGCAGTTGGTGTCTTCTTTCTTCTTCTGCAGGGGTTTTCAGCTCAGCAGTCTTCTTCTTCAGTAAGTTGCAGGAATCTAAATTCTTAGGTTCAGGGGAGCCCTTAAATACTAAATTTAAGGGCGTGTTTAGGTCTGGGGGGTTAGTAGCCAATGGCTACTAGCCCTGAGGGTGAGTACACCCTCTTTGTGCCTCCTCCCAAGGGGAGGGGGGTCACATTCCTATCCCTATTGGGGGAATCCTCCATCTGCAAGATGGAGGATTTCTAAAAGTTAGTCACTTCAGCTCAGGACACCTTAGGGGCTGTCCTGACTGGCCAGTGACTCCTTGTTATTCTCATTATCTCCTCCGGCCTTGCCGCCAAAAGTGGGGCCGTGACCGGAGGGGGCGGGCAACTCCACTAGCTGGAGTGCCCTGTGGTGCTGGAACAAAGGGGGTAAGCCTTTGAGGCTCACCGCCAGGTGTGACAATTCCTGCCTGGGGGAGGTGTTAGCATCTCCACCTAGTGCAGGCTTTGTTACAGGCCACAGAGTGACAAAGGCACTCTCCCCCATGTGGCCAGCAACATGTCTCGAGTGTGGCAGGCTGCTAGAACCAGTCAGCCTACACGGGTAGTTGGATTAGGTTTCAGGGGGCACCTCTAAGGTGCCCTCTGGGGTGTATTTTACAATAAAATGTACACTGGCATCAGTGTGCATTTATTGTGCTGAGAAGTTTGATACCAAACTTCCCAGTTTTCAGTGTAGCCATTATGGTGCTGTGGAGTCCGTGTTTGACAGACTCCCAGACCATATACTCTTATGGCTACCCTGCACTTACAATGTCTAAGGTTTGGCTTAGACACTGTAGGGGCACAGTGCTCATGCACTGGTGCCCTCACCTATGGTATAGTGCACCCTGCCTTAGGGCTGTAAGACCTACTAGAGGGGTGACGTATCTATACTGCATAGGCAGTGAGGTTGGCATGGCACCCTGAGGGGAGTGCCATGTCAACTTACTCGTTTTGTTCTCACCAGCACACACAAGCTGGCAAGCAGTGTGTCTGTGCTGAGTGAGGGGTCCCTAGGGTGGCATAAGATATGCTGCAGCCCTTAGAGACCTTCCCTGGCATCAGGGCCCTTGGTACCAGGGGTACCAGTTACAAGGGACTTATCTGGATGCCAGGGTGTGCCAATTGTGGAATCAAAAGTACAGGTTAGGGAAAGAACACTGGTGTTGGGGCCTGGTTAGCAGGTGTAAGGAAATGCCTCCTTGGCATGGTTGCCCCCTGACTTTTTGCCTTTGCTGATGCTATGTTTACAATTGAAAGTGTGCTGAGGCCTGCTAACCAGGCCCCAGCACCAGTGTTCTTTCCCTAACCTGTACTTTTGTATCCACAATTGGCAGACCCTGGCATCCAGATAAGTCCCTTGTAACTGGTACTTCTAGTACCAAGGGCCCTGATGCCAAGGAAGGTCTCTAAGGGCTGCAGCATGTCTTATGCCACCCTGGAGACCTCTCACTCAGCACAGACACACTGCTTGCCAGCTTGTGTGTGCTAGTGAGGACAAAACGAGTAAGTCGACATGGCACTCCCCTCAGGGTGCCATGCCAGCCTCTCACTGCCTATGCAGTATAGGTAAGACACCCCTCTAGCAGGCCTTACAGCCCTAAGGCAGGGTGCACTATACCATAGGTGAGGGTACCAGTGCATGAGCATGGTACCCCTACAGTGTCTAAACAAAACCTTAGACATTGTAAGTGCAGGGTAGCCATAAGAGTATATGGTCTGGGAGTCTGTCAAACACGAACTCCACAGCACCATAATGGCTACACTGAAAACTGGGAAGTTTGGTATCAAACTTCTCAGCACAATAAATGCACACTGATGCCAGTGTACATTTTATTGTAAAATACACCACAGAGGGCACCTTAGAGGTGCCCCCTGAAACTTAACCGACTGTCTGTGTAGGCTGACTAGTTCCAGCAGCCTGCCACACCAGAGACATGTTGCTGGCCCCATGGGGAGAGTGCCTTTGTCACTCTGAGGCCAGTAACAAAGCCTGCACTGGGTGGAGATGCTAACACCTCCCCCAGGCAGGAGCTGTGACACCTGGCGGTGAGCCTCAAAGGCTCACCCCTTTGTCACAGCCCAGCAGGGCACTCCAGCTTAGTGGAGTTGCCCGCCCCCTCCGGCCACGGCCCCCACTTTTGGCGGCAAGGCTGGAGGGAACAAAGAAAGCAACAAGGAGGAGTCACTGGCCAGTCAGGACAGCCCCTAAGGTGTCCTGAGCTGAAGTGACTCTAACTTTTAGAAATCCTCCATCTTGCAGATGGAGGATTCCCCCAATAGGGTTAGGATTGTGACCCCCTCCCCTTGGGAGGAGGCACAAAGAGGGTGTACCCACCCTCAGGGCTAGTAGCCATTGGCTACTAACCCCCCAGACCTAAACACGCCCTTAAATTTAGTATTTAAGGGCTACCCTGAACCCTAGAAAATTAGATTCCTGCAACTACAAGAAGAAGGACTGCCTAGCTGAAAACCCCTGCAGAGGAAGACCAGAAGACGACAACTGCCTTGGCTCCAGAAACTCACCGGCCTGTCTCCTGCCTTCCAAAGATCCTGCTCCAGCGACGCCTTCCAAAGGGACCAGCGACCTCGACATCCTCTGAGGACTGCCCCTGCTTCGAAAAGACAAGAAACTCCCGAGGACAGCGGACCTGCTCCAAGAAAGGCTGCAACTTTGTTTCCAGCAGCCTTGAAAGAACCCTGCAAGCTCCCCGCAAGAAGCGTGAGATTTGCAACACTGCACCCGGCGACCCCGACTCGGCTGGTGGAGATCCAACACCTCAGGAGGGACCCCAGGACTAATCTGATACTGTGAGTACCAAAACCTGTCCCCCCTGAGCCCCCACAGCGCCGCCTGCAGAGGGAATCCCGAGGCTTCCCCTGACCGCGACTCTTTGAATCCTAAGTCCCGACACCTGGGAGAGACCCTCACCCGCAGCCCCCAGGACCTGAAGGACCGGACTTTCACTGGAGAAGTGACCCCCAGGAGTCCCTCTCCCTTGTCCAAGTGGAGGTTTCCCCGAGGAACCCCCCCCTTGCCTGCCTGCAGCGCTGAAGAGATCCCGAGATCTCTCATAGACTAACATTGCGAACCCGACGCTTGTTTCTACACTGCACCCGGCCGCCCCCGTGCTGCTGAGGGTGAAATTTCTGTGTGGGCTTGTGTCCCCCCCCGGTGCCCTACAAAACCCCCCTGGTCTGCCCTCCGAAGACGCGGGTACTTACCTGCAAGCAGACCGGAACCGGGGCACCCCCTTCTCTCCATTCTAGCCTATGTGTTTTGGGCACCACTTTGAACTCTGCACCTGACCGGCCCGGAGCTGCTGGTGTGGTGACTTTGGGGTTGCTCTGAACCCCCAACGGTGGGCTACCTTGGACCAAGAACTGAACCCTGTAAGTGTCTTACTTACCTGGTAAAACTAACAAAAACTTACCTCCCCTAGGAACTGTGAAAATTGCACTAAGTGTCCACTTTTAAAACAGCTATTTGTCAATAACTTGAAAAGTATACATGCAATTTTTATGATTTAAAGTTCCTAAAGTACTTACCTGCAATACCTTTCGAATGAGATATTACATGTAGAATTTGAACCTGTGGTTCTTAAAATAAACTAAGAAAATATATTTTTCTATACAAAAACCTATTGGCTGGATTTGTCTCTGTGTGTGTACCTCATTTATTGTCTATGTGTATGTACAACAAATGCTTAACACTACTCCTTGGATAAGCCTACTGCTCGACCACACTACCACAAAATAGAGCATTAGTATTATTTATTTTTACCACTATTTTACCTCTAAGGGGAACCCTTGGACTCTGTGCATGCTATTCCTTACTTTGAAATAGCACATACAGAGCCAACTTCCTACAGCAGGCCTCAGCACACTTTCAACTCAAAACATAGCATCAGCAAAGGCAAAAAGTCAGGGGGTAACCATGCTGTAGGAAGTTGGCTCTGTATGTGCTATTTCAAAGTAAGGAATAGCATGCACAGAGTCCAAGGGTTCCCCTTAGAGGTAAAATAGTGGTAAAAATAGATAATACTAATGCTCTATTTTGTGGTACTGTGGTCGAGCAGTAGGCTTATCCAAGGAGTAATGTTAAGCATTTGTTGTACATACACATAGACAATAAATGAGGTACACACACTCAGAGACAAATCCAGCCAATAGGTTTTTATATAGAAAAATATCTTTTCTTAGTTTATTTTAAGAACCACAGGTTCAAATTCTACATGTAATATCTCATTCGAAAGGTATTGCAGGTAAGTACTTTAGGAACTTCAAATCATAAAAATTGCATGTATACTTTTCAAGTTATTGACAAATAGCTGTTTTAAAAGTGGACACAGTGCAATTTTCACAGTTCCTAGGGGAGGTAAGTTTTGGTTAGTTTTACCAGGTAAGTAAGACACTTACAGGGTTCAGTTCTTGGTCCAAGGTAGCCCACCGTTGGGGGTTCAGAGCAACCCCAAAGTCACCACACCAGCAGCTCAGGGCCGGTCAGGTGCAGAGTTCAAAGTGGTGCCCAAAACACATAGGCTAGAATGGAGAGAAGGGGGTGCCCCGGTTCCGGTCTGCTTGCAGGTAAGTACCCGCGTCTTCGGAGGGCAGACCAGGGGGGTTTTGTAGGGCACCGGGGGGGACACAAGTCCACACCGAGATTTCACCCTCAGCAGCGCGGGGGCGGCCGGGTGCAGTGTAGAAACAAGCGTCGGGTTTTCAATGTTAGTCTATGCGAGATCTCGGGATCTCTTCAGCGCTGCAGGCAGGCAAGGGGGGGATTCCTCGGGGAAACCTCCACTTGGGCAAGGGAGAGGGACTCCTGGGGGTCACTTCTCCAGTGAAAGTCCGGTCCTTCAGGTCCTGGGGGCTGCGGGTGCAGGGTCTCTCCCAGGCGTCGGGACTTTGGATTCAAAGAGTCGCGGTCAGGGGAAGCCTCGGGATTCCCTCTGCAGGCGGCGCTGTGGGGGCTCAGGGGGGACAGGTTTTGGTACTCACAGTATCAGAGTAGTCCTGGGGTCCCTCCTGAGGTGTTGGATCTCCACCAGCCGAGTCGGGGTCGCCGGGTGCAGTGTTGCAAGTCTCACGCTTCTTGCGGGGAGCTTGCAGGGTTCTTTAAAGCTGCTGGAAACAAAGTTGCAGCTTTTCTTGGAGCAGGTCCGCTGTCCTCGGGAGTTTCTTGTCTTTTCGAAGCAGGGGCAGTCCTCAGAGGATGTCGAGGTCGCTGGTCCCTTCGGAAGGCGTCGCTGGAGCAGGATCTTTGGAAGGCAGGAGACAGGCCGGTGAGTTTCTGGAGCCAAGGCAGTTGTCGTCTTCTGGTCTTCCGCTGCAGGGGTTTTCAGCTGGGCAGTCCTTCTTCTTGTTGCAGGAATCTAATTTTCTAGGGTTCAGGGTAGCCCTTAAATACTAAATTTAAGGGCGTGTTTAGGTCTGGGGGGTTAGTAGCCAATGGCTACTAGCCCTGAGGGTGGGTACACCCTCTTTGTGCCTCCTCCCAAGGGGAGGGGGTCACAATCCTAACCCTATTGGGGGAATCCTCCATCTGCAAGATGGAGGATTTCTAAAAGTTGGAGTCACTTCAGCTCAGGACACCCTAGGGGCTGTCCTGACTGGCCAGTGACTCCTCCTTGTTGCTTTCTTTGTTCCCTCCAGCCTTGCTGCCAAAAGTGGGGGCCGTGGCCGGAGGGGGCGGGCAACTCCACTAAGCTGGAGTGCCCTGCTGGGCTGTGACAAAGGGGTGAGCCTTTGAGGCTCACCGCCAGGTGTCACAGCTCCTGCCTGGGGGAGGTGTTAGCATCTCCACCCAGTGCAGGCTTTGTTACTGGCCTCAGAGTGACAAAGGCACTCTCCCCATGGGGCCAGCAACATGTCTCTAGTGTGGCAGGCTGCTGGAACCAGTCAGCCTACACAGATAGTTGGTTAAGTTTCAGGGGGCACCTCTAAGGTGCCCTCTGTGGTGTATTTTACAATAAAATGTACACTGGCATCAGTGTGCATTTATTGTGCTGAGAAGTTTGATACCAAACTTCCCAGTTTTCAGTGTAGCCATTATGGTGCTGTGGAGTTCGTGTAAAACAGACTCCCAGACCATATACTCTTATGGCTACCCTGCACTTACAATGTCTAAGGTTTTGTGTAGACACTGTAGGGGCACAGTGCTCATGCACTGGTACCCTCACCTATGGTATAGTGCACCCTGCCTTAGGGCTGTAAGGCCTGCTAGAGGGGTGTCTTACCTATACTGCATAGGCAGTGAGAGGCTGGCATGGCACCCTGAGGGGAGTGCCATGTCGACTTACTCATTTTGTTCTCACTAGCACACACAGGCTTGTAAGCAGTGTGTCTGTGCTGAGTGAGGGGTCTCTAGGGTGGCATAAGACATGCTGCAGCCCTTAGAGACCTTTCTTGGCATCAGGGCCCTTGGTACTAGAAGTACCAGTTACAAGGGACTTATCTGAATGCCAGGGTGTGCCAATTGTGGATACAATGGTACATTTTAGGTGAAGGAACACTGGTGCTGGGGCCTGGTTAGCAGGGTCCCAGCACACTTCTCAGTCAAGTCAGCATCAGTATCAGGCAAAAAGTGGGGGGTAACTGCAACAGGGAGCCATTTCTTTACACAAGCCCCCCCCAGCCTACAGGCCAGGAGACTCAGCCCAAGCTGGGAGAGTCTTCCTAGTCTGTCAGGCGAGGAAGAGTAGGAGAAATAGGCTGGTTAGTTGCAGGGCCTACTCTGCCTTACATCCTTCTGTTCAGGTCATTCCCTTTGGGGAACTGACCCACTTCCACAGTGATAGGACCTAGTCTGAATTGCCTCTTGTCTGCCTCTTCAATGTCTCCACCCATTCTTTCTATTTTGGTCTTAGAGGTGTCCACCTCTGCTAACCTTATCTTGGCCAGGGTCACCCCTAGCTTACCCAGAGAGGTTACCCAGAGCTGGAGTAACCCCACCATGACCAATAGGGTCAGGGGGCCTAACTTGCCATTTGGCATGGGGTCAGACCACCATGCTAAGGATAGTGCAGCCATAAAGGCTAACACCCAGCAGAGGCCACTGACAGCTGTCAGTGCCCAGAACCACACCTTTAGCTCTTCACCTAAAAGGGAAGGGGCTAAGTTACAGGCTTCTTTGGGTTCAGGTTGCCTGTCTGCTGTATTGGAGTGGGGGGTTACCACATCTTGTAGTAAACACCCTTCTTCCACTCTTTCTTCTGTTAGCTGAGGAGCCACCCACTCAGGTTTAACAGTTGCCTGACTAGCCAGGACTTCTTGTGGGTCAGGTTGGACTTTATCAGGGCCATTTTTGGAGTTCTCCCCTACTGGAGCAGAATCTCCTTGGCTTGCTGTAACCTTGGCTAAAGGTTGTCCACCCTTCCTACTCTGTTTTCTTTTCTTCTTCTTCTGGGGCCTGCTTGCATTTACTGCAGAGGCAGGACTTCCAGAATCCTTGGGAGAGGACTGGCACTGGACCAGGTTCTCTCTTGGGCTCTGACTAACCTCTGGGTAGTCATTTCCAAGGAGACAATCAAGGGGGAGGTCTGTACTGACTACTACCCTTCTCCAGCTAAGAGTGCCACCCACTTCTATGGGCACTAAAGCCACAGGCCTCTTAGTGACCCTGTCTAGGCTAACTCTTACCCTGGCAGTCTCACCTGGGATGTACTGGTTTGAGAGCACCAGCCTGTCATGCACAATAGTGTGACTGGCACAAGTGTCTCTCAGGGCAGTGGTTGGGATTCCATTCACCAGTAGGTGGTGGAAGTGTCTACTTCCCTCTGGAATCTCCAACTCACCTGTTGGGCCCTGTTTCCAGTTGAAGGCTAGGAAGACCTCCTCATCTGAGGAGTCATCTCCCATGGCTACACTGGTTACCCCTGGAATTTTGTTCTGGGGTTTGTTTTTGGGACAAGAAGTGTCCTTGGTGTGGTGCCCAGACTGTTTACAGTTGTGGCACCATGCCTTAGTGGCATCCCAGTTCTTACCCTGGTACCCACCTTTGTTTTGGGTTGTGTCTTGGGGCCCACCCACCTGTTCTGGTTTTTGGGGGCCTACAGAGGACTCTTTTTCTTTGTTTCTAGTGTCACCCACTTTCTCCTGGGGAGTTTTTGTAACCCCTTTCTTTTGGTCACCCCCAGTGGAAGTTTTGGTTACCCTAGTCTTGACCCAGTGGTCTGCCTTCTTTCCCAATTCTTGGGGAGAAATTGGACCTAGGTCTACCAGATACTGATGCAACTTTTCATTGAAGCAGTTACTTAAAATGTGTTCTTTCATAAACAAATTATAAAGCCCAACATAGTCATACACTTCATTTCCAGTTACCCAACCATCCAGTGTTTTCACTGAGTAGTCAACATAATCAACCCAGGTCTGGCTCGAGGATTTTTGAGCCCCCCTGAATCTAATTCTATACTCCTCAGTGGAGAATCCAAAGCCCTCAATCAGGGTACCCTTCATGAGGTCATAAGATTCTGCATCTTTTTTAGAGAGTGTGAGGAGTCTATCCCTACACTTTCCTGTGAACATTTCCCAAAGGAGAGCACCCCAGTGAGATTTGTTCACTTTTCTGGTTACACAAGCCCTCTCAAAAGCTGTGAACCATTTGGTGATGTCATCACCATCTTCATATTTTGTTACAATCCCTTTGGGGATTTTCAACATGTCAGGAGAATCTCTGACCCTATTTATGTTGCTGCCACCATTGATGGGTCCTAGGCCCATCTCTTGTCTTTCCCTTTCTATGGCTAGGATCTGTTTTTCCAAAGCCAATCTTTTGGCCATCCTGGCTAACTGGATGTCCTCTTCACTGGAGTTACCTTCAGTGATTTCAGAGAGGCTGGACCCTCCTGTGAGGGAGCCAGCATTTCTGACTACTATTTTTGGAGTCAGGGTTTGAGAGACCCTGTTCTCCCTAAATAGGACTGGTAGGGGGGAATTTTCCTCCAAGTCACTATCTTCATCCTCTGTGTTGCCATCCTCAGAGGGGTTGGCTTTTTCAAACTCTGCCAAAAGCTCCTGGAGCTGTACTTTGGTAGGTTTGGAGCCCATTGCTATTTTCTTTAGTTTACAGAGTGACCTTAGCTCTCTCATCTGTAGATGGAGGTAAGGTGTGGTGTCGAGTTCCACCACATTCACATCTGTGCTAGACATTTTGCTTCTAAAAGTTGGAATACTTTTTAAGAATCTAAAACTGGTTCTAGAATCTAATTCAAACTTTTAACAAACTTTTAAACTCTAAAAGAAATGCTAACAGGGACTAACACAAGGCCCTAGCAGGACTTTAAAGAATTTAGAAAACTTTTCAAATTGCAAAAATCAATTTCTAATGACAATTTTGGAATTTGTCGTGTGATCAGGTATTGGCTGAGTAGTCCAGCAAATGCAAAGTCTTGTACCCCACCGCTGATCCACCAATGTAGGAAGTTGGCTCTGTATGTGCTATTTCAAAGTAAGGAATAGCATGCACAGAGTCCAAGGGTTCCCCTTAGAGGTAAAATAGTGGTAAAAATAGATAATACTAATGCTCTATTTTGTGGTAGTGTGGTCGAGCAGTAGGCTTATCCAAGGAGTAGTGTTAAGCATTTGTTGTACATACACATAGACAATAAATGAGGTACACACACTCAGAGACAAATCCAGCCAATAGGTTTTTATATAGAAAAATATCTTTTCTTAGTTTATTTTAAGAACCACAGGTTCAAATTCTACATGTAATATCTCATTCGAAAGGTATTGCAGGTAAGTACTTTAGGAACTTCAAATCATAAAAATTGCATGTATACTTTTCAAGTTATTGACAAATAGCTGTTTTAAAAGTGGACACTTAGTGCAATTTTCACAGTTCCTAGGGGAGGTAAGTTTTGGTTAGTTTTACCAGGTAAGTAAGACACTTACAGGGTTCAGTTCTTGGTCCAAGGTAGCCCACCGTTGGGGGTTCAGAGCAACCCCAAAGTCACCACACCAGCAGCTCAGGGCCGGTCAGGTGCAGAGTTCAAAGTGGTGCCCAAAACACATAGGCTAGAATGGAGAGAAGGGGGTGCCCCGGTTCCGGTCTGCTTGCAGGTAAGTACCCGCGTCTTCGGAGGGCAGACCAGGGGGGTTTTGTAGGGCACCGGGGGGGACACAAGTCCACACCGAGATTTCACCCTCAGCAGCGCGGGGGCGGCCGGGTGCAGTGTAGAAACAAGCGTCGGGTTTTCAATGTTAGTCTATGAGAGATCTCGGGATCTCTTCAGCGCTGCAGGCAGGCAAGGGGGGGATTCCTCGGGGAAACCTCCACTTGGGCAAGGGAGAGGGACTCCTGGGGGTCACTTCTCCAGTGAAAGTCCGGTCCTTCAGGTCCTGGGGGCTGCGGGTGCAGGGTCTCTCCCAGGCGTCGGGACTTTGGATTCAAAGAGTCGCGGTCAGGGGAAGCCTCGGGATTCCCTCTGCAGGCGGCGCTGTGGGGGCTCAGGGGGGACAGGTTTTGGTACTCACAGTATCAGAGTAGTCCTGGGGTCCCTCCTGAGGTGTTGGATCTCCACCAGCCGAGTCGGGGTCGCCGGGTGCAGTGTTGCAAGTCTCACGCTTCTTGCGGGGAGCTTGCAGGGTTCTTTAAAGCTGCTGGAAACAAAGTTGCAGCTTTTCTTGGAGCAGGTCCGCTGTCCTCGGGAGTTTCTTGTCTTTTCGAAGCAGGGGCAGTCCTCAGAGGATGTCGAGGTCGCTGGTCCCTTCGGAAGGCGTCGCTGGAGCAGGATCTTTGGAAGGCAGGAGACAGGCCGGTGAGTTTCTGGAGCCAAGGCAGTTGTCGTCTTCTGGTCTTCCGCTGCAGGGGTTTTCAGCTGGGCAGTCCTTCTTCTTGTTGCAGGAATCTAATTTTCTAGGGTTCAGGGTAGCCCTTAAATACTAAATTTAAGGGCGTGTTTAGGTCTGGGGGGTTAGTAGCCAATGGCTACTAGCCCTGAGGGTGGGTACACCCTCTTTGTGCCTCCTCCCAAGGGGAGGGGGTCACAATCCTAACCCTATTGGGGGAATCCTCCATCTGCAAGATGGAGGATTTCTAAAAGTTGGAGTCACTTCAGCTCAGGACACCCTAGGGGCTGTCCTGACTGGCCAGTGACGACTCCTTGTTGCTTTCTTTGTTCCCTCCAGCCTTGCTGCCAAAAGTGGGGGCCGTGGCCGGAGGGGGCGGGCAACTCCACTAAGCTGGAGTGTCCTGCTGGGTTGGCACAAAGGAGGTGAGCCTTTGAGGCTCACCGCCAGGTGTGACAATTCCTGCCTGGGGGAGGTGTTAGCATCTCCACCCAGTGCAGGCTTTGTTACTGGCCTCAGAGTGACAAAGGCACTCTCCCCATGGGGCCAGCAACATCTCGGTTTGTGGCAGGCTGCTAAAACTAGTCAGCCTACACAGATAGTCGGTTAAGTTTCAGGGGGCACCTCTAAGGTGCCCTCTGTGGTGTATTTTTCAATAAAATGTACACTGGCATCAGTGTGCATTTATTGTGCTGAGAAGTTTGATACCAAACTTCCCAGTTTTCAGTGTAGCCATTATGGTGCTGTGGAGTTCGTGTTTGACAGACTCCCAGACCATATACTCTTATGGCTACCCTGCACTTACAATGTCTAAGGTTTTGTTTAGACACTGTAGGGGTACCATGCTCATGCACTGGTACCCTCACCCATGGTATAGTGCACCCTGCCTTAGGGCTGTAAGGCCTGCTAGAGGGGTGTCTTACCTATACTGCATAGGCAGTGAGAGGCTGGCATGGCACCCTGAGGGGAGTGCCATGTCGACTTACTCGTTTTGTCCTCACTAGCACACACAAGCTGGCAAGCAGGGTGTCTGTGCTGAGTGAGAGGTCTCCAGGGTGGCATAAGACATGCTGCAGCCCTTAGAGACCTTCCTTGGCATCAGGGCCCTTGGTACTAGAAGTACCAGTTACAAGGGACTTATCTGGATGCCAGGGTCTGCCAATTGTGGATACAAAAGTACAGGTTAGGGAAAGAACACTGGTGCTGGGGCCTGGTTAGCAGGCCTCAGCACACTTTCAATTGTAAACATAGCATCAGCAAAGGCAAAAAGTCAGGGGGCAACCATGCCAAGGAGGCATTTCCTTACACAACCCCCCCCCAAACGAAAGAGGATGAGACTAACCTTTCCCAAGAGAGTCTTCATTTTCTAAGTGGAAGAACCTGGAAAGGCCATCTCCATTGGCATGGGCAGTCCCAGGTCTGTGTTCCACTATAAAGTCCATTCCCTGTAGGGAGATGGACCACCTCAACAGTTTAGGATTTTCACCTTTCATTTGCATCAGCCATTTGAGAGGTCTGTGGTCAGTTTGAACTAGGAAGTGAGTCCCAAAGAGGTATGGTCTCAGCTTCTTCAGGGACCAAACCACAGCAAAGGCCTCCCTCTCAATGGCACTCCAACGCTGCTCCCTGGGGAGTAACCTCCTGCTAATGAAAGCAACAGGCTGGTCAAGGCCATCATCATTTGTTTGGGACAAAACTGCCCCTATCCCATGTTCAGAGGCATCAGTCTGCACAATGAACTGCTTAGAATAATCTGGAGCTTTGAGAACTGGTGCTGAGCACATTGCCTGTTTCAGGGTGTCAAAGGCCTGTTGGCATTCCACAGTCCAGTTCACTTTCTTGGGCATTTTCTTGGAGGTGAGTTCAGTGAGGGCTGTCACAATGGATCCATATCCCTTCACAAACCTCCTGTAATACCCAGTCAAGCCAAGGAATGCCCTGACTTGAGTCTGGGTTTTTGGAGCTACCCAGTCCAGAATAGTCTGGATCTTGGGTTGGAGTGGCTGAACTTGGCCTCCACCTACAAGGTGGCCCAAGTAAACCACAGTTCCCTGCCCGGCATTTGGATGCCTTGATAGAGAGGCCTGCAGATTGCAGAGCCTTCAAAACCTTCCTCAGGTGGACCAGGTGATCCTGCCAGGTGGAGCTAAAGACAGCAATATCATCAAGATAAGCTGTGCTAAAGGACTCCAAGCCAGCAAGGACTTGATTCACCAACCTTTGGAAGGTGGCAGGGGCATTCTTTAAACCAAAGGGCATAACAGTAAACTGATAATGCCCATCAGGTGTGGAGAATGCTGTCTTTTCTTTTGCTCCAGGTGCCATTTTTATTTGCCAGTACCCTGCTGTCAAGTCAAAGGTACTTAGAAATTTGGCAGCACCTAATTTATCAATGAGCTCATCAGCTCTTGGAATTGGATGGGCATCTGTCTTGGTGACAGAATTGAGCCCTCTGTAGTCCACACAAAACCTCATCTCTTTCTTTCCATCTTTGGTGTGAGGCTTGGGGACTAAGACCACTGGGCTAGCCCAGGGGCTGTCAGAGCGCTCAATTACTCCCAATTCCAGCATCTTGTGGACTTCCACCTTGATGCTTTCCTTAACATGGTCAGACTGTCTAAAGATTTTGTTTTTGACAGGCATGCTGTCTCCTGTGTCCACATCATGGGTACACAGGTGTGTCTGACCAGGGGTTAAGGAGAAGAGTTCAGGAAACTGTTGTAGGACTCTCCTACAATCAGCTTGCTGTTGGCCAGAGAGGGTGTCTGAGTAGATCACTCCATCTACTGTGCCATCTTTTGGGTCTGATGACAGAAGATCAGGGAGAGGTTCACTCTCTGCTTCCTGATCCTCATCTGTTACCATCAACAGATTCACATCAGCCCTGTCATGGAAGAGCTTAAGGCGGTTCACATGGATCACCCTCTTGGGGCTCCTGCTTGTGCCCAGGTCCACCAAGTAGGTGACCTGACTCTTCCTCTCTAGTACTGGGTAAGGGCCACTCCATTTGTCCTGGAGTGCCCTGGGAGCCACAGGCTCTAGAACCCAGACTTTCTGCCCTGGTTGGAACTCAACCAGTGCAGCCTTTTGGTCATACCAAAACTTCTGGAGCTGTTGGCTGGCCTCAAGGTTTTTGGTTGCCTTTTCCATGTACTCTGCCATTCTAGAGCGAAGGCCAAGTACATAGTCCACTATGTCCTGTTTAGGCTCATGGAGAGGTCTCTCCCAGCCTTCTTTAACAAGGGCAAGTGGTCCCCTTACAGGATGACCAAACAGAAGTTCAAAGGGTGAGAATCCTACTCCCTTCTGTGGCACCTCTCTGTAAGCGAAAAGCAGGCATGGCAAGAGGACATCCCATCTCCTTTTGAGTTTTTCTGGGAGCCCCATGATCATGCCTTTTAATGTCTTGTTGAATCTCTCAACCAAGCCATTAGTTTGTGGATGGTATGGTGTAGTGAATTTATAAGTCACTCCACACTCATTCCACATGTGCTTTAGGTATGCTGACATGAAGTTGGTACCTCTGTCAGACACCACCTCCTTAGGGAAACCCACTCTGGTAAAGATACCAATGAGGGCCTTGGCTACTGCAGGGGCAGTAGTCGACCTAAGGGGAATAGCTTCAGGATACCTGGTAGCATGATCCACTACTACCAGGATATACATATTTCCTGAGGCTGTGGGAGGTTCTAGTGGACCAACTATGTCCACACCCACTCTTTCAAAGGGCACCCCCACCACTGGAAGTGGAATGAGGGGGGCCTTTGGATGCCCACCTGTCTTACCACTGGCTTGACAGGTGGGGCAGGAGAGGCAAAACTCCTTAACCATGTTGGACATATTGGGCCAGTAGAAGTGGTTGACTAACCTCTCCCACGTCTTGGTTTGTCCCAAATGTCCAGCAAAGGGAATGTCATGGGCCAATGTTAGGATGAACTCTCTGAACAGCTGAGGCACTACCACTCTCCTAGTGGCACCAGGTTTGGGGTCTCTGGCCTCAGTGTACAGGAGTCCATCTTCCCAATAGACCCTATGGGTTCCATTTTTCTTGCCTTTGGACTCTTCAGCAGCTTGCTGCCTAAGGCCTTCAAGAGAGGGACAGGTTTCTTGTCCCTTACACAGCTCCTCCCTTGAGGGTCCCCCTGGGCCTAAGAGCTCAACCTGATAAGGTTCAAGCTCCAAAGGCTCAGTTCCCTCAGAGGGCAGAACTTCTTCCTGAGAAGAGAGGTTCCCTTTCTTTTGCTGTGTTGCAGTTGGTTTCCCAACTGACTTTCCTTTCCTCTTGGTAGGCTGGGCCATTCTTCCAGACTCCAGCTCTACTTGTTCACCCTGTGCCTTGCATTGTGCTCTGGTTTTCACACACACCAGTTCAGGGATACCCAGCATTGCTGCATGGGTTTTTAGTTCTACCTCAGCCCATGCTGAGGACTCCAGGTCATTTCCAAGCAGACAGTCCACTGGGATATTTGAGGAGACCACCACCTGTTTCAGGCCATTGACCCCTCCCCATTCTAAAGTAACCATTGCCATGGGATGTACTTTTCTCTGATTGTCAGCGTTGGTGACTGTGTAAGTTTTTCCAGTCAGGTATTGGCCAGGGGAAACCAGTTTCTCTGTCACCATGGTGACACTGGCACCTGTATCCCTCAGGCCCTCTATTCTAGTCCCATTAATTAAGAGTTGCTGTCTGTATTTTTGCATGTTAGGCGGCCAGACAGCTAGTGTGGCTAAATCCACCCCACCCTCAGAAACTAGAGTAGCTTCAGTGTGGACCCTGATTTGCTCTGGGCACACTGTTGATCCCACTTGGAGACTAGCCATACCAGTGTTACCTGGATGGGAGTTTGGAGTGGAACCTTTCTTGGGACAGGCCTTGTCTCCAGTTTGGTGTCCATGCTGTTTACAGCTATGACACCAGGCCTTTTTGGGATCAAAGTTTTTACCCTTGTACCCATTGTTTTGTGAAGAGGCTCTGGGCCCACCCTCCTGTGCAGGTTTTTGGGGGCCTGTAGAAGACTCTTTACTATTTTTAGTTTTGGTTGTCTCATCACCCTTCCCCTGGGGAGTCTTTGTGACCCCTTTCTTTTGGTCACCCCCTGTTGAAGTCTTGGACACCCTTGTCTTGACCCAATGGTCCGCCTTCTTTCCCAATTCTTGGGGAGAAATTGGTCCTAGGTCTACCAGATGCTGATGCAGTTTATCATTGAAACAATTACTTAACAGGTGTTCTTTCACAAATAAATTGTACAGCCCATCATAATTACTTACACCACTGCCTTGAATCCAACCATCTAGTGTTTTCACTGAGTAGTCTACAAAGTCAACCCAGGTCTGGCTCGAGGATTTTTGAGCCCCCCTGAATCTAATCCTATACTCCTCAGTGGAGAATCCAAAGCCCTCAATCAGGGTACCCTTCATGAGGTCATAAGATTCTGCATCTTGTCCAGAGAGTGTGAGGAGTCTATCCCTACACTTTCCTGTGAACATTTCCCAAAGGAGAGCACCCCAGTGAGATCTGTTCACTTTTCTGGTTACACAAGCCCTCTCAAAAGCTGTGAACCATTTGGTGATGTCATCACCATCTTCATATTTAGTTACAATCCCTTTAGGGATTTTCAACATGTCAGGAGAATCTCTGACCCTATTTATGTTGCTGCCACCATTGATGGGTCCTAGGCCCATCTCTTGTCTTTCCCTCTCTATGGCTAGGATCTGTCTTTCCAAAGCCAATCTTTTGGCCATCCTGGCTAACTGGATGTCCTCTTCACTGGGGCTATCCTCAGTGATTTCAGAGGTGTTGGTCTCTCCTGTGAGGGAACCAGCATCTCTGACTATTATTTTAGGAGTCAGGGTTTGAGGGACCCTGTTCTCCCTAGATAGGACTGGTAGGGGGGAATTTTCCTCCAAGTCACTATCCTCTTCCTCTGAGTTGCCACCCTCAGAGGGGTTGGCCTTTTCAAACTCTGCCAAAAGCTCCTGGAGCTGTATTTTGGTAGGTTTGGGGCCCATTGTTATTTTCTTTATTTTACAGAGTGACCTTAGCTCCCTCATCTTAAGATGGAGGTAAGGTGTGGTGTCGAGTTCCACCACAGTCACATCTGTGCTAGACATTTTGCTTCTAAAAGTTGGAATACTTTTTAAGAATCTACAACTGGTTCTAGAATCTAATTCAAACTTTTACAAACTTTTAAACTCTAAAAGAAATGCTAAACAGGATCTAACACAAGGCCCTAGCAGGTCTTTTAAGAATTTAGAAAACTTTTCAAATTGCAAAAATCAATTTCTAATGACAATTTTGGAATTTGTCGTGTGATCAGGTATTGGCTGAGTAGTCCAGCAAATGCAAAGTCTTGTACCCCACCGCTGATCCACCAATGTAGGAAGTTGGCTCTGTATGTGCTATTTCAAAGTAAGGAATAGCATGCACAGAGTCCAAGGGTTCCCCTTAGAGGTAAAATAGTGGTAAAAATAGATAATACTAATGCTCTATTTTGTGGTAGTGTGGTCGAGCAGTAGGCTTATCCAAGGAGTAGTGTTAAGCATTTGTTGTACATACACATAGACAATAAATGAGGTACACACACTCAGAGACAAATCCAGCCAATAGGTTTTTATATAGAAAAATATCTTTTCTTAGTTTATTTTAAGAACCACAGGTTCAAATTCTACATGTAATATCTCATTCGAAAGGTATTGCAGGTAAGTACTTTAGGAACTTCAAATCATCAAAATTGCATGTATACTTTTCAAGTTGTTGACAAATAGCTGTTTTAAAAGTGGACACTTAGTGCAATTTTCACAGTTCCTAGGGGAGGTAAGTTTTGGTTAGTTTTACCAGGTAAGTAAGACACTTACAGGGTTCAGTTCTTGGTCCAAGGTAGCCCACCGTTGGGGGTTCAGAGCAACCCCAAAGTCACCACACCAGCAGCTCAGGGCCGGTCAGGTGCAGAGTTCAAAGTGGTGCCCAAAACACATAGGCTAGAATGGAGAGAAGGGGGTGCCCCGGTTCCGGTCTGCTTGCAGGTAAGTACCCGCGTCTTCGGAGGGCAGACCAGGGGGGTTTTGTAGGGCACCGGGGGGGACACAAGTCCACACAGAAATTTCACCCTCAGCGGCGCGGGGGCGGCCGGGTGCAGTGTAGAAACAAGCGTCGGGTTCGCAATGTTAGTCTATGAGAGATCTCGGGATCTCTTCAGCGCTGCAGGCAGGCAAGGGGGGGATTCCTCGGGGAAACCTCCACTTGGGCAAGGGAGAGGGACTCCTGGGGGTCACTTCTCCAGTGAAAGTCCGGTCCTTCAGGTCCTGGGGGCTGCGGGTGCAGGGTCTCTCCCAGGCGTCGGGACTTTAGGTTCAAAGAGTCGCGGTCAGGGGAAGCCTCGGGATTCCCTCTGCAGGCGGCGCGGTGGGGGCTCAGGGGGGACAGGTTTTGGTACTCACAGTATCAGAGTAGTCCTGGGGTCCCTCCTGAGGTGTTGGATCGCCACCAGCCGAGTCGGGGTCGCCGGGTGCAGTGTTGCAAGTCTCACGCTTCTTGCGGGGAGCTTGCAGGGTTCTTTAAAGCTGCTGGAAACAGAGTTGCAGCTTTTCTTGGAGCAGGTCCGCTGTCCTCGGGAGTTTCTTGTCTTTTCGAAGCAGGAGCAGTCCTCAGAGGATGTCGAGGTCGTTGGTCCCTTTGGAAGGCGTCGCTGGAGCAGGATCTTTGGAAGGCAGGAGACAGGCCGGTGAGTTTCTGGAGCCAAGGCAGTAGTTGTCTTCTGGTCTTCCTCTGCAGGGGTTTTCAGCTAGGCAGTCCTTCTTCTTGTTGTTGCAGGAATCTAATTTTCTAGGGTTCAGGGTAGCCCTTAAATACTAAATTTAAGGGCGTGTTTAGGTCTGGGGGGTTAGTAGCCAATGGCTACTAGCCCTGAGGGTGGGTACACCCTCTTTGTGCCTCCTCCCAAGGGGAGGGGGTCACAATCCTAACCCTATTGGGGGAATCCTCCATCTGCAAGATGGAGGATTTCTAAAAGTTATAGTCACTTCAGCTCAGGACACCTTAGGGGCTGTCCTGACTGGCCAGTGACTCCTCCTTGTTTTTCTCATTATTTTCTCCGGCCTTGCCGCCAAAAGTGGGGCCTGGCCGGAGGGGGCGGGCAACTTCACTAGCTGGAGTGTCCTGCTGGGTTGGCACAAAGGAGGTGAGCCTTTGAGGCTCACCGCCAGGTGTGACAATTCCTGCCTGAGAGAGGTGTTAGCATCTCCACCCAGTGCAGGCTTTGTTACTGGCCTCAGAGTGACAAAGGCACTCTCCCCATGGGGCCAGCAACATCTCGGTTTGTGGCAGGCTGCTAAAACTAGTCAGCCTACACAGATAGTCGGTTAAGTTTCAGGGGGCACCTCTAAGGTGCCCTCTGTGGTGTATTTTTCAATAAAATGTACACTGGCATCAGTGTGCATTTATTGTGCTGAGAAGTTTGATACCAAACTTCCCAGTTTTCAGTGTAGCCATTATGGTGCTGTGGAGTTCGTGTTTGACAGACTCCCAGACCATATACTCTTATGGCTACCCTGCACTTACAATGTCTAAGGTTTTGTTTAGACACTGTAGGGGTACCATGCTCATGCACTGGTACCCTCACCCATGGTATAGTGCACCCTGCCTTAGGGCTGTAAGGCCTGCTAGAGGGGTGTCTTACCTATACTGCAGAGGCAGTGAGAGGCTGGCATGGCACCCTGAGGGGAGTGCCATGTCGACTTACTCGTTTTGTCCTCACTAGCACACACAAGCTGGCAAGCAGGGTGTCTGTGCTGAGTGAGAGGTCTCCAGGGTGGCATAAGACATGCTGCAGCCCTTAGAGACCTTCCTTGGCATCAGGGCCCTTGGTACTAGAAGTACCAGTTACAAGGGACTTATCTGGATGCCAGGGTCTGCCAATTGTGGATACAAAAGTACAGGTTAGGGAAAGAACACTGGTGCTGGGGCCTGGTTAGCAGGCCTCAGCACACTTTCAATTGTAAACATAGCATCAGCAAAGGCAAAAAGTCAGGGGGCAACCATGCCAAGGAGGCATTTCCTTACAACCCCCCCCCAACGAAAGAGGATGAGACTAACCTTTCCCAAGAGAGTCTTCATTTTCTAAGTGGAAGAACCTGGAAAGGCCATCTCCATTGGCATGGGCAGTCCCTGGTCTGTGTTCCACTATAAAGTCCATTCCCTGGAGGGAGATGGACCACCTCAACAGTTTTGGATTTTCACCTTTCATTTGCATCAGCCATCTGAGAGGTCTGTGGTCAGTCTGAACTAGGAAGTGAGTACCAAAGAGGTATGGTCTCAGCTTCTTCAGGGACCAAACCACAGCAAAGGCCTCCCTCTCAATGGCACTCCAACGCTGCTTCCTGGGGAGTAACCTCCTGCTAATGAAAGCAACAGGCTGGTCAAGGCCATCATCATTTGTTTGGGACAAAACTGCCCCTATCCCATGTTCAGAGGCATCTGTCTGCACAATGAACTGCTTGGAGTAATCTGGAGCTTTTAGAACTGGTGTTGTGCACATTGCTTGTTTCAGGGTGTCAAAGGCCTGTTGGCATTCTACAGTCCAGTTCACTTTCTTGGGCATTTTCTTGGAGGTGAGTTCTGTGAGGGCTGTCACAATGGATCCATATCCCTTCACAAACCTCCTATAGTACCCAGTCAAGCCAAGGAATGCCCTGACTTGAGTCTGGGTTTTTGGAGCTGTCCAGTCCAGAATAGTCTGGATCTTAGGCTGGAGTGGCTGAACTTGGCCTCCACCTACAAGGTGTCCCAAGTAAACCACAGTTCCCTGCCCTATCTGACATTTGGATGCCTTGATAGAGAGGCCTGCTGATTGCAGAGCCTTCAAAACCTTCTTCAGGTGGACCAGGTGATCCTGCCAGTTGGAGCTAAAGACAGCAATATCGTCAAGATAAGCTGCACTAAAGGACTCAAAGCCAGCAAGGACTTGATTCACCAACCTTTGGAAGGTGGCAGGGGCATTCTTTAAACCAAAGGGCATAACAGTGAACTGATAATGCCCATCAGGTGTGGAGCATGCTGTCTTTTGTTTTGCTCCAGGTGCCTTTTTGATTTGCCAGTACCCTGCTGTTAAGTCAAAGGTACTTAAGAATTTGGCAGCACCTAATTTGTCTATCAGCTCATCAGCTCTAGGAATGGGATGGGCATCTGTCTTGGTGACAGAATTAAGTCCTCTGTAGTCCACACACAACCTCATCTCTCTTTCCATCTTTGGTGTGAGGTTTGGGGACTAAAACCACTGGGCTAGCCCAGGGGCTGTCAGAGTGCTCAATTACTCCCAATTCCAGCATCTTGTGGACTTCCACCTTGATGCTTTCCTTAACTTGATCAGACTGTCTGAATATTTTGTTTTTGACAGGCATGCTGTCTCCTGTGTCCACATCATGGGTACACAGGTGTGTCTGACCAGGGGTTAGGGAAAAGAGCTCAGCAAACTGCTGCAGGACTTTCCTACAGTCAGATTGCTGTTGGCCAGAGAGGGTGTCTGAATAGATCACTCCATCTACTGAGCCATCATTAGGGTTTGATGACAGAAGATCAGGGAGAGGTTCACTCTCAGCTTCCTGGTCCTCATCTGTTACCATTAACAGATTTACATCAGCCCTGTCATGGAAGAGCTTAAGGCGGTTCACATGGATCACTCTCTTGGGGCTCCTGCTTGTGCCCAGGTCCACCAGATAGGTGACCTGACTCTTCCTCTCTAGCACTGGGTAAGGGCCACTCCATTTGTCCTGAAGTGCCCTGGGAGCCACAGGCTCCACAACCCAGACTTTCTGCCCTGGTTGAAATTCAACCAGTGCAGCCTTTTGGTCATACCAAAACTTCTGGAGCTGTTGGCTGGCCTCAAGGTTTTTGCTTGCCTTTTCCATGTACTCTGCCATCCTTGAGCGAAGGCCAAGTACATAGTCCACTATGTCTTGTTTAGGCTCATGAAGAGGTCTCTCCCAGCCTTCTTTCACAAGAGCTAGTGGTCCCCTTACAGGGTGGCCAAACAGAAGTTTAAAGGGTGAGAATCCTACTCCCTTCTGGGGCACCTCTCTGTAAGTGAAGAGCAGACATGGCAAGAGGACAGGTTTCTTGCCCCTTACACAACTGCTCCCTTGAGGGTCCCCCTGGGCCTAAGAGCTCAACCTCATAAGGTTCTAACTCCATAGGCTCAGTTCCCTCAGAGGGCAGAACTTCTTCCTGAGAAGAGAGGTTCTCTTTTTGTTGTTGTGTTGCAGCTGGTTTCCCAGCTGACTTTCCTTTTCTCTTGGTAGGCTGGGCCCTTTTTCCAGACTGCAGCTCTACTTTTTCACCCTGAGCCTTGCACTGTGCCCTTGTCTTGACACACACCGGTTCAGGGATACCCAGCATGGCTGCATGGGTTTTCAGTTCTACCTCAGCCCATGCTGAGGACTCCAGGTCATTTCCAAGCAAACAGTCTACTGGGATATTTGAGGAGACCACCACCTGTTTCAGGCCATTGACCCCTCCCCACTCTAAAGTTACCATAGCCATGGGATGCACTTTAGTCTGATTGTCAGCATTGGTGACTGGATAAGTTTGTCCAGCCAGGTATTGACCAGGGGAAACCAGTTTCTCTGTCACCATGGGGACACTGGCACCTGTATCCCTCAGGCCTTCTACACTTGTCCCATTAATTAAGAGCTGCTGCCTGTATTTTTGCATGTTAGGAGGCCAGGCAGCCAGTGTGGCTAAATCCACCCCACCCTCCGAGACTAATGTAGCTTCAGTGTGACACCTGATTTGCTCTGGGCACACTGTTGATCCCACTTGGAGACTGGCCATTCCAGTTTTAGCTGGAGTGGAGTTAGAAGTGGTACTGTTCTTGGGACAGGCCTGGTCTCCAGTTTGGTGTCCAGGCTGATTACAGCTACGACACCAGGCCTTTTTGGGATCAAAGTTTTTATCCTTGTACCCAAAATTGTTTTGTGAAGAGGCTCTGGGCCCACCCTCCTGTGCAGGTCTTTGGGGGCCTGTAGAAGACTCTTTTTACTATTTTTGTTTTTGGCTGTCTCACCACCCTTCCCCTGGGGAGGTTTTGTGACCCCTTTCTTTTGGTCACCCCCTGTGGAAGTCTTGGACACCCTAGTCTTGACCCAATGGTCCGCCCTCTTTCCCAATTCTTGGGGAGAAATTGGTCCTAGGTCTACCAGATGCTGATGCAGTTTATCATTGAAACAATTACTTAATAGGTGTTCTTTCACAAATAAATTGTACAGCCCATCATAATTACTTACACCACTGCCTTGAATCCAACCATCTAGTGTTTTTACTGAGTAGTCTACCAAGTAAACCCAGGTCTGGCTCGAGGATTTTTTAGCCCCCCTGAATCTAATCTTATACTCCTCAGTGGAGAATCCAAAGCCCTCAATCAGGGTACCCTTCATGAGGTCATAAGATTCTGCATCTTTTCCAGAGAGTGTGGGAAATGTTCACAGGGAAGTGTAGGGATAGACTCAAAGGAGAGCACCCCAGTGAGATTTGTTCTCTTTTCTGGTTACACAAGCCCTCTCAAAAGCTGTGAACCATTTGGTGATGTCATCACCATCTTCATATTTAATTACAATCCCTTTAGGGATTTTCAACATGTCAGGAGAATCTCTGACCCTAGTTATGTTGCTGCCACCATTGATGGGTCCTAGGCCCATCTCTTGTCTTTCCCTTTCTATGGCTAGGATCTGTCTTTCCAAAGCCAATCTTTTGGCCATCCTGGCTAACTGGATGTCCTCTTCACTGGAGTTATCCTCAGTGATATCAGAGAAGTTGGTCCCTCCTGTGAGGGGAACAGCATCTCTGACTATTATGTTTGGAGACAGGGCTTGAGAGGCCCTGTTCTCCCTAAATAGGACTGGTAGGGGGGAATCTCCTTCCAAGTCACTATCATCATCCTCTGTGTTGCCATCCTCAGAGGGGTTGGCCTTTTCAAACTCTGCCAACAGCTCCTGGAGCTGTAGTTTGGAAGGTCTGGGGCCCATTGTTATTTTCTTTATTTTACAGAGTGACCTTAGCTCCCTCATCTTAAGATGGAGGTAAGGTGTGGTGTAGAGTTCCACCACATTCACATCTGTACTAGACAATATGCTTCTAAAAGTTGGAATACTTTTTAAGAATCTAAAACTAGTTCTAGGTTCTAATTCAAACTTTCACAAACTTTTAAACTCTAAAAGAAATGCTAAACAGGATCTAACACAAGGCCCTAGCAGGTCTTTTAAGAATTTAGAAAAATAGCTCAATTTGCAAAAATGAATTTCTAATGACAATTTTTGGAATTTGTTGTGTGATCAGGTATTGGCTAAGTAGTCCAGCAAATGCAAAGTCTTGTACCCCACCGCTGATCCACCAATGTAGGAAGTTGGCTCTGTATGCACTATTTCAAAGTAAGGAATAGTATGCACAGAGTCCAAGGGTTCCCCTTAGAGGTAAGATAGTGGCAAAAAGAGATAATACTAATGCTCTATTTTGTGGTAGTGTGGTCGAGCAGTAGGCTTATCAAAGGAGTAGTGTTAAGCATTTGTTGTACATACACACAGGCAATAAATGAGGAACACACACTCAGACAAATCCAGCCAATAGGTTTTGTTATAGAAGAATATATTTTCTTAGTTTATTTTAAGAACCACAGGTTCAAATTCTACATGTAATATCTCATTTGAAAGGTATTGCAGGTAAGTACTTTAGGAACTTTGAATAATCACAGTAGCATATATACTTTTCACATAAAACACAAATAGCTGTTTTAAAAGTGGACACAGTGCAATTTTCACAGTTCCTGGGGGAGGTAAAGTATTGTTAGGTTTTGCAGGTAAGTAAACCACCTATGGGGTTAAGATTGGGGTCCAAGGTAGCCCACCGTTGGGGGTTCAGAGCAACCCCAAAGTTACTACACCAGCAGCTCAGGGCCGGACAGGTGCAGAGTTCAAAGCGGTGCCCAAAACGCATAGGCTTCAATGGAGAGAAGGGGGTGCCCCGGTTCCAGTCTGTCAGCAGGTAAGTACCCGCGTCTTCGGAGGGCAGACCAGGGGGGTTTTGTAAGGCACCGGGGGGGGGGACACAAGCTCACACAAAAAGTACACCCTCAGCGGCACTGGGGCGGCCGGGTGCAGTGCAGGAACAAGCGTTGGGTTTCCAATGTAAATCAATGGGAGACCAAGGGGTCTCTTCAGCGATGCAGGCAGGCAAGGGGGGGCTCCTCGGGGTAGCCACCACCTGGGCAAGGGAGAGGGCCTCCTGGGGGTCACTCCTGCACTGAAGTTCCGATCCTTCAGGTGCTGGGGGGCTGCGGGTGCAGGGTCTTTTCCAGCCGTCGGGATTTTAGAGTCGGGCAGTTGCGGTCAGGGGAGCCTGGGGATTCCCTCTGCAGGCGTCGCTGTGGGGGCTCAGGGGGGACAACTTTGGTTACTCACGGTCTCTGAGTCGCCGGAGGGTCCTCCCTGAGGTGTTGGTTCTCCATCAGTCGAGTCGGGGTCGCCGGGTGCAGTGTTGCAAGTCTCACGCTTCTTGCGGGGATTGCATGGGTCTTTAAATCTGCTCCTCTGTAACAAAGTTGCAGTCTTTTTGGAGCAGGTCTGCTGTCCTCGGGAGTTTCTTGTTCCTCTTGAAGCAGGGCAGTCCTCTGAGGATTCAGAGGTCGCTGGTCCTTGAGAAAGCGTCGCTGAAGCAGGATTCTTTAGAAGGCAGGAGACAGGCCGGTAGGACTGGGGCCAAAGCAGTTGGTGTCTTCTTTCTTCTTCTGCAGGGGTTTTCAGCTCAGCAGTCTTCTTCTTCGGTAAGTTGCAGGAATCTAAATTCTTAGGTTCCGGGGAGCCCTTAAATACTAAATTTAAGGGCGTGTTTAGGTCTGGGGGGTTAGTAGCCAATGGCTACTAGCCCTGAGGGTGGGTACACCCTCTTTGTGCCTCCTCCCAAGGGGAGGGGGTCACATTCCTATCCCTATTGGGGGAATCCTCCATCTGCAAGATGGAGGATTTCTAAAAGTTAGTCACTTCAGCTCAGGGCACCTTAGGGGCTGTCCTGACTGGCCAGTGACTCCTCCTTGTTGTTCTCATTATCTCCTCCGGCCTTGCCGCCAAAAGTGGGGCCGTGACCGGAGGGGGTGGGCAACTCCACTAGCTGGAGTGCCCTGTGGTGCTGGAACAAAGGGGGTAAGCCTTTGAGGCTCACCGCCAGGTGTTAGCATCTCCACCCAGTGCAGGCTTTGTTACAGGCCAGAGTGACAAAGGCACTCCCCCCATGGGGCCAGCAACATGTCTCGAGTGTGGCAGGCTGCTAGAACCAGTCAGCCTACACGGGTAGTTGGATTAGGTTTCAGGGGGCACCTCTAAGGTGCCCTCTGGGGTGTATTTTACAATAAAATGTACACTGGCATCAGTGTGCATTTATTGTTCTGAGAAGTTTGATACCAAATGTAGGAAGTTGGCTCTGTATGCACTATTTCAAAGTAAGGAATAGTATGCACAGAGTCCAAGGGTTCCCCTTAGAGGTAAGATAGTGGCAAAAAGAGAATACTAATGCTCTATTTTGTGGTAGTGTGGTCGAGCAGTAGGCTTATCAAAGGAGTAGTGTTAAGCATTTGTTGTACATACACACAGGCAATAAATGAGGAACACACACTCAGAGACAAATCCAGGCCAATAGGTTTTGTTATAGAAAAATATATTTTCTTAGTTTATTTTAAGAACCACAGGTTCAAATTCTACATGTAATATCTCATTTGAAAGGTATTGCAGGTAAGTACTTTAGGAACTTTGAATCATTACATTAGCATGTATACTTTTTACATAAAACACAATAAGCTGTTTTAAAAGTGGACACAGTGCAATTTTCACAGTTCCTGGGGGAGGTAAGTTTTTGTTAGTTTTGTCAGGTAAGTAAATCACTTACAAGTCTCAGGTTTGGGTCCAAGGTAGCCCACCGTTGGGGGTTCAGAGCAACCCCAAAGTTACCACACCAGCAGCTCAGGGCCGGTCAGGTGCAGAGGTCAAAGAGGTGCCCAAAACGCATAGGCTTCAATGGAGAGAAGGGGGTGCCCCGGTTCCGGTCTGCCAGCAGGTAAGTACCCGCGTCTTCGGAGGGCAGACCAGGGGGGTTTTGTAGGGCACCGGGGGGGACACATGTCAGCACAAAGTACACCCTCAGCAGCGCGGGGGCGGCCGGGTGCAGTGTGCAAACAAGCGTCGGGTTCTCTGTAGATTTCAATGAGAGATCAAGGGATCTCTTCCGCGGTGCAGGCAGGCAAGGGGGGGGGCTCCTCGGGGTAGCCACCACCTGGGCAAGGTAGAGGGCCTCCTGGGGGTCACTCCTGCACAGGAGTTCCGTTCCTTTAGGTGCTGGGGGCTGCGGGTGCAGGGTCTTTTCCAGCCGTCGGGAAATGGAGTTCAGGCAGTCGCGGTCAGGGGGAGCCTTGGGATTCCCTCTGCAGGTGTCGCTGTGGGGGCTCAGGGGGGACAACTTTGGTTACTCACGGTCTCGGAGTCGCCGGAGGGTCCTCCCTGAGGTGTTGGTTCTCCACCAGTCGAGTCGGGGTCGCCGGGTGCAGTGTTGCAAGTCTCACGCTTCTTGCGGGGAGTTGCAGGGGTCTTTAAATCTGCTCCTTGAAACAAATTTGCAGTTCTTTTGGAGCAGTGCCGCTGTCCTCGGGAGTTTCTTGGTCTCTTGGAAGCAGGGCAGTCCTCTGAGGATTCAGAGGTCGCTGGTCCTGGAGAAAGCATCGCTGGAGCAGGGTTCTTTAGAAGGCAGGAGACAGGCCGGTAGGACTGGGGCCAAAGCAGTTGGTGTCTTCTTTCTTCTTCTGCAGGGGTTTTCAGCTCAGCAGTCTTCTTCTTCGGTAAGTTGCAGGAATCTAAATTCTTAGGTTCAGGGAAGCCCTTAAATACTAAATTTAAGGGCGTGTTTAGGTCTGGGGGGTTAGTAGCCAATGGCTACTAGCCCTGAGGGTGGGTACACCCTCTTTGTGCCTCCTCCCAAGGGGAGGGGGTCACATCCCTAATCCTATTGGGGAATCCTCCATCTGCAAGATGGAGGATTTCTAAAAGTTAGTCACTTCAGCTCAGGACACCTTAGGGGCTGTCCTGACTGGCCAGTGACTCCTCCTTGTTATTCTCATTATCTCCTCCTGGACTTGCCGCCAAAAGTGGGGGCTGTGTCCAGGAGACGGGCATCTTCACCAGCTGGAGTGTCCTGCGGTGCTGGAACAAAGGGGTGAGCCTTTGAGACTCACCGCCAGGTGTTACAGCTCCTGCCTGGGGGAGGTGTTAGCATCTCCACCCAGTGCAGGCTTTGTTACTGGCCTCAGAGTGACAAAGGCACTCTCCCCATGGGGCCAGCAACATGTCTCTAGTGTGGCAGGCTGCTGGAACCAGTCAGCCTACACTGAACAATTGGGTAAAATACAGGGGGCATCTCTAAGATGCTCTCTGTGTGCATTTTTTAATACATCCAACACTGGCATCAGTGTGGGTTTATTATTCTGAGAAGTTTGATACTAAACTTCCCAGTATTCAGTGTAGCCATTATGGAGCTGTGGAGTTCGTTTTTGACAGACTCCCAGACCATATACTCTTATGGCTACCCTGCACTTACAATGTCTAAGGTTTTGCTTAGACACTGTAGGGGCATAGTGCTCATGCACTGGTGCCCTCACCTATGGTATAGTGCACCCTGCCTTAGGGCTGTAAGGCCTACTAGAGGGGTGACTTATCTATACTGCATAGGCAGTGTGAGGTTGGCATGGCACCCTGAGGGGAGTGCCATGTCGACTTACTAGTTTTGTTCTCATCAGCACACACAAGATGGCAAGCAGTGTGTCTGTGCTGAGTGAGGGGTCCCCAGGGTGGCATAAGATATGCTGCAGCCCTTAGAGACCTTCCCTGGCATCAGGGCCCTTGGTACCAGGGGTACCAGTTACTAGGGACTTACCTGGATGCCAGGGTGTGCCAATTGTGGAATCAAAAGCACATTTTAGGTGAAAGAACACTGGTGCTGGGGCCTGGTTAGCAGGGTCCCAGCACACTTCTCAGTCAAGTCAGCATCAGTATCAGGCAAAAAGTGGGGGGTAACTGCAACAGGGAGCCATTTCTGTACACCAAACTTCCCAGTTTTCAGTGTAGCCATTATGGTGCTGTGCAGTCCGTGTTTGACAGACTCCCAGACCATATACTCTTATGGCTACCCTGCACTTACAATGTCTGTTTGGCTTAGACACTGTAGGGGCACAGTGCTCATGCACTGGTGCCCTCACCTATGGTATAGTGCACCCTGCCTTAGGGCTGTAAGGCCTGCTAGAGGGGTGACTTATCTATACTGCATAGGCAGTGTGAGGTTGGCATGGCACCCTGAGGGGAGTGCCATGTCGACTTACTCGTTTTGTTCTCACCAGCACACACAAGCTGGCAAGCAGTGTCTGTGCTGAGTGAGGGGTCCCTAGGGTGGCATAAGATATGCTGCAGCCCTTAGAGACCTTCCCTGGCATCAGGGCCCTTGGTACCAGGGGGTACCAGCTACAAGGGACTTACCTGGATGCCAGGGTGTGCCAATTGTGGAATCAAAAGTACAGGTTGGGGAAAGAACACTGGTGTTGGGGCCTGGTTAGCAGGCCTCAGCACACTTTCAACTCAACATAGCATCAGCAAAGGCAAAAGTCAGGGGGTAACCATGCCAAGGAGGCATTTCCTTACAGGTCATCTGCAGTTAATGAGAAGTCTGTAGGGTGGGAAGAGTAGTTTGAGGAGAAAAAGGTAAAGCTGCTCATAGGTCAGTCTTTAATACTTAAGGAATTGAGAATATCTTTAAATGGTTGGGAGGGAGGTGGCTGTGAAAGTGATGGGATCTAATTTTGGAGCTTTCATTTTTTTTCTGTTTAAACTTTAATGGCAAATCAGATTAAAAAAAATAGAACATGAGATGTGGTGCTTCATTCCTTAGTTTTCTGCATAGCTTAATGGGAAGAAAAGTGAATGCATGGAACTACCTCCTAGCAAACTTTCTAACCCAGAAAATTCAAGGCTTGAGCGAGCAATGGTTCCCAGAGGTGAAGTAAAGTTGAACAATTGTAATCTTTTCACTAAGTTATGACGACTTTAATTTACGATTTTTTTTATTTTAGTTTTTATGCCTACATTGTTTTATGGCAAGCTCGGCAGGTATAGTACTGGCAAAAAAATAATGGCAGGCTGCTAATTAAAACATTGTGCTGGTCCTGCAAATTATTAAATCATGGCCACCATGTATTGAGCGGTAGCAGGCCAGATGATATATTGGGGGGGGGGGCTGTTTCTTTCCTTTTAAATGTGGGCTTGCATTTGTTTTGGAAGCACTTGTAATGTATAAAGATATGATTACAATTTAACTTATTTTGTGCAAGAGTAGAACCCAGGTACATGAGACCTGCAATTTCTACATTAATGTAGTTTTCTAACAGATCTCTTCCTTTTGAGCTTCTGATTTGTCTGAGCTGGAAAATCTCATGTAAAATGCATTTTGATGCACTTTCAAAAGTCTTGTGATTGGTCAGGTGTTGTGTAGTTGTACCTTTAGCACTAAGCCTGGGACAGTGTTGTCCAGAGCATCCCTAAGATCTTTTAGCCAAACCATCCTGAAATCATCTGTTTCTCTTCCAGGGGATCCTCATCAATAGTCATAAACATTGAATATTCCCGCCTTTGTGCGGGGACCCCGGAGCATATTTAAAATACACACACATATAAAGTATGAAATATGCACGAAAAATATATATAGCATTTTTAGTAGACAAATTGCCAGTAGACTACCGGCGTGCAGGGGTACTGCTCACAAAAATCTTCCGGGTCCAGTCTGGGGAGAATTCAGAGGTAAGGAATCTGCAACTAGAGGTGTATCAGATATGGACAATCCAGACACTAGATAAAAGGGAGCCCAGTGGCTTTTTTTTTTCCCCACTTGGTTGATAAAATCCACTATGAGATGAGGTTGTAATGGTTGACTGTCAGATGTCATGAAGAGGTCCAGTAGAACAGAGGCAGAGATCCTAGAGACTCTCAGGAAGAAGGATTTGTGCACTATTTGTAGGACGGTTGTCAAGAGTCACAGCATAAACTGCAACCTTATTAGTGGCTGGGGGAGATGACTAGGGTTTATAATTTTGCTCCCAAGAGTAGATGGGATGATAGCGGACTACTTCACCAGGGTACAGGGCTGGTTTCTCAAAGAGAAGGATCAGACTAGTTTTGGGAGCTTCTGGAAAATCATGAAGACATAATAGTAAGAGGGCTTCACCAGTCATGAATGTTGACGAAAGGATGCAATCTTCAGATGAGTCACATTTGAGGCTTTTGGAGGTGAGCAAGAAGGTTTAAGGTCTAGCACTAAAAAAGGCTGCTCAGAGATATTAGGCGGAGCAGGTGATGACTTGTAATGGTCTGTGCATGGTCAAATGTTTTGTGACTTTACCTTGAAGAAGGAAGTTGATAGAACTGCCATTTGTCAGATAAGTGAGTTTGTGAAGGAGTTGAATCGGTGCTTGTTTTCAAGAGGATTATGCTTCTGCTAAGAATGTCATTGCTAGTCCTGGTGCAATAGTTGTTAAGCATGTTGGAAGGTAGCTCCACAGCAAACATTCTTGTGCATGGGGCAGTCTCCAATATAATTTGAATTTTGGATGAATGGTGAGGAAGGATAAGTTACTTACCTGTAAATCCTAGTTCTCTTCCAGGGGTATCCTCATCAAAGTCATAAACATTGAATATTCCCGCCTTTGTGCGGGGACCCCGGAGCATATAATACACACATATAAAGTATGAAATATGCACGAAAAATATGTATAGCATTTTTAGTAGACACATTTTCATACTAAACTCATATATACATGTGTAAAACAGCAATACAGGCTATAATCATAAAGTAGCTAAAATGCTTTATTTCTATGGAGTTTTTTTTTTTTTTAATTCTTTACAAAATTACAATAAGAGAAAAAATATATCAACCAAAGCCCCAAAACTGCTGCTAGGGAAATAAGCAGTAGTAATCATCAGAGAAAAAGAGAAAAAAACTACATTGAAAAAGAATGGAGCATTCTTAGCCAGTAGGCTGCATGCAGGTTAACACAGGAGAACCATAAAAACTTTGGCACCGTGCCTTTAAGACCCTGAGCACCTCCAGTATCCCACCATGCCTCAGGGGTGAAGGAGAAGTGACAATTGGTTCACAGTTAGGTCAGTTCTTTTTTCCGGCTTCTTCTGAGAGGATCCTGGAGCATTGAGCTCTCAGTTTTTCTGAGTTTTTCTTAGAAAAATACTTTAGAAAAGCGTTTTTTCCTACTTTACTCGACATCTAACATCATTGTCTGAGTCTGGAAGTTTTTTCCTGACTGAAAAATGCTTTCACTTTTTGTGAAATGCCCTTCCTGTGGGGAGAAGGCCCAGTCAGATCCACACACTCTGCATTGTGTGCTTGCCTCAGAGTCACTGCCCTGACACTTGCAAACACTGCAAGAGCATGTCAAAGAGGACTCTGAAGGACAGGGAGAAGATCAGCTTCATGGGCTTCACGAGAGGCAGAAAACATCATCCTCTTCGCTTTCCAGGCAGCCAACAAGCCACTCTCAGGAGAAACAGGCTAGATCGATGTCAGCAGGTAGGAAGATACAGGTTTGTTCCCCGTCTGTCGTCGCTGCCACCATCTCAACGCCATAGGTCGACGGCGACCCCGACCGACGTCTAAGGATACGGCGTCGAGGGAACATGGCCATCGCAGGGGCAGATCTCCGTCGACGGCAAGCCACCGATCGACGTCGAGCCATCACTGGCTTGCCCATTCGCCACCGAAGGCCTCGCACCCCTCGACGTCAAGAAAGACGACGTCGAAATCGCCCCAACGGCGAGAGCGAGGACATCCGCAGTCGGCTGCCCACCCCTCGACGTCGAGGCACATGACGGTGAGCAGGTCGCGGTCTAGAGATCGCCGTTCAACGTCAAGACACTCCACGTCGAGACGGGAACAACCGGCGGCGCTCCCTTCAACGTCATTACGGCTGTCGACGTCGACGCAGGTTTTACCTGTCTTGCAGGGAGCAGAGCATGGGCTTCCGCCAGCAGATAAGACCACTCCATCTCCAGTGGTCTCCATAAGAAGTGGTTCATCTCAGTCGAGTGCAGCATCGTCGGGCATGTCTCACCCATAAATCTGTCACCAAGATGGTTGGAGAGCCTCAATAGACCAACGGCCTCCCCGGATTCGCAGTATTCAAGGATGTACTCTCCTACTGCCTCTCTCCCGAGAACACCATCACCCACCGCGTGGGCAGGACGGGCTCGTTCTGCTTCTTGCCAGCTGACCACGAGGTCTGGGCGCACTGCTACAGCATCTCGCAGCAGGTCACGTTCCCAGCGACTATCTAGGTCACGATCAAGACACAGATGGTCGCCCTCTTGGTCATCGTCAGGGTCATCCGTCAGACGATACTCCCCCACCTTAACAGATTCTCCACCAGCTAGGGTTTCACCGGTGGACGACATCACTACTTTTAATGAGGTGCTTATCAGGGGAGCACAGAAGCTAAACATAGAGGTTCCAGAACCATCAACCTCCTCATCTGTCATTTTTGAGACTCTACAGCATAGAGCGGTTTCGAAAAAGCTACTGCCGCTGGTGCCTGGTCTGTTGCAACCAACCATGGACACCTTTTTAGCGTCAGCCACCCTCAAATCGGCTCCTGCTAGGATTTTGAAAAAATATAAAGCGCCTGAACAAGATCCTTTATTTCTCAGAATGGATCTGCCGCCGGACTCAGTCATATTGGCCGCAGCCCGAAAAACTCACTCAGTGGCATCATCCTCCACAGTTCCACCGGACAAGGAGAGCAGACATCTAGACTCTCTGGGGAGAAAAATATGCGGCGCGGCGGCATCTTTGATGAAGGTCTCCAGCGCATCTGCACTCCTAGGCAGATATGACCGTTCACTGTGGGACTCTCTGAACAGGTTCACAGAAAAATTACCTAGAGAGGACAGGCAGGACTTCCAAGAGATCCTTCAAGAGGGATGTCTGGTCTCCAACCAGGTCATCAGCGCAGCGGCAGATGGGGCAGACTTAGCTGCACATGGGTACGCACATGGGATTTGTGCAAGAAGGTCTTCCTGGTTGAGACTGACTGGATTAAAACAGGAAGCACAACAGTGGATCCTAAATCTTCTGTTCAATGGGAACTCGCTGTTTGGTACCCATACGGACGAAGAAATGGCGCGCATGAAGACAGAAGTGGACACCATGAGGGCAGTAGGCCTGGAGAGGAAGAAGGACTTCAGGCGAAGGTATAGGCCTTATGACAGGCGCCCTTTCCAGCAGAGGGTTCAAACACCTCACTGGTCCCAGAGGCCACCGCAGAGGCAAGGACGCCCACTTTTTCAGTCTCGCAAGGCCACGAGGGAACGAGGGTCAAGTAGACCACAACAGTCCACACCCAAAGGGCCGGCCAAACAATGAGGACTCGCTTCCCTTAACACTGTGCACCACTCCGGTGGGGGGAAGTATCACAGACTTTATTCACGAGTGGCGTGCTATAACAAAAGACAAATGGGTGCTCAACATTGTCGAGAATGGCTACTCATCTTTTCCGGCAACCTCCACCGCACTTGCCACCAGCCAAATGCAATCAGTCTCATGTCAGCCTATTGCGCAAAGAGGCTCTCGCCTTTTTACGAAAGAAGGCAATAGAAAAGGTTCCACTCGCGCACAGAGGGAAGGGGGTTTACTCCCGTTATTTTCTGGTAGCGAAAAAAGGCCGAGAGGGCGTTTTCAGACCAATTCTGGACTTACGGCTACTGAACAAGTACATAAAAAAGCAAAAGTTCAGGATGCTGGCTCTTCACCAGATTTTCCCTCAGCTACATCGGGGAGACTGGATGTGCTCCATCGACCTGCAGGATGCATACTTTCACATCCCGATAGTTCCCAAGATCGGAAATTCCTACTCTTCCAGATAGCCTCACAGCACTATCAGTTCAAGGTGCTACCATTCGGCCTGAAATCTGCCCCCGCGTTTTCTCGCAATGCGTGGCAGTGGTAGCGGCACATCTACGAAAACAAAAAATATTCATTTACCCATACCTAGACGACTGGCTACTGAAAGCCTCCTCTCCGGAGCAGACGAGAACCCATCGGGACATTGTGCTCAAGGTTTTCGAGTCTCTAGGTCTTCAAGTCAACTACCAAAAGTCCACCTTGATTCCAGCGCAGAAACTCCACTACCTGGGAGCAATACTAGACACAGAGCTCCAAAGAGTGTATCCTTCGGAGGAACGACTATTATCAATAAAGAAAGTGTCAAGACCTGTTAAACTCCGACGCACCTACGGCACGTCAGGTGACATCTCTGCTGGGCTCCATGGCATCATGCATTTTCAGTGTCCCGAATGCCAGGCTACATATGAGGCCCCTCCAAGAGGCGTTGGAAAACAACAGGAACCAGAGGACAGGTCGCTGGGAGGACAGAGTGCGGCTGCCGATAGCACGTCAGTCATTACAATGGTGGATGCACAGACCTCACCGGTCAGTAAGAGCTCCGTTTCACCAGGTAATTCCATCCGACACTCTGGTAACGGATGTGTCTCTTCAGGGATGGGGGGCTCATCTAGGTCCTTTTCAGGCTCATGGCCTGTGGTCCGAAAACGAAAGGAAGTACCACATCAATCTGCTGGAGCTCAGAGCGGTCCATCTGGCTCAAGTCTTTTGCTCCATCGATTCAGGGGAAATCTCTCCTAATACAAACGCACAATACAACCACAATGTATTATTTGAACAGACAAGGGGGAACGAGATCCCTATCTCGGGAGTCCCGAACAATCTGGCATTGGCTCCTAGCGAGAGGAATGTTGCTTACAGCGGTTCACCTACCAGGTCAACAAAACGTGGAAGCAGATTTCCTGAGCAGACACCTAGAGGACGCCCACGATTGGGTCCTGAACGACTAAGTCGTCGAAGACCTCTTCGCTCAATGGGGTCAGCCTCAATTGGATCTCTTCGCAGACGAGGTAAACAGGAAATGCCCAGACTTCGCATCCAGGTTCTACCGTCCGGGATCTCGAGGGAATGCCCTGTTGATCGACTGGTCTGGGATATTTCTCTACGCTTTTTTACTGATCCCCCTCATACCGGCAGTGATCAACAAACTTTACAGATCCAGCACCAGAATGATTCTCATAGCTCTGCAATGGCCCCGTCAGTTCTGGTACACAGATCTCCTCAACCTATCTCAACAACCTCACAGGAGGCTGCCGTGCAGACCGGATCTTCTGAGCAGGATGGAGGGCAGGGTACTGCACCCCAACCTACCCTCTCTGAGTTTGACAGCATGGCTCCTGAATTCTTGCAGTATGGGCACTTAGGGCTCTCGCAGGAGTGCATGAACATCTTAAAGGAGTCCAGTCGACCTTCCACGCGGCGTTACGCGTTCAAGTGGAAGAGGTTATACATATGGTGCTGTCAGCAAGGTCAGAATCCCATACGGGCTCAGGAGGAGGTCATACTGTCGTACTTACTCCATTTAGCAAAATCCGGTCTACAGGTATCATCTATTAAGGTACATTTATCTGCCATTACAGCTTATCGTAAGTCACCTTCTCAGGAATCCTTCTTTACGAAACCAGTAGTCAAGGATTTCTTAGAAGGTTTGAAAAGTTTTTCCACCCATTCGGAAGCCCTCCCCTCCATGGGAGCTGAACAAAGTACTATCAAAACTTATGGGCCCTCCTTTTGAACCTATACACAAAGCCTCTTTGCAACACCTTACGTGGAAGACTGCTTTTTTGGTAGCCATTACTTCCGCAAGGAGGGTCAGTGAAATTCAGGCTTTGTCCTCCAAAGAACCGTACACAGTCTTCCACGACAATAGAGTAGTTCTGCGAACTCACCCATCATTCCTTCCGAAGGTGGGGTCAGAATTCCACATCAGACTATTTCTCTACCAACTTTTTTCCCCAAGCGTTGCACTCCTTAGATCTGAAAAGAGTGCTAACATTTTATTTGGATAAAACTAAGCTGATTAGACATTTCAACCACTTGTTTATAAATTATGGTCATTTGAGAACAGGAGAGGCAGCATCTAAACGAACCATATCAAGATGGATAGTTTATTGTATTGTTAATGCATACCAGTTGGCTAACAAACAACTACTTGCTAGACCTAAAGCGCATTCCACTAGAGGAAAGGCGGCTACTGCTGCCTCCTTAATAATGTTCCAATCTCTGAAATCTGTAAGGCTGCTACATGGAAGTCTGTACATACATTTACTAGACATTACTGTTTGGACTCCGATGCAAGAGCAGACGCCCAAGTTGGGCAGGCCTCTCTGAGAAATTTGTTTGCATGATGCATATCTATTCCTGCACTTCTATTAGACAGTCCGCAGAGTCAAGGGATGGGCTTGCTAATCTATTCAATGTTTGACTATTGATGAGGATCCCCTGGAAGAGAAGGATAAGTTACTTACCTGTAAATCCTAGTTCTCTTCCAGGGGTATCCTCATCAAAGTCATAAACAACCCACCCTCCTCCCCGGACGCACGTCTCCTAGAAGTGCAGGACAGACTATCTTTTGAATCGGCTACACAGATTGTCACCATAAAAAAGTACTGACCTAACTGTGAACCAACTGTCACCTCTCCTTCACCCCTGAGGCATGGTGGCATACTGGAGGTGCTCAGGGTCTTAAAGGCACGGTGCCAAAGTTTTTATGGTTCTCCTGTGTTAACCTGCATGCAGCCTATTAGCTAAGAATGCTCCATTGTTTTTTCAATGTAGTTTTTTTCTCTTTTTCTCTGATTACTACTGCTTATTTCCCTAGGCCCAGTTTTGGGGCTTTTGGTTGATATATTTTTTCTCTTATTGTAATTTTGTAAAGATTTAAAAAAAAAAAAAAAATAATCCATAGAAATAAAGCATTTTAGCTTGTTTATGATTATAGCCTGCATTGCTGTTTTACATATGTATATATGAGTTTAGTATGAAAATGTGTCTACTAAAAATGCTATATATATTTTTCGTGCATATTTCATACTTTATATGTGTGTATTATATGCTCCGGGGTCCCCGCACAAAGGTGGGAATATTCAATGTTTATGACTTTGATGAGGATACCCCTGGAAGAGAACTAGGATTTACAGGTAAGTAACTTATCCTTCCTCACCATTCATCCAAAATTCAAATTATATTGGAGACTGCCCCATGCACAAGAATGTTTGCTGTGGAGCTACCTTCCAACATGCTTAACAACTACTGCACCAGGACTAGCAATGACATTCTTAGCAGAAGCATAATCCTCTTGAAAACAAGCACGGATTCAACTCCTTCACAAACTCACTTATCTGATAAATGGCAGTTCTATCAGCTTCCTTCTTCAAGGTAGTCACAAAACATTTGACCATGCACAGACCATTACAAGTCATCACCTGCTCCGCCCAATATTTCTGAGCAGCCTTTTTTAGTGCTAGACCTTAAACCTTCTTGCTCACCTCCAAAAGCCTCAAATGTGACTCATCTGAAGATTGCATCCTTTCGTCAACATTCATGACTGGTGAAGCCCTCTTACTATTATGTCTTCATGATTTTCCAGAAGCTCCCAAAACTAGTCTGATCCTTCTCTTTGAGAAACCAGCCCTGTACCCTGGTGAAGTAGTCCGCTATCATCCCATCTACTCTTGGGAGCAAAATTATAAACCCTAGTCATCTCCCCCAGCCACTAATAAGGTTGCAGTTTATGCTGTGACTCTTGACAACGTCCTACAAATAGTGCACAAATCCTTCTTCCCGAGAGTCTCTAGGATCTCTGCCTCTGTTCTACTGGACCTCTTCATGACATCTGACAGTTAACCATTACACCCTCATCTCATAGTGGATTTTATCGGCCAAGTGGGGGAAAAAAAAGCCACTGGACTCCCTTTTATCTAGTGTCTGGATTGTCCATATCTGATACACCTCTAGTTGCAGATTCCTTACCTCTAAATTCTCCCCAGACTGGACCCGGAAGGTTTTTGTGAGCAGTACCCCTGCACGCCGGTAGGTGGCATCAATAGCTTTCGTGTTCAGTGTTTGCGCTGGAAATGACATATCGGGTCCCATATAGGCTTCACCCAAGTGCGCCAATATCTATTCTTTTCTTTCCACGCCAGTCAACGCTGACCTGAAGAGTTACCCCTCAGTCAGTTTTTGAGACTCCTTTTTTGACTTTTTGTTGAGTCTTTTTGAGAGGCTGTGGTTGTTATTCCTGCTACTTCCTTTTCCCCAAAAAGGACAATGCTCTTTGCCCTATCATAGACCTTTTAATCCCTCAATCTCTTCCTCAAGAAAGTAAAGTTCAAGATACTCACGCCGATTCTGATATGCCCTATACACAGGAGACTGAATTGTGGTGCTTGAGTTGCAGGAAGCTTATTTTCACCCCCACCCCCTGTTGCCTTCCTCTCACATGTCCTGCCTGCCCAGATGTTACTTGCAGTTCACGTTAGGCCACTAGCACTTTCAGTTCACTGTGCCCCCCCCTTTGGCCGTCCCAGCCCCCCTCAGTGTCATCCAAGGTGATGGTGGCAGCACATCTGCAGAGATCAGAGGTTTGTCTTCCCATATCTGGATGACTGGCTGTTGAAGGCGAACTCACCCTGGGCTGTCGTTTCCCACCTACGACTATGACAGACTTCCTGCATTCACTGGGGTTCACAGTAAGCGTGCCGAAGTCGAACCTGACTCCCTCTCAGACCCTCCCTTTCATTGGAGCTGCTCTGGGCAGTGTAGTTTTGGGCTTATCCTCCTGAGTGGCAAGTACAGGGTCTTCAGGCTATGATACTGATGTTTCAGCCTCTATCCTGGATTTCAGTGGGAGTTTCTCTGAGGCTACTGGGCCTCATGGCCTCCTGTATCCTGCTGGTGACCCATGCCAGATGACATATGCAGACTTTGCAATGGGACCTGAAGTTCCAGTGGGCGTAGCTTCATCGGAGTCTCTCCGACACATTCCAGATGTTGTGGTGGTTAAAGAACTGCATTTGGGTCAGAGGAATATCCCTCTCCCTCCCCCATCAGATCTGACGGTAGTGACAAATGCATCACTCGTGGGATGACGTGGCCATGTGGGAGAGATGGAGATCAGAGCATCTGGTCTCTGGTGGAAGCAGGTCTCCACATAAACGTGCTGGGGCTCTGTGCGATCTGCCTGGTATTGAAAGCCTTTCTTCCCTCTATCAAGGGGAAGATAGTGCAGGTGTTCAGGGCCAATACCACCACCAGGTGGTACTGCAACAAGTGTGGTGGGTATGTGGACCCTTTGCCAAGATGCTCTGCACCTCTGGATGTGGCTGGAACACCAGAGCATATCTTTGGTGGTTCAACATCTGGCGGGCTCTTTGAACGCCTGAGCGATATTTGACTAAACTCGGTCAAATATGCCTAGCAGATCACAAATGGTGTCTGGAAACATCTGGAGATGGTGCAAGGTCTTTCAGCAGTGGGGAGAGCCTTGGTTAGATCTGTTTGCCAAAATGTTGTCAGTTTTGCATGTTGGAGTTTCCAGGCAGCAATCGCTCGAAGACTGTATTCTTCTTGAGTGAAGTTAATGCCTACTGTAAGCCTTTCCACCCACACCACTCCTCCCTAGAGTTCTCAAGAAGATCAAGAACACCCAAACACAAGTAATCCTGTTGGCTCCGGACTGGGCACTGAAATTCTTGTATCCAGAGCTGCTGAGCATGCCAACCGGGAGGATCTTATGTCGCAACAGCAGGGGAGTGTTCTTCACCTGAATCTGTCCACTACCTTCTTGCGTGGAGATTGAGCAGTGGCAATTGATAGCTTTTGACCTTTGGGCCAAAGTCTGTAACATTATCTTGGCAACCAGACGTCCCCCCACCCAAAGCTGTATACTCCTGTTGGAAGAAAAGTGTGACATGGTGCACAGACAAGTCTGACCTTCCAACCCCCTCCCCCCAATCCCACACCCCTCTCTCCACGATTCTATAATTCATACTTTTATTGGTCCAGCAGTGCTCTGATTTGGACACTCAACGGTTATTTGTTTGCCATCTCTTCCTTCTTACGTTGCCTGATCAGCCTTTGCTTATATCTCCTATTGTGAATAAGTTCCTTAAAGGCCTTACTCATAGGTTTTCTCATTAATTGAAGTTCCTTTGGTGCATAATTTGGTTATGGCATTCCTGATGTATGTTTCTTTCAGAGTCTCTATACAATTGTCCTCTAAGGCTTCTCACTTTCAAAAAAGCCTTCCATGCGACCATTAAATCTGCCCGCTTGGCGAGTGAACTGCAGTCATTGTCATCTAAGCCTCCCTACCTTTCCATCTATCCTGACAGTGGTGCTTCGTGCACTGCCTTCCTTTCTTTCAAAAGTGGTTATGCTCTTCCATGTAGGAGAATCCATCACCTTGCCTACTTTTTACGCACCCCCACATCATTTTAAGGAATAGCAGAGACTCCACCGCCTAAGCCCAAAAATAGTTGGCGTTCTACTGTGACTGTACCAAACAGCTCCGGGTGGGTGATCAGCAGTTCGTTGGTTATGTGGGTGCGAAGAAAGGTTGGGCAGTGCAGAAGAAACCCATCTCCAGATGTGTCAGCCTGCATTCCAATGTGCAACATGTTAGCTAAGAAGCAACCTCCTGAGGGCTTGCATGTTCATTCTACCAGAGCTAAAGCTGCAACCACTGCGTTAGCATGCTGAGTTCCAGTCCTGGAAAAGTCAGGTGGCATCGTGAGCATCTCTGCACATCTTTAGTAAACCTTACTGCCTGGACAGTCAGACCCGTAGTGACTGTCACTTTGCCTGTGTGATATTAGTTTGCAGACATTTGGTGCGATCTTAGTTCGCAGGTCCACCTCATGGGATGGTATCTCTTGGGTATGTATTCTGAGGTAAGGAATCTGTATATAGATGTCTCTCAGATGTCAAGTTACTTACCTTGGGTAACACATGGTAGAGACCAAATCTAGTTGCAGATTCTTTACCGACCCATCCACCCTGCTCTGGGAACTCATTTCTAGGGATAGGAACTTGCTATAAGGCCCTAGTTTTGAACCATGAGTGGTCACTGTTCTCTGGCTCTGCAATTCTGGTGTGGAAAGAAACTGACATCAGCTTGCAGGGGTGATGCCTACATAGGACCTGTAACTTTCTATCCAGTGCTGACAAAGCTGGACGCTGAGCTGATCTACACCACCTATTGTGTGTGGGGTACGGCTTGAGAAAAATCTCCAGATCTAGACTGATGCCTGCGGGAAATTCTAGGGTAGGGTATCTGCAACTAGATATTGTCTCTACTAGATAAGGCATTACTGAAGGTAAATAACTTGCAGTCATTGCTCGCGGCAAGCAGGGGGTGCGGGAGCGATAAATGAAAGTAAACATTTTTTAAAAACACTTACCTTCTCCGTTGCTGCCTCACCACTTCTCTGCTCCTCATTGCTGCAGCCAATCCTGACACTGCTCAGAGCAGCGTTCGGATTGGCTGGGAGCACCCAGCTAGGGTGCTTACAGGCAGGCTGTCTCCTGCCTGGCAACTCTCGGCTGAAGAGAGCCTACTGCACATGTGTGTTTGACCTAGACAGCCAGCCAAACACACATCTGCTCTGAGGGAGTGCTGTGCACTCCCCCTCACTGCCCTGCCCCTTTTACCAAAAAACTGATAGTTTATCACTGTTTTTGGGGGGGTTTGAGAAGCAATGCTCTTCTTACCTAATGGAGGAGCCGCCCCTGGTAACTTGTCCTCCTGGGAAGTCAGGTCCATAGTGACTGGTGCTTTGCCCGTTCAGTCCTGCAGGACTTTATAGTTTGTGCTTGTTTTGCAGATCCGTCTCTGGGTATGGTATTGCATGGGTGTAAGGAAATGCCTCCTTGGCATGGTTACCCCCTAACTTTTTGCCTTTGCTGATGCTAAGTTATGATTTGAAAGTGTGCTGGGACTCTGCTAACCAGGCCCCAGCACCAGTGTTCTTTCCCTAAACTATACTTTTGCCTCCACAATTGGCACAACCTGTCAGGGAGACCAGATCCTTGGGGTCTGCGCACGTTCCTAATGTGTCCACCACTAGACCACTCCAAAACTCTGATAGAAAAATCACAGCGCCCGAGCGAGTCCAAGCGGCGAAAAAGGGGATTAGGATGGGAACAGCTGGGAAGGAGACCTGTAGGAAGCAAAAGGTTAAACCACACAATATCAAGATTTTATCACATTGATTTTCACTAGACTATTATTCTAAGCATTGTCATACTGTAACCATGGATAACTTAAAGGACTATAACTAGGCCTCAAGACGTCTGGGTACCTGGGGTTAATACAACTTTTCATATGAACTTTTCATGAAATGTCACATTGTCTAGGAATATAAGAACCTTCTAGAATTATGTTTTCAGAACAAACATTGTCTTTTTACATGAGGACAAAAAGTAATCTGAACATTCCCTGGAAAACAATAGGAATTGTACTAAGGACTTAGTATGCACATATAATGTAACATCTTGAATTTTAACACCTTTGCAGAAAATTCAAAAGCCCTGGATAGTTGTGTACTGTAAGGAAATGCCTCCTTGGCATGGTTGCCCCCTGACTTTTTGCCTTTGCTGATGCTATGTTTACAATTGAAAGTGTGCTGAGGCCTGCTAACCAGGCCCCAGCACCAGTGTTCTTTCCCTAACCTGTACTTTTGTATCCACAATTGGCAGACCCTGGCATCCAGATAAGTCCCTTGTAACTGGTACTTCTAGTACCAAGGGCCCTGATGCCAAGGAAGGTCTCTAAGGGCTGCAGCATGTCTTATGCCACCCTGGAGACCTCTCACTCAGCACAGACACACTGCTTGCCAGCTTGTGTGTGCTAGTGAGGACAAAACGAGTAAGTCGACATGGCACTCCCCTCAGGGTGCCATGCCAGCCTCTCACTGCCTATGCAGTATAGGTAAGACACCCCTCTAGCAGGCCTTACAGCCCTAAGGCAGGGTGCACTATACCATAGGTGAGGGTACCAGTGCATGAGCATGGTACCCCTACAGTGTCTAAACAAAACCTTAGACATTGTAAGTGCAGGGTAGCCATAAGAGTATATGGTCTGGGAGCCTGTCAAACACGAACTCCACAGCACCATAATGGCTACACTGAAAACTGGGAAGTTTGGTATCAAACTTCTCAGCACAATAAATGCACACTGATGCCAGTGTACATTTTATTATAAAATGCACCCCAGAGGGCACCTTAGAGGTGCCCCCTGAAACTTAACCGACTATCTGTGTAGGCTGACTAGTTTTAGCAGCCTGCCACAAACCGAGACATGTTGCTGGCCCCATGGGGAGAGTGCCTTTGTCACTCTGAGGCCAGTAACAAAGCCTGCACTGGGTGGAGATGCTAACACCTCCCCCAGGCAGGAATTGTCACACCTGGCGGTGAGCCTCAAAGGCTCACCTCCTTTGTGCCAACCCAGCAGGACACTCCAGCTAGTGGAGTTGCCCGCCCCCTCCGGCCAGGCCCCACTTTTGGCGGCAAGGCCGGAGAAAATAATGAGAAAAACAAGGAGGAGTCACTGGCCAGTCAGGACAGCCCCTAAGGTGTCCTGAGCTGAGGTGACTCTAACTTTTAGAAATCCTCCATCTTGCAGATGGAGGATTCCCCCAATAGGGTTAGGATTGTGACCCCCTCCCCTTGGGAGGAGGCACAAAGAGGGTGTACCCACCCTCAGGGCTAGTAGCCATTGGCTACTAACCCCCCAGACCTAAACACGCCCTTAAATTTAGTATTTAAGGGCTACCCTGAACCCTAGAAAATTAGATTCCTGCAACTACAAGAAGGACTGCCTAGCTGAAAACCCCTGCAGCGGAAGACCAGAAGACAACTGCCTTGGCTCCAGAAACGCACCGGCCTGTCTCCTGCCTTCCAAAGATCCTGCTCCAGCGACGCCTTCCAAAGGGACCAGCGACCTCGACATCCTCTGAGGACTGCCCCTGCTTCGAAAAGACAAGAAACTCCCGAGGACAGCGGACCTGCTCCAAGAAAAGCTGCAACTTTGTTTCCAGCAGCTTTAAAGAACCCTGCAAGCTCCCCGCAAGAAGCGTGAGACTTGCAACACTGCACCCGGCGACCCCGACTCGGCTGGTGGAGATCCGACACCTCAGGAGGGACCCCAGGACTACTCTGATTCTGTGAGTACCAAAACCTGTCCCCCCTGAGCCCCCACAGCGCCGCCTGCAGAGGGAATCCCGAGGCTTCCCCTGACCGCGATTCTTTGAACCTAAAGTCCCGACACCTGGGAGAGACCCTGCACCCGCAGCCCCCAGGACCTGAAGGACCGGACTTTCACTGGAGAAGTGACCCCCAGGAGTCCCTCTCCCTTGCCCAAGTGGAGGTTTCCCCGAGGAATCCCCCCCTTGCCTGCCTGCAGCGCTGAAGAGATCCCGAGATCTCTCATAGACTAATCATAGACTAACATTGCAGACCCGACGCCTGTTTCTACACTGCACCCGGCCGCCCCCGCGCCGCTGAGGGTGAAATTTCTGTGTGGGCTTGTGTCCCCCCCGGTGCCCTACAAAACCCCCCCTGGTCTGCCCTCCGAAGACGCGGGTACTTACCTGCAAGCAGACCGGAACCGGGGCACCCCCTTCTCTCCATTCTAGCCTATGTGTTTTGGGCACCACTTTGAACTCTGCACCTGACCGGCCCTGAGCTGCTGGTGTGGTGACTTTGGGGTTGCTCTGAACCCCCAACGGTGGGCTACCTTGGACCCAGAACTAAGCCCTGTAAGTGTCTTACTTACCTGGTTAACCTAACAAATACTTACCTCCCCTAGGAACTGTGAAAATTGCACTAAGTGTCCACTTTTAAAACAGCTATTTGTGAATAACTTGAAAAGTATACATGCAATTTTGATGATTTGAAGTTCCTAAAGTACTTACCTGCAATACCTTTCGAATGAGATATTACATGTAGAATTTGAACCTGTGGTTCTTAAAATAAACTAAGAAAAGATATTTTTCTATAACAAAACCTATTGACTGGATTTGTCTCTGAGTGTGTGTACCTCATTTATTGTCTGTGTATGTGCAACAAATGCTTAACACTACTCCTTGGATAAGCCTACTGCTCGACCACACTACCACAAAATAGAGCATTAGTATTATCTATTTTTACCACTATTTTGCCTCTAAGGGGAACCCTTGGACTCTGTGCATGCTATTCCTTACTTTGAAATAGCACATACAGAGCCAACGTCCTACATTGGTGGATCAGCGGTGGGGTACAAGACTTTGCATTTGCTGGACTACTCAGCCAATACCTGATCACACGACAAATTCCAAAATTGTCATTAGAAATTCATTTTTGCAATTTGAAATTTTTCTAAATTCTTAAAAGTCCTGCTAGGGCCTTGTGTGTTAAGTCCCTGTTTAGCATTGTCTTTTTAGAGTTTAAAAGTTTGTTAAAAGTTTGAATTAGATTCTAGAAACAGTTTTAGATTCTTAAAAAAGTATTCAAACTCTTAGCAGAATAATGTCTGATACAGAGATGCAGGTGGTGGAACTCAACACCACCCCTTACCTCCATCTTAAGATGAGGGAGCTAAGGTCTCTCTGTAATATCAAAAAAATAACCATTGGCTCCAGACCTACCAAAATTCAGCTCCAGGAGCTGTTGGCAGAGTTTGAAAAAGCCAACCCCTCTGATGATGACCTCACAGAGGAAGAAATTAGTGACTTGGAGGCCAATGTCCCTCCTCCAGTCCTAAATAGGGAGAACAGGACCCCTCAAGTCCTGTCTCCAACTGTGTTAGTCAGAAATAGTGAGTCCCTCACAGGAGGGTCCCACATTTCTGAAATCACTGAGGATGCTCTCAGTGAAGATGACCTCCTGTTAGCCAGGATGGCCAAAAGATTGGCTTTAGAGAGACAGCTCCTAGCCATAGAAAGGGAAAGACAAGAGATGGGCCTAGGACCCATCAATGGTGGCAGCAATATAAATAGGGTCAGAGATTCTCCTGACATGTTAAAAATCCCCAAAGGGATTGTGACAAAATATGAAGATGGTGATGACATCACCAAATGGTTCACAGCTTTTGAGAGGGCTTGTGTAACCAGAAAAGTGAACAGATCTCACTGGGGTGCTCTCCTTTGGGAAATGTTCACAGGAAAGTGTAGGGATAGACTCCTCACACTCTCTGGAAAAGATGCAGAATCTTATGACCTCATGAAGGGTACCCTGATTGAGGGCTTTGGATTCTCCACTGAGGAGTACAGGATTAGGTTCAGGGGGGCTCAAAAATCCTCGAGCCAGACCTGGGTTGACTTTGTTGACTACTCAGTGAAAACACTAGATGGTTGGATTCAAGGCAGTGGTGTAAGTAATTATGATGGGCTGTACAATTTATTTGTGAAAGAACACCTATTGAGTAATTGTTTCAATGATAAACTGCATCAGCATCTGGTAGACCTAGGACCAATTTCTCCCCAAGAATTGGGAAAGAAGGCGGACCATTGGGTCAAGACAAGGGTGTCCAAGACTTCAACAGGGGGTGACCAAAAGAAAGGGGTCACAAAGACTCCCCAGGGGAAGGGTGATGAGACAACCAAAACTAAAAATAGTAAAGAGTCTTCTACAGGCCCCCAAAAACCTGCACAGGAGGGTGGGCCCAGAGCCTCTTCACAAAACAATGGGTACAAGGGTAAAAACTTTGATCCCAAAAAGGCCTGGTGTCATAGCTGTAAACAGCATGGACACCAAACTGGAGACAAGGCCTGTCCCAAGAAAGGTTCCACTCCAAACTCCCATCCAGGTAACACTGGTATGGCTAGTCTCCAAGTGGGATCAACAGTGTGCCCAGAGCAAATCAGGGTCCACACTGAAGCTACTCTAGTTTCTGAGGGTGGGGTGGATTTAGCCACACTAGCTGTCTGGCCGCCTAACATGCAAAAATACAGACAGCAACTCTTAATTAATGGGACTAGAATAGAGGGCCTGAGGGATACAGGTGCCAGTGTCACCATGGTGACAGAGAAACTGGTTTCCCCTGGCCAATACCTGACTGGAAACACTTACACAGTCACCAACGCTGACAATCAGAGAAAAGTACATCCCATGGCAATGGTTACTTTAGAATGGGGAGGGGTCAATGGCCTGAAACAGGTGGTGGTCTCCTCAAATATCCCAGTGGACTGTCTGCTTGGAAATGACCTGGAGTCCTCAGCATGGGCTGAGGTAGAACTAAAAACCCATGCAGCAATGCTGGGTATCGCTGAACTGGTGTGTGTGAAAACCAGAGCACAATGCAAGGCACAGGGTGAACAAGTAGAGCTGGAGTCTGGAAGAATGGCCCAGCCTACCAAGAGGAAAGGAAAGTCAGTTGGGAAACCAACTGCAACACAGCAAAAGAAAGGGAACCTCTCTTCTCAGGAAGAAGTTCTGCCCTCTGAGGGAACTGAGCCTTTGGAGCTTGAACCTTACCAGGTTGAGCTCTTAGGCCCAGGGGGACCCTCAAGGGAGGAGCTGTGTAAGGGACAAGAAACCTGTCCCTCTCTTGAAGGCCTTAGGCAACAAGCTGCTGAAGAGTCCAAAGGCAAGCAAAATGGAACACATAGGGTCTATTGGGAAGATGGACTCCTGTACACTGAGGCCAGAGACCCCAAACCTGGTGCCACTAGGAGAGTGGTAGTGCCTCAGCTGTTCAGGAAGTTCATCCTAACATTGGCCCATGACATTCCCCTTGCTGGACATTTGGGACAAACCAAGACGTGGGAGAGGTTAGTCAACCACTTCTACTGGCCCAATATGTCCAACATGGTTAAGGAGTTTTGCCTCTCCTGCCCCACCTGTCAAGCCAGTGGTAAGACAGGTGGGCATCCAAAGGCCCCCCTCATTCCACTTCCAGTGGTGGGGGGTTCCCTTTGAAAGAGTGGGTGTGGACATAGTTGGTCCACTAGAACCTCCCACAGCCTCAGGAAACATGTATATCCTGGTAGTAGTGGATCATGCTACCAGGTATCCTGAAGCTATTCCTCTTAGGTCGACTACTGCCCCTGCAGTAGCCAAGGCCCTCATTGGTATCTTTACCAGAGTGGGTTTCCCTAAGGAGGTGGTGTCTGACAGGGGTACCAACTTCATGTCAGCATACCTAAAGCACATGTGGAATGAGTGTGGAGTGACTTATAAATTCACTACACCATACCATCCACAAACTAATGGCTTGGTTGAGAGATTCAACAAGACATTAAAAGGCATGATCATGGGGCTCCCAGAAAAACTCAAAAGGAGATGGGATGTCCTCTTGCCATGTCTGCTTTTCGCTTACAGAGAGGTGCCACAGAAGGGAGTAGGATTCTCACCCTTTGAACTTCTGTTTGGTCATCCTGTAAGGGGACCACTTGCCCTTGTTAAAGAAGGCTGGGAGAGACCTCTCCATGAGCCTAAACAAGACATAGTGGACTATGTACTTGGCCTTCGCTCTAGAATGGCAGAGTACATGGAAAAGGCAACCAAAAACCTTGAGGCCAGCCAACAGCTCCAGAAGTTTTGGTATGACCAAAAGGCTGCACTGGTTGAGTTCCAACCAGGGCAGAAAGTCTGGGTTCTGGAGCCTGTGGCTCCCAGGGCACTCCAGGACAAATGGAGTGGCCCTTACCCAGTGCTAGAAAGGAAGAGTCAGGTCACCTACCTGGTGGACCTGGGCACAAGCAGGAGCCCCAAGAGGGTGATCCATGTGAACCGCCTTAAGCTCTTCCATGACAGGGCTGATGTGAATCTGTTGATGGTAACAGATGAGGATCAGGAGGCAGAGAGTGAACCTCTCCCTGATCTTCTGTCATCAGACCCAAAAGATGGCACAGTAGATGGAGTGATCTACTCAGACACCCTCTCTGGCCAACAGCAAGCTGATTGTAGGAGAGTCCTACAACAGTTTCCTGAACTCTTCTCCTTAACACCTGGTCAGACACACCTGTGTACCCATGATGTGGACACAGGAGACAGCATGCCTGTCAAAAACAAAATCTTTAGACAGTCTGACCATGTTAAAGAAAGCATCAAGGTGGAAGTCCACAAGATGCTGGAATTGGGAGTAATTGAGCGCTCTGACAGCCCCTGGGCTAGCCCAGTGGTCTTAGTCCCCAAACCTCACACCAAAGATGGAAAGAAAGAGATGAGGTTTTGTGTGGACTACAGAAGGCTCAATTCTGTCACCAAGACAGATGCTCATCCAATTCCAAGAGCTGATGAGCTCATAGATAAATTAGGTGCTGCCAAATTCTTAAGTACCTTTGACTTGACAGCAGGGTACTGGCAAATAAAAATGGCACCTGGAGCAAAAGAGAAAACAGCATTCTCCACACCTGATGGGCATTATCAGTTTACTGTTATGCCCTTTGGTTTAAAAAATGCCCCTGCCACCTTCCAAAGGTTGGTGAATCAAGTCCTTGCTGGCTTGGAGTCCTTTAGCACAGCTTATCTTGATGATATTGCTGTCTTTAGCTCCACCTGGCAGGATCACCTGGTCCACCTGAAGAAGGTTTTGAAGGCTCTGCAATCTGCAGGCCTCTCTATCAAGGCATCCAAATGCCAGATAGGGCAGGGAACTGTGGTTTACTTGGGCCACCTTGTAGGTGGAGGCCAAGTTCAGCCACTCCAACCCAAGATCCAGACTATTCTGGACTGGGTAGCTCCAAAAACCCAGACTCAAGTCAGGGCATTCCTTGGCTTGACTGGGTATTACAGGAGGTTTGTGAAGGGATATGGATCCATTGTGACAGCCCTCACTGAACTCACCTCCAAGAAAATGCCCAAGAAAGTGAACTGGACTGTGGAATGCCAACAGGCCTTTGACACCCTGAAACGAGCAATGTGCTCAGCACCAGTTCTAAAAGCTCCAGATTATTCTAAGCAGTTCATTGTGCAGACTGATGCCTCTGAACATGGGATAGGGGCAGTTTTGTCCCAAACAAATGATGATGGCCTTGACCAGCCTGTTGCTTTCATTAGCAGGAGGTTACTCCCCAGGGAGCAGCGTTGGAGTGCCATTGAGAGGGAGGCCTTTGCTGTGGTTTGGTCCCTGAAGAAGCTGAGACCATACCTCTTTGGGACTCACTTCCTAGTTCAAACTGACCACAGACCTCTCAAATGGCTGATGCAAATGAAAGGTGAAAATCCTAAACTGTTGAGGTGGTCCATCTCCCTACAGGGAATGGACTTTATAGTGGAACACAGACCTGGGACTGCCCATGCCAATGCAGATGGCCTTTCCAGGTTCTTCCACTTAGAAAATGAAGACTCTCTTGGGAAAGGTTAGTCTCATCCTCTTTCGTTCGGGGGGGGGTTGTGTAAGGAAATGCCTCCTTGGCATGGTTGCCCCCTGACTTTTTGCCTTTGCTGATGCTATGTTTACAATTGAAAGTGTGCTGAGGCCTGCTAACCAGGCCCCAGCACCAGTGTTCTTTCCCTAACCTGTACTTTTGTATCCACAATTGGCAGACCCTGGCATCCAGATAAGTCCCTTGTAACTGGTACTTCTAGTACCAAGGGCCCTGATGCCAAGGAAGGTCTCTAAGGGCTGCAGCATGTCTTATGCCACCCTGGAGACCTCTCACTCAGCACAGACACACTGCTTGCCAGCTTGTGTGTGCTAGTGAGGACAAAACGAGTAAGTCGACATGGCACTCCCCTCAGGGTGCCATGCCAGCCTCTCACTGCCTATGCAGTATAGGTAAGACACCCCTCTAGCAGGCCTTACAGCCCTAAGGCAGGGTGCACTATACCATAGGTGAGGGTACCAGTGCATGAGCATGGTACCCCTACAGTGTCTAAACAAAACCTTAGACATTGTAAGTGCAGGGTAGCCATAAGAGTATATGGTCTGGGAGCCTGTCAAACACGAACTCCACAGCACCATAATGGCTACACTGAAAACTGGGAAGTTTGGTATCAAACTTCTCAGCACAATAAATGCACACTGATGCCAGTGTACATTTTATTGAAAAATACACCACAGAGGGCACCTTAGAGGTGCCCCCTGAAACTTAACCGACTATCTGTGTAGGCTGACTAGTTTTAGCAGCCTGCCACAAACCGAGACATGTTGCTGGCCCCATGGGGAGAGTGCCTTTGTCACTCTGAGGCCAGTAACAAAGCCTGCACTGGGTGGAGATGCTAACACCTCTCCCAGGCAGGAATTGTCACACCTGGCGGTGAGCCTCAAAGGCTCACCTCCTTTGTGCCAACCCAGCAGGACACTCCAGCTAGTGGAGTTGCCCGCCCCCTCCGGCCAGGCCCCACTTTTGGCGGCAAGGCCGGAGAAAATAATGAGAAAAACAAGGAGTCGTCACTGGCCAGTCAGGACAGCCCCTAAGGTGTCCCGAGCTGAAGTGACTCTAACTTTTAGAAATCCTCCATCTTGCAGATGGAGGATTCCCCCAATAGGGTTAGGATTGTGACCCCCTCCCCTTGGGAGGAGGCACAAAGAGGGTGTACCCACCCTCAGGGCTAGTAGCCATTGGCTACTAACCCCCCAGACCTAAACACGCCCTTAAATTTAGTATTTAAGGGCTACCCTGAACCCTAGAAAATTAGATTCCTGCAACTACAAGAAGAAGGACTGCCTAGCTGAAAACCCCTGCAGAGGAAGACCAGAAGACGACAACTGCCTTGGCTCCAGAAACTCACCGGCCTGTCTCCTGCCTTCCAAAGATCCTGCTCCAGCGACGCCTTCCAAAGGGACCAGCGACCTCGACATCCTCTGAGGACTGCCCCTGCTTCGAAAAGACAAGAAACTCCCGAGGACAGCGGACCTGCTCCAAAAAAAAAAAAAAAAAAGCTGCAACTTTGTTTCCAGCAGCTTTAAAGAACCCTGCAAGCTCCCCGCAAGAAGCGTGAGACTTGCAACACTGCACCCGGCGACCCCGACTCGGCTGGTGGCGATCCAACACCTCAGGAGGGACCCCAGGACTACTCTGATACTGTGAGTACCAAAACCTGTCCCCCCTGAGCCCCCACAGCGCCGCCTGCAGAGGGAATCCCGAGGCTTCCCCTGACCGCGACTCTTTGAACCTAAAGTCCCGACGCCTGGGAGAGACCCTGCACCCGCAGCCCCCAGGACCTGAAGGACCGGACTTTCACTGGAGAAGTGACCCCCAGGAGTCCCTCTCCCTTGCCCAAGTGGAGGTTTCCCCGAGGAACCCCCCCCTTGCCTGCCTGCAGCGCTGAAGAGATCCCGAGATCTCTCATAGACTAACATTGCGAACCCGACGCTTGTTTCTACACTGCACCCGGCCGCCCCCACGCTGCTGAGGGTGAAATTTCTGTGTGGACTTGTGTCCCCCCCGGTGCCCTACAAAACCCCCCTGGTCTGCCCTCCGAAGACGCGGGTACTTACCTGTAAGCAGACCGGAACCGGGGCACCCCCTTCTCTCCATTCTAGCCTATGTGTTTTGGGCACCACTTTGAACTCTGCACCTGACCGGCCCTGAGCTGCTGGTGTGGTGACTTTGGGGTTGCTCTGAACCCCCAACGGTGGGCTACCTTGGACCAAGAACTAAGCCCTGTAAGTGTCTTACTTACCTGGTTAACCTAACAAATACTTACCTCCCCTAGGAACTGTGAAAATTGCACTAAGTGTCCACTTTTAAAACAGCTATTTGTGAATAACTTGAAAAGTATACATGCAATTTTGATGATTTGAAGTTCCTAAAGTACTTACCTGCAATACCTTTCGAATGAGATATTACATGTAGAATTTGAACCTGTGGTTCTTAAAATAAACTAAGAAAAGATATTTTTCTATACAAAAACCTATTGGCTGGATTTGTCTCTGAGTGTGTGTACTTCATTTATTGTCTATGTGTAGGTACAACAAATGCTTAACACTACTCCTTGGATAAGCCTATTGCTCGACCACACTACCACAAAATAGAGCATTAGTATTATCTATTTTTACCACTATTTTACCTCTAAGGGGAACCCTTGGACTCTGTGCATGCTATTCCTTACTTTGAAATAGCACATACAGAGCCAACTTCCTACATTTGGTATCAAACTTCTCAGCACAATAAATGCACACTGATGCCAGTGTACATTTTATTATAAAATGCACCCCAGAGGGCACCTTAGAGGTGCCCCCTGAAACTTAACCGACTATCTGTGTAGGCTGACTAGTTTTAGCAGCCTGCCACAAACCGAGACATGTTGCTGGCCCCATGGGGAGAGTGCCTTTGTCACTCTGAGGCCAGTAACAAAGCCTGCACTGGGTGGAGATGCTAACACCTCCCCCAGGCAGGAATTGTCACACCTGGCGGTGAGCCTCAAAGGCTCACCTCCTTTGTGCCAACCCAGCAGGACACTCCAGCTAGTGGAGTTGCCCGCCCCCTCCGGCCAGGCCCCACTTTTGGCGGCAAGGCCGGAGAAAATAATGAGAAAAACAAGGAGGAGTCACTGGCCAGTCAGGACAGCCCCTAAGGTGTCCTGAGCTGAAGTGACTCTAACTTTTAGAAATCCTCCATCTTGCAGATGGAGGATTCCCCCAATAGGGTTAGGATTGTGACCCCCTCCCCTTGGGAGGAGGCACAAAGAGGGTGTACCCACCCTCAGGGCTAGTAGCCATTGGCTACTAACCCCCCAGACCTAAACACGCCCTTAAATTTAGTATTTAAGGGCTACCCTGAACCCTAGAAAATTAGATTCCTGCAACTACAAGGACTGCCTAGCTGAAAACCCCTGCAGCGGAAGACCAGAAGACGACAACTGCCTTGGCTCCAGAAACGCACCGGCCTGTCTCCTGCCTTCCAAAGATCCTGCTCCAGCGACGCCTTCCAAAGGGACCAGCGACCTCGACATCCTCTGAGGACTGCCCCTGCTTCGAAAAGACAAGAAACTCCCGAGGACAGCGGACCTGCTCCAAGAAAAGCTGCAACTTTGTTTCCAGCAGCTTTAAAGAACCCTGCAAGCTCCCCGCAAGAAGCGTGAGACTTGCAACACTGCACCCGGCGACCCCGACTCGGCTGGTGGAGATCCGACACTTCAGGAGGGACCCCAGGACTACTCTGATTCTGTGAGTACCAAAACCTGTCCCCCCTGAGCCCCCACAGCGCCGCCTGCAGAGGGAATCCCGAGGCTTCCCCTGACCGCGATTCTTTGAACCTAAAGTCCCGACGCCTGGGAGAGACCCTGCACCCGCAGCCCCCAGGACCTGAAGGACCGGACTTTCACTGGAGAAGTGACCCCCAGGAGTCCCTCTCCCTTGCCCAAGTGGAGGTTTCCCCGAGGAATCCCCCCCTTGCCTGCCTGCAGCGCTGAAGAGATCCCGAGATCTCTCATAGACTAACATTGCGAACCCGACGCCTGTTTCTACACTGCACCCGGCCGCCCCCGCGCCGCTGAGGGTGAAATTTCTGTGTGGGCTTGTGTCCCCCCGGTGCCCTACAAAACCCCCCTGGTCTGCCCTCCGAAGACGCGGGTACTTACCTGCAAGCAGACCGGAACCGGGGCACCCCCTTCTCTCCATTCTAGCCTATGTGTTTTGGGCACCACTTTGAACTCTGCACCTGACCGGCCCTGAGCTGCTGGTGTGGTGACTTTGGGGTTGCTCTGAACCCCCAACGGTGGGCTACCTTGGACCCAGAACTAAGCCCTGTAAGTGTCTTACTTACCTGGTTAACCTAACAAATACTTACCTCCCCTAGGAACTGTGAAAATTGCACTAAGTGTCCACTTTTAAAACAGCTATTTGTGAATAACTTGAAAAGTATACATGCAATTTTGATGATTTGAAGTTCCTAAAGTACTTACCTGCAATACCTTTCGAATGAGATATTACATGTAGAATTTGAACCTGTGGTTCTTAAAATAAACTAAGAAAATATATTTTTCTATAACAAAACCTATTGGCTGGATTTGTCTCCGAGTGTGTGTACCTCATTTATTGTCTATGTGTATGTGCAACAAATGCTTAACACTACTCCTTGGATAAGCCTACTGCTCGACCACACTACCACAAAATAGAGCATTAGTATTATCTATTTTTACCACTATTTTGCCTCTAAGGGGAACCCTTGGACTCTGTGCATGCTATTCCTTACTTTGAAATAGCACATACAGAGCCAACTTCCTACATACACTTCAGGAAACACTACACATCAAAGTATTAATTGCCATGAAATGATCGCGCACACTGTAAGCGATCTGAACACCTAGGTTTAAATGCGGGAAATGAATCGCACACACTGTCCATTCCAACAAGTATATGCAAATGCCATGAAATGATTGCGCACTCTGTAAGCGTTCTGAACATCAAGGTTTAAATGCAGGAATGAATCTCGCGTCTTGCCAATTCGAATGCCACCATGCAAATGCCAACAAATGGTAGCGCACAATGAGTATCAAGAGTTAAATGCAAGGAATGAATCGCGCATCTTGCCGATTTGAAAGTCCATATGCAAAGGTCAAGAAATGGTCTCACACACTGTTGCCAACCCGAATCTCAAAAGTCAAATGCCAAGAATGAATCATGCGTCGGGCCGATTCGAATCAACATTTAAATGCCAGAAAACCACAAGCACATTCACACGCACAAGGAAAAATCTTTCAACATGAAAACTAGGCCCAAAAACTCGAATGCCTTTGAAAACGGGGTCAGGGGCCCAGCCCGACCTCCGTCTTACCGCCCTGTTCAAGGATCACCAATACAATGAAGGGCAAAGCCTGGAAAGGTCAAAGTAGGCCTCCGGAACAGGAGCTCAGGAAGTTGCTGCTGCTCTGCACCGGGACCTCTGAATAGTGAGCACATGGAGCTGGGCTGGCTCCCTTAAATAGAGTCTGGCCCAGCTCACAAACCACACCCAATCATGCTGCAGGGAAAGCTTCTAAAAGGTCCTAGAAAGGGACAACACCCTAACACACTCAGTATGCCTGCAGCAATATATTGCAAATGAACAGTTTTTGCAAACATCATTAATAGTGTTTTTCAAGGTTAAATTCTGCAATGCAAAAGATTAACATACTGCATATAAATACAATGCATGAATTAGGTCCTTGCATAAAGGTTGGGTTTTTGCATTTTAGTTTTCCCGTAGAGCGCGCACTGCCCAGATGTTGACTTAACCCTGGCACTCAGGTAAGTCCCTTGTAACTGGTACCAAGGGTCCTGATGCCAGGGCAGGTCTCTAAGGGCTGCAGCATGTCTTATGCCACCCTGGGAACCCCTCACTCAGCACATGCACACTGCCTCACAGCTTGTGTGTGCTGGTGGGGAGAAAAGGACTAAGTCATCATGGCACTCCCCTCAGAGTGCTATGCCAACCTCACACTGCCTGTGGCATAGGTAAGTCACCCCTCTAGCAGGCCTTACAGCCCTAAGGCAGGGTGCACTATACCACAGGGAGGGCATAACTGCATGAGCACTATGCCCCTACAGTGCCTAAGCAAAACCTTAGACATTGTAAGTGCAGGTTAGCCATAACAGTATATGGTCTGGGAGTTTGTCAAACACTAACTCCACAGTTCCGTAATGGCTACACTGAAAACTGGGAAGTTTGGTATCAAACTTCTCAACACAATAAATGCACACTGATGGCAGTGTGCAATTTATTGTAACATACACCCAGAGGACATCTTAGAGATGCCCCCTGAATAACTACCAGACTTCTAGTGTAGGCTGACCAGTTCCTGCCAGCCTGCCACACACCAGACATGTTGCTGGCCACATGGGGAGAGTGCCTTTGTCACTCTGTGGCCAGGAACAAAGCCTTTACTGGGTGGAGGTGCTTCTCACCTCCCCCTGCAGGAACCGTAATACCTGGCGGCGAGCCTCAAAGGCTCACCCCTTTTGTTACAGCGCCCCAGGGCATCCTAGCCAGTGGAGATGGCCGCCCCTCAGGTCACTGCCCCCACTTTTGACGGCAAGGCTGGAGAAGATAATGAGAAAAACAAGGAGGAGTCACCCACCAGTCAGGACAGCCCCTAAGGTGTCCTGAGCTGAGGTGACCCCTGCTTTTAGATATCCTCCATCTTGAGTTTGGAGGATTCCCCCGATAGGTTTAGGGATGTGCCCCCCTCCCCACAGGGAGCAGGCACAAAGAGGGTGTAGCCACCCTCAAGGACTGTAGCCATTGGCTAATGCCCTCCCAGATCTAAACACACCCCTAAATTCAGTATTTAGGGGCTCCCCAGATCCCAGGAAAATGAGATTCCTGCAACCTGAAGAAAGGACTGTTGACCTACAAGCCTGCAGAGAAGGAGGAAGACTACCACTGATTTGGCCCCAGCCCTACCGACCTGTCTCCAGCTTCGAAAACCTGCTCCAGCGACGCATCCGACGGGGACCAGCGACCTCTGAAGCCTCAGAGGACTGCCCTGGACTACACGACCAAGAAACTTCAGTGAACAGCGACCCTGTTCAAAACCAGCTACTTCTTTGCAACAAAGAAGCAACTTCCAAGGACTTCACGTTTCCTGCCGGAAGCGTGAGACTTCACACTCTGCACCGATGCCCCCGGCTCGACCTGCAGAAAACCAGCACCTCAGAGAGGACTCCTCCGGTGACTGCGATCCCGTGAGTAACCAGAGATGACCCCCCCCCTGAGCCCCCACAGCAACACCTGCAGAGAGAATCCGGAGGCTTCCCCTGACCGCGACTGCTGTAACAAGGGACCCGATGCCAGGAACAAACACTGCACCCGCAGCCCCAGGACCTGAAGGAACCGAACTTCGATGCAGGAGTAACCCCAGGCGACCCTCTGCCTTGCCCAGGTGGTGGCTGTCCCGAGAAGCCCCCCGTACCTGCCTGCACTGCTAGTGACCCCTGGGTCCCTCCATTGAAACCTATACAAAACCAGACGCCTGCTTTGCACACTGCACCCGGCCGCCCCTGTGCCTCTGAGGGTGTGTTTTGTGTGCCTACTTGTGCACCACCCCCTCCCCCCCCAGTGCTCTACAAAACCCCCCTAGTCTGCCCCAAGGGTGCAGGTACTTGGCAGACTGGAACCAGAGCTCCCCTGTTCTCCATAGGTGCCTATGTGTTTTGGGCACCTCTTTGACCCCTGCACCTGACCGGCCCTGAGCTGCTGGTGTGATAACTTTGGGGTTGCCTTGAACCCCCAATGGTGGGCTGCCTATGCCCCAGAACTGAGACTTGTAAGTGTTTTACTTACCTCCTAATCTAACTTTTACTTACCTCCCCCAGGAACTGTTGATTTTTGCACTGTGTCCACTTTATTATTGCCATTTTTACAAAGACTGTACATGATATTGTTTCCATTCAAAGTTCCTAAAGTATCTAAGTGACGTACCTTACATTTAAAGTGTTTGCTGTAAATCTTGAACCTGTGGTTCTTAAAATAAAGAAAATATATTTTTCAATATAAAAACCTATTGGTCTGGAGGAAGTCTTTGAGTGTGTTCCTCATTTATTGCCTGTGTGTATACAACAAATGCTTAACACTACCCTCTGATAAGCCTACTGCTCGACCACACTACCACAAAATAGAGCATTAGAATTCTCTACGTTTGCCACTATCTAACCTCTAAGGGGAACCCTTGGACTCTGTGCACAGTATTTCTTACTTTGAAATAGTATATACAGAGCCAACTTCCTACAGTGGGTATCTATTCAGAGGTAAGTAATCTGCAGCTAGAAGTCTCTATCAGATGGACAAGTTACTTACCTTTGGTAAAGCCTTATCTGGTAGACTGTCTGGCTGCAGATTCCTTGCTGACCCACCCATCCTCCCCGCTATGCTAAATTATTTCTAGGGGGTAGGGACTCCCCAGTCAAGACCTTAGTTTTGACACCACAGTAGTCTGTATTCTTCATGGGTCTGCGCTTCCGGTGTGGAAAGTTGTGAAAATAAAGTGATTTTGATGTGCCTGGGTGGTGCCTATGTAGGACCCACAACATAATTTCAGGTGTAGGCGGCACTCACCACGTAGCAGATCAAAACCACCTACAGCTGTGCAAAGGTACTGCTCACGAATATCTTCCACATCCAGTCTGGCTCATGGGGAGAACTCAAAGGTAAGTAATTTGCAGCTAGATACAGTCTCTACAAATAAGGTGTTACCAAAGATAAGTAACTTGCCTTGTACTTCCTTGTACACATTCTGCAGTATGTGGAGAAGTTGACTCCCGGATTATGTAGTATTTTCTAGTGAAATGAGATTCTACTATTGATTTTCCGGAAATAAATGCTGCCATTCCCCTGGAGTGGATGCATCTGGAGGTCTAGACCATGTACTTGCCAAGCACTGGTTTAGTGTGCATCAGGTGCACAGGTGTTGCCTCAAGTTTCATAAATGGGCTGTCCATATACAGTCACCCTACCTCCCCGACTCATTTACTGAAAGTACAGTAACCATACTGAGCTTTAGCAATTGGGGTAAAAGGTGTTCCTGGCCAATAAAATTGCTAGTGGGCAGAATTGCGTATTCTTTTCAATTATGGGCAGTCAGGACTTGTATGGTGATGGTCTAGATTGATGTGTTTAGGGTCAGTCTCTACAGATCTGGTCTATCTTGTGGACAAGTGCTTCTGTTGCTGAAATTAAACCACTAAATTTAACAGTGTTACTAGATAACCCAGTAAAGGAAGCTTGTGTTCAGCAGACTAAATTGTATAGTTGTGTAGCGTGTGTGCCTAAGAAGGCCTTAAGAAAACCGTTTTTAAACTGTTGACTGTAACCGAGGTCTGTCATGTACACCCACTCTGTCTGCCTTTTGATGCCTTGGCACCCCACATGTCAAAGCTGTGTTCTTGCCGCACAAGGATGAACTGCAAGGTCATCAGTGACCAGAAAGCCAAACTCCGTTGCCAAACTCATGGAAGAAGTGCTAGTGAAGGGCATGGATGCGCGCACACTTTTTGAATCGATCAAGATGACCAAGCTCTGGTAAGACCCAAAAATCACAAAAATAAAATCCAAACACAACTTTCTTGATGTCCAGCTCCTTGCACCTTTCAGAGTCCCATGATGCCTCCCCAAGGTACCTCCAGGCTGCTGAAACATTCCACAGAACAGACTCCTGCAGGACTTCTATCTTAGCCGACAGCCACAGCAGACAGAATAAGCCAGCTCAGGTACAGCAGACATAAGTAACTTATCTAATGCTGTTGGAGTGTTCTTGCGTCTATGTATTAGATGTAGCTTCCATGCGGAAGCCTTTGGTGGATGTCTCCCCCACACTGACCATGTCACTCGACAACACCCCTTCCCCCCTCTCCTTAGTGCATGATGCTGCCGGCTCTAGCCCCAGTAGTGTTCAACACCCTCAGCAGCAAAGAGATGGACACTACCACCCACCCAAGTGTCTATGCCGGATCTGATATTTTTATTGGATTCTGTAGGTCAACATCTGGAATATCCCATTATAATTTTTCTGACCCAGAAAACCAGTATCTGATAGAACAGGGGATGAAGGCTTCTAGCTGCAGATTCATTTCCCAGGCATCAGACTAGATCTGGTAAATCTCTGGCTGAGAAAAGCTACACAGCAGTTGGCATTGTCCTGTGTAGGACTTAGCCCAGGCACCAAACTGGACATTGAAGAGGAGAGGTTCTGTGTGGCATACAGTGGTCTGAAGCTCCTCAGTCAAGACGTTGGCATTCACCTCCACAGAGGATAGGGTAATGTCAAGGACCTCAGCACCCCCCTAATCTCCAGGGCGAAAGAAGCCCGTTCCTCCATAGCCACACTAGAAGAGACCAGGCCAGTGTCTGGTGTCTAGACCCCCAGCATCAGTCAGGTCCTCATACCCCTTGGCCTCAAGGAGGTAAAGATAGCCATGATTCTCAGATCCACTCTGGCACCCTCACTGCCTCATTGAGTTCTGCTCCTTCCGTGGCTACAGTAGGGCTATCAGCCATGTCCATTTCCACCCTGCAGGCTATCAAGTCATTTTGTGGCTCCCCCAAACCTCATGGGACCCAATGCCAGAGGTCTGTCATCTCACTGGCAGCCACAGCCTCCAAACCTGTTTAACTTTCCCTCACAGCATCACAGGCAATCGGTTCAGGCACCACCTGCCCTTAGTCCATAACTTCAGATAAGTGTGTGCTCCAGGTTGTTCAGCTGGGTTATGCCCTTGCATTCTTGGAAACCTGTCCACCTATGCCACTATACTGTGATCCTCGAGCGAAGGATCATATTATTGCATCAGGAAGTTTCCAGTCTTCCCCTACTTTGATGACTGGCTGAGGAGGAGTTTGCCTTAAACTGTCATTGCCTACTTCCAGACTACTGAGGACCTCCTGCATGTATTGGTGTTCACTGTAAATGTGTAATGTCTAGCTCCTTACCTACACCAATTTGGACAGTGCAATCCATAATTATCCTCAGGAGCAGCGAGTCTAAGGCATTCAGGTTGTTGTGATGTTTCAGCCTCTATCCTGAATTTCGGTGAGACCAGGCTGCTGGGGTCTCCTGGACTCCATCCTTCAGGTAAGCATGCACTCTGTATGCAGGCTCTATAATGGGACCTGAAAGTGCAGTGGGTGCACCATCAGGACAGTCTCTCAGATCTGGCTCACATATCAGAGGAAACTGCAAAGGACCTGCAATGGTGGCTGAACGGCTTTTTTTTTTTTTTTTTTTTTGAGACCGCAGTCCCCTCTCCCTCCCCATCCATATTTCACAGTGGTGACATATGTTGCTTCTATGTTCAGGTGGAGATCTAAGTACTCTTATCTGGCACAGCCTCAGCTCTACATCAGAGCTGTTTGCTTCACATTGATAGACTTTCATCCACCAGGCCCGGGGGAGGGGGGGTGGATTTGGAAGGGGCTTGTCTTTGGACCCTGTGCCTTGAGGTCCTGTAACTCTGCACATGAATGGAACATCAGAACATATTTCTGGATGTACAACTCCTCGCAGGATCTCTGAACATCAGGGTGGATAAACTATGCCTTGCGGCTCATGAATGGTGTCTCCCAGTGGTGGCATTAGGATCCTTTCTGTGACTGGGGGAAACCTTGGTTGGATGCATTTACCACTGCCTAGAACACAATGTCAGCACTTATGTGCATAAGAGTTTCCAAGGTGGCTTTGCTCGGCAATTCATTTTGCCTCGAGTGCGCTCAGGACTCCTTTATGCCTTCTAGTCAAGACCCCTCCTATCTAGAGTTCTAAAGATCAGGATTGACCGGACCCAAGTCATCATTGCAGCTCTAGATTGGGCACAGAGTATGGTATCTTAACTCCTGCGTTTGTGCATTTGTCCTTGGAAGAGGCTGCCCCTTGGGAGGATCTCTTGTAGGCAGGCAGGTTTCTGTTTCCAAACATGCATGCTCTGCCTTCATGCATTGAGATTGAGTTGCGGCAATTGAGTCCTCAGTCTGCCTCCCGCAGTCTGTGGTCATCTTGGCAGCCAGGCATCCATCTACAGAGACCGGTTTGTGGCTTGGTTCACTGAAAAACTTGTTGACTTTCTGTTTGCTTGTCCCAAGTGTTGCTGTCTGTTTTGTCATTCGCCCGTCAAGGCCTTGCTTTGGCCACAGTTAAAGGATCTCTTTTGGCAGTCTGCCTATTTCCTGATCAACCCTCCCTTTTCAAGTCAGTGTGACACATTTTCTGAAAGGTTTTCAACATATGGTCCCCCTGAGCCTCCCTCTCCCACCCAAACTTTGTGTTATGCCCCAATGGGACCTTTAATTTTGTTTTAACTTATCTAATATGCTTACCCTTTGAGCCTACGCATAGCTGCTTCCTAAGACTTCAGTGAATCAAGAAGGTTTTCTTGGTGGCTATCACATTGGCCAGGACGGTCAGCAACCTGAAGGTGCTATGTCCTCACCCTACATACACCAGCTTCTTCCCAGAGAAACTGGTTTTCTGAACCCATGCCTCATTTCTGATGAAGGTGGTGATGGCTTTCTATGTCAAAGCATCACGCTGACTACCTTCTTAACCCTGCTTCGTTCCTCCAAGGAGGAGAATCGACTCCACCGCCTGGACCCAAAAGGAGCATTGTCATTCTACACTGATCACACAAAATAACAGGAGGACTATGAGCTCTTTGTCTTTTTATGCTTTGCTTCCCCCTTCTTCGCTCCAGTGAACCCAACAATCTCCAGATGGATTTTACTCTGCATTAAAGTCATCTGTGCAGTGGCCAAGAAGCAACCCCTTGATGGCTTGCAGGCTCATTTCACCAGAGCTAAAGTAGCAACCACTGCGTTAGTGTGTGGAGTAGCTGCCCTGGACACCTGATGGTGTGTGATTTGGGCATCCATGCACTTGTTTACCAAACACTATTGTCTTGACAGCTGTGTAGGAAGCTGACCCAGTGTGTGGTGGACTCCTATGGTGTTACACCTTATTCTGGGTCCAAACAAACCCCTATTGGTGAAAGTTATTGTTTAGAAAGCCAGGGCTCTCTATGGTAGCTGTGTTGGGCAGCCAAGACTTATCTAGAAAGCAAGTGAAGCACTTGCAATACAGTAGTCAGTCTCACTTATCTCACATGAAAGGAACTGCACAGTGTTGCAGAAATAAAAGTATTTTATCACAGGCACATCAAACTAGACTACGATTGATTTACTTCTCTCTGGAAGTGTGATCACAACAAATATACACAGGTAAGTAACTAGGAAGAGCATAAATTAGCAAGGGGCCGGGGGGCAAACAATATACTAATAATGTGGAATGCGAACAGGTATCCTCCACCAGAGTATATAGTGTAGTTAAGTGTTTGGGGAGAGTGGAACCCCAAAAGGTAAGTATCTAGAATATTCCCAGCAGCTGGGTGCAGAGAGGTAAGTTACTTGGTTTTCCCATAGACTAACATGGAGGCGTAGTGGTTGGAAAATGCATAAGCAAGATGGGGACCAGTGGAACCCAAGGGTGGGTTCTGGGTGACGAGGACCTGCAAAAGAACGAGACAGTACAATCCACGCATGAGTGTCCAGATGGGGCAGGATCCAATGCCGACCTTTCTGTAGTTGAAGATAAGGGTCGGCTGTGCTGGATGAAGTCCAGCTGCGGGGTCCAGGAGCTGCAGAGGAGTCCCTGAAGTTACCTGCAAGCTGTCCCTCGACTGTCGCTGGATTGCAGAAGTCAGTGGTCAGGATGTCCACCAACAAGCAAATGCAAGAGGAGATGTTGAAGTTTTGCAGAGCCTTGGAGGACCAGCAAGGACCTGGGGACCCGACCCTTGGAGGGGAGTCCAGGCTGACCCTCAGAAGACTGGAGAGCTAGCAGAAGCAGTTGGAGCCCCCACAAGCAACCCACTGGCAGGAGGCACAGTAAGTCTGTGAGGCACAGTAGGTCTCAGTAAGGCCCAGTCAGCACACCTGAAGCGTAGTCCCACATCGCTGGAGCAGCAGAGATGACTGTCCTTGCAGAGGTAGAGTGCTGGGGGGCAGGTCTACTTGGAGCCTGAAGATCCCTCTGAGCAGGAGTCAACAAGCCTTGGTTGCTGCAGCTGTCGCAGTGCAGAAGGATTCCATCCCAGTGGAAGAGGCAAGGACTTACTTTCTCCCATGTTGGACAGAAGGCAGAGAGGACCCAGGGAATCCCTCAGAACCACCATCTGTGTTGGAGAATCTTCGCTGAGCAGTAGGACCGAAGATCTCACCAGCCAGATGTTGTTGCCATAGGTGCCTGTGGCTGCAAGAAAGTGAATCCTTCACTCCAAGGGAGTCGCTCCCCTTCTTGATGCAGCTGAACTCTTGCCGACCCCAGAGGATGCACAGCCATGGAAATGTTGCAGATTGCCAACAGGAGTCGCGGAAATAATGTTGCATGGATAAGTCTTCTCATGTTAGTCTTGTTCGGTTCCTGTGTTGCCCAGCAGCAGTTCCAGAGGCCAGGAGCAGAAGAGGTCTTTGCTGAGGTATCCTTGTGTAATCTTGCATGACGAATTTGGGGACCCACCTGCAAGGGAGTCCCTAAATACCCCAAATAAAGGGTGCTTGGTCACTCTCTGGAGTGACCACCTAGCAGGAGGAGTCGGACATCAGGTACCTATCCTACCCAGTCAGGTACTCCCAGAGGCCTCTGCATATCTTGTTTCTAAGATGGCTGAACCATGGTGCCACCTGGAGGTGCTCTGGGCACCACCCTGGGGGTGATGCTGGACAGGGGTGGACGTCCCCCTTTCCTTTGTTTCATGCCCTAGCAGTGACAAGTGGTCCCTGGACTGGTGCATACCGGATTATGTAAGGTGGAAACCAAATGTGCCCTTCAAAGCAATGCAGTGGTGTGCGGAGGCTACATCTCCCTAGCCTAGTAACACCTATGTTCGATGGCATCTGTCGCTGTAGATACGCATGTTTTGCATAGCTCGCCATCTGGTGTTGGGTCGGAGTGTTACAAGTTTTTTCTTCGAAGAAGTCTTTCGAGTCACGGGACCGAGTGACTCCTCCTTTTGTCTCCATTGCGCATGGGCGTCGACTCCATCTTCGATTGTTTTTTTTCCGCCATCTGGTTCGGACGTGTTCCTGTCGCTCCGAGTTTCGGAACGGAAAAACAGCGAAATTTCGGAAGATTTTCGTCGGTATTGTTGCGTTCAGGATCGGCGTAGTTAGAATCAACACCGCATCGAAGATCAAAGAGCTCCGGAGCCCTTCGGGGTAGTTTTCGATCCCCCGTCGGGGCCTGCTCGGCCCGACCGCGTGTAGAAGAACGCCGATGGAACGGACCCCGTTCTGTTTCTGTCCCAAATGCCACAAAAAATACCCCTATTCAGACCAACACTTGGTCTGTAACCTGTGCCTGTCACCTGAGCACAGTGAAGACGCTTGCGAGGCCTGTCGTGCGTTCCGGTCCCGAAAAACACTCCGAGACGTTGAGCCAGAAGACTTCAAATGGCGTCCACGCCGACAGCCCACTGAGAGTTCGAGGTACAGGAAGAGGAAGAAACCTTTTCGATACACGAATCGGACTCCGATGAATTCGACGATCCACGAACCGTGAGTAAGACGTCGAAAACCACTCATAAGAAGATTGTCAAGGCCCAGGGGACGCCACTGCCACCAGGCCATGGCTCCACCCATAAATTCGGTGACCGACCGTCTGCACCGAAAAAGGCCCAATCAGTGCCGAGACCGTCCGACTCCGGTCGATACACCGGCACGCAGCCTTCTCGGGACCGAGAAAGTGCTGGAGACATACATTGACACCGAGATAGCGGTGTAGACACGGCTCGACGCCGAGACAGCGGCACCGATGAAGATCGACGCTGAGATTTTTCGACTCCGAAAAAGAAAAAAGTCACCTCGGAGCCGAAAAAAGATGCAGACAGGGTTTCGGTGCCAAAACAACCTGCAACCGACACAGTTTTAGGCTCTTATACCGAAGAGCAATCGATGACCTCCCAAATGCGAAAGCATAGGTTTGAGGAAGACCTGCAATCCACCGATGTAGACCATACGCAGAAACGTATTTTTATACAGCAGGGGACAGGAAAGATAAGCACCCTTCCCCCTATTAGGAGAAAGAGAAGACTGGAATTTCAAACTGACCAAACACCACAAACAAAAATGGTGAAAAGGGTTACTCCGCCACCCTCTCCTCCACCTATAATTCACGTCTCACCAGCACAAACTCCATCACATTCCCCGGCTCACACCACCATGAGCCAAGGTGACCAGGATCAGGACGCATGGGACTTATACGACGCCCCTGTGTCAGATAACAGTCCGGAGGCATACCCTACAAAGCCATCACCACCAGAAGACAGTACTGCATATTCTCAGGTGGTGGCTAGAGCAGCACAATTCCACAATGTAAGCCTCCACTCAGAACAAGTCGAGGATGACTTTCTATTCAACACCCTCTCTGCCACCCACAGCTCCTACCAAAGCCCGCCTATGCTCCCTGGTATGCTTTGGCACGCAAAAGACATCTTTAAGGAGCCGGTCAAAAGTAGGGCAATCACACCAAGGGTGGAAAAAAAGTATAAAGCGCCTCCTACAGACCCTATTTTCATAACTTCACAGCTGCCACCAGATTCTGTCGTTGTAGGAGCAGCTAGGAAAAGGGCCAACTCCCACACATCTGGGGACGCACCACCCCCAGATAAGGAAATTCGCAAGTTCGATGCAGCTGGAAAGAGTCGCAGCACAAGCTGCAAACCAGTGGCGCATCGCTAACTCACAGGCACTTCTTGCGCGCTATGACAGAGCCCATTGGGATGAGATGCAACATCTCATTGAACATCTACCCAAAGACCTACAAAAGAGGGCAAAGCAAGTGGTTGAAGAAGGACAGAACATTTCAAACAACCAGATACGCTCCTCCATGGACGCAGCAGACACAGCTGCAAGAACAATAAATACATCTGTGACCATCAGAAGGCATGCATGGCTACGAACGTCTGGGTTTAAACCAGAGATTCAGCAGGCAGTTCTCAATATGCCATTCAACGAAAAAGAACTGTTCGGTCCAGAAGTGGACACGGCGATTGAGAAACTTAAAAAGGACACGGACACTGCTAAAGCCATGGGCGCACTCTACTCCCCGCAGAGCAGAGGAAATTACAGCACCTTCCGCAAAACACCCTTTAGAGGGGGGTTTCGGGGTGAGGCCACACAAGCCAGCACCTCACAGGCAACACCATCCAGTTACCAGGGACAGTACAGGGGAGGCTTTCGGGGCCAATATAGAGGAGGGCAATTCCCTAGGAATAGGGGAAAATTTCAAAGCCCCAAAACCCCTACAACTAAGCAGTGACTCACGTGTCACTCACCCCCTCCACACAACACCAGTGGGGGGAAGAATAGGTCATTATTACAAAGCATGGGAGGAAATCACTACAGACACTTGGGTTCTAGCAATTATCCAAAATGGTTATTGCATAGAATTTCTACAATTCCCTCCAAACATACCACCAAGAGCACAAAACATCATTCCAAGCTCCTGGAGATAGAAGTTCAAGCACTATTGCAAAAGAACGCAATCGAGTTAGTACCAAACACACAAACACAGGAGTTTATTCACTGTACTTAATACCAAAGAAGGACAAAACGCTAAGACCAATCCTAGACCTAAGAATACTAAACACATACATCAAATCAGACCACTTTCACATGGTCACACTACAAGAAGTGTTACCATTGCTGAAACTACACGACTACATGACAACATTAGACCTCAAAGACGCGTATTTCCATATACCAATACATCCATCGCACAGGAAATACCTAAGGTTTGTATTCAAAGGAATACACTACCAATTCAAGGTACTGCCTTTCGGTTTAACAACCGCACCAAGAGTCTTGCAGTAGTCGCTGCACACATCAGAAGGCAGCAAATACATGTATTCCCGTATCTAGACGACTGGCTAATCAAGACCCATTCGTTAATAACGTGCTCACACCACACAAATCAAATCATACAAACCCTCTACAAACTAGGGTTCACAGTCAACTTTGCAAAATCCAACATTCTGCCGCGCAAGGTACAACAATACCTAGGAGCCATAATAAACACAACAATAGGAGTAGCCACTCCAAGTCCACAAAGAATTCAAAATTTCAACAACATCATACAACGCATGTATCCAACACAAGAAATACAAGCAAAGATGATATTACAACTCCTAGGCATGATGTCTTCATGCATAGCCATTGTCCCAAACGCGAGACTGCACATGAGGCCCTTACAACAGTGCCTAGCATCACAGTGGTCACAAGCACAGGGTCACCTTACAGATCTGGTGTTAATAGACTGCCAAACTTACCTCTCGCTTCTATGGTGGAACAATATAAATTTAAACAAAGGGCGGCCTTTCCAAGACCCAGTGCCACAATACGTAATAACAGATGCTTCCATGACAGGGTGGGGAGCACACTTCGATCAACACAGCATACAAGGACAATGGAACGTACATCAAACAAAACTGCATATAAATCACCTAGAACTGCTAGCAGTTTTTCAAGCACTAAAGGCTTTTCAACCAATAATAGTTCACAAATACATTCTCGTCAAAACAGACAACATGACAACAATGTATTATCTAAACAAACAAGGGGGGACGCACTCAACGCAATTGAGCCTGCTGGCACAAAAGATATGGTGTTGGGCAATTCACAACCAAATTCGCCTAATAGCGCAATTTATCCCAGGAATTCAGAATCAACTCGCAGACAATCTCTCTCGATCACCAACAGGTCCACGAATGGGAAATTCTGAACACTTACTTCACGCTCTGGGGAACACCTCAAATAGACTTGTTTGCGACAAAAGAGAACGCAAAATGCCAAAACTTCGCATCCAGATACCCACACAGGCAGTCCCACGGCAATGCCCTATGGATCAACTGGTCAGGGATATTTGCCTACGCTTTTCCTCCTCTCCCTCTCCTTCCTTATCTGGTAAACAAACTCAGTCAAAACAAACTCAAACTCATATTAATAGCACCAACTTGGGCATGGCAAACCCTGGTACACAACGCTGCTAGACCTATCAGTAGTACCCCACATCAAACTGCCCAACAGGCCGGATCTGTTAACACAACACAACCAAACGATCAGACACCCAGATCCAGCATCGCTGAATCTAGCAATCTGGCTCCTGAAATCCTAGAATTCGGACACTTACAACTTACCCAAGAATGTATGGAAGTCATAAAGCAAGCCAGAAGGCCATCCACCAGGCACTGCTATGCCAGTAAATGGAAGAGGTTTGTTTGCTACTGCCATATTAATCAAATCCAACCATTACACGCAACCCCAAAACATGTAGTGGGTTACTTGCTTCACTTACAAAAATCTAACCTAGCTTTCTCTTCCATTAAAATACACCTTGCAGCAATATCTGCATACCTGCAGCCTACCTATTCAACTTTCCTATATAGGATACCAGTCATTAAAGCATTCATGGAGGGCCTTAAAAGAATTATTCCACCAAGAACACCACCTGTTCCTTCATGGAACCTAAATGTTGTCTTAACTAGACTTATGGGTCCACCTTTTGAACCCATGCACTCCTGCGAAATACAGTTCCTAACATGGAAGGTTGCATTTCTCATCGCCATTACCTCTCTAAGAAGAGTAAGCGAGATTCAGGCGTTTACAATACAAGAACCTTTTATACAACTACACAAAAATAAGGTCGTCCTAAGGACTAATCCTAAATTTCTACCAAAAGTTATTTCACCGTTCCATCTAAATCAAACAGTGGAACTTCCAGTGTTCTTCCCACAGCCAGATTCCGTAGCTGAGAGGACACTACATACTTTAGATGTCAAAAGAGCATTAATGTATTACATTGACAGAACAAAGAGCATCAGGAAAACTAAACAGCTATTTATTGCATTCCAAAAACCTCATGCAGGAAACCCAATATCAAAACAAGGTATAGCCAGATGGATAGTTAAATGCATCCAAATCTGCTACCTTAAAGCTAAACGACAACTGCCCATTACACCAAGAGCACACTCAACCAGAAAGAAAGGTGCTACCATGGCCTTTCTAGGAAACATCCCAATGCAAGAAATATGTAAGGCAGCCACATGGTCTACGCCTCACACATTCACCAAGCACTACTGTGTAGACGTGTTATCCGCACAACAAGCCACAGTAGGTCAAGCCGTATTAAGAACATTGTTTCAGACTACTCCCACTCCTACAGGCTGAGCCACCGCTTTGGGGAGATAACTGCTTACTAGTCTATGCAAAACATGCGTATCTACAGCGACAGATGCCATCGAACTGAAAATGTCACTTACCCAGTGTACATCTGTTCGTGGCATCAGTCGCTGTAGATTGGCATGTGCCCACCTGCCTCCCCGGGAGCCTGTAGCAGTTCGGAAGGTACCTTCAACTATTTGTATATATATTATTTTAACCTTAAATAGGTACATACTTAGTCACTCCATTGCATGGCCACTATTACTACAATACAACTCCTACCTCACCCTCTGCGGGGAAAAACAATCGAAGATGGAGTCGACGCCTATGCGCAATGGAGACAAAAGGAGGAGTCACTCGGTCCCGTGACTCGAAAGACTTCTTCGAAGAAAAACAACTTGTAACACTCCGACCCAACACCAGATGGCGAGCTATGCAAAACATGCGAATCTACAGCGACTGATGCCACGAACAGATGTACACTGGGTAAGTGACATTTTCATTCGAAAGGAGAGAAGGTTGCATCCCCCTCCTAGAGGAAATCATTTGTTCAGCTGTCCCCTGCTGGTTGACCTGGTCAAGCAGCAGGAGGGCAGAATTGTGTCTGAGGGGCTGCAGTAGTGTGGGCTGCCCGCAGACCCTTGAAGGCTGGTAGGAGCAGAACTGGGGGATCCTCTAAGGAACCCCAGGAGTGCATGGAATCATGCCACCACTACTGGAATCAGTATTGGGGTATGATTTGGACATGTTTGATACCAAATATGCCCAGGTTTGGAGTTACCATTATGTAGCTGGATCACAGATAGTTACCAGTGGCTAGTACATAGCTAAAATGGCTTCCCAGCACTATCCACGTCCAGAGAATTAGAACTGGAGTTTGTAGGTGCACCTCTGCTCATGCCAGGGTGCCCACATACAGGGACCTGCACCCTGCCCTTAGGGTTGAAAAGGTCTACCATAGGGGTGATTTACAGTGACCTGGTGCAGTGATCAGCAGTGAAAGGGTGCATGCACCTTTTCACACAAGCTGCAAATGGCAGGCCTACAGACAGTTTGCATGGGTTGCCATAGGTGGCATAATACTTGCTACAGCCTGTGGGGGACCCCTGTGTAGCAATGCCCCGAGTCCCTAAGTGCCATATACTAGAGACATAAAAGGTACACCCGCATGCCAGTTGTGGTGTGTAAGAAGTACCAAAGCAACTAAGTTTGGGAGAGAGCACAATCACTGGGTTCCTGGTTAGCAGGATCCCAGTGAAAACAGCCTAAGCACACTGACATCAGGCATAAAATGGGGGGTAACCTTGCACGAAAGAAGGGGCTTTCCCGCAAGTTGGGTCTGTCATGATCTTGCACTTTGCCCGTTTGGTCCTCTAGGTCTTTTAGGTATGCACTAGTTTGCAGACCCACCTGTGGGGAGGTATTGCTTTGGTATTTATTCCAGTGTAAGGATCTGCAACTACAAGTCTCTATCAGATGAACATGTTAGTAACCTCTGGTAACTCCTTATCTGGCACAGACTGTATCTAGCTGCGGATTCCATACCGACCCTCCCAGCCTGTTTGTTCCTGTGAAAGCCTTTCTTTCTACCCGATAAGGTTCCTGTATATATGCTTGGGGAGTATTCTAAGGTAAGGAATCTGCAGCTAGATAGTCTCTACCAGATAGGGTGTTAGCAAAGGAAAATAACTAGTTCCTTACGACCATGATGAAGAGAGTGAGTTTTCATGATGAGTGCAAAATATTTGAGGACATGTAAGATGCCAGTGCATTGGACACCTCCCCTGACATTGGCTTAAATTCTCCAAACCCACTGGCTACTGAAGAATCTCTATCAGGAGAGCAGCAAAACTCCTAACATTAGCCATGCAGTTGGTCAAAACCAACTTGTGTACAGCGGTCCTTAACCCTTCAGCTACTACTGTAGAACATCTGCTGGCTTTTATTGAGGCTGTTTGTCTAGTAGTGGCCACCTAGGCAACACCAGGATCTAGCCCACCAGTAAACACAGTTGACAGGCTGGCACAGACCCGCTCCCAGCACCACATCCTCGAGAGATTGGTGATATCCGGCACCATCCAGTCGCCTGAACCCCAATTCCTTCCCGATCATCCCTGCCCAATACTGAATCAAAGAGGATGGTAAATTTCATAAACTGCATATTTTCTAGAGCCAGCTTTGCGATCTGTTACCGTCCCAGGAGGCATGAGGTGGTGTTTGTGCACCCTCTGGGACAGGAGGCAAGATTTCAGTCTGTCCCATAAGAAAGCATACAGAACCTGCAATGTCTGATCCTAGACTTAAGATGCTGCAAAAAAAACACATAATTTCTGGCCTGGACAGAACTGACTGCTAACGTAGGACAGTAGTGGGCCAGCTTGGTGCTTGGGTGCTATGCATTGGTTCCCTCCACAAAAGTCTCATCATACGTGCAGCAGTCCCTCATGAACATGCCCTTTGTTGGCTCAAACTTTTTGAAGCCAAGGCTGACTCTGTCCTCAAAATTCAAATAGCTAGGCCACAGTGCTCTCTCTGAATCTAGCTCACCTGTTCATACGTTCCCCCAGCAAGCCTTGGTGGGGGTTATCAGCAGAGGTAATGTTTATACAGGCCTTAGCAGCAGGCCTTTATACTCTGTAAAGGATGAGACCGGTCAGTCAGCCCATGGTGTTGAGGTCCCTACGGGCAACGCCAAGCTCTCCACCCACAGCTGCTGAAAACAATAAATTGTCTCTTGTGGCACACGATCAAGTGGAAAGTGGTAGTCTGGTTTCACCTCCCCAAATGGCATCATGTCAGACCAATGAGTCATCCAAACTGTGCAACATGGATGCTCCCTGCCCTTCCTGTCCTATCTCCAGGACATACCACCCACACCGCAACACCTCCCAGAGAACCACTTGTCTGTACTCCACTGAGATGTTAAAGTTCTCCTACCCAAGGAAGCAATAGAGGGGATGTAGGTATCAGATCCAGGCTCGTTGCTACTCCTGTTGTTTTCTGGTGCTGAAAAAGGGTAGAGGCTTATTCCCATTCTAGATCTTTACTCACTGAACTTCTTCCTTGAAGGACAAGTTCAAAATGCTCATGCTGGCCCAAGTCCTATCTGTCATGGAATATGGAGACTGTCTGGTAGCACAAGATTTTCAGGATATATATTTACATGTTCGATGGCATGTGTAGCTGCAGATACACATGCTGTGCACAGTCCGCCGTCTGGTGTTGGGCTCGGAGTGTTACAAGTTGTTTTTCTTCGAAGAAGTCTTTTCGAGTCACGAGACCGAGGGACTCCTCCCCTTTCGGTTCCATTGCGCATGGGCGTCGACTCCATCTTAGATTGTTTTTTTTCCGCCATCGGGTTCGGACGTGTTCCTTTTCGCTCAGTGTTTCGGGTCGGAAAGTTAGTTAGAATCTCAGAAAAAATCATCGGTATTGTTTCGTTCGGTATCGGGTTAGTTAGAACAAATCGACACCGAATCTTGAAGAGCTCCGGTGGCCCTTCGGGGTAATTTCGCTCCCCCCGTCGGGGCCTGGTCGGCCCGACCGCGTGCGACTTCGACTGATGGAACGGACCCCGTTCCGATTCTGTCCTAAATGCCATAATAAATATCCTTATACGGATCAACATTTGGTCTGTAACTTGTGCCTGTCCCCCGAGCACAAGGAGGATACGTGTGAAGCCTGTCGCGCGTTTCGGTCGAGGAAAACGCTCAGAGACCGAAGAGCCAGGAGATTGCAGATGGCGTCTACGCCGACAGGACAACAATGGTTCGAGGAGGAAGAAGAAGAAACTTTCTCCATCCACGAGTCGGATTCCGAAGAACTCGACGCCGAAGAAACGTCAACCGTGAGTAAGACGTCGAAACAAAAAGCTCACGAAAAGACTGACAAAGCCCAGGGGACGCCACCGCCAACAGGCCATGGCTTAACCTGAAAAGTAGGTGACCGTCCATCGGCACCGAAAAAGGGCAGGCTGGTGCTGAAGTCATCCGACTCCGGTCGAGATACAGGCACGCAGCACTCTCGGGCCCAAGAGAGTGGCGCAGAAAACATTCGGCACCGAGACAGCGGCACCGAGATTGGTCGGCACCAAGAGGGCATGACGCACAAAAGAAAAAAGATTTTGTCGGAGCCGAAAAAATCAGTAGAAAAGGTTTCGGTGCCGAAACATCCGGCATCCGAACCGAGAATCAGTTCCTACTCAGAGGAACAAGGACTCTCCTCTCAAATGAAAAAACACAGATTTGAAGAGGAATTACAAACAATAGAGCCAGATCACACGCAAAAGCGGCTCTTTATTCAAAAAGATACTGGGAGGATCAGCACTCTTCCCCCCCCCCCCCCCAATCAAAATCAAAAGGAAACTTGCCTTCCAACAAGGAGACAAGCAACCACAAGCAAAGGTGGTGAAGAAAGTAACTCCACCACCATCAACTCATGCATCACCGGCGCAAACTCCACCATTAACACACTCGCCAGCTCATACCACAATGAGCCAGGATGATCCAGATGCATGGGACCTCTACGACGCCCCAGTATCAGACAATAGCCCAGAGTCGTACCCAACTAAACCGTCACCACCTGAGGACAGTACATCATATGCACAGGTGGTCGCTAGGGCAGCCGAATTCCATAATGTATCACTACATTCGGAGCCTATTGAGGATGACTTCCTCTTTAACACCCTGTCCTCCACCCATAGCCATTATCAAAGCCTTCCCATGCTCCCAGGAATGCTAAGGCACTCGAAACAAATATTTCAGGAGCCAGTTAAAGGCAGAGCTATAACTCCAAGGGTGGAGAAAAAATATAAGCCACCACCCACAGACCCTATATTTATTACAACACAACTGACATCGGACTCAGTAGTTGTGGGGGCAGCTCGTAAGAGAGCCAACTCGCATACATCAGGCGACGCACCACCTCCGGACAAGGAGAGCCGCAAATTTGATGCAGCGGGAAAAAGGGTTGCAGCACAAGCAGCAAATCAGTGGCGTATCGCCAACTCGCAAGCACTCTTGGCGAGATACGACAGGGCTCATTGGGATGAAATGCAACATCTCATCGAACACCTACCCAAAGAGCTCCAAAAAAGAGCGCAACAGGTGGTGGAAGAGGGAAAAAGTATCTCGAACAATCAGATACGGTCTTCCATGGATGCAGCGGATCCAGCTGCACGGACAATAAACACTGCAGTCACAATAAGGACACGCATGGCTGCGCACATCTGGGTTCAAACCTGAAATACAACAGGCTGTGCTCAATATGCCGTTTAATGAACAGCAATTGTTTGGGCCGGAGGTGGACACTGCCATTGAAAAACAAAAAAAGGACACCGATACAGCCAAAGCCATGGGCGCACTGTACTCCCCGCAGAGCAGAGGCGCATTTCGGAAAACACCTTTTAGGGGAGGGTTTCGAGGTCAACCCACAGAAACCAACACCTCACAAACAAGACCACCTACCTACCAGGGACAATATCAAAGGGGAGGTTTTTGGGGACAATACAGAGGAGGCCAATTCCCAAGAAATCGGGGAAAATTTCAGGGTCCCAAAACCTCTCAAAATAAACAGTGACTCACAAGTCACACAACCCCTTCACACAACACCAGTGGGGGGAAGACTAAGCCAGTTCTACGTATCTTGGGTTGAAATAACAACAGACACTTGGGTCTTAGCAATTATCCAGCATGGTTATTGCATAGAATTTCTCCAATTCCCTCCAAACGTCCCACTGAAAACACACAATGTCAAAACAGCATATAGATCTTCTAGGACTAGAAGTTCAAGCATTACTACAAAAGGATGCAATAGAATTCGTACCAAGCATACAGAAAAACACAGGAGTTTACTCACTGTATTTTCTAATACCAAAGAAGGACAAAACTCTGAGACCAATACTAGATTTCAGAACACTAAATACCTACATCAAATCAGACCACTTTCACATGGTCACATTACAAGACGTTATCCCACTGCTCAAACAGCAAGACTACATGACAACATTAGACCTAAAGGATGCGTATTTCCACATACCGATACATCCTTCCCACAGGAAATACCTAAGGTTCGTATTCAAAGGAATACATTACCAATTCAAAGTGTTGCCATTCGGAATAACAACTGCGCCAAGAGTCTTTACAAAATGCCTGGCAGTAGTAGCTGCACATATCAGAAGGCAGCAAATACACATGTTCCCTTACTTAGACGACTGGTTAATCAAAACCAACACGCTAACAAGGTGTTCACGTCACACAAAGTATGTCATACAGACCCTTCACAAGCTGGGTTTGTCCATCAACTATGCAAAGTCACACCTTTTGCCGTGTCAAACACAGCAATACTTAGGAGCGACAATCAACAGAAGGGATAGCCACTCCAAGTCCACAAAGGGTTCAAACATTTCACAAGGTGATACAGGCCATGTATCCAACACAAAAGATACAAGCAAAAATGGTATTAAAACTCCTAGGCATGATGTCTTCATGCATAGCCATTGTCCCAAACGCAAGATTGCACATGCGGCCCTTACAACAATGCCTAGCATCACAATGGTCACATGCACAGGGTCAACTTCTAGATGTGGTGTTGGTAGACCACCAAACATACCTCTCGCTTCTATGGTGGAACAGTACAAATTTAAACAGAGGGCGGCCTTTCCAAGACCCAGTGCCACAATACGTCATAACAACGGATGCTTCCATGACAGGGTGGGGAGCACACCTCAATCAACACAGCATCCAAGGACAATGGGACATGCATCAAAAGAAGTTTCACATAAATCACTTAGAACTGTTAGCAGTATTTCTAGCGTTGAAAGCATTTCAACCCATGATAACCCACAAATACATTCTTGTCAAAACAGACAACATGACAACAATGTATTATTTAAACAAACAGGGGGGGACACACTCGACACAGTTGTGTCTCCTAACACAAAAAATATGGCATTGGGCAATTCACAACCACATTCGCCTAATAGCACAATTTATTCCAGGGATCCAGAACCAGCTAGCAGACCATCTCTCTCTGGATCACCAACAAGTCCACGAATGGGAAATTCACCCCCAAATACTGAACACTTACTTTGAAATTTGGGGAACACCTCAAATAGATCTATTTGCAACAAAAGAAAACGCAAAATGCCAAAACTTCGCATCCAGGTTCCCACACCATCAATCCCAAGGCAATGCTCTATGGATGAATTGGTCAGGGATATTTGCGTACGCTTTTCCCCCTCTCCCTCTCCTTCCATATCTAGTAAACAGATTGAGTCAAAACAAACTCAAGCTCATACTAATAGCACCAACATGGGCAAGACAACCTTGGTATACAACACTACTAGACCGGTCAGTAGTACCTCATGTCAAGCTACCCAACAGACCAGATCTGTTAACACAAACAACAGATCAGGCATCCAAACCCAGCATCGCTGAATCTAGCAATTTGGCTCCTGAAATCCTAGAATTTGGACACTTACACTCTTGTGTGAGGTCTATGGAGGTCATAAAACAAGCTAGAAAACCTTCCACTAGACACTGCTATGCAAATAAATGGAAAAGATTTGTTTGTTACTGCCATAATAATCAAATCCAACCATTGCACGCATCTCCAAAAGATGTAGTAGGATATTTACTACATTTGCAAAAATCAAATCTAGCTTTCTCTTCCATAAAGATACATCTCACCGCAATATCTGCTTACCTGCAGATTACTCATTCCACTTCCCTATTTAGAATACCTGTCATTAAAGCGTTTATGGAAGGCCTAAAGAGAATTATACCACCAAGGACACCACCTGTTCCTTCATGGAACCTCAACATTGTCTTGACAAGGCTCATGGGTCCACCTTTCGAACCCATGCATTCTTGTGAAATGCAATACTTAACGTGGAAAGTTGCATTTCTCATTGCCATCACATCTCTAAGAAGAGTGAGTGAGATTCAGGCATTTACCATACAAGAACCATTTATTCAAATACACAAGAATAAGGTAGTTCTAAGAACAAATCCAAAATTCTTACCAAAGGTTATCTCACCGTTCCACTTAAATCAAACAGTAGAATTACCAGTGTTCTTCCCACAGCCAGATTCCGTAGCTGAAAGAGCACTACATACATTAGACATCAAGAGAGCACTAATGTACTACATTGACAGAACAAAACAAATTAGGAAGACAAAACAACTATTTATTGCCTTTCAAAAACCTCATACAGGAAATCCAATTTCAAAACAAGGCATTGCCAGGTGGATAGTTAAGTGTATTCAAACCTGCTATCTTAAAGCAAAGAGAGAGCTGCCTATTACACCAAAGGCACACTCAACCAGAAAGAAAGGGGCTACCATGGCCTTTCTAGGAAATATTCCAATGAACGAAATATGTAAGGCAGCAACATGGTCTACGCCTCATACATTTACCAAGCACTACTGTGTAGATGTGTTAGCTGCACAACAAGCCACAGTAGGTCAGGCTGTACTAAGAACATTATTTCAAAATACTTCAACTCCTACAGGCTGAACCACCGCTTTTGGGGAGATAACTGCTTACTAGTCTATGCACAGCATGTGTATCTGCAGCTACACATGCCATCGAACGGAAAATGTCACTTACCCAGTGTACATCTGTTCGTGGCATGAGTCGCTGCAGATTAACATGCGCCCACCCGCCACTCCGGGAGCCTGTAGCCGTTTAGAAGTAGATCTTAAACAATTGTACATTTGTAAATATATTACTTTAACCTTTATTATGTACATACGTATTCATTCCATTGCATGGGCACTATGACTAACATACACAACTCCAACCTCACCCTCTGCGGGGAAAACAATCTAAGATGGAGTCGACGCCCATGCGCAATGGAACCGAAAGGGGAGGAGTCCCTCTGTCTCGTGACTCGAAAAGACTTCTTCGAAGAAAAACAACTTGTAACACTCCGAGCCCAACACCAGACGGCGGACTGTGCACAGCATGTGAATCTGCAGCGACTCATGCCACGAACAGATGTACACTGGGTAAGTGACATTTTCCATTCCAGTCCTGCGATCTCACAGGATGGTTTGATTTAGGCCATGGATACTTCCAGGTCTCTGTGCTCCCTTTGTCCTTACCAGTGGTTCTCTGGAGCTCACTGAGATGATGGTGGTGGCCCCAGCTCATACAGAGTTGAAAATACCAGTCTTCCCATACCTCTGACTGGCTACAAAAGATGGGTTCACCCCAAACACTCTAAGCTGCCTCCACAATGCAGACTACCTGTTGTCATAGTTGTAAGGAAATTCCTCCTTGGCATGGTTACCCCCTGACTTTTTGCCTTTGCTGATGCTATGTTTTGATTTGAAAGTGTGCTGAGGCCTGCTAACCAGGCCCCAGCACCAGTGTTCTTTCCCTAACCTGTACCTTTGTTTACACAATTGGCACACCCTGGCACCCAGGTAAGTCCTTTGTAACTGGTACCCCTGGTACCAAGAGCCCTGATGCCAGGGAAGGTCTCGAAGTGCTGCAGCATGTCTTATGCCACCCTGGAGACCCCTCACTCAGCACAGACACACTGCTTGCCAGCTTGTGTGTGCTGGTGAGGACAAAACGGGTAAGTTGACATGGCGCTCCCCTCAGGGTGCCATGCCAACCTCACACTGCCTATGCAGTATAGATAAGTCACCCCTCTAGCAGGCCTTACAGCCCTAAGGCAGGGTGCACTATACCATAGGTGAGGGCACAAGTGCATGAGCACTGTGCCCCTACAGTGTCTAAGCAAAACCTTAGACATTGTAAGTGCAGGGTAGCCATAAGAGTATATGGTCTGGGAGTCTGTCAAACACGGACTCCACAGCACCATAATGGCTACACTGAAAACTGGGAAGTTTGGTATCAAACTTCTCAGCACAATAAATGCACACTGATGCCAGTGTACATTTTATTGTAAAATACACCCCAGAGGGCACCTTAGAGGTGCCCCCTGAAACCTTAACCAACTACCCGTGTAGGCTGACTGGTTTTAGCAGCCTGCCACACTCGAGACATGTTGCTGGCCACATGGGGAGAGTGCCTTTGGCACTCTGTGGCTAGTAACAAAGCCTGCACTGGGTGGAGATGCTATCACCTCCCCCAGGCAGGAGCTGTAACACCTGGCGGTGAGCCTCAAAGGTTCACCCCCTTTGTTCCAGCACCACAGGGCACTCCAGCTAGTGGAGTTGCCCGCCCCCTCCTGCCACCGCCCCACTTTTGGCAGCAAGGCTGGAGGAAATAATGAGAATAACAAGGAGGAGTCACTGGCCAGTAAGGACAGCCCCTAAGGTGTCCTGAGCTGAGGTGACTAACTTTTAGAAATCCTCCATCTTGCAGATGGAGGATTCCCCCAATAGGGATAGGAATGTGACTCCCTCCCCTTGGGAGGAGGCACAAAGAGGGTGTACCCACCCTCAGGGCTAGTAGCCATTGGCTACTATCCCCCAGACCTGAACACGCCCTTAAATTTAGTATTTAAGGGCTTCCCTGAACCTAGGAACTCAGATTCCTGCAACCTAAGAAGAAGACTGCTGAGCTGAAAAACCCTGCAGAGAAGACCGAGACACCCACTGCCTTGGCCCCAGCTCTACCAGCCTGTCTCCCCCCTTCGGAAGAAAACTGCTCCAGCGACGCTTTCCCCAGGACCAGCGACCTCTGAATCCTCAGAGGACTGCCCTGCTCTAAAAGGACCAAGAAACTCCCGAGAACAGCGGCCCTGTTCACCCAAGACTGCAATTTTGTTTCCAAAGGAGCAACTTAAAGGCAACAGCGTTTCCCGCCAGAAGCGTGAGACTTGCGACCCCGACTCGACTGGTGGAGAAACAACACTTCAGGGAGGACCCCCCCGGCAACTCCGAGACTGTGAGTAACCAAAGTTGTCCCCCCTGAGCCCCCACAGCGACGCCTGCAGAGGGAATCCCGAGGCTCCCCCTGACCGCGACTGCCTGACTCCCAGATCCCGACGCCTGGAAAAGACCCTGCACCCGCAGCCCCCAGGACCTGAAGGATCGGAACTCCAGTGCAGGAGTGACCCCCAGGAGGCCCTCTCCCTTGCCCAGGTGGTGGCTACCTTGAGGAGCCCCCCCCCTTGCCTGCCTGCATCGCTGAAGAGACCCCTTGGTCTCCCATTGATTTCAACGACCAACCTGACGTGTGTTGGCACACTGCACCCGGCCGCCCCCGTGCTGCTGAGGGTGTACTTTCTGTGCTAACTTGTGTCCCCCCCCCCGGTGCCCTACAAAACCCCCCTGGTCTGCCCTCCGAAGACGCGGGTACTTACCTGCTGGCATACTGGAACCGGGGCACCCCTTCTCCATTGAAGCCTATGCGTTTTGGGCACCTCTTTGACCTCTGCACCTGACCGGCCCTGAGCTGCTGGTGTTGTAACTTTGGGGTTGCTCTGAACCCCCAACGGTGGGCTACCTTGGACCCAAACTTGAACCCCGTAGGTGGTTTACTTACCTGCAAGAACTAACAATTACTTACCTCGCCTAGGAACTGTGAAAATTGCACTGTCTAGTTTTAAAATGGCTATATGTGTTTTATTTGAAAAGTATATATGCTATTGTGATTATTCAAAGTTCCTAAAGTACTTACCTGCAATACCTTTCATTTGAGATACTACATGTAAAATTTGAACCTGTGGTTCTTAAAATAAACTAAGAAAATATATTTTTCTATACAAAAACCTATTGGCCTGGAATTGTCTCTGAGTGTGTGTTCCTCATTTATTGCCTGTGTGTATGTACAACAAATGATTAACACTACTCCTTTGATAAGCCTACTGCTCGACCACACTACCACAAAATAGAGCATTAGTATTATCTCTTTTTGCCACTATCTTACCTCTAAGGGGAACCCTTGGACTCTGTGCATACTATTCCTTACTTTGAAATAGTGCATACAGAGCCAACTTACTACAATAGTTTAATTTCCCCATCAACATAATCGAGTCACACCTACCTCCTTCACACTAACTCCCCTTCAACAGAGCCATCCTGGACATACTGTTTTTCAACACCATCCCTCTGCTTCAGTGAATCCTGGACATTCGGGCTATGAGCCTGGTATTTCAACATTTGATTCTGGGGGTGGCTCTGTGTCTGAGCCTTATGATCTTCTGCATTTGGCCACGCTAGGTGACACATGTAGGCACTGCAGTGGGATCTGAAGCCTCAGTGAGGTCAGCACAAAGGTAACTTATTATTGTCTATATACGTGTCAAAGGAGATTGCAGAAGGCCTACAATGGTGGCTGCTTGACTGGCTGCCCACCAGTCTCCCTACCCGATTTAGAGCTAACTTTTGTATTGGATGTATCCTTGCTGCGTTGTGAAGGCTATCAGACTGGTTTCTGGCAGAGGCCTGCCTCCACATCAACTTGCTGGAGTTGCAAGTGATTTTACTTGCCACTGAATGAGTCCCTCCCACCCATCAAAGGGGAACAGGTGATGGAACTCATGGACCACACAACCACCATGTGGTATTGCTACAAGCAGGGATGTGTGGGGGTCGTAGATTGCGCCAAAATGTTCTGCTCTTCTGTAAGTGGCTTAATGCTTGCAGCATCTCCTTGATCACCCTGTACCTGGCAGGATCTTTAAAAGCCAAACTGAGGTGAATTCAGCCAACATTGCCAAACGGATCATGAGTGGCAATTACACTCTGAGGTAGCTGAAGGTGTCTTCCTACAATGGGGAGAACTCTGGCTCAATCTGTTTGCCACTGCAAATAATGTTCAGTGTCCAAGTGTTTTGGCATTGGAGTTCCCAAGGCAGCTTTCCTTCACAGGAAAGTCTCCCCATTAGAGGTCAGGACTCCTGTACGCTTTTCCACCCATCTCTTGTGACCTCTAATCAAGAAGATCAAGAGGCCATGCACAAGTTATTCTAGTGGCCCCAAACTGGGTGAGGAGTGTGGTATTCGGTACCTCTGTCCATGAGCAGATGCCCTTCAATTCAGGCTGCCGCTTTTGAGATACTTGCCTGTCGCTGCAGGAGAACTAAGTCTTGCACTCAAGTGTGAACAATCTACACCTCCACGCGTGGTCATTGAGCGACAGCAGTTGGTTGCTTTCAGTTTTCTTCATGAAGTTGTTGGTGTCATGTTATCGGCCAGGCATTAATTCATGCAGGATGCTGGAGGAGTTTGTCAAAAATACAACCACTGAATACAAAGTTATCGAATGTTTTTTCTGTTGTGTTTATTATTGTCTCGTCAAGGCCTTGGTGTGACAAGTTAAAGTTTACCTCTCTGCCTTTTCAGCTTTCTGCTTTTAGCTTACCAGCCATCCTTTAGATCATCTGTTGTGATGCGTATTTCAAAGGTGGTAATCCATGTGTTTGCTCCAAATGCATTTGTTGTGGCGTAGTGAGACCTTAATTTGGGACTCATTTGATGTGCACTTCCTTTGAACCCATACACAGTTCTCCTCGTCTCTACCATCAAGACTGCAATCCTTATTGCCATAACAGCCAGGCAAGTGAGTGTACTCCAGGTGCTGCCTGTGGACGACTGCCTATATACATCTTTTTCCCGGACAAATTAGTCCTGTGGACAACAGCGAATTCCTGCCCAAGGTAGTCATGCCCTTCCACTTAGGGCAACCCATCACCTTGCCAGCTTTCTGTGCTCTGCCTCATGCTTCCAAGGAGTATGAATTACGTACTTGCCTTGACCCTAAACTGGACCTTAGTTTCTATGTAGACCGAATTAGGGTATATTGACATAATGACCAAATTTGTCTGAATCTCGGACTACGAAAGGCAGAGTTCGAAAGAGCCATCTCAAGCAAGGTGGTTGTGTATCAAGGTCTGCTGTGGGGCTAGCCAAGAAGCTGTCCTCAGGATTGCGCATACATTCAACCAGAGCAAAGAGTGCTACCACTGTGCTGGTGCTTGGTGTGCCAGTCATGGATATTTGCCAGGCTGTATGTGGGCATCTATCCACACATTTACCAAGCATTACTCCTGGATAGCCAGGTCTGGCAGAATGGACGTTTTTTCCAATCTGTCCTGAAGGATTTCCTGGAATTATTCCTTCGACAGACCCACCACTAAAGGTTACTTGTGTATCTATTCAAAGGATGTGGGCTCTACAGTGAAGTCTGTCAGAAGTTACTTATATTTGGTAATGGCTTATCTGGTAGAGACTAACCAAGATTCCTCACTGACCCACCCTCGTCCCAGTTCTGTGGAATTGACTTGCATAGTCCTTTAATAAGCACTAGATCTGAAAGATCTTTTTTTCTGCACTATCTGATTTCAATGGCTCCTCGCCTAACAGTGCAGACAGATTGGAAAGAAACTGACATCCGGGCTCAAAGGTTCCTCTTGTATGAGGGACCCAACAATACATCCAAGGTGAGATTGAGCCAGTGTGGTGGTGCAGGACGCCACCTACCGACTTGTAAGGGCATTGCTTTAAAGTTACCGGGTGAAGTCTGGTCCTTGACGAAATTCTCAAGGTTGGAACTGTGCAGTTAGATAAAGTAACTTTTTCTTTTGAAGAAAACTTTTCTTTAGAACCGTTATTTCCCGGAATGGCTCAATAGTGCCCCTGTTTTGGGAGACCGTGCTCTTGAGAAACATTTAAGACTATTCTTTTTTCTAACCTTTGTGCAATTGGTTAGTGCCCGCTGAACTTCGTTTACACGTACTCTTAGTTGATAGTAACTCCTAGAGAAAGCAGAATGCTGCATGGTTGGTGGTTTCCTAAAGTGTAGCAAGCTGTGAACTACTAAGTGAGAATGAAGGGGTGTTATTATTTAAAGTATTATGAAATAGCATTTTAACAGTCGTAAATAGATTTAAGTTGTATCAAAGCAAAAGGAGGAAACTTCAGTTAATGTCTCTTCTCACCACAAAGTGAAAATGCATTAAAAAAAATAAAAATAAAAGCCAAGTAAAGGTATAGCTGGGCTGAGACAGTCTGATAAATGTTTGGCATGGCTGGGCTTGTGAGACACCATGTCAAACTCCAGTGGGCTTTGAAAGGCTGAAACGCCTTGCAAAACTTCTGAATTTGTCAGACTACTACTTTGTCTATGTATCCTGTTTTTGTTCCAAACAGCAGTGTTTGGATTTTCAAGTGTCACACAACTTAAATGTAGGCTGACTAGGTCAGCGGGTCACTGAAAATACATTTAGCAGACTGAACTAAGCAGTTTGAAAATTAATTTCGTTTTGGAAAGGATAATCTCCTCATTGCTCTCAAATTCAGACCTTTTTAGTACACCTAAGGTTATCTTCCCCAAAAAGAGCACGCTATGAAATCTGAGTTTTTAGGACTCCAAATTGTACCTGCAATGACAGAAAATACACCTTTGGTGGGTTATCTACGGTCCTCTGTTTTGGAACGAGAATAGTGGGGGGAGGGAGGGTGGTGGTACACACAGTTGGAAAGATAACTACCTGTAAAGTAGTAGCACAAACTACGTTTTTTACCCCCATTGTTACTACAAGGGAAAATAAAGTTGGACTGACTGCATTAACAAGATACAAGGAATTCTCTGTTTGCAAGTGTCATTGCATGTTTGTCACACTTGCACATGTGAATTTTATGCCTGATGGAAAATCTCCATCAGTTGGTGTGGGGGAGAGTACAAGACGTCTGACACTTAGGATCCAATCTGCTCCACAGTAAAAAGCTTACTAAATTCAGTTCCTGATTTCTCCCACAAGGGCATTTGTGAATTGGCTATTGCCATTTGGACTGAAAAAAAGTGTAGATATTAGTTAGTGAGGTTGTGGGAAGGTGGAAATGGAGCAAGTAGATGCTTGGTATGGCTTCAGTTGCCAAATAAGAGTGGATGCTGGTGTATGAGAAATCAATTATAAATTTGGACTGACCGTAGTAATTTGTTCAGATCTGGACTTCTGTTCGTGAGTGGCATATAAAAAGGGAAGGAGCTATATTTTTATCTTACCTAAAAGTGATTATATTAATCTGTGTGAAATGTTTCAGGAAGGAGTATATATCTATGTGGTTCCTTGGAATAAAATTTAAGAAAATTGAAAATTCGGAAAGCGTTAATATCGATTTGACATATGATATCCAGTCATTCACTGATACAGGTAAATGAGAATTATTTAAACAGTTACTCTGTAAAAGTTAAACACTTGGGTTACAATTTTATTTTAAACTTTTGAAATTGTATTTTTAATTGGACTATGGTCATGTTAGTGATGTAAAAGCAGTACAACGTTTCATGTTGTTTTTATTTATTTTTTTGTACATTTTTTTTTTTATTAAAAAGCTTTAAGATTTGAAATTATTTCATTGATGCAAAGTCTTTCTATGCTAAGTGCCTGTGTTCTTCCAAATAAAACCTATCATAAGCATGGAGCATATATTCATGCTTTAATAATTTAAAAGTGAATGAAGGGATCTTTTGGCACTAGACTAAAAAATCACAACTAATGTTGCTTTAACTGCCATTCAAATTCATTACAAGACCAGAGGCCACCATTGTACATTATTCCTATAATGCCACTCTACGCAGCACTTGGAAGAAGTTAACATCAACAAAGAAACATAACCAAACATTCAATACATATTTGGCCCATGCTGCTAGTAATCTGCCATTTTTTTTTAAATGCTGCTCCTCGCAGACAAGTACCCTGTTATCTTGTTGTTTTTCTGTTTTACATTTGCTTCTGACTGGTATTTTTTTTTAATTTTTATTAGAACATTGGAATGTTGGTATCTCCATTGCAGACAGTGGAGTGCTCCAGGCTTTTAATGGCCAGTAAAAGCCCGGAGCGTCAACATTCCAATGTTTTGTTCAGAGCAACAGCTGTGAACAAAGGCCTCATGGAGCCACAGGGGATTTTTAATCCCCTCTGGCTCTGTGAGGGCTTTCTTTTATGTATTAAAACATTCTGCCCTCTAGTGGCAGTATGTTCTAATAGCCTTAGAGCCCACCGTAGAGGGCTCTACCACTATTAAAGGTCCGCTCCCTTGTTAAAGGCCCTCGCCTTCGGCCTGCTTAGTCACACGGCTTCCAATTTATGGAACCCATTTAGGTATGATTGTTATCTCGTACCTTATTTAGTTGTTGAATTAGTTTGTTAGTAATCGCTTTGGCGATTTGTCTTCTCTTCATTATGCCTAGCTCAGGTTGTGCCCTAACTGAGCACTGCCTAAGTTCCTGGGCGAACAACGTGTAGCAAAGCTTCTCTGATCAGGTCTCCTGGGAACCCGCTCCCAAGCAGTCTATGCCTGCCAGTTCAGGGCCGTACCTGCTCACAGAGTCTGGACTGGCACTCTCCTCGGCGCTACCATAATTGCTGCGCCCCCTACACTGCTGGTCCATGCAGGTGCTTGAAGTAGGCCACATCTGACCAATGTGTCTTTTCAGGTAGTGATGCTTCAGTCAGGTTTAGAGGAATTACTTGGGCAGCAGCCCTTGGAGTAGCGCGCTGCCATCGTACTGGCCTTTTACTGGGCATTATCTAGCATCTGACGGCTGACAAGGGACATTGTAACAAGTCATGGTGACAGTTGTCAGTCACTGATCTCGTACTTAAATTACCGGAGGATCCTTTTGCCTCGGCTTTTACAAGCTATTACTGATTTCTCCTTTTTCTTTTATGTTGGAGTATGAGTCTTTTGCCTCAGCTATTACTGGTTTCTCCAGATAGATGGATGGATAGATAGATAGATAGATAGATACTCACTCTTACTGTCCCTCATTAGAGTACCATGTCTGATCAGGAAGGACGGGACTCTGAAATTTCTCAGGGGCAAATCAATGAAGAGCTGATCAAAACCCTTATCGAGCAGGAAATGCGTTCTTGTGTACAAGAGACCCTCAATATGGTTGAGAGAATCTGAAAACAAAGTGGACAAATGGATCCTTTTTCAGTGGAAGACTCCGCTCACAGTTTCAAAGAGGGAAAGAGAAAGTCCAAGTGTTAGAAATGTGGTCTTTGGTTGTCAGTCAGTTTACCCCCTGTCCAAGCAAGTACCCTCACTATAGGTGGGCCAAAGGAGAAGAACACCTAGTTAAGCCCCGCTCACTACCTTGGTAGCTTGGCACGAACAGAAAGGCTTAACTCAGAAGCAATGTGTAAAGTATTTGTACCAACACACACAGTAATATAGTGAAAACTCTACAAAATGTGCACCACACCAGTTTAGAAAAATAGGTAATATATCTAAATCAAACAAGACCAAAAAGACAAAAATCCAAATTACACAAGTCAAGATATGATTTTTCAAAAAATAGGTCTTTCTCCAAGAAAAACAATGGAAACATTGATTTGACGCAAACCAGGTACTTTGTGTACAAAATAAAGCTGCACAGGCGAGCGTGCGTCAGAAAAATCAACGATTCATTTATTTTCCTTACTCTCAAATGAGGCTGCGCGTCGATTTCTTCTCCTGTTGGCAGTGTTTTTTTTTTGTTTTGTTTTTTTTGTTTTTTTCCTCCTTCGCAAGGGAGCGATGCGTAGTTTTCCAGACAGGGCACCTCAGATCTGTGCAGGTTCATAATGACAGACGCTCAGCAACAATGCATGAGAAATCCGGTCGCACAGTGTTAAAAAAAAAAAAAACGCACTGCATGGGGTTTGCATCGTTATCAGCAGCCGCTAGCAGGTGTTGTCATTTCTGCAACCTGCGAAGCAGGTGGAGTGTATCTTTGCCGCAAATCTGGTGACGCGTAGTTTTTCAGCCATGTTGCATGTGGTGCATCAAATTTCACTGCATGGTTTTCTGTGCGTGGATTTTAGTCCTTATTCTGCCAGCTTCACCTTTCAAGGGAGCAATGGACTGGATAGGGCAACACTTGGCAGGGCAGGAGTCTCAGCAGAGGTGCTGGTAGAGGAAGTCTTTGATGGCCCTGAGACTTCAATACAGGAGGCAAGCTCAGTTCAGGCCCTTGGTGATTCGTCTCAAGCAGGAATGCAGAACAAAGTCCTGTCTTGGTCCCCTTACACACTGGAAGCAGCAAATACAGGATAGCCCAACAAAGCACAGTCTGACAGGGGCAGCATTTTTCCATAGCTCCTCAGCTCCTCTCCTTCGCACAGGGTACTCTTGGTTCCAGAAGTGATCTTGAAATAATCTAAAGTCTGGGATTTTGGGCCCACTACTTATACCCCTTCCTGCCTTTGAAGTAGGCAAACTTCAAAGGAAAGTCTCTGTTTACAGGATCCTGCCTTGCCCAGGCCAAGCCCCAGACACACAGCAGGGGGTTGGAGACTGCATTGTGTGAGGGCAGGCACAGCCCATTCAGGTGTATATGACCACTCCTCCCTCCACTCTAGCTTAGAGGCTCATCAGGATATGCAGACTACACCCCAGCTCCCGTTGTCATTGTCCAGAGGGGATTCACAAAACAGCCCAACTGTCAGTCTGACCCAGGCAGGGCATCAACTAACAGGCAGTCACAGAATGGTTAAAGCAAGAAAATGCCTACTTTCTAAAAGTGGCATTTTCAAACAATCTGAAAACAAACTTCACTAAAAGATGTATTTATAAATTGAGTCCAGAGACCCTAAACTCCATGTATCCATCTGCTCTCAAAGGGAAACTACACTTAAAGGCTATTTAAAGGCAGCTCCCACGTTAACCTATGAGAGCGATAGGCCTTGCATCAGTGAAAACCAAATTTGGCAGTATTTCCCTGTTAGGACATGTAAAACACAGTAGTACATGTCCCGCCTTTAACATATACTGCACCCTCCCCATGGGGCTACCTAGGGCCCTACCTTAAGGGTGCCTTACATATATAACAAGGGAAGGTTTGGGCCTGGCAAGTGGGTACAGTTGCCAGGTCGAATGTGCAAATAAAAACTGCACGCACACACTGCATTGGCACGTCTGAGCCATGTTTACAGGGCTACTCGTGGGTAGCAAAGGCAGTGCTGTAGGGCCACTAGTAGCATTTGACTAACCAGCCCTGAGCACCTCTAGTGCACTTTACTAGGGACTTACTAGTAAATCAAATGTGCCAATCATGGAAACGCCAATTACACATACAATTTCACATAGGGAGCACTTGCACTTTAGCACTGGTCAGCAGGAGTAAGGTGCCCAGAGTAACAAACAGCAAAAACAGAGTCCAGCACACAGTCAGCCTGGGAAGTGGAGGCAAAAAGTTGGGGCAGATCACGCCATGTATGCCAGGTCGGACACTGAGCATTTTGACAATATTGAGAGGGGCTATACCACCTATAAAGTTGGGATGTCTAAGCACCTCAGAGAGTGGGAGACCTAAGCACCTCGCAGAGTATGAGCTACTCAGCACAAAACTGAAAGGTGCTCAATGGATTCAGAGTCCCAAGCAGCCTTCAAGTTTCTGATATAAACAGAGGAGGAGCCTCTTATCAAAAACCTTAGATGAATATATTTGAGATTTGGATCAAGGGGAGTTTGACCGGGTTGAACTCTTAATGGAGGGCAATACCCCTTCTACCTCTGAGGGTGTAATAAAAGATCCCTTGGAAGAAATGTGTTCCCCAGATAATATCCAGCACGCTAGGAGTGCTCAGTGGTGGCCTCTGGGCCATGTATCCAAGTTAAACCATGGATGTGGAATCCACTTCAGAAGGGTGCCTGGAAAATGCAAAAGGCTGAATGTTCTCAGCCTGTTATACATAAGGTATGCATTACTCGTAATTTAGACCCAGAGCTTATAACCTTTCTTTTCATGCTTGGTAGAGACCCCAGAAATGGGCTTGAGAGTTATCTTAAATCATGCCAGTACCGCCTCCTTAATGTGGTTGGACTCCTGGCGAGATTAGTTGACATGTTGGAGGAGACACATGTCAACGAACTCCTGTTACATATAGATCTACTTTGATGGCGAGTGAAGGACGGTGGGTGTGGGGGGGAAAGGGGTAGAGTTAATTGGTCCTCCTCAGGAATTGCGCATCCCAGTCTTAATGCTGAGAGGCGCACATTTGTGCTGATGAAAATAAGTCCAGAGCTTTGAGATCTTGAGAGAAAGCCTTCTGAAAATCCCAAAGGTCTTCTCTTTGGCGGGGACATGATAAAAACCCTGAGCAAGTATTTTGCAACATTCATAGCCCTTGACAGGGTGCAGTCTAATAGGCAAAAAGTCTTTAGCCCAGTGTTTTTGGACAGGCCAGCAGAAGGGGAATTTCTGCCGACCATACATCCCAGAGTTTCCACTTCACAAGTTAGCCAAAAGGCCTCAGCAGAGGCTACCAGTCTGGAATCTTCTACCCCCAAAGAGGACATGCACTTCATGGAATAGGTCACGTGGTCAAGGCTTGACCGGATATCTGGGTGAGTACTACTATTTTACTTTCTTCTTTGGGAAGTGTGGGGCGGGGGATGTTTCAGACTTTTTTTGGCCCCTATATCTGGAAACAATTACACAAGATCCTTGGGTTTTAAAAACTGTCCGGGGGTTCAAAATAGACTGAAAGGATCTTTCTGAAAATCTGATTCCCCAAGAGCTGAGCTTGACCACTAATGCATCAACAAATTGTAGAGTAAGAGGTCAAATCTTGTTGCGGAAAGAAGACATCCTGCAGGTTCCTTTAGAGAACAGTTTATGTAAGTACATTGTTCCTAGTGGAAAAGAGAGACAAAGGATGGAGGCCCATGATAAACCTAAGATCTGATCAAGTTTCTAGTCTGCAGGCATTTCAAGTTGGAGCGGGATCCATCTTTTAAGCATCATGTTGATAAAGATGGATTGGCTAGTAAAGTTAGATCTGAAAGATGCCTACTTTACCTTTCTCGTGGCCAGGGAGTATCAACCTTACCTCCAATTCACTTGGTGGGATTGTCGATCTATTCTGTACCCATTTTTTTGAACTTTCCTCAGCACCATGTTTATCAAGGCAGTGAGCTGTAGCATCTTGCCTCAGGGAGCCAGGTATATGGATGACCATTTATTTGGATGACATACTCATCATGTCTCCATGCAGAGCGCAGATTTTGAAATATTTGACATGGGCATGTCCCTCTTGGATAGTTTGGGCTTCATTGTAAACCAGGATGTTTCTGATATTACCGCTAAAGAATGCCAAAATTCTGAAAGAAATAAGATTTGCTTTCAAAAGAGACTATTACACTTAGGGAACTAGCCAGGCTTCTAGGTCTTTTGTCTTCATCTATTCAGGCGATCTTTCCAGGCCCATAACATTATCTGGCTTTGCAGAGGATAAAAGCAAAAGCCCTTTTGGCGAGGATTGTGGTATGGAGACAAGGTGCTTCTGGATTGGGAGGCCAGATTAGAGTTGGTGTTTGGAAAATTTGTAAGCTTGGAATGGCAGGACGATCTTTGGATGCTCAACAGACTTCATTTTGTAGGCTGATGAAAGCTTAACCGGTTGGGGTGCTAGTTGGCTCCTCAGGATACTGGTGGCTTGTGGTCACACAGAGAGGTTGCATCATATAAGTTTAGAGTTGGCAGCAGGTCTTTGTGCACTTATGAGTTTCAAAGATTGCTTGCAGGGCAAAAGAGCATGTCTGTTAAAAATGGACAATGTTTCTGTATATAGCGTGTATACATTGCTTGGGTGGAACAAGATCCTTAGGCCTATCCATCAACAAACTTTGGGTGTTTTGTTGGGAACACACAATCAGCCTGAAAGCAGCTGTATTTGCCCGGGAAGACAAATGTTACTGCAGACTGGCATTCAAGGTTTCTAGGAGATGATTTCAGGGACTGGAAGCTGAACAGACTGTTTCAGGAGTCTGTCTCAGATCTGGGGCCCACTGGAGTTGGATCTTTGCCAGCAGGCTGACATTTCAACTTTACAAGATTTCTTCAGAAGGTCAGGCAGGAGAGGTGCTCACTTGTTCGAATGACTCAGTTTTGGGTCTCAAAGGCATGGTTTCCAGTGACCTTGGAGCTACATTGCGACATTCCCTTTTTTCTTCCTACTGTGCAAGGCCTATTGCAAAACGTAGATAGAGAGGAACATCCTCTAATTGTGTTTTTTTTTTTTTTTTTTTAACAAGGACTTTCAGCCTTCTTGCTTGGAGAGTTTCAGGAGATCTAGAGAGATGTCGGGCCTTTCAGAAAGAGCTGAGGAACACCTGGAGGAGTCCTGGGCTCCAGGTATCCACTACAGATAAAGGAATTTGGAATACATGGATATGTTGGAGCTGGAAAGGGACTGCTATAGGTCTGCGATCTCTGCAGGGCCTAGTTTAGTCAGTGGCTCGATTGTAAGAAAAATAATTTGGGGCCAGATGTATCAAAGGGGTTTACCCATTCTGTGTCTATGGGAAAATGTGTTCGTACATATGGCACTTGGTTCGCAGAGTGCCCTAAAGTATTAGGTTGAGGAGACGGCCTAGGTATAATACTCTATGGGACGTTTTATTTTAATTTAGTCCTCAGTTTTCATCTTAGCTGGGTAAAAGGTATTTAGATCTGTAAAGACTTTCTTTGAAGTTGGCCTTTGCTTAATATCTTGTCTGAGTATCAGACCTTAAAGCTTTGGAAGTAAGTAAGAGTTTATAATGCCTTTTAGGGTACTTTGAGGTTACTATAAGAACAAAAACTGTCAGACAATTTTTATTTACCCAAATTTCGATTTTTGCTGAAAGCTTTGTGTTGTGTATTGGATGAAGGAGTACAACTCCAGAATGAGTGAATTTTGCCCTGATGATACTGACCACCTCTTGATTTTTGTCTGTAAAACCCTTCAAAGCAGTTACCACGGTTACGATTGCTAAATGGGTGAAATGGACTATGCAACTAGCTGGTGTTGATTTGCATAAATTTCAAGCTCACTCTGAGGGGTGCAATTGCTTGTAAATCCTTTTTTTAAAGGTGACAGACTGGATGATATTTTAGAGCAGCGGACTGGTCTAATTTCTCCACTTTTGTGAAGATTGACTCTAAGCCAATTGAGCATGTCTGATGTTGAGGGGCTACCAACATGCACAATGGTAGCCTCCCATCTTGTAATAAAATAGCGATTCTCTAAATTAAATACCAAGAGAATCAGAATTTCATTAAAGACACTGAGGCTAACATTATCCCACCTTCCCTTCCCTGTGTAATGGATATATAATAAAACACACAAGAAAAGAGAAGAGTGGGAAAATTAAGATGGAATTCTGGTTATTTTTTTGTAATTTAGTTCTGCATTAGCTAGTTTTTTTAATTACCTTTTTATTTTATTCTCGAATAGCCAAATGTTTGTCTAATATGAGATCTGTTTGATACTTTTCAGTTTCAGAGGATTCCTTATCTACATTAGTTCTAATGGGAGGAACCAATTCGGCTTTTAAAAGGGGCAGATTACTAGCTGCATGGACCTCTTATATGTATTGAATGTTCTGTTCTGGAATGTTTCTTTTGTGATAGCTTCTTTCTGTGCTCCGTGGAGTGGCATTAAAAGAATAATGCATAATGTTAGTGCTGGAAAGTAGCATCTTTCTGACATAGTTACCCCCACTTTTGTCTGATATGTTTTGACTGTAGTACAATGGGATCCTGCTATCCAGGAACCCAGTGCCTGTGCGCTGTCCTCTAGATTTGGTTGCTGGTAAACCTTTACTCCCACAATTGGCATACTGGTGCACCCTTGTAAGTCCATGGTACTTTGGTACCCATGGCATTGGTACACCATGGGACTCCCATGGGCTGCAGCATGTATTGTACCACCCTTGGGAGCCCATGCAAACTGTCTGTATGTCTGCCACTGTAGCCTGCATGAAATGGTGCATGCATCTTTCACTGCAACTAGAAGGCTTGCCTTATATCATGGTCACACTACTTAGACACTAAGTAAACCTTCTTGTAGGTCCTTCAGACCAGTGTCCCTAAGTTTTGAGGGTACGCCTGTATGAGCAGGGTATCCCTACAAACCCCCAGACTCCATTCCCTTGGGCTTTGTAAGTGCAGGGAAACCATCTTAAGGTATGTAGTGGACACTGGTCAACACAAGTGATCCAACTACATAATGGCGTCTCCGATCCTAGGCATGGTTGGTATCAAACATGTTCGAATCATGCAACTGCACCGATTCTAGGGCTAGCTGCATGATCCCATATAGTATGAGGGTTCCTTGGAGGATCCCCCCCCGTTCTCCCTGTACAGCCTCACGGGGTCTGGCTGATGGCCCACACTGCTGCTGACCCCAGACACTGTTCTGCCCTCCTGCTGATGAGCCTAACTCAAGCAGCAGAAGGCAGAAAAAAGGATTTTCTGCAAGGGAGAGGTGTGACCACGTCTCCCTTTGAAATAGGGGACTCTGGGCTGGGGTGGGCTATGAGCACCACCAGACTGCTTTGAAGGGCACATTTGGTGCCCTCCTTGCATAAACCGGTTTACACCAATTTAGGAACATCTGGTTCCCGCTCTGGTGAAAAAACCCCACAAAGGATTGGGGGGAGGGGGGGGGGAGCCTCTCTCCTCCCCCACCTGAGGGGCACAGACCTCTGCCAGGTGGCTGGTTGATTTTGCCATCTTGGATACAATAGTAGGCGGAGGCCCCTGGGAGCATCTGATTAGTTAGGCCTGGTAGGTGACATCCCTGACCCCCTCTAATAGGTGGGTCACTGCAGAGAGTGACCTCACCCCTTTTTGGGTTACTTAAGAGCTCCCCAGAAGGTCGCTCCTGAGATTCGTCGAGCAAGAACTCTCTGCAAGATGTCTTCTGCTCTTTGCCTCGAACTGCTACTGGTCTGCTTTTGGAACTGAAACAAGACTATATCCAATTGGGAGGGCTACCCCTGCAATATTTTCTCCAGCTCCTGCAAGATTTCTACAACATTTGTGGCTGTGCATCCTCCACGGGCACAAATACTGCCTGCATGCAAGAAGGAATCTTCCTTGGAGTAAAGGAGTAACTCCCCTTGCATCCGCAGGCACCTCAAGACAACAACTGGCTGGTGGATCCTGCTGTCCCAAGGACAACGAAAAGGCTCTGCTCACAGATGGTGGTTCTCTTCGGGTCCCCTTGTCTTCAAATCCACTTAAGAGACTGTGGGCCCCTACTGCTGCCACTGGAATGTAACCCCTGTGACTGTTGCACTTGCCAAGGTTTGTTTGCTGTTCCTCTGAGGAGATTTTCAGGCTCCAAGAAGCCCCAGCACTCTGCAACCCCAAGATCAGCTCCCACTCAGCAGCTCTTATGCGACGTGATACTCCTGTTTTGTTGTGCTGTTGATCTCCCTGCAACTCCCTGTGCCTGCTGCCAGTGGGTCACTCGTGGGGCTCCATTGACTCCTGCTGGCTTTCCTTTCTGCTGAAGGCCTGCCCTCTCTTCCAATGGTTGTCACTAGGACCTTGCAACTACTATTTGCATTTGCCAAGGCTTGTTGGTGGTCCTGCTGGCTACTGACCCTCCTGCAATTTGGCAACCACCGTGGGACAGCTTGTGAATGACTCCAGTGTTCAACTGCATCCCCCTGGACTCTGCAGATGAACTTCTTCACCGTCCTGCAGGAAGCTCACCTCCAACAGGGTGGGGATTGCCTGCCTGGAAATCTGAGTGTAGACACTGTCCCCTTTTTCAGATTTGTCTTGTCCGAAATCCACCTTTCGATTCCACCCCCCTGGTCCACGGGTCGCAACAGCAGCTAGACCACTGAGGCATCCATTGACTTAAATGAGGGTTTCCGACATCACTTCACCCCATGTACCTGGTCCTCTGTGTATCCACGTGTGGCGACACTCTCCCACATTCCTTGCTAACTGGTTTCCTTAGGGTCCAGTGGGACGGATGCTGAATCCATAAAAATCCAACCTTGAGGGTCCTGTGTTGGCCTATGAGACACGTGGCTTGAGAACTCTGTACCCGGGTGCCAGTTAGATTAGTTATTTTCCTCTGTTTGGGATCCTAACACACTTACTTTGGTTGGGCACCTCCATTCTTATACCACTTTCTTAGTATATGGTTTGGTCCATGTAGGAGGCTGGCCTTGCTTATCGTGGGTACCTTGTGGTATTTACACCTTGTGCCAGGTCCAGTTATCCCTTATTAGTAGAATAGAGGTGTTTCTAGCAGCTTAGACTGATAGAGGTAGCTATGGCAAAGCAGCTTAGGCTGAACTAGGAGACAAGCAAAGCTCCTACTATACCACTTGTATCATATAGCACTATATCATAAGAAAACACAATACTCCGAGTTACTAAAAGTACTTTCTTTTAGTGACAATATGCCAGTAGTATCTCAGAGGATACCCTCACTTAGGAGGTAAGTAATATACACAAATGATATGTACACAAACCCAAAACAGGTAAGTAACAGTAAGAAAAGTACTGCAAACAATGTAGAATCACAATAGGATGCAATAGGTAGAAATAGGCCTAGGGGCAACACAAACCATATACTCAAAGTGGAATGTGAATCACAAATGAACCCCAGGCCTATGGTAGGTTGTAGATGGTTGCTGGACTGTGAGAAAACAGTAAGGGTGTCCAAAATACCCCACCCTAAGACTGTGAAAAGTAGGAGTAAAGTTACCCTACTACCCCAGAATGACAGAATAGTCGTGATAGGGGATTCTGCAAGAACTACAAGCGCCAGCAAAACACTGAAGACTGATTCCTGGACCTGAGGACCTGTAAAGGAAGGGGACCAAGTCCAAGAGTCACGCAATTGTCCAGGGGGGGCAGGAGCCCACTAAACCCCAGATGAAGGTGCAAAAGGCTGCCTCTGGGTGGAAGAAGCCGAAGATTCTGCAACAACGAAAGGGGCCAGGAACTTCTCCTTTGGATGGAAGATGTCCCACGGTGTACCTGAGGTTGCAGAAGTGTTTCCAGGCAGAAATACCGCAAACCAGCCTTGCTAGCTGCAAGAGTTGCAGTTGAGGATTTTGGGTGCTGCTGGGGATCAAAAAGGACCAGGACGTCGCCCCTTGGAGAAGGAGACAGAGGGGGCGCGCAGCAACTCAGAGCCCCCGCAGAAGCAGGCAGCACCCGCAGAAGTACCGGCACAGGCACTTGGAAGATCTGAGGACTCAGAGTCACAAAGGGGGGTCCCATGACGTCAGATTTCATCTCAGCAAGTTGGGCAATGCAGGACGGAGTGCTGGGGACCCAGGCTAGGCTGTGCACAAAGGAATCCTTGGAAAAGTGCATGGAAGCTGGAGCATACTAACTTAACAGATCACCACAACCTTTGCAGACTTACTCCTTTGTCTAATTGGCATGAAAAGTTTCATGGAGATTTGTCAAATAGTGCCAAAGTTATTAGCAAGCAAATAATCTGAGGAATTACTATCTCCTTGAACTTTAACTACAGCTAGATACCTTTATACCAATATTGTTCTAGGGGTGGACACTCCTGGGTAGTTATCGGTTAGGGTAGCGGGTAGGGCTCTGTTTGCGTCAGGCTTTGTTATCTGTCCCTATAAATAACGACCTAGAAGTAATCTCCTGACTGGTAATATATAATAAGCTTAAACTTTGGCTGCCTTGAGCAATTGCAAGAGAAATCTTCTGAGTTACTTCGAAAGTGTTCAAAATGGAGTTGCTAGAGTTTAGGATTTTAGGGTATTAAAATTGTTTAACATTCATACTGTTTTGCTTTTAAGTTTATAGGCAAGCATCCAATGTTAACATGTTGAAAGAGGGAATGAAGATTGAGGCGACTCATGTGAAGAAAAAACAACTCTATCAATATCTACCGGCAGAAGTAATACAAAAGAAAAAGAGGGTAATTTTGATTTGTCTGCCTCATGGGAAAACCTTCATTTAGAAAAGGCATATTGGTGCACTTTCTTTGTTCTGATCGTGATCATTATTATTATTATTTTTTTTTTCTTCTAGAGCATGCCAGACATAAACAGAAATTCGAGTGGCTTGCAGTCTAGAACGTCCCTTGATGGAAACTGCCTGGACAGCTCCAGGGACACAGACAGTGGAACACCTTTCAACTCTCCAACCTCATTTAACAAACTTTCTGCTGTGGATAGTCCTGTAATGGTAGAAAGGTTAGCACTGGTGGATTTTGTAATGTACATACTTTGAAGATAGTCACATTATATATCATGGACTAAATATTTGGCAAAGCAACTAATGTTCTCTTCCAGGGGATCCTTCTCAATAGTCATAAGCAATGGAAATTCCCACCCATTTGCCCCTGGTGCCCCGGAGCACATATTAATTAAATATGTCTGTGTGTGTGTATATATATGTTCGATGGCATGTGTAGCTGCAGATACACATGCTGTGCATATCCATTGCGACATCTAGTGTTGGGCTCGGAGTGTTACACGTTTTTTTCTTCAAAGAAGTCTTTTACGAGTCACGGGATCAAGTGACTCCTCCTCTCGTTTCCGTTGTGCATGGGCATCGACTCCATTGTTAGATTGTTTTCTTTCTGCTGTCGGGTTTGAACGCGTTTCCTCACGCTCCGAGATTTCGATTTGGATACTTTAGAAAACCTTCCTTTTCGTCTGTATTGTTCGATCACGTTCTTCATCTAGCATCGAACCGGTAGTACTGTCGGAAAATCACTTTTGTTCGCCCTTCGGGGCGCACGCCCCCAACTCGGACCTATTCGGGCCTACCGCGTAGAGAGCCTGCTGGATCGGGCTCAATTCCGATTCTGCCCTCTGTGCCACGCGAAGTACCCCTATACAGACCAGCATTTGGTTTGCAACTTGTGCCTTTCTCCAGACCATTGGGAGAAAAACTGTGAGACCTGTCAATCGTTTCGATCAAAAAAGACTGAGGTCGAAGAGCAAGAAGACTTCAAATGGCGTTGAACAGCATTGAACACCTCGACGTCACTGAAGAAGAGCAGGCGCAGACAGCAGTCCCCATCCCTTGATGCTGCTGATAGAGCTGCAAGGAATGTTAACACAGCCATTACAATCAGAAGACATGCATGGCTACGCTCCTCTGGTTTTAAACCAGAAGTGCAACAGGCTGTGCTCAACATGTCTTTTGATAAAAAGCACCCATTGGCCCAGAAGTGGACACTAAAATTGAGAAATTATGAAAAGACTCATAAAGCAATGGGTGCTTTGTACACCACACCATATAGGGGGTCATTTCATAAGCCTCAGTTTCGAGGAGGTTTTAGAGCACAATCCTCCGAGGCTTCTACCTCACAAATAAAGCAACCATGTCAAACCAAGTACCAACGAGGTGGGTTTAGAGGAACATAGAAGTCAGTACTCTAGAAATAGAGGTAAATTCAAAACCTCTAAACAGCCAGCAACGCAACCAAAGCAGTGACTTCCTTTCCTCCCTTCCACTCCACACATCTCCTGTGGGGGGAAGACTACAGCAGTTCCACTCTCATTGGCAAAATATCTCCACAGGCAACTGGGTATTATCAATTATCCGCAATGGCTATTGCCTAGAATTGATAAACACCCCTCCAAATATTCCACCAAGATATCACAAGTTATCCACAGAAAATACAGTACTGTTACAACAGGAGGTTCAAGCTCTACTACTCAAACAAGCAATAGAATTAGTTCCACAGTCCCAGAAGGAACAGGGGTATACTCAATATACTTCCTAATTCCCAAAAAAGATGACACCCTCAAGCCAATATTAGACCTCAGGCCCATCAATTTCTACATCTTGTCAGAACATTTTCGCATGGTAACTCTGCAGGAGGTTATTCCACTGCTACAAAAACAAGATTTAATGATAGCTCTAGACCTAAAAGCTCTAGAGCTATTCCAAATACCCATCCTCCCAGCTCCCAGAAAATACCTCAGATTTGTCATACAAGGAAAACACTACCAGTTCAAAGCGTTACCTTTTGGCATAACAGCTCCAAGGGTATTCACAAAGTGTCTAGCGGTAGTGGCAGCATACTTAAGAAGACAACACATTCATGTCTTTCCATATCTAGACGATTGGCTAATAAAATCAAACAACCGTACACAATGCCAAAAATGTACACGTTATGTGATAGAAACGCTGCACACACTAGGGTTTTCTATAAACTACCAAAAGTCACACCTTCTACCAGCACAAGTACACCCATATCTAGGTGCTGTCCTAAAAACTCAACTAGCTCTAGCATATCCAAAGGATGTAAGCATTCCAAAATCAAATTCCACTCATACAGCCAAATCAACAATACACTGATTTATCATGAAAATCTTAGGAATGATGGATCTTGCATAGCAATAGTCCCACATGCAAGATTAAACATGAGGCCCTTACAACAGTGACTTGCACAACAATGGTCACAGGCACACAGTCATCTTCAAGATCTAGTGTTGATGGACTGCCAAACACATATGTCCCTTCAATGGTGGAATCGCAATTTAATGAAGGAGCAGTAGTTTCAAGACCCTGTGTCTCAGACCATGATTACAACAGTTGCATCAATGATTGGATGGGGAGCTCACCTAAACAATCACACCATTCAAGGGCAATGGGATGTCAAACAAACAGCTACACATAAACCACTTATAATTATTAGCTGTATTCCTTGCCCTAAAAGCATTTCAACCTCTTCTCAAACAGAAGAACGTTCTCATAAAGACAGACATGACAACCATGTATTAGCTCAACAAACAGGAAGGGACACATTCATCTCAACTGTCCTTTCTAGCCCAAACAATTTGGAAATGATCAAATACACCCAATAGCACAATACATTCCAGGAATAGACAATCACTTAGCAGATGTCCTCAGCAGAAATCACCAACAAACACACAAATGGAAGATTCACCCCCAAGTAGTTCAAAAGTATTTTCAAGGGGGGTGGGGGAGAGGTGTAGGAGACACCAGACCGATCTATTTGCAACAAGCAAACACAAAATTCCAAAACTTTGCATCCAGACATGCTCTATGGATCAATTGGTCAGGGATATTTGCTTACGCTTTTCCCCCCTCTCCCACTCCTTCCATTTCTGGTCAACAAGTTGCGGCAAACGTCACTCAACATGCTACTCATAGCACCAACGTAGGCACGTCAGCCTTGGTACGTGAAACTACTAGAACTATCTGTAGTACCTCACTCCAAACTCCCAAACAGACCAGACACATCAAAACAAAGGACAAATCCGGCATCCTTAACCCAATGCTCTCAATCTAGCGATTTTGGCTCCTTAAACCATACAATTTGGATACTTAAATCTTCCATCGGACGGTATGGAAGTCGATAAACAAGCACGAAAACCCACTACTAGACAGTGCTACCCAAACAAGTGAAAAGATTTGTCTACTATTGTCAATCTAAGACCATAGATACTTATAGCATCTATACAAGATATTATGTATTACTTACTTCACTTACAGAAATCAAATTTGGCTTTTCCTCCATAAAAATACACCTTACTGCAATATCTGTATAATTACAAACTATTAAACATACTTCTTTATTCAGAGTTCCTGTAATCAAAGCCTTCATGGAGGGATTAAAACTCGTCATTCCACCAGAACACCACCAGTTCCATCATGGAATTTAAATATTGTACTTACAAGACTTATGGGACCACCTTTTGAACCCATACAGTCTTGCCAAATTCAATTTTTAACATGGAAGGTTGCCTTCCTTGTGGCTATTACTTCTTTAAGAAGAGTTAGTGAAATACAAGCATTCAGTCTTGAAGAACCTTTTTTCCAAGTACACAAACATAAGGTTGTACTAAGAACAAATCCAAAATTTCTACCAAAAGTAGTATCTCCTTTTCACATTAATCAAACAGTGGAATTGCCAGTCTTCTTTCCACTGCCAGATTCTGTGGCAGAAAGAGCTCTTCATACCTTAGATATAAAAAGAGCTCTTATGCACTATATAGAGAGAACTAAACAGTTTAGGAAAACAAAGCAACTTTTTTTTGCTTTCCAACTAACCACATACAGGCAATCCTATATCAAAACCAGGTTTAGCAACATGGATTGTTAGATGTATACAAACATGTTATGTCAAAGCAAAAAGACAACTTTTAATCTCTCCTAAAGCACATTCTACAAGAAAGAAGGGTGCAACAATGGCTTTTTTAGGAAATATACCAATGGGTCAACAATATCACTCCAATCACTCCAGATGATCTTTCAGAGGATCCTACAGAGGAAACAACTTTGGAGGTAGAGGGAAATCCACTGCCACAAGAGGTGCTTCCACCTCATCAAAACAGTGACTTTCCCACATCCCCGCACAGTATACATCTCCTGTGGGAGGAAGACTGGAACATTTCTACCACTAATGGCACAACATTACATCAGATCAATGGATGCTGTCAATTATCCACAATGGTTATTTCCCAAATCCCATCTCTACTCCACCAAACAATCCCCCTTGCTCGCACAGACTTTCTCTAAAACACTGCCCTTTGTTAAAACCAGTACAATCACTTCTACTCAAGGATGCAATAGAGATCATACCTATACCTCAACAAGGGACAGGAGTATATTCTCTATACTTTCTCATACCAAAAAAGGATGGTACACTCAGACCAATCCTGGATCTCGGCCCCCTCAATCAGTACATTCTCTCAGAGCACTTCCCCATGGTCACTCATCGGAATGTCATTCCCTTACCACAAAAACAGGACTACATGACCGCATTAGATCTAAAAGATGCTTACTTACATATTCCCTTACATCGAGCACATCGCAAATACTTAAGATTTGTGATGGCAAGCACTACCAATTCAAAGTGCTACTCTTTGGGGTAACAACATTCCAAAGGTATTCACCAAATGCCTCGCAGTGGTTGCAGCATACCTCAGAAGGCAACATATATACTTGTTGTTTCCTATCTGGACGACTGGCTCATAAAAGCCAGCACCATTCAAACCTGTCCACAGCGCACACAATACACAATCGATACCCTACACAGTCTAGGGTTCTCAATCAATTACCAAAAATCTAATCTCAAACTAGCGCGGATACAACCATATCTGGGAGCAATTCTAAACACGGTCAGCATTAGTGTACCCAAACCCACAAAGAATTCAAGCCTTCCACAATCTTGTATCACACCTACAATACAATCAAACTTACACATTAAGGTTTATCATGAAAGTATTGGGAATTATGGCATCGTGCATAGAAATAGTACCCAATGTACGTCTAAAAATGAGACCTCTACAACAGTGTCTCTCGCAACAATGGCCTCAGGCACAGGGTAAACTTCACGATCTAGTGTTGTTGGACCGCCACACTTACAACTGCAGTGGTGGAATCACACCAACTTATCAAAAGGGCAGCCATTTCAGGACTCTGTGCCACAGACCATAATCACCACTGATGCATCAATGATGGGTTGGGGAGCCCATCTCAACATTCTAAATGTACAGGGAGAATGGGACTCAGTCCAGCAGACTTACCACATAAACCATTTGCAATTGTTAGCAGTATTCCTAGCTTTCAAAGCATTCCAGCCACATGGCGTGCACAAGACTATGTTAATAAGAGCAGACTACATGACAACAATGTATTATGTGCAAAAACGAGGGGTGGGGGTGTGGGGTTAAAACTCATCCCAATTGTCCCTTCTGGCACAGACAATTTAGAAATGGGCAATTCACAATCTCATTCAACTTCTAGCAGAGTAAATCCTAGGGATACACAACCAACTAGCAGACCCCCAGATACACAAATAGGAGATTCACCCACAAGTAATTCCACAGTACTTTTACATGTGGGGAACACCAGACATGGACCTTTTCGCAACAAGCAAACGCAAAAAGCCCAAACTTCGCATTCAGCTACCCACACCCTCAATCCAAGGGCAATCCTGTATGGCTCAGTTGGTCAGGAATATTTGCTTACGCTTTCCTCCTTCTCCTACTAGTTCCATTTCTGGTCAACAAAATCTGTCGCACCTCCCTCACTATCATACTCCTAGCTCCCACGTGGGCATGTCAACACTGGTACACAACACTGTTGGAACTGTCTGTAGTACCACATCACAAGCTTCCAAACAGACCAGACCTATTAACTCTGAACAAAGGTCAAATCAGACATCCCAATCCCATCGTGCTCCCCTGTCTATTTGGCTCCTGTGGTCGTAGCATTTGGATATCTACAGCCTCCGTCAGAATGTAAGAACTTTCTAAGAGAAGCAGCTAAATGGAAACGTTTTGTGTACTACTGTCAGCCTAAAAACATTGATCCACTTATAGCATCAGTACAGGATATTGTTTATTTGCTTTGCTTACAAAAGGCAAACCTTGCATATTCATCTGTTAAAATTAATCTAGCAGCAATATCAGCCTACCTCCAAAACAGACAGCATACCTCTATTTAGAATTCCTGTCATAAAAGCTTTTATGGAAGGCCTTAAGAGTTATTCCACCTAGAGCTCCACCAGCTCCTGTCTGGAACCTTAACATTGTGGTCACAAGGCTTATGGGACCACCATTTGAACCCATGCATTCTTGCGTTCTTCAATCTCTCTCATGGAAAATTGCTTTCCTGGTAGCATTTACTTCCGTAAGGAGAGTTAGTGAAATTCAAGCTTTCACTTTGGATGAACTCTTCATCCAAATTCACAAACTCAAAATAGTACATAGGGCAAATCCAAAATTCCTACCCAGAGTGGTTTCACAATTTCACATCAGTCAGTGGAATTGCCAGTCTTCTTTCCACAGCAAGATGCAGTTGCTGAAAGAGCTCTCCACACTCTTGATCTCAAAAGAGCTCCCATTTATTATATAGACAGAATAAAAGATTTTTGAAAATCTAAACAACATTTTGTGGCTTCAACAGCCTCGAAAGGGTAATCCTATTTCAAAACAAAGATTGGCCAGATGGATAGTAAAGTGTATTCAAGCTTGCTATCTTAAAGCTAAAAGGCAACTATTAGTAACTCCCAAAGCACATTCTACTAGAAAGAAAGGAGCTTCAATAGCATTCTTAGGAAATATACCAATGGCAGACATATGCAAAACGGCCACATGGTCCAAACCACACACATTTACTAAACATTAATGTGTGGATGTTGCTATCTCGCCAACAAGCAGCTGTTGGTCAAGCAGTGCTTAAAACACTATTTCAAACTACTCCAACTCCTACAGGCTAGCCACCGCTTATTCTAGGAGGGGACTGCTTTTCAGTCTATGCAAAGCATGTGCATCTGCAGCTACACACCATTGAACTGAAAATGTCACTTAACCAGTGGACACCTGTTCCTGACATGTAGTGCTGCAGATTCATATGCGCCTTCCCTCCCCAGAAGCCGATGTGATATTTTTTTAATGTAAATATGTATATTCAGTTCGTGGACATCTGTGTGTGTGTATATATGTGTGTGTGTGTGTGTGTGTATATATATATATATACAATCTAACAAAGGACTCTATGCCCATGCGCACTATCACCAAGAGGAGTCACTCGAACTTGTGCAAAGTATGTGAATCTACAGAACTGCATGCCACGAACAGATGTACACTGCGTAAGTAACATTTTCCATAAGTGTGTGTGTGTGTGTGTGTGTGTGTGTGTGTATATATATATATATATATATATTCATCTATGCAGCCTATATTAAAGGCAAAAAAAATGCCTGATTTATGTTAAGGTTTTCTTGACTAAACATCTTACCAGATTCAAACATTTCTGTAAAATCAGAAAGAAAAAGAAAAACGTGCAAAACACATACTTTATTGAAGAAAAAACTAGGAAAATGCACAGGCCTTGTTAGGCAATAGATTGTCAGTATTCTTTGGCTGTGCTTTGATGCAAACATGCTTCCTAGACCTCCAGGACCTCTGGTATCCCATCATGCTCCAGAGGTGACAGGTTGGTTCTTTTTTCTGGCTCTTTCAGTGAGCACCCTGGAGCATTGTACTCTCATTTTCTGGTTTCTTTTGCTGCTAGAATATTGCTACTTGAAACTAACTTCACTCAACATCTTGTTACATTTAGAGTGAAAATAGTTATTTTTCTTAAATGAATTTCTTATTTTCCTGTAAAAATATGCCATCTTTGTCAAATGCTTTGCCTGTGGCAAAAAGAAAGCCGACTGACCCTCATTCAATCTGCATTGTATGTCTGCCTGACACATCTTCCTGGGACCTGCAGACACTTCCACCACTTTCCAACAAACTTTGAAACACAGAGAAAAGATTCACCTCCATGGCCTCCAAGAGAGAAAAGACCATTTTAGACAATCCAGGTCCACCTCTTTTCACAAAAAGGTCTCCAGTCACAGAAACTCGGAAACAAAGGAAAAACGATGTGCAAGATCCACCTCTAAAGGTAGGAAAATTCCTTTGTTCCCCATTGGTAGCTGGATCAATGTTGAGAGTGCCTGCACCATCCGCATCGCATCAACGATGTCAACAGATGCTGCGAACACCAGAAGTTCCTCCGTCGACGGCAGCACACAGGACCTTCGTGGGAAATGATGTCAAAAGGTTGCATGTCGTCGTTCATTGTCGACACATGTCGGAGCAGTCTCTGACGGTTACTAACCAATTGTCATTGAGCCAACACTGTCGTGCTGAGACTCCATTAAGGGTGGTTAATAGCCTATCGACATAGGCAACTCCTGACGACAAAGATCACATCTACGGCTACAAGTCATCGACGTCAAGACAGCCTTCGAAATCGCCATCAATGGCACACAGATGCTGTTTGACATTGAGCCATACTTCCCGTATCCTGTCTCCGTCTGTGGTATCCAGACAACACCTGATGTCGAGACACTGTCACGCTCTCCATAGACGCCAATAAATTGTATGATGTTGAAGTATCACTCACCGCCTAAGACTGCCTTGTATACGAGGCTTGTGTCGACATCGATACCCCCTCAATCAATGTCGGGCATGGTTCACCTACAGCCAAAACCATACAGAGTAGTCCTTCAGCTGCAGTGTCGTCAGCTTCTTCTCATTCATCTGTTAGAGGACCCTTGTTTTCTGTTAATCTCTCGCCAAGATGGCCCAAAAGCCTTTGGGGTACTCGTTTGTGAAAATATCAAGTGCATCAGCACTTCTGGGTAGGTGAACGGTCTCCCTGGAATTTACTATCTAGATTTGCACCAAAAAAAAAAACTACCCAGAGAGGATACAGGATTTTCAAGAGATGCTGTAAGAAGGAGACCTAGTAGCTCATCAAATTAGCACGGCTGAGGATGGCTCAGATTTAGCGGCTCATGGAGATGTCCATGGAATGTGCCAGATGTTTATCTTGGCTTTGCCTGATAGGCCCCAAACCAGAGGCACAACAGAGGATCATGAACCTCCTGTTCGCAGGTAAATCTTTAGTTCGATGGCATCTGTCGCTGTAGATACACATGGTCTGCATAGCTCGCCATCTGGTGTTGGGTCGGAGTGTTACAAGTTGTTTTTCTTCGAAGTGTTTTCGAGTCACTGGACCGAGTGACTCCTCCTTCTGTGCTCATTGCGCATGGGCGTCGACTCCATCTTCGATTGTTTTCTTTCCGCCATCGGGTTCGGACTTGTTCCTGTCGCTCCGAGTTTCGGAACGGAAAGATAGCTGAAAACGGAAGATTTTCGACGGTATCGTTGCGATCCGGTTCGAGATAAACACATACGACGACGCATTGAACATCGAAGCGCTTCGGTGCCCTTCGGGGTAGATTTCGGCACACCGTCGGGGCCTAGTCGGCCCGACCGCGTGGAGAACAACGCCGATGGAACGGACCCCGTTTCGATTCTGCCCTGAATGCCACAACAAATATCCCTATACGGACCAACACTCGGTCTGTAACCTGTGCCTGTCACCCGAGCACAGCGAAGAATCCTGTGAGGCCTGTCGGGCGTTCCGGTCCCGAAAAACTCTGCGCGACCGTCGAGCGAGAAGACTGCAGATGGCGTCCACGCCAAAGGAGCATCGACAGTTCGAGACAGAAGAGGAACAGGAGGAATCCTTTTCCATCCAGGATTCAGACTCCGACGAACTCGACAATACAAAAACTGTGAGTAAGACGTCGAGATCAGAAATTAAAAAAGGCAAAAAGGCCCAGGGGACGCCACTGCCAACCGACCATGGCTCAACCCAAATTCACGGTGACCAACAATCGGCACCGAAAAAGGCCCATTCAGTGTCGAGATCGTCCGACTCCGGTCGAGACACCGGCACGCAGCCTCCTCAGGACCGAGAGAGTGCTAAAGAGAAGCATCGACACCGAGAGTTCGGTGTCGACACGGATCGACGCTGAGACAGTGGCGCCGAAGACCATAGAGGCCAAGATTTTTCGGCACAAAAGAAGAGGAAGGTTACCTCGGAGCCGAAAAAACAAACAACAGGGTTTTCGGAGCCGAAAAAAGCACCAACAGACCCAGTTTCAGGCTCCTATACTGAAGAACATTCTATGTCTTCACAAATGAAAAGACACAGATTCGAACAGGAACTGCAATCCACTGAAGTGGATCACACGCAAAAGCGTATCTTTATTCAGCAGGGGACAGGGAAGTTCAGTACCCTTCCACCTGTCAAAAGAAAGAGAACACTTCAGTTTGTAGCACGAGAGGCTCCTCAGCAACAAACAGCAAAGACGGTAACACCTCCTCCCTCGCCTCCACCTGTAACTCCGGCTTCGCCAACTTACACCCCGTCACATTCGCCAGCTCACACCGCCATGAGCCACGACGACCAAGATCAAGACGCGTGGGACTTGTACGATGCACCAGTGTCTGATAACAGCCCAGACACATACCCAACTAGGCCATCACCACCTGAGGACAGCACAGCCTATTCACAAGTGGTGGCTAAAGCAGCTCAGTTCCATAATGTGGAACTACACTCTGAACAAGTAGAGGATGACTTTTTATTTAACACCCTCTCCTCCACCCACAGCTCCTACCAAAGCCTGCCTATGCTCCCAGGCATGCTACGCCATGCAAAGGAGAGCTTCAAGGAGCCAGTTAAAAGTAGGGCAGTAACGCCTAGAGTGGACAAAGAGTATAAGGCGCCTCCTACGGACCCTGTATTCATCACCTCTCAGCTGCCACCAGATTCTGTGGTGGTAGGGGCTGCCAGAAAACGGGCAAATTCACACACTTCTGGGGATGCACCTCCCCCAGATAAAGAAAGCAGAAAGTTCGATGCAGCCGGGAAGAGGGTCGCTGTCCAGGCAGCAAACCAGTGGCGCATCGCAAACTCACAAGCGCTGCTAGCGCGATACGACAGAGCCCACTGGGATGAGATGCAGCATCTCATTGAACATCTCCCAAAAGATCTACAAAAAAGAGCAAAACAGGTTGTTGAAGAGGGTCAAAACATTTCCAACAATCAGCAACGCTCCTCTATGGATGCAGCAGACACAGCCGCAAGGACCATTAATACGTCGGTTACCATCCGTAGGCACGCATGGCTCAGAACGTCTGGATTCAAGCCAGAAATTCAGCAGGCAGTACTTAACATGCCAGTAAACGAAAAACTTCTGTTCGGTCCGGAGGTCGACACAGCCATAGAAAAGCTCAAAAAGGACACTGACACTGCCAAGGCCATGGGCGCACTCTACTCCCCGCAGAGCAGAGGATCTTATACCACCTTCCGCAAAACACCTTTTAGAGGAGGGTTTCGGGGTCAGGCCACACAAGCCAGTACCTCACAGTCCGCACCGTCCACCTACCAGGGACAGTACAGGGGAGGCTTTCGGGGCCAGTATAGAGGAGGGCAATTCCCTAGGAATAGAGGAAGATTTCAAAGCCCCAAAACCACTACCAACAAGCAGTGACTCACACGTCACTCACCCCCCCACACAACACCAGTGGGGGGAAGGATAGGTCAATATTACGAAGCATGGGAGGAAATAACTACAGACACATGGGTCCTAGCAATTATCCAACATGGTTATTGCATAGAATTCCTGCAATTCCCTCCAGACATACCACCAAAATCACAAAATTTATCAAAACACCATTCACAGCTTCTAGAGATAGAAGTTCAAGCACTACTGCAAAAAAATGCTATAGAATTAGTACCAAGCACACAAATAAACACAGGAGTTTATTCACTGTACTTCTTGATACCAAAAAAGGACAAAACACTGAGACCAATTCTAGACCTCAGAGTAGTAAACACATTCATCAAATCAGACCACTTTCACATGGTCACACTACAAGAAGTGTTACCATTGCTCAAAAAACACAACTACATGACAACCCTAGACCTCAAAGACGCATATTTCCATATACCAATACATCAATCACACAGAAAATATCTAAGGTTTGTATTCAAAGGAATACATTACCAATTCAAAGTATTGCCTTTCGGTTTAACAACCGCTCCAAGGGTATTCACAAAATGCCTAGCAGTAGTCGCTGCACACATCAGAAGGCAGCAAATACATGTATTCCCGTATCTAGACGACTGGCTAATCAAGACCAGTTCGCTCACACAATGCTCAAACCACACAAATCAAGTCATACAAACCCTCTACAAACTAGGGTTCACCGTCAACTTTGCAAAATCCAACATTCAGCCAAGCAAAGTACAGCAATATCTAGGAGCCATAATAGACACGACAAAAGGAGTAGCAACGCCAACTCCACAAAGAATTCACAATTTCAACAGTCATTCAACACATGTCTCCAAATCAAACAATACAAGCAAGAACAATACTACAGCTCCTAGGCATGATGTCCTCATGCATAGCCATTGTCCCAAACGCAAGACTGCACATGAGGCCCTTACAACAGTGCCTAGCCTCACAGTGGTCTCAAGCACAGGGTCACCTTCTAGATCTGGTGTTAATAGACCGCCAAACTTACCTCTCGCTTCTATGGTGGAACAGTATAAATTTAAACAAAGGGCGGCCTTTCCAAGACCCAGTGCCACAGTACGTAATAACAACAGATGCTTCCATGACAGGGTGGGGAGCACATCTCAATCAACACAACATAAGAGGACAATGGAACATACATCAAACAAAACTGCATATAACTCATCTAGAATTATTAGCAGTTTTTCAAGCACTAAAAGCTTTCCAACCAATCATAACCCACAAATACATCCTTGTCAAAACAGACAACATGACAACGATGTATTATCTAAACAAACAAGGAGGAACACATTCAACGCAGTTAAGCTTATTAGCTCAAAACATATGGAAGTGGGCAATCCACCATCAAATTCGCCTAATAGCACAGTTTATTCCAGGGATCCAGAATCAACTGGCAGACAATCTCTCTCGATCACCAGTAAGTCCACGAATGGGAAATCCACCCACAAATTCTGAACACCTACTTCACACTCTGGGGAACACCTCAAATAGACTTATTTACAACAAAAGAGAACGCAAAATGCCAAAACTTCGCGTCCAGATACCCACACAAGCAATCCCAAGGCAATGCCCTATGGATGAACTGGTCAGGAATATTTGCTTACGCTTTTCCTCCTCTCCCTCTCCTCCCTTATCTAGTAAACAAATTGAGTCAAAACAAACTCAAACTCATTTTAATAGCACCAACGTGGGCAAGACAACCCTGGTACACAACACTGCTAGATCTTTCTGTAGTACCCCACATCAAACTGCCGAACAAACCAGATCTGTTAACGCAACACAACCAACAGATCAGACACCCAGATCCAGCATCGCTGAATCTAGCAATCTGGCTCCTGAAATCCTAGAATTCGGACACTTACAACTTAGCCAAGAGTGTATGGAGGTCATAAAGCAGGCCAGAAAGCCATCCACTAGACACTGCTACGCAAGTAAGTGGAAAAGATTTGTTTGTTACTGCCATCATAATCAGATACAACCACTAGACGCAACTCCAAAACATATAGTAAATTACTTGCTCCATTTACAAAAAGCAAAGCTAGCCTTCTCTTCTATTAAAATACACCTTGCAGCAATATCTGCATACCTGCAGACTACCTATTCAACTTCCTTGTATAGGATACCAGTCATCAAAGCATTCATAGAAGGTCTTAAAAGAATTATACCACCAAGAACACTACCTGTTCCTTCATGGAACCTAAACGTGGTCCTAACAAGACTCATGGGCCCACCTTTCGAACCCATGCACTCTTGCGGAATACAATTCCTAACCTGGAAAGTTGCCTTTCTCATCGCCATTACATCTCTGAGAAGAGTAAGTGAAATTCAAGCGTTCACAACACAGGAACCTTTTATACAAATACATAAAAATAAGGTCGTCCTACGACCTAATCCAAAATTTTTACCAAAAGTTATTTCACCGTTCCATCTAAATCAAACGGTAGAACTACCAGTTTTTTTCCCACAGCCAGATTCTGTGGCTGAAAGAGCACTACATACATTAGATGTCAAAAGAGCATTAATGTACTACATTGACAGAACAAAGAACATCAGAAAGACTAAACAGCTATTTATTGCATTCCAAAAACCTCATGCAGGTAACCCAATGTCAAAACAAGGTATAGCCAGATGGATTGTTAAATGCATCCAAATCTGCTACCTTAAAGCAAAAAGACAACTGCCCATTACTCCCAGGGCACATTCAACAAGGAAAAAAGGTGCTTCAATGGCCTTTTTAGGAAACATCCCAATGCATGAAATATGTAAGGCAGCCACATGGTCTACGCCTAACACATTCACCAAACACTACTGTATAGATGTGCTATCCGCACAACAAGCTGCAGTAGGTCAAGCTCTATTAAGAACTCTATTTCAGACAACTTCTACTCCTACAGGCTAAACCACCGCTTATGGGGAAATAACTGCTTACTAGTCTATGCAGACCATGTGTATCTACAGCGACAGATGCCATCGAACTGAAAATGTCACTTACCCAGTGTACATCTGTTCGTGGCATCAGTCGCTGAGATTCACATGGGCCCACCCACCTCCCGGAAGCCTGTAGCAGTTCAGAAGTTACCTTCAATTTTGTACATTTGTATATATATTATTTAAACCTTTAATAGGTACATACTTACACATTTCATTGCGCGGGCACTATTACTATAGTACAACTCCTACCTCACCCTCTGCGGGGAAAACAATCGAAGATGGAGTCGACGCCCATGCGCAATGAGCACAGAAGGAGGAGTCACTCGGTCCAGTGACTCAAACACTTCTTCGAAGAAAAACAACTTGTAACACTCCGACCCAACACCAGATGGCGAGCTATGCAGACCATGTGAATCTCAGCGACTGATGCCACGAACAGATGTACACTGGGTAAGTGACATTTTCATTTTGATCTCACACAAACAATGAGATAGTCAAAATGAAAACTAAGCTGGGCACACTCAAGCTGTGGGTCTGGACAAATGTAAAGACTCTTTGCAAAAGGTACAAACTGTACGGCGGGCATTCCTCCCATCAGAGGGTTCAAACTCCTCACTAGGCCACAAGGTAACAACGGCAAATCCCGAAATCCGTCCTGTAAACCAACGAGGAGCTAACAGACAACCTCCACCTGCCTCCAAAATGCCAGGCAAACAATGAGGTGTCACTTCCCTCAGTTCTATCATCCACTCCAGTAAAGGGGGGGGAGAAGAGTATCAACAATCATATGAATTAGTGGTGTTCCCTAACCAACGACAGCTGGGCTCTAAATATTGTAAAGAATGGATATTCGCTGCACTTCAAATATCCTCATTTATCTATTCCATCAAAAGCATCTTGCCATCAACAGATGCTCCAACAAAATAAAGTAATCTCATTACTTTGGAAAAGTGGTCCCACCCTCTGAAAAGGGGCAAGGGGTGTACTTGTGTTTCCTTCTGAGGAAATAAAGTCCAAACCAAGACTTCAGACTCCTTCTTGACCCAAGACTTCTCAAAGTACATTTGCAAATAAAAATTCAGAATGCTTGCCCTCCATCAAATTTACCCCCAGCCCTATCAGGGGGACAGTTTGTGTTCCATTGATCTGCAGGATGCCTGCTTCCACATCCCAGTAGCGAAGAAATTCCTGCATTTCAGTCTCTTCCTAACACTGCCAGTCAAAGTGCTACCCTTCGGCCTCAAGTCAGCTCCTCACACCTTTTCCAAGTGTGTAGCAGTAGTGGCAGCACACCTGTGGAGGAAAAAGATCTTCATTTACCCATACCTAAATGATTGGCTAGTGAAAAGCTCCTCTCCAATTCAAACAATACAACATTACCAAATCTGTTTGAAGACCCTCCAATATCTTGGTGTTCATATCAATCTAGACAAGTCTATACAGACTCCACCCCAGAGACTACAGTACTTGGAGGCAACACTGGGTACAATCCTCGCAAAAGTGTATCCTTCAGGAGGAGAGACTCATCAGTAGCACAGAAGTGTCACATACTTCTTCCCACTCTGCGCACAACTGCCATCTAAATATCTTCACTTCTGGGTTCCATGGCCTCATGCACTTTCATTGTTCCCAATGCCAGATTACATGAGACCATCAAAATCTGGAGGATCAATGGAATCCATTCGCAGACCAGTGGGACGTTTAACTCTGTCATCACTGGCAAGGAACTCACTACTATGGTGGACTCATTGTCTGCATCTGTTAACAGGTCTGCATCAGGACATTCCTACAGAAACTCTTGTAACAGATGCATCTCTTCAGGGTTGGGGGGGGGGGGGGGGGGGGCTCACATGGGTTCCCTCCAAACTCTGGGCTTGTGGTCAGACAAGAAGCAGCAATGCGACAACTTACTAGAATTGCAGGCAGTTCATCTAGCCCTCAAGTCCTTTTATCCTTCAATTAAAAACGTCTCTTTCCTGATCCAAACTGACAACACAACCACACTGTATTATCTGAATAAGCAGGGTGGCTCGCAATCCCGCACCCTATCTCAAAGACCATACCATCTGGAATTGGCTAATAGCCAGGAAGTTGTCAGGTAACAGCAATTCATCTCCCAGGAGTCCAGAACACACAAGCGGACACTGTCAAAGCTTCACGACTGGATTCTTCACGACCACGTTGCGCAAGACATCTTTCAAGAATGGGGGTATCCGCAAATAGACCTGCTTGCCAACGAAGGCAACAACAAATGCTGAAACTTTGCATCCAGGTTCTACCGACCAGGGACAAAGAGGAATGCCCTTTTGATAGACTGGTCAGGCACTGTAGGAAAGTAGCCTCTTTCTAGCTTGATTAACTCCACTTTTTGGGTTGTTTGACAGTGTGCCTGACTGTGTTCACTGGGATCCTGCTAACCAAGACCCCAGTGACTGCTTTTGCCTCTAAATTTGGTTGTTGGTATCTTTTTCTTCCCACAATTGGCATACTGGTCCCCCCCATGTAAGTCCTTAGTATACTGTACCTAGGTACCCAGGGCACTGGAGTTCCAGGGGATTCATATGGGCTACAGCAGTTATTCTGCCACCCATAGGGAGCCCATGCAGTGAGTTCAACAGGCCTGCCCTTGTAGCCTGCATGAAGTTGCATACACCCTTTTCACTACAGATCACTGCACCAGGTCGCTGTAAGTCACCCCTATGGTAGGCCCTCTCTGCCCAGAGGGCAGGGTGCAGGTACCTGTATGTGAGCGCATCCCGGCACTAGCTGGGTTGCCCCCACAAACTCAGGTTCCATTTTCCTGCACTTCGTGAGTGCATAGGTAACAACCTATGTCCATCTACATAATGGAAACTCCCAAACTGTTCATGTTTGGTATCAAACATGTCTGAATCATACCCCAATACTGTTGCAGGTATTGGAAGTATGATTCCATGCACTCTGGGGATTCATTAGAGGACCTCCTGCATTGATACCACCAGCCTTATAGGGTTTTCCTGGCAGCCCAGCAGCTGCCACCCCTCAGACAGGTTTCTGCCCTCCTGCTCCTTAATCTGATCAAGCCCAGGAATGCAGAACAAAGGATTTCCTTTGGTGGAGGGAGGTAACACCCTCTCCCTCTGGAAATGAGTGTGACTGGCTTGGGAGAGGTAGCCTCCCCCAGCCACTGGTTTTGGTTTGAAGGGCACATTTGGTGCCCTCAGTGCATAAACCAGTCCAGGGACCCCCAGTCCCTGCTCTGGTGCGAAACTGGACAATGGAAAGGGGATTCACCATCCACCTGTCCACCACCACCCCAGGGGTGGTGCTCAGAGCTCTGGGAGCATCTGAGTAGCCAGGCAGGTGACATCCGAGGCACCCTCTGATAGGTAGTAACCTGGTTAGGTGACCAAGCCCCCTTTTTGGGCTATATAGGGTCTTCCTCTGGGGTGGGTACTCCGATTCGGTTACCAAGATTCCAGCAGGACTCCTCTGCAACCTCTGCTTCGTCTTCTGGCCACTGTAACCACAACTGGACCCTCCAGGAGCTGGCAAACGCTGCTACAACGAAGAAGACTCTTCTGCAACTTTGTTTCCACGTCTCCTGCCAACTTTGTAACATTTCCCACTGCCGTGCATCTTCAGACTGCAACTTTTCAGCCTGCACAAGAAGGAATCTCCCTAGTAGTGAAGGAGTCATTCCCCTGCAACTGCAGGCACCTACACCAAGCGACGACTGGCTGCGTGGATCTCCTCATCTTGAGCCGCATGGATCCTGCATCACAGGTGGTGGTCCGGAGTAGTCCTCTTGCTCCTCCGTGCCAGCTGTCAAACTTCGGTGGAGGTAAGCTTTTGCCTTCCCACGCAGGACAGTACCCCTATGCACCGCATCTCTTGCAGCTGCCAAGGCTTGTTTGCATCTCTGCCAAGGGATCTTCAAGAGACGTGTAGCTCAAGCTCCCAGCATTCCATCCTGCAAAGCACAGCCTCCTACGTGGTTTTTCTTTGGTGTGGGATCCTCTTTTGCTGCGTGGGCTTTTGCGGATCCTGTGTCCCCGCCCTGTGGGTGCTGCCCCTGCTCCTATGGACTCTCTGCGACGCTGATGGTCCCCTGTGACTCCCCCCCCCCCCCCCCCCCCCCCCCCCTCCCCCCTTCCTGGGTTGAGTCCTCCTGGGCCTTGCAGGTCCCCGGCAGCACCTCTTTTCTACTAACCGCAAGTTTGCCTTTGCCCAGGCTTGTTGGTCGAAATCCTGCACTGACACCCTTCTGCAATCTTCCCTCCAGTGTGGGACATCTTCTGCATCCATCAGGAACTCTTCTCCGGCTGCAGTGCTGACCTGTTCTTTATCAATGTCGACCAACTTCTGCATCCACAGCTGGGTGGGTAGTGGCTTCTACTCCTCCTGGATTCCACTGTGACTCTTGGACTTGGACCCCTCTCTCCACAGGTCGTCTTTCTTCAGGAATCTACCGCTGTTTTTCTCATCAGTCATAAGCAACCTGCCCGCCTCCCCGGATGACGCTAGCTTGCAGCAGTTTATGCCTGGCGGTGTGCAGTTCTGTAGATCACAGTTTAAATAAAATAAATACTGACCTGTCACCTCACTCACTTCTAGGTCATGATGAGATAGGGAGGTGTTAAAGGCCTGGTGCCAGTATTCTTTGGTTGTGCTTTGATGCAGCCTATTGGCTAACAATGCCTGTGTATTTCCTTACACTTTTTTCCTTCAATAAAGTCTGTTTTGCACTCTGCTTTTTCTGATTTTCAGTAATGTTTGAGTCTGGCTGGACGTTTAGCAAAGAAAGAAATGTAAATTAGAGATGTTTAACCTTTAATATAGACTGTGTATGTGATCGATGGCATGCGCAGTTGTAAATAAACACGTGCTGTGCATAAGTCCACCATCTAGTGTTGGGCTACAAGTGTTACAAGTTGCTTTTCTTCGAAGAAGCTTTTTCGAGTCACAAGATCGAGTGATTCCTCCTCTCTGTGATAGTGCACATGAGCATTAAGTCCTTTGTTAGATTGTTTTCTTTCCGCCGTTGGGGTCAGACGCATTTCCTCTTGATCCGGTGAATCTCAGTTTAGTAATTCGGAACTTGTTCTATCTTTTCTAGATACATTTCAGTGTGTAATCTTTGTCCATCTCCAGACCATCACGAAGAGAATTGGGACACCTGTGGATCTTTTCGATCTAAAAACTCTTCAGGACGGTAGAGCCTGTTGTCTTGAAATGGCATCAAAATCCACATAAGACACACCGGATATCTTTGGTAAAGAAGTTCGACAAGGGGCAGTCTTCTCCATCCAAGACTCAGACTCCAAAGAACACTTCGATGATGTCCGCCACTACGCGCCTCTGGCGCATTACGTGACAGCAACTTTCCCATCGCACCACACAAAAATGCACAAAAAGACTGCAGCACTAGTCGTCTATCCTCCACTGCCTCTGGACCGTGGTCGGATTCGAAAAAGTCCGGATGACCAACCTTCGGGTTCAGCACCGAGATTTAAGACTAAAGTGCATTCGGCATTGACCAGACTCCTACAGCAGTCTCTGAATCGAGCCGAAAACCCAAAAGCACATATTTGGCGCTGAAAAAATCAACATCTTCGGAGCCAATGCATTCGGTTCGATCAAAACAAAGTTTTGGAGTCGAAGAACATGGGTAGTAAACAAACTACTTCTACCCAGGAATCTTTGGACATACAATCTATTTTAGAGGTAATGGACCCTAAACAGCTAAAGAATCCTATTCAAAAGGACACAGGGAGAATAATTTGCCTCCCCTCCAATGTCCTTTTAAAAGGAAATCGACTTTTAAAGACACTTCAAAAGGTGTACCTCCATAAAGATCTTCATAGATGAACAGGAAGAGGCAACAAAGCATAAACAGCCTTTTCCACCACATTCTCCTGTTATTTCTTCTACACCACCATCACCTACATATGAAGCACATTTATCACCACATACGTCCTCAATTCCACCACACGGGGATGATCTTAGTAATGACCAGCAGGATATAGATCTATGGGATAGCTAGGACTCTGAACCCATTCTACCAAATGACCCACATCTAGATCCGGCGAGACCCTCACCACCAGAAGACACTACTGCATACAATTAAGTAGTGGCTAGAGCTGCAGCCTATCATAATGTACAAATGCATACAGATCAGATAGGGCAAGATTTATTTTTTGACACACTTGCAGCTGATACAGCAGCTAGATTATTAGGAGACATGCCTTAGAGGGGGTTTCAAACCATCAGCTACAGAGACAGCAACCTCCCAACAAAAACAGTCCTCCTAATTCTCTACTAGAGTGTCATTTAGAGGATCCAACAATAGAGGAAGAGGGTAACCCCCACCTCAAGAGGTTCCTCACAATCAACAGTGACTTTTTCAACATCTCCACAGACCACACATCGCCTGTGGGAGGAAGACTGGCACATTTTTATCCACAGTGGCACATCACTACAGATCAGTGGGTTCTATCAATTATCCAACATGGTTATTGTCTAGAACTAGTTTCCACTCCAACACACATTACACTTCCACCTCGTTCACACAAACGAACTCAAGAGCATCTTGTTTTATTGAAACAAGAAGTGTAATCACTACTGCTCAAAGGAGCCATAGAGATGGTACCCATAGCCCAACAGGGGTCAGGAGTATATTCAATGTACTTCCTCATAACAAAAAAAGGATGTACTCAGACCAATCCTAGATCTTGGACCCCTCAATCTATACATACTTTCAGAACACTTTCATATTGTCACTCTACAAGATGTCATTCCCCATTACAAAAACAAGATGTCATTGAAAATGTCTCAAATTTGTAATAGCAGGAAAGCATTACCAATTCAAAGCACTACCCTTTGGAGTAATAACAGCACCGTGGGTAATTACCAAATGTCTAGTAGCGTTTGCTGCATTCCTCTGAAGACAACACATACAGGTCTTTCCATATCTGGACGACTGGCTCATAAAAGCCAGTACAATTCAATCCTGTCAACACACAGTATACAGTGGACACTGTATACAACCTAGGATTTACAGTCCATTATCAAAAATCTCAGCTGCAGCCAGCACAAATAGAACAGTATCTGGGAGTAGTTCTGACCACTCAATCAACATTAGCATACCCAAACCCAGTGGGACTTCAAGCTTCTCACAATCTCTCATCTTAACTGCATTACAACCACCTTTACGAAGTAAGGTTAATTAATTATGAAACTATTGGTTATGATGGCATCATGCATAGCAATAGTACCCAATGTACGCTTAAACATGAGACCACTAAGGGAGTGTCTCTAACAATGGTCTCAGCCACATGGTCATATTCAGGATCTAGTGTTGCTGGACCACCAAACTTTCCGCTCTTTGCAGTGGTGGAACCACACCGACCTATCAAAAGGGCAACTCTTTCAGGACCCTCTGCCTCAGACCATAATCACAACAGATGAGCGAACAATAGGTTTGGGAGCTCATCTCATCTCAACAACCTCACTATACAGGAAGAATGGGACTCGATTCAGCAGACTTGCCACATAAATTTATTGGAATTACTAGCCGTGTTCCTCGCACTCAAAGCCTTTCAAACACTAATCGCACACAAGACAGGGTAAATAAGAACAGACAATGTAACAACAATGTATTATTTGCAAAAACGGGTGGACACATTCATCTCAATTGTTCCTTCTAGCGCAGACAATTTGGAAATGGGCAATTCACAGTCCAGTCCAATTAATGGCAGAATATATCCCAGGGATACACAATCAACTTGCAGACCTCTTAAGCAGGACGCAGCAACAAATACACGAATAGGAGATTGACCCACAGGTGATTCAAAAATACTTCCAAATGTGGGGAATCCCAGACAGACCTTTTTGCCACAAAAGAAAACTCAAAATGCCAAAACTTTGCATCCAGGTACCCACACCCTCAATCCAAGGGCAGTGCTCTATGGATCAACTGGTCAGGGATATTTGCTTATGCTTTTCCACCTCTCCCACTAATTCCATTTCTGATCAAAAAGACGACAAACCTCGCTCACCATGATACTCGTAGCTCCTACATGGGCACGTCAACATTGGTACACAACACTGTTGGATCTGTCTGTAGTACCACATCAAAAGCTACCAAACAGACCAGATCTGTTCTCTCAAAGGAGAGGTCAAATCAGACACCCAAATCCCAGCATACTCAACCTGGCGATTTGGCTCCTGAAGTCATAGAATTTGGCTACTTACAACTTCCATCTGAGTGTATGGATATTCTAAAGGAAGGATGCAAACCCACAACTAAACAGTGTTGCACATATAAATGGAAGCGTTTTGTCTACTATTGTCAACCTAATTACATTGACCCACCTAAAGCTTCAGTTCAGGATATTGTTTGCTAGTTGCTACATTTACAAAAAGCAGACCTTGCATACTCATCTATCAGGATACATTTAACAGCAATAGCTGCTTACCTCCAAAACAGACAACATACTTCCCTATTTAGGATTCCTGTTTATAAAAGCCTTTATGGAAGGTCTTAAAAGTTATTCCACCTAGAGCAGCACCGTCTCCTGTTTGGAATCTTAACAGTGTACTCACAAGACTTATGGGACCACCATTTTAACCCATGCATTCTTGCCTTCTTTAGTTTTTATCATGGAAGGTTGCCTTTTTAGTAGCAATTGCTTCTTTAAGAAGGGTTAGTGAATTCCAAGCATTCACTTTAGGAGAACCTTTCTTTCAAATTCACAAAAACAAAATAGTTCTTAGGACAAATCCAAAATTCCTACCAAAAGTGGTTTACCTTTTCATATCAGTCAGTGAAATTGCCAGTTTTCTTTCCACAGCCAGATGCAGTTGCTGAAAGAGCTCTTCACACCCTTGATGTTAAGAGCTCTCGTTTATTATATTGACAGAATAAAATATTTTAGAAAATCCAAACAAGTTTGTTGCTTTTCAACAGCCTCTCAAACATCTTCCTGTTTTAAACACTGGAATAGCACGATGGATAGTCCAATGTATTCATATTTGCTATCTTAGAGCCAAAAGACAGTTACCATTAACTCCAAAAGCTCATTCCACTAGGAAATAAGTAGCTTCAATTGCATTCTTAGGCAGTATACCAATGGCAGACATATGTAAAGCAGCCTCATGGTCTACACCCCACACATTTACTAAACACCACTACTGTGTGGATGTATTATCTCGCCAACAAGCAAATTTTGGACAAGCCGTACTTAAAACACTATTTCTAACTACTACAACTCCTACAGGCTAGCCACCGCTTATTTCTTAGGCGAGACTGCTTTTCAGTCTGCACAGCATGTTTATCTACAGCTACACATGCCATCAAACGGAAAATGTTACCCAGTTGACATCTGTTTGTGGCATGTAGTGATGTAGATTCACATGCACCCTTCCTCCCTCCCTAGAAAATTATATTGTAAATATGTATATGCATTGCATGGACATCTCATTTCTTTACTGTAGATGTACATATACACTTGGGTACACTCTTTACTTCACCCTCCTGTGGGAAAACTATCTAACAAAGGACTCTATGCCCATGCGCACTATCATAGAGGAGGAGTCACTCGATCTCGTGACCCAAAAAGCTTTTTCAAAGAAAAACAACTTGTAAAACATACATATATATATATATATATATATATATATATATATATGTTCGATGGCATGTGTAGCTGCAGATACACATGCTGTGCACAGTCCGCCATCTGGTGTTGGGCTCTGAGTGTTACAAGTTGTTTTTCTTCGAAGAAGTCTTTTCGAGTCACAAGACCGAGGGACTCCTCCCATTTCGAGTCCATTGCGCATGGGCGTCGACTCCATCTTAGATTGGTTTTTTTCCGCCATCGGGTTCGGACGTGTTCCTTTTCGCTCCGTGTTTCGGGTCGGAAAGTTTGTTAGAATCTCGGAAAAAAACGTCGGTATTGTTTGCGTTCGGTATCTGGTTAGTTAGAACAAATCGACACCGAATTCTGAAGAGCTCCGGTGGCCCTTCGGGGTTTTTTCGATCCCCCGTCGGGGCCTGGTCGGCCCGGCCACGTGCGACTTCAAGGCTCATGGAACAGACCCCATTCCGCTTCTGCCCAAAATGCCATCACAAGTATCCGTATACGGATCACCATCTGGTCTGTAACTTGTGCTTGTCCCCCGAGCACAAAGAGGATACTTGTGAAGCCTGTCGAGCGTTTCGGTCGAGGAAGACGCTGAGAGACCGAAGAGCCAGGAGACTACAAATGGCATCCACGCCGACAGGTCAAGATCGTTTCGAGGAGGAAGAAGAAGCTTTCTCCATCCGCGAGTCGGATTCTGAAGAACTCGACGCCGAAGAAACACACCAAACCGTGAGTAAGACGTCGAAAATCAAGACTCGCGAGAAGTCCACAAAAGCCCAGGGGACGCCACCGCCAACAGGCCATGGCTCAACCCGAAAACTAGGTGACCGATCCAAGGCACCGAAAAAGAGCATGCTGGTGTCGAAGTCATCCGACTCCGGTCAAGATACCGCCACACAGCAACCTCGGAGCTGAGACAGCGGCTCCGAGAAACTTCGGCACAGATACAGCGGCACCGAAGAATTTCGGCACCGAGACACCACGCCGAAAACAAAGAAGGTTTCTTCGGAGCCTAAAAAGACTTCCGAAGAGGTTTCGGTTTTGAAACAGCCAGCCTCCAAGCCGAAAACTAGTTCCTATACAGAGGAACAAGGATTAACCTCCCAATTACACAGATTTGGAGAGGAGCTTCAAGCTGTAGAGCCTGACTACACGCAAAGAAGGCTTCATATTCATGAGGACACAGGGAAGATAACCACTCTTCCCCCAATCAAAATAAAAAGGAAACTTGCCTTTCAACAAAAGGACAAGCAACCACAAGCAAAGGTGGCAAGGAAAACAACCCCACCACCTTCTCCACCACCATCAATACATGCATCACCAGCAACAACTCCACCACTGATGCACTCACCAGCTCATACCACAATGAGTCAGAATGATCCCGATGCATCGGACCTCTACGATGCTCCAGTGTCTGACAATAGCCCAGACTCTTATCCTACAAAACCGTCACCACCTGAGGACAGTACATCCTATACACAGGTGGTCGCAAGGGCAGCCGAGTTTCACAATGTCTCCTTATTTTCGGAACCAATTGAGGATGACTTTCTCTTTAACACCCTATCCTCCACCCATAGCCAGTATCAATGCCTTCCCATGCTCCCAGGAATGCTAAGACATTCAAAACAAATTTTTCAGGATCCAGTTAAAGGCAGAGCCATAACTCCAAGGGTGGAGAAAAAATATAAGCCACCGCCCACAGATCCAATATATATTACAACACAACTAACACCAGACTCAGTAGTTGTGGGGGCAGCTCGTAAGAGAGCCAACTCTCATACCTCAGGCGACGCACCACCTCCAGACAAGGAGAGCCGCTAATTTGATGCTGCGGGAAAAAGGGTTGCAGCACAAGCAGCAAATCAGTGGCGTATTGCCAATTCACAAGCACTTTTGGCAAGATACGACAGGGCTCACTGGGATGAAATGCAACATTTCATCGAACACTTACCCAAGGAGTTCCAAAAAAGAGCGCAACAGGTGGTGGAAGAGGGACAAAGTATCTCAAATAATCAGATACGGTCTTCCATGGATGCAGCAGATACAGCTGCAAGGACAATAAACACTGCAGTCACAATACGAAGGCACGCATGGCTGCGCACTTCTGGGTTCAAACCGGAAATCCAGCAGGCTGTGCTCAATATGCCGTTTAATGAACAGCAATTGTTTGGGCCGGAGGTAGACACTGCCATTGAAAAACTCAAAAAGGACACCGATACAGCCAAAGCCATGGGCGCACTCTACTCCCAGCAGAGCAGAGGCACATTTCGGAAAACACCTTTTAGGGGAGGGTTTCGAGGTCAACCCACAGAAACCACAACCTCGCAAACAAAGCCTACCTACCAGGGTCAATATCAAAGGGGAGGTTTTCGGGGGCAATTTAGAGGGGGCCAATTCCCAAAAAATAGAGGAAAATTCCAAGGCCCCAAAACCCCTCAAAATAAGCAGTGACTCACAAGTCACACACCCCCATCACATAACACCTGTGGGGGGAAGACTAAGACAATTTTACAAACTTTGGGAGGAAATAGCAACAGACACTTGGGTCTTAGCAATTATCCAGCATGGTTATTGCATAGAATTTCGCCAATTCCCTCCAAACGTCCCACCGAAAACACACAATATGTCAAAACAACATATAGATCTTCTAGGACTAGAAGTTCAAGCATTGCTACAAAAGGACGCAATAGAATTAGTTCCAATTCAACAGAAAAACACAGGAGTTTACTCACTGTACTTTCTAATACCCAAAAAGGACAAAACTCTGAGACCAATACTAGATCTCAGAACACTAAATACCTACATAAAATCAGACCACTTTCATATGGTCACGTTACAAGACGTAATCCCACTGCTCAAACAGCAAGCCTACATGACAACATTAGATCTAAAAGATGCATATTTCCATATACCAATACATCCTTCACACAGGAAATACCTAAGGTTCGTATTCCAAGGAATACATTACCAATTCAAAGTGTTGCCATTCGGAATAACAACTGCGCCAAGAGTTTTTACAAAATGCCTGGCAGTAGTAGCTGCACATATCAGAAGGCAGCAAATACATGTGTTCCCGTACTTAGACGACTGGTTAATCAAAACCAACACGCTAAGACAATGTTCACAGCACACAAACTACGTCATACAGACCCTTCACAGGCTAGGTTTCTCGATCAACTACGCGAAGTCACACCTTTTGCCGTGTCAAACACAGCAATACTTAGGAGCGACAATCAACACAGCAAAAGGGATTGCCACTCCAAGTCCACAAAGGGTTCAAACATTTCACAAGGTAATACAGGCCATGTTTCCAACACAAAAGATACAAGTCAAAATGGTAATGAAACTCCTAGGCATGATGTCTTCATGCATAGCCATTGTCCCAAACGCAAGATTGCCCATGCGGCCCTTACAACAGTGCCTAGCATCACAATGGTCACAAGCACAGGGTCAACTTCTAGATCTGGTGTTGATAGACCGCCAAACATACATCTCGCTTCTATGGTGGAACAGTACAAATTTAAACAGAGGGCGGCCTTTCCAAGACCCAGTGCCACAATACGTCATAACGACGGATGCTTCCATAACAGGGTGGGGAGCACACCTCAATCAACACAGCATCCAAGGACAATGGGACATACATCAGAGGCAGTTTCACATAAATCACTTAGAACTGTTAGCAGTATTTCTAGCGCTGAAAGCATTTCAGCCCATAATAACCCACAAATACATTCTTGTCAAAACAGACAACATGACAACAATGTATTATCTAAACAAACAAGGAGGGACACTCGACACAGTTGTGCCTCCTAACACAAAAAATATGGCATTGGGCGATTCACAACCACATTCGCCTAATAGCACAATTTATTCCAGGGATTCAGAACCAGTTGGCAGACAATCTCTCTCGAGATCACCAACAAACCCACGAATGGGAAATTCACCCCCAAATACTAAACCATTACTTTCAAATTTGGGGAACACCTCAAATAGATCTATTTGCAACAAAAGAAAACTCAAAATGCCAAAACTTCGCATCCAGGTACCCACAAGATCAATCCCAAGGCAATGCTCTATGGATGAACTGGTCAGGGATATTTGCGTACGCTTTTCCCCCTCTCCCTCTCCTTCCATATCTAGTAAACAGGTTGAGTCAAAACAAACTCAAACTCCTACTAATAGCACCAACATGAGCAAGGCAACCTTGGTACACAACACTACTAGACCTTTCAGTAGTACCTCATGTCAAGCTACCCAACAGACCAGATCTGTTAACACAACACAAACAACAGATCCGACATCCAAATCCAGCATCGTTGAATCTAGCAATTTGGCTCCTGAAATCCTAGAATTCGGGCACTTAGACCTCACACAGGAATGTATGGAGGTCATAAAACAAGCTAGAAAACCTACCACTAGACACTGCTATGCAAATAAGTGAAAAAGATTTGTTTATTACTGCCATAATAATCAAATTCAACCTTTACACGCATCTGCAAAAGAAATAGTAGGATACTTACTACATTTGCAAAAATCTAACCTAGCTTTCTCTTCCATTAAAATACATCTTACGGCAATTTCTGCTTACCTACAAATTACGCACTCAATTTCATTGTTTAGGATACCAGTCATAAAGGCGTTTATGGAAGGCCTAAAGAGAATTATACCACCAAGAACACCACCAGTTCCTTCATGGAACCTCAACATTGTCCTAACACGACTCATGGGTCCACCTTTTGAGCCCATGCACTCTTGTGAAATGCAATACTTAACGTGGAAAGTTGCATTTTTAATTGCCATCACATCTCTAAGAAGAGTGAGTGAGATTCAAGCATTTACCATTCAAGAACCATTTATTCAAATACACAAAAATAAAGTTGTTCTACGGACCAATCCTAAATTTTTACCAAAAGTAATCTCACCGTTCCACCTAAATCAAACGGTAGAATTACCAGTGTTCTTCCCACAACCAGATTCGGTAGCCGAAAGAGCACTACATACATTGGACATCAAAAGAGCACTAATGTACTACATTGACAGAACAAAACTAATTTGAAAGACAAAACAATTATTTATCGCCTTTCAAAAACCTAATACAGGAAATCCAATTTCAAAACAAGGCATTGCTAGATGGATAGTTAAGTGCATTCAAACCTGCTATCTTAAAGCTAAAAGAGAACTGCCTATTACACCAAAGGCACACTCAACCAGAAAGAAAGGTGCTACCATGGCCTTTCTAGGAAATATTCCAATGAACGAAATATGTAAGGCAGCAACATGGTCTACGCCTCATACATTTACCAAGCACTACTGTGTAGATGTGCTAACTGCACAACAAGCAACAGTAGGTCAAGCTGTATTAAGAACATTACTTCAAACTACTTCAACTCCTACAGGCTGAACCACCGCTTTTGGGGAGATAACTGCTTACTAGTCTATGCACAGCATGTGTATCTGTAGCTACACATGCCATTGAACGGAAAATGTCACTTACCCAGTGTACATCTGTTCGTGGCATTAGTCGCTGCAGATTCACATGCGCCCACCCGCCTCCCCGGGAGCCTGTAGCCGTTTAGAAGTAGATCTTAAACATTTGTACATTTGTAAATATATTACTTAAAACTTTATTATGTACATACGCACTCACTCCATTGCATGGGCACTATTACTAGCATACACAACTCCTACCTCACCCTCTGCGGGCAAAACAATCTAAGATGGAGTCGACGCCCATGCGCAATGGACTCGAAATGGGAGGAGTCCCTCGGTCTCGTGACTCGAAAAGACTTCTTCGAAGAAAAACAACTTGTAACACTCCGAGCCGAACACCAGATGGCAGACTGTGCACAGAATGTGAATCTGCAGCGACTAATGCCACGAACAGATGTACACTGGGTAAGTGACATTTTATATATATAATTATACAATTTTTTATGGTTTACAGGTAAGTAACTTATCTTTTCTGTGTTGAAATCAATGCTGCATACTTCTCTCATGGTAGAGACGTTGTTGTTTGTAGTTTTTTTTTTTTGCAACTTAATTTCTTATGACTGCTTAGAGTACAGTAGTGGAGACTGCCTGTGTGCCCTCACCCTAAAATTCCTTCGGAATAGAAGTTGCAGAAGATGTATAATTTGCGTCTTATCCTTTGAGCTTGGTCTGAGGTTTGTTTGTAGGACAGCATGTAGCAGCCAGACAGAATTTATCAGGGTGATAGTTCTTTTCTCTGTCATGTTGATGTGCTTGTTGCAGAGTTAAATGCAACACATTTGGAGCATTTGACCTAGTTTCAGCTGTCTTAAACTGGGTATATTTCAGTGACGTCCTGTGTTCTGGATCTGAATGACACTATGCAAAGCCAAGCTCTTTGGTCAGATGCAGTTACCATTCTTTTTCCCGGATACTTTACTGTTTTTTTTTTTTTTTTTTTTTTTTTTTGGGAACAGATGACCTGCTTATGCTGTGTCCAGCAGCAGAGGTCATAAGTTGAAGCATACTGAAACACCCTTTGTGATAGATCCTGGCTGTGTATTACACCTCAGCACACTGGCATTTCTAGTTTAAATGCGCCTTATCAGTGTGCACTATGGGTTTTCATTTGGTTTTCAGAGTTTCTAAATTATAACCACACCTATTCAGAAAACTGTTAAATTTGACCTCCTACGTTATCTGGGTTCAAAAAGTTTAGACATTGAAATAGATGTCCCTCAATATCCTCCCTCCCAAAAAACAATATCCTCAACATCTCAAAGGTCAGGTTATGAGAAGCTAAGTTTGTCTTGCCTGTGGTACTAAATTGCCCTTTTCCTCTCCCCTTGGTTTGTCTCGCGACAGAGCAGCCCTCCAAAGAACAGTCTCACCAGAAGCACAAACACCATAGAAAATCTTACTCCATGGTAAAAATGATTCTGCTTCATGGACCAACCGGGGAGCTGGTGGGAGCGTCCCCTGTTGCTGGATTCTTCTTCAAAAATATTCCTGTTCTCAAGAAATTGACACTAGTTTCTGACTGTTTGCTGATCTGCCTCAGATTGAGTCTTCATTTGGCCATCTTGGACCTTTTCAGGGTTACCCCTCCATTCTTTGCCCCCCTTCTGATTAACACGGTAGGCCAAATCCTTTTGGCCCATTGATTCCAGTATAACTTTATACTTCCTTATGCTCCATCATGGCTAGCTGCATCATATTGTGCTTGCTGCACTGGAGAAAATTTTTTTTGGGGTGCAGCGGTTGATAGGCAGGTTGCCCTGTGACACATGCCTGTTCGGTCTTATTTTTGTTTTTAATTGTAATATACGTGTTATGTATGTAAACCTTTTTTTTTTTGCTTTTCTGTTTAACTCAAGTTTCAATGTATATTAGAATTATAATAATGTTGATTAATATCCGGGATACACCAACACAAATTAAGACACTAGATCATTTTATTTGTGTGTATTTATCAGAATTTAGGGATTATTGACAGCACTAACCTCACCAAGGTAGTCTTACCTGCTTTCCCTTATCCTTCTGTGTTTTTGTGAGAAGCCTCAGCCCTTATGGACCTGCTCTTCCAGATTCTGCATCTCTGCCAGCCAGCTCTCCACTTGCCAATACTGAATGTGTTGGAAGTGCTCCATGTCTAAGCTATGTCCCTTTTAGCGATTGCAAGTCTAAGTCCAGTAAAGAGATACGGGCATCTATTTGTCTGTAGTTTCATCTACAATGGTCAATAATGTCCATCTTGCCGAAAGGGCAATTGTCACTTGTGTGACTTCGGATAGAAAATATGCACTCTGTGCCAGTATCTTTCCTGTATTCTACACCTTCATTCAGTTTACAAAGCTTCCATTGTCTTCAATACTCCGCAGACATATAGGTGATGTCTAGAGTTCCATCCCCTATAGTCATTCCCTTGTGTAACATACATGGTGCAGACATTTAAATTATAGGAGTCTGAACCGAGCTGTGATGGCAATTTCCATTGAGGCGACGGTCTACTTCCACTTAAGATTCACCAACCCCCCCCAAATTATTCTTCCAGTTGTATTTTAGTTGCAGGAATGTGTTGTGTGATTTACCACTGTTAAATTTATTTAGCTTGGTGAACAACGGGACTGTAGCAATTTTGGCTCTGAGGGTACTCCAGTCTGGAATTTTGTCTATTGCATCCAAATATTGCATGACCACACCTAAGCAGGAGTTAACAGAAGAACTAGGTTTTTTAAAAGACCACATTCATTCTGCAGCAAATTACTTCACAACCTTATTGGGATTGGTTCCCCAGTGACAAACTCAAATGTGATCCATCCTATAATACCCTGATCCTTGTTACCCATGGCATGAAAGACCCCTCCCCAACCGCACATACACAGTGGGATGTGTGCTGTTTGCTTCTTATGTGGACTTTTTGCAGCAGGGGTTTAAATTGTGTTGGTTTGGTGTATGAAATGTCGGAGTGTGCCCTGGCCCAATATATAAAGGGTGTTTTGTTACACCACAGAAAGGGACCTGGGCTTGGTAGAGAATTGCTTGAATAATTGCTTGGGGATATTGAGTGGAATATTTTTTTAAAGTGTATAGCACTCTAGACAAATTATCATTTTAATTAATTATTCTGCCCATTAATGAAATCTGTTAGTGTATCCAAAGTTGACTGTTCTGTTTGATTTGTTGCTGCACAAAAGTTTCTGTCCCATACATGTTTGTGGGTGTTGGAGACCTATGTCAAAGTATTTAATCCCCCTTCTGTAACTTTAACGATAGCTAGGCTTTCTGACATTTTATCAATAGAGATCTTCCCCTAAACTGATGTATTCCAAGTAGCCCAAATAGCAAAATAAATACAGAAATCCTTTAACATCTTCATTGCCATTGTTCCAGATTTACCAATGCTCTGCAGGTACAAATAGGTCATCTACATACAGTGATCTATCTACCAGGCTTGTGTCCCATTCAGTACCTTTAATACAATAGAGTCCTGAGAATAGTTGTCAAGGGTTCCACCTCAAAAAGAAGTGATAAGGAGCATTCCTTTCATGTACCATTGCAAGGGTTTTGACAAATACTATTGACCAATACTCGTTCTCTGGGTTTTCAGTATAACAGGTGGGTGTTTTCAATACATGTTAAGCCCAATACTAGGTTCTTCAGGAGCATTAATAGGTATGTCAAGTCTAGAGTTAAAGGGCCTTTTCCAGCTCAACTTGGGGCCAATGGTGATAGCATTAAAATCATTAAACATTATGTTTAGTTGACCTGTTGTGCATAAAACTCCTTAAGTCACGATGAACAAGTGTTTGTCACTAGAGGATTCACTAGGACTTTTGCTAAAATCTTGACCTCCGCACTGAGCAGAGAAATGGGGCAGTAGGAATTATGTTTCCATGGCTGCACGTAACATTTTCTGCAGATAAGGGGCAATCTAGAGGCGCTAGCCTTGTAGTATTCAATGGAAGACCATATGTTCCCTTGATCTTTTCGGATTTCAGGGGTTCAGCTTGTGTTGTGACCGCCTCCGTTATTTCCTGGCTAAGGCACTCATTTCCTAACTCCTGTCATACACTAAGTGGAAGGTCAAAAATGCGCTTAATTGTACAGTGTACTGCATCAGTGAAGAGTCACTGTCCACCTACCTACGCTCCAAAGAACAAATTCCAGCATTCTCCCCTGGATCAGGTTTCCTGAAAAGTTTGCTGCATGTTTTTACCCATGGCCTTTGTTCTCCAGCAATATTTAAATTTGTTTCTGACTTGCCTCATGGCTTCAGTGTGAACCATGTACAGTTTGTCTTATGACTCTTAGATGTATTTCTTGTGGCAATTAGTTCAGCATGTGGGTTTATTAGTTGCAGGCCATATTGGTATGGGCACAATGTACAGCATTTTGCTCAAACAAGTTGATCCTACTTCTTGCCCCTTTTTCTGCTGAGGGTGCTGTCTGCCTTCCACATGGGCTAGTCTGTCACTTGTTGATCTTTGTTTGCCACTCCTCAATTTACATGGAACAATGTTTGCACATGCTGGACTCTAGGTGAGCTGTGTCATATTACGTAGATAGGACAACCTCAGATTCAGGGGTATGACAGCTGTTGGTTGTCCCTAGTATATGGTACCCAGGGCATTGGGGCATCTCTGGTTCCCCATGGGCTGCAGCATGTATTATGCCACCCATAGGAGCACATGCAAAGTGACTGCAGGCCTTCCATTGCAGCCTACGTTAAAGGGTGCATGCTTCTTTTTCACTACAGGTCACTGCACCAGATCACTAAGTCACCCCTCTGGCAGGCCCTTGTAGCCCAGAGGGCAGGGTGCAAATACCTGTGTGTGAGGGCACCCCTGCATGAGCCGAGGGGCCCCCACAAACTTCCAGCTCCATTTTCCTGGACTACATGAGTGCGGGGAAGCCATTTTAACCGTGTACTGGACATAGGTCACTTACCTGTGTCCAGCTACATAATGGTAACTCAAAACCTGTGCATGTTTGGTATCAAACATGTCAATCATACCCCAATACTATTGCCAGTATTGGCTGCATGATTCCATGCATTCGGGGGGCTCCTTAGAGGACCCCCAGCTTTGCTCCTACCAGTTTGCAGGGTTTTCCTGGTCAGTATGCGCTGCTGCCATCCTACAGAAACCCTTCTGCTCTCCTGCTGCTTGAACAGATTAAGCCCAGGAAGACAGAACAAAGGTTTTCCTTTGTGCGGGAGGCCACACCCTCTCCCTTAGGAAATAGGTTTTACATGGCTTGAGGGGTAGCCTCCCCAAGCCACTGGCATGCTTTGAAGGGCACATGTGGTGCCTTCCTTGCATAAACCAGTCTGCACCTGTTCAGGGACCTCCAGTCCCTGCTCTGGCACACAACTGGACAATGGAATGGGGAGTTAACACTCCTGTGTCCATCACCACCCCGGGGGTGGTGCCCAGAGCTCCTTCAGGTGACCCCATGGTTCTGCCATCTTGAATTCAAGGTGGGCAGAGGCCCCTGGGAGCATCTGAGTGGCCAGGTCAGGCAGGTGACGTCACTGCCCCCTCCCGATAGGTGGTCACCCTGCTAGGTGACCAATTCCTATTCCTGGGCTATTTCGGGTTTTCAGATTCGACATGCAAGATTCCATCAGGACTTCTCTGCCATGTTTACTTAGACTTCTGGCCACTGGAACCACAACTGGACTTCACAGGAACCTACAGTCTGCAGCTCCAGTGACAACTTTGCTCTGCAACATTGTTTCTCCAACTCCTCCCAGCAACTGCAACATTTCCCCGGCTGTGCATCCGCTGAGGGCGGCGAGTCTTCAGTCTGCAGCAAGAAGGAATCTCCATTGGAGTGAAGAAGTCACACTCCTGCTACCGCAGGCACCAACTGCAGCGATGACCGGCTGCGTGGATCCACTCTCCTGCAACTCTGCCTGGATCCTGTAACACAGGTGGTGGTCTTGAGTGGTCCCCTTGATTCCCCCTTCACCAGCTATCCCAACTTTGGAAGTGGTGAGTCTTTGCCTCTCCTTGCAGGACGGTACCCCTGTGCCCCACAGCTCTTGCAGCTACCAAGGCTTGTTGGCTCTTCTTTCGAGGTATCTTCAGGCACCGTGTAGCCCCGGCATCCAGCACTCTCCCCTGCAACACGTGATCTTCTGCCTGCTGCTCCAGCAACATGGAACTCCTTTCCAGGTGTGTTGAGTGGGCCTCACTGTGACTCCTGTGCCTGCTGCTTGCGAGTTGCCTGCGGGAGTTGCATCCACGACTTCTTGCTTTCCTGACTGCTGGGGGACACCTGGGACTCTCCTCCTTGGGTTGAGTACCCTGGGACCTTCCTGGTCCCCGGCAGCTCTGCAAATCCTCTTCTGCAACTCTTGCCTTTGCCAAGGCTTGTTGGTGGTTTTTCCACACCACTGACAGACTGCAACTCTTCTTCCGACATGGGACATCGACTGCATCACTTCTGGAACTCTTCCTCCGCTCCTGTGCGGCATAGCCAACTCCTGGTCTTCACCGTCGATCTGTTCCTGCATCTCCAGAAGGGTGGGTAGTGGCTCCTGCCCCAACTGGACACTCCAACTAGTACTGACTTGGTCCCCTTCATTTGCAGGTCCTCGTCTGTCTGGATCCATATTCTGTTTCTTGCAGTCTTGCTTGGGTCTTGCACAGACCTTTCACATCATTCATATTCCATTTTTTTAGTATATGGTTTGGGGCCTCCTAAGGAATTGTGTATTGTTGTTGCACTGTTTTCTATTGCGCTCTATGCTCATTCCTGACAACTGAGGTGTATATAGTAGTGTTTACTCACCTGCTACTAGAGTATTGCCTATATAGTATTTTAGTATTTGTGTCACTAAATTAAAGTACCTTTATTTTTGTAACAGTGTGGTTCTTTCATGTGTGTAAGTGCTGTGTGACTAAGTGGTATTGCATGAGCATTACATGTCTACTAGATAAGCCCTAGCTGCTCATCCACAGCTACCTCTAGAGAGCCTGGCTTCCTAGACACAGACTACCTCACTAATAGGGGATACCTGGATCTGGTATAGGGTGATAACACCATAGATACTCACCACACACCAGCTTCCTACAGGGGCCATAATGGCTGCTTCTGTCTTGGCCATGGGTGTTCCAGGGGCTGCTATTTAGCAAGCAGGTCCTTTGTCTTTGCTTCATGGCTCTGTCAAGCATTGCCTAGGGGTTTGGGCAAGAATGGTGTGAGAAGCTGGCTCTGTATATACTATATCAAAATGAGGTATAGTGTGCAGAGTCCAGGGGTTCCCCAGAGGCTGAAGTAGATAATACTAATACTCTTTTGTGGTAGTGGTCGAGCAGTTAGGCTTATCAGAGGGTAGTGCAAAGCATTTGTTGTACACACAGACAATAGAAGAAGCACACACTCAATGACTTTACTCCAGACCAGTAATTTTTATGTAGCAAAAATATATTTTCTTTATTTCTAGAACCAAAAGATTCAAGTTGCAGGTAAGTACATCAATACGTATTTCACATATGAATCAATATGACTGTTTGGAATCGGTAAGTTGTGCAGTTTAAGAATAACTGGCAATCTGTTTTAAAAGTTGACTGCAATATTTAGAAACTGTTCCTGTGGGGAAGAAAAGTTAATGATTTACAGGTAAGTACAAGACTTAGTTCCAGTCTCTGGGGGTTGGGAAGTCCACAGGTTGGGGTTTAAGTTAATCCCAAACACCCACCACCAGCAACACTAGGACGGCCAGAGGTCAAAGTTGAGGCAAATTTAACAATGGAGACTGGGGGCACTCTGTTTCAGATCTGCTTGAAGGTAAGTAACCGTGTCTTCAGAGGGCAGACTTGGGTGGGGGGGTGCTTTGAGAAGCACCAGAGGGGCAACAATTAGGCACCAAACACACACCCTCAGGGGCACACAGGTGGCCGGGTGCAGGGTGCAAACAGAGCATCTGGCTCCCAATGCTTTACTATGAAGTGACCCCGGGGGACTTAGGTGCTGCATGCTGGGTTCAGGGGGTCGGTTTGGGAAAATCACAAGCTGGAAAAGTGGGAGGGCCGACTGCTGAATCAGTGGTTGGGTTCTCCAAGGCCTGGGGGCTGCGGGTGCAGTGTACCATTAGGCGTCTGATATCTTCGTCTGGAGCTTTTGCTGTCAGGGGGCTCCTCTGGATTTACACTGCAGGTGTTGTTGTGAGGGGCAGGAGAGGTCCGCCTAGAGTGGGTACTTGCTCGGAATCGCCTGGAATCCTCTCTAGCTGGTTGGGCCACCTGGACATAGGTTGTGGGCGTCTGCTGCAGAGTGGCCAGGACTTCCGCATCCGGGGAGGCTCTGAAGTCCTTAGTTGTAGTTTCTTCTTGGATGGGGCCTCTGTCCACAGGAGTTCTTGGCCCTTGGTGATGTAAGGCAGTCCTCTGGAGCATGGCAGAGGAACCTAGTCCCACAGGATGCATCGCTTTTTTTGTTGCAGGTTCTTTGAAGCAGGAGACCAGCGAGGTGAGGCTGGGGCCAAGTCAGTTTGCGTCTTCCTTCTTCTCTGCTGGGGGGGTTCAGCTTAGCAGTCCTTCTTTCTTGTCAGGTAGCTAGGAATTTTATGATTTAGGTTCAGAGGAGCCCTTAAATCATGGATTATGGGGCATTACAGGGGTCGGAGGGCAGTAGCCAATGGCTACTGTCCCTGAGGGTGACTACACCTTCCTTGTGTCCACTCCCTTTGGGGAAGTGGGGGGCACAAGCCTAACCTTATTGGTCCCTGTCCTCCAAACCAAAATGGAGGGTTCTGCAGGGAGGGGTCACCTCAGGTCTGGACACCTTAGGGTGTGTAACTCCACTAGCTGGGATGTCCTGGGGTACTGTAACAAGAGGCTTGAGCCTTTGAGGCTCACTGCCAGGTGTTAAAGTTCCTGCAGGGGGAAGGTGTGAAGGACCGCCACACAGGACAGGCTTTGCTTCTGGCCACAGAGCACAGAGGCTCTCACCCCTTGTAGTCAAACTCGTTTGGAAGTGGCAGGCTGGTGTAGACCGGTCAGTCTTGCACTAGCAGTTTGACCAACATACAGGGGACATCTCGAAGATGCCCTCTGTAGGAAAGTACCATCTTGCCTGTCATGTTACCCCCATATTTCACTGTATATATGTTGTTTTAGTGTATGTGTCACTGGGACCCTGCCAGCCAGGGCCCCAGTGCTCATAAGTGTGCCCTGTGTGTGTTCCCTGTGTGATGACTGTCTCACTGAGGCTCTGCTAATCAGACCCGCAGTGGTTATGCTCTCTCTGCTTTCTAAATTGTCACTAACAGGCTAGTGATCAATTTCACCAATTCACATTGGCATACTGGAACACCCTTATAATTCCCTAGTATATGGTACTGAGGTACCCAGGGTATTGGGGTTCCAGGAGATCCCTATGGGCTGCAGCATTTACACAGGCCTGCCACTGCAGCCTGAGTGAAATAACGTCCACGTTATTTCACAGCCATTTACCACTGCACTTAAGTAACTTATAAGTCACCTATATGTCTAACCTTCACCTGGTGAAGGTTGGGTGCTAAGTTACTTAGTGTGTGGGCACCCTGGCACTAGCCAAGGTGCCCCCACATCGTTCAGGGCAAATTCCCCGGACTTTGTGAGTGCGGGGACACCATTTCACGCGTGCACTATACATAGGTCACTACCTATGTATAGCGTCACAATGGTAACTCCGAACATGGCCATGTAACATGTCTAAGATCATGGAATTGTCACCCCAATGCCATTCTGGCATTGGGGAGACAATTCCATGATCCCCTGAGTCTCTAGCACTGACCCGGATACTGCCAAACTGCCTTTCCTGGGGTTTCACTGCAGCTGCTGCTGCTGCCGCCAACCCCTCAGACAGGTTTCTGCCCTCCTGGGGTCCAGCCAGGCCTGGCCCAGGAAAGCAGAACAAAGGACTTCCTCGGAGAGTGGGTGTTACACCCTCTCCCTTTGGAAAAGGGTGTCAGGGCTGGGGAGGAGTAGCCTCCCCCAGCCTCTGGAAATGCGTTGATGGGCACAGATGGTGCCCATCTCTGCATAAGCCAGTCTACACCGGTTCAGGGATCCCCCAGCCCTGCTCTGGCGCGAAACTGGACAAAGGAAAGGGGAGTGACCACTCCCCTGACCTGCACCTCCCAGGGGAGGTGCCCAGAGCTCCTCCAGTGTGCTCCAGACCTCTGCCATCTTGGAAACAGAGGTGTTGCTGGCACACTGGACTGCTCTGAGTGGCCAGTGCCAGCAGGTAACGTCAGAGACTCCTTCTGATAGGCTCTTACCTGTGTTGCTAGCCTATCCTCCTTCCTAGGTAGCCAAAACTCCTTTTCTGGCTATTTAGGGTCTCTGCTTTGGGGAATTCTTTAGATAACGAATGCAAGTGCTCATCAGAGTTCCTCTGCATCTCTCTCTTCACCTTCTGCCAAAGGATAGACCGCTGACTGCTCAGGACGCCTGCAACACCGCAACAAAGTAGCAAAGACGACTACTGCAACCTTGTATCACTTCTCCTGCCGCCTTCTCGACTGTTTCCTGGTGGTGCATGCTCTGGGGGAAGCCTGCCTCCTCTCTGCACCAGGAGCTCTGAAGAAATCTCCCGTGGGACGTCAATCTTCCCCCTGCAACCGCAGGCAACAAAAGACTGCATCACCGGTCCTTTGGGTCCCTTCTCAGCACGACGAGCGTGGTCCCTGGAACTCAGCAACTCTGTCCAATAGACTCCCACAGTCCAGTGACTCTTCAGTCCAAGTTTGGTGGAGGTAAGTCCTTGTCTCCCCACGCTAGACTGCATTGCTGGGTACCGCGTGATTTGCAGCTGCTCCAACTCCTGTGCACTCTTCCAGGATTTCCTTTGTGCACAGCCAAGCTTGGGTCCCCGACACTCTAACCTGCTGTGCACAACCTTCTGAGTTGTCCTCCGGCGTCGTGGAACTCCCTTTTGTGTCTTCGGGTGGACTCCGGTTCACTCCTCTTCCAAGTCCCTGTTCCGGTACTTCTGCGGGTGCTGCCTGCTTCTGTGAGGGCTCTCTGACTTGCTGGGCGCCCCCTCTGTCTCCTCATCCAAGTGGCGACATGCTGGTCCCTCCTGGGCCACAGCCGCTTCCAAAAACCCTTACCGCGACCCTTGCAGCTAGCAAGGCTTGTTTGCGGTCTTTCTGCGCGGGAACACCTCTGAAAGCTTCTTCACGACGTGGGACATCCATCCTCCAAAGGGGAAGTTTCTAGCCCTCTTCGTTCTTGCAGAATCCACAGCTTCTACCATCCGGTGGCATCTTCTTTGCACCCTCAGCTGGCATTTCCTGGGCATCTGCCCACTCAACATTGTCGCGACTCTTGGACTTGGTCCCCTTGTTCCACAGGTACTCGGGTCCGGAAATCCACTTTGGTTGCTTTGCTGGTGTTGGTCTTCCTTGCAGAAACCTCCTATCACGACTTCTGTGCTCTCTGGGGGTTATAGGTGCACTTTACACCTACTTTCAGGGTCTTGGGGTGGGCTATTTTTCTAACCCTCACTTTTTTCTTATAGTCCCAGTGACCCTCTACAAGCTCACATAGGTTTGGGGTCCATTCGTGGTTCGCATTCCACTTTTGGAGTATATGGTTTGTGTTGCCCCTATACCTATGTGCTCCTATTGCAATCTACTGTAACTTTACATTGTTTGCATTACTTCCTTTTGCGATTACTGCATATTTTTGGTATTGTGTACATATATCTTGTGTATATTTGGCATCCTCATACTGAGGGTACTCACTGAGATACTTTTGGCATATTGTCATAAAAATAAAGTACCTTTATTTTTAGTATCTGTGTATTGTGTTTTCTTATGATATTGTGCATATGACACCAGTGGTATAGTAGGAGCTTTGCATGTCTCCTAGTTCAGCCTAAGCTGCTCTGCTATAGCTACCTTCTATCAGCGTAAGCTGCTAGAAACACCTCTTCTACACTAATAAGGGATATCTGGACCTGGTACAGAGTGTAAGTACCCCTTGGTACCCACTACAAGCCAGGCCAGCCTCCTACACCCTCTGGGTGCATTTTTCAATAAATCCTGGGTTTATTTGCTTAGAAGGTTGATACCCAACTTCCCAGTATTCAATGAAGCCATTATGGAGCGGTGGAGTTCGTAATGACAAACTTCCTTACCATATAGTCAATATGGCTACACTGCACTTACAATGTCTAAGAATGGACTTGGACACTGTAGGGGCATATTGCTCATGCTGCTGTGACCTCACCAGTGGTATAGTGCACCCTGCCTAAGGGCTGTAAGGCAGTGATTTGTGGGCATGGCACCCTGGGAGATGTCATGTCGACTTTACCTTTTTCACACCACCACCACCACAAACAAGCTTCAAGGGCAGTGTGCATGTGCTTGGTGAGGGGTCCCCCAGGGTGGCATAATACATGCTTGCAGCCCTTGGGGACCTTCCCTGACCACAGGGCTCTTGGTACCATGGGTACCTTTTACAAGGGACTTAACTGTGGATCATGGGTGTGCCAATTGTGGAAACAAAGGTATAGATTTTGAGAGAACACACTGATGCTGGGGCCTGGTTAGAAGAATCCCAGCACACTTTCAATCAAAGCTGGCATCAATATCAGGCAAAAATTGGTGGTGAGGGGGTGGGTTAACCATGTCAACAAGGGCACTTTCCTACAGATGTTCACTGTGCTAAAGTTGTGCTGTGTCATTTCATTTATTTGCCACTGGTCAGGACATCTCCCAGTGGTAACTGCTTTAGGACGCGTTCATAATTTGAGTAATATGCGGGAAGAGGTATCCATCAAAAGAAAGCTACTCATCAAAAAAAGTTTTGTAGTTGTGCTATTTGTCTGGCACATTGTGAGGGGTTTATACAGGCTAGCTCAGTCGAGCTTTAGATGCATCAAGTCTTGAAGTCTTGTTAATGACTTGGGTTTTTAGTCCATGAGAGCATCCAGTTTGCACAGATGTCTCTTGAAGATCAGTACTGATAATGGTGTTTGACTTCGCGCTAAAAAATGATACACAGCAGATTATCCATGTCTATTGGTTCATCATTAACCAGAATTTGTGATGTATTTTTAACAGGAATCTGACTGAACCTACTCCTGAAAAGCGAACAGATGCTCCAGTGTCTGTAGATTCTGTTGGAGGAACATCTGCTCAAAGTATGTGCTCCACTGCATACATAACAGCAAATAACATTCATCAAGCAATTCATGTCAAATTCAATGTTGTCAAAGTCATTGTTTATCCTTTTAAATGCAGCTGCATTAAGAAAAGCAGTACCACCTTCAGATGGATGCTCAGTTTCTGCAACAGCGGGGCTAAATGGGATTCCTGGTCTTCCGTCACCTCCTCATAATGTTGCTCAAGGAGAAATAAATGGAATTGTTGAAGTCTCTCCCAAAAGCAGTGCACCCAAGAGATGCCATTCACCAGGTTTGGAAGAATCCCCCAAGAGACTCAAGGATGTGGAAAAGGTATGCACAGCCCTTTTAACACATACCCACATCTCCCTGATGCATTTTTTTTTTTTTTTTTAATGAATATTCCCACCACCAGCCCATTAGACTACTAATTTGGTAACCTCTGTTGGTGTCTGGTATAATGTACACTTTTTTTATTTTTTTATTTCTCACAGCTTTATGTACATAGTGTGCAAATATGGCAGCAAGTATACATGAGCCAAGAATCACTACTATAAGTGATACTGTCGCTACAAAGAGGAGGCACCCAGACCAGTAAATAATGTGCATTTTTGCTTGCCAGGAAATTGTTGTGCTGTTATCTGGGGAAAACGGTTTGTCTATTGGTTGGTCAAATTCTAAATCATCTGACATCAAACACTGACCAGAGAGCAGAACCAAATGTCTGTGTCTTGCCCACATTTGTTCTGTGTCTGATGTGTGTACCAGAAAAGATGGAGCTTTTGAACTGGCATAGCAGTTCATAATTATTTGTGTAAAGTCATGAGCCCTTTGTCCCACTCTTGCTGTATGACTGTGATGGTAGCTGTGGTCCTGGGTCTTAGTCATGGTTTGACTTCAGTGAAGTGTTCACCAGGAGCTTCCTTTAAGGTCCCCAGGCACAATGCTTGGACACTAGATCGTCTTGAAAAGGAATCTCTCCATAGACCACTCCCTGATTTCCTCCAACACCACCCCACAATTTACTACTTCTGCATCCACTGTTTAGTATTGTCCCACATTTCCACCTCAATGTACCATCACACTATATTGAGTAATGTTTAGTAGGGTGCTCCTTGCAATTTCCACTTACTTTAATAGTGTTTAAATTGTCAATATATGTAATATAGGAGTTAACTGTTGTGTAAACACAATCCTTTGCAGCACCTTCGTACTTTACTTGGATAACTGTTATACTCTATTTTCACGCTCTGGAGTTAATCCTTAGACTGCTCGCCCTTTTCTACCCAGAGTTTAAAAAAAAAAAAATATTAAATGACTCTCCCGCCCCCCCCCCCCCATCATGCCACCCAGTTTTTGTTGCAGGTTGTTCCTCCATATGATAACCTGCAGGCTGGTATAAAAATTATTCTTGCAGCATTTCTGCAATAGTGAGTAGTAGTAGTAACTTTTTTCTTTGTCCTTGAAAACGAACACAATTAAATCATATTTTGTTTAATATTTAACAAGCCTACAGTACTACTTATTTAAGCCCAGGAGGAGGCATGTGCGCAGGTCTATCACTGCGAGATGTTTCATATTTTTGTATTGATTGGTGCTACCTCTTTTCGAGCCAGAAATGTGCACTCGTAGGTTACGTTTCCCACAGAGCTGAAGTTTTTTTATTGATAGTTGATGTAGGAAGCTGGCTCTGTATATACTATTTCAAAGTGAGAGATAGTGTGCACAGTGTCAAGGGATTCCCCAAGAGGCTTGACAGAGGCAATAATAGATAATACTAATGCTCTATTTGTGGTAGTGTGGTCGAGTAGTGTTAAGCATTTGTTGTACACACAGGCAATAATTGAGAACACACACTCGATGACTTAACTCCAGGCCAGTAGGTTTTTATATATAAAAATATTATTTTCTTAATTTATTTTAGAACCACAAGATTCAGATTGTAGATAAGTACATTAAAAGTAAGGTACTTTGCATAGGTGAAAATAGAACTTTGAATAAAAACAGTAATGTACACAGTTTGGCATAAAATGGCAATAAGCTATTTTAAGTGGACACTGCAAAATTCAACAGTTCCTGGGGGAGGTAAGTACAAGTTAGTTTCTGAAGTAAGTAAAGCACTTACATGTTCAGTCTCCGGGGCATAGGCAGCTCACTATTGGGGGTTCAAGTCAACCCCAAACACCCAGCAACACAGGGCCGGTCAGGTGCAGAGGTCAAAGAGGTGCCCAAATAACATAGGTGCCTATGGAGACATGGGGTGTTCTGGTTCCAGTCCGCTAGCAGGTAAGTACCTGCGTCCTCTGGGAGCAGACCAGGGGGGTGTCCCAAACAGGCACACAAAGTACACCCTCATCGGCACAGGGGCGCCGGGTGCAGTGTGCAAACAAGGTGTTGGGTTTTGTATTGAAATCAATGAAGGGGCCCCGGGGTCACACTGATGCAGGCAGGGCACAGTGGGCCTTCTCCGACTGGGCAAGGGTAAGGACTGCCTGCTGGTCACTGCTGCACCTGTGGTTGGTTCTTCACGGGCCTGGGGGCTGCGGGTGCAGTGCTACTTCCAGGTGTTAGGTTCTTTGTTACCGGGCATTCGCAGTCAGGGGGTTTCTCTGGATTCCCTCTGCAGGCGTTGTCGTGGGGGTGCAGGGAGGTTGGCTCAGGCTGGACACGTCATGGGAGTCGCCTGGGGGTCCTCTCTGCGGCGTTGGTTTCTCTGGACACAGGCGTCGGGTGCGTAGTGGTGGGCACTCGCGCTTCAGGAGTGAGGTGAGAGTCCCTTCAAAGATGGTTTCTTGTTGCTTTGGACAGAGCTGCTGTCCACTGGAGTTTCTTGGTCCTTTGGAGTTGCAGGGCAGTCCTCTGAGTCAGCAGAGGTTGCTGGGCCAGCAGGATGAGGAGCTGTTGCAGGTTCTTTGAATCTGGAGACAGGCCGGTAGGGCTGGGGTCAAAGCAGTTGTGGTCTCCTCTGTGGGGTTTTCAGGTCAGCAGTCCTTGTTAGGTCGTCAGGAATCTGATTTCCTGGGATCAGGATCACCCCCAAAATACTAGATTTAGGGTGTGTTTAGGGCTGGAGTGCAGTAGCCAGTGCTGCTATCGTTCGAAGAGCCATGTCTTGAGGAGTCTCCTGAAGGTGAGGAGGTCCTGGGTCTGGCGCAGTGAGGTCGGGAGTGAGTTCCAGGTTTTGGCGGCGAGGTAGGAGAAGGATCTGCCGCCAGAGGTCTTGCGCTGGATTCGGGGGACGATGGCGAGGGCAAGGTTGGCAGAGCGTAGTTAACGTGAGGGAACGTAGAAGTTGAGTTTGGTGTTCAGGTAGGCGGGTCCGGTGTCGTGTAGAGCCTTGTGTGCGTGGGTGAGGAGTTTAAAGGTGATCCTCTTGTCCACGGGGAGCCAGTGGAGGTCCTTCAGGTGAGGGGAGATGTGACATCGGCGGGGTATGTCGAGGATCAGGCGGGCGGATGCGTTCTGGATGCGTTGGAGTCGTTTGATGTCTTTTGTTGGGATGCCTGTGTAGAGTGCGTTGCCGTAGTAGTCTGCTACTGACGAGGGCTTGGGTCACTGTCTTTCTGGTTCCTGTTGGAATCCACTTGAAGATCCTGCGGAGCATTCGGAGGGTGTTAAAACAGGAGGATGAGACTGCGTTGACCTGTTTGGACATGGTGAGGGTGGAGTCGAGGATGAAGCCGAGATTTCGTGAGTGAGTGGCTGGCTGGGGTGGGTGGGGGTCCCAGGGCGATGGGCCACCACGAGTCGTTCCAGGCCGAGGGGGTGCGCCCGAGGACTTCCGTCTTGTCGGAGTTGAGTTTCAGGCGGCTGTTGTTCATACACTCGGCGATGGATTTCAGTCCCTCGTGGAGGTTGGCTTTGGCAGTGTTGAGGATCTTTGGTCAGGGAGAGGACGAGTTGGGTGTCGTCGGCGTAGGTGAGGATGCTGAGGTTGTGCTGGCGGGCCAGTTGTGCGAGGGGGGCCATGTAGACGTTGAACAGCGTTGGGCTTAGTGAGGAGCCTTGGGGTACGCCGCAGATGAGGTTGGTGGTATTGGAGCGGAAAGGTGAGAGTCGGACCCTCTGGGTTCTGCCGGAGAGAAAGGAGGAGATCCATTTGAGGGCCTTTTCTTGGATGCCGGCTTCGTGTAAGCGGGTTAGTAGGGTGCGGTGGCAGACTGTATCGAAGGCGGCTGATAGATCAAGGAGGATCAGGGCTGAGGTTTCGCCGTTGTCCATTTGTAGTCTGTCATCTGTGGCGGCGACGAGTGCAGTCTCTGTGCTGTGGTTTCGTCTGAAGCCAGATTGGGAGGGGTCAAGGATGGAGTTGTCTTCTAGGTAGTGGGCGAGCGGTGCGTTGACTATCTTCTCGATGACTTTCGCTGGGAAAGGGAGGAGGGAGATCGGTCGGAAGTTTTTGAGATCGTTGAGGTCAGCCTTAGGTTTCTTGAGGAGGGGTTGGATTTCTGCGTGCTTCCAGCTGTCCGGGAAGGTAGCGGTGTTGAAGGAGAGGTTGATGATCTTTCGGAGTGCGGGGGCGATGGTGACGTCGGCTTTGTTGAACACGTGATGTGGGCAGGGGTCAGAGGGAGATCCTGAGTGGATGGAGTTCATGGTCTTTAGGGTTTTGGCGTCGTCTACTTGGGTCCAGGTGGTGATGTGGTCGGCGTGGGAGGAGTTGTTGGGGGTGGGGTCTGGCGGAGGTGAGGTGTTGAAGCTGTCGTGGATGGCTGCAATTTTCTGGTAGAAGAAGGTGGAGAGATCGTCGCAGAGTTTCTGGGATGGAGGGATGTCGTTGACAATGGCGTTGGGGTTGGCGAGTTCCTTCACAATGCCGAAGAGTTCCTTGCAGTCGTGAGCGTTTTTGTTGAGGCGTTCTGTGAAGTGGGAGCACTTCGCAAGTCGGATCCGTTGGTCGTGTTCACGGTTGGCTTCCTTGAGGGTAGGTCGGTTCTCGGGTGTGCGCTCGAGGATCCATTTTTTCTTGAGTTTCTGGCAGGTGCGTTTGGAGGTGGTTAGTTCGTCTGTGAACCAGGCTGTTTTTTTCTTTTCTTGGTTGGCGGTGGGTTTCTTGAGCGGGGCTAGGGTGTTGGTGCAGTCGAGGATCCATTGTTGGAGGTTGATGGCGGCGGAGTCCGGGTCGGGTGGTGGGTTTTTGGCGAGGGTGTTGGTAAGTTGTGCACACACAAGCTGTGAGGCAGTGTGCATGTGCTGAGTGAGGAGTCTCCAGGGTGGCATAAGACATGCTAAAGCCCTTAGAGACCTTCCCTGGCATCAGGACCCTTGGTACCAGGGGTACCTTTTTACAAGGGACTTATCTGTGTGCCAGGGCTGTACCAATTGTGGAGACAAAGGTACAGTTTTATGGAAAGAACACTGGTGCCGGGGCTTGGTTAGCAGGGTCCCAGCACACTTTCAATCAAAGCTGGCAACAACAAAAGGCCAAACGTTAGGGAGTAGCCATGCCAACAGTGGCTTTTTCCTGCAGTTGATTAACATGATGTGAGTCGTATTTTAATTTGCCAACTTTAAAGCTCCTTTTAATGTCTGCTTTCTACTTGTTTCAGCTTTAAACTATAATCTGCATATCTTAAAACCATTATTATGTTTCCAGTTGTTTAGTTTGAACGAGAGTGCAATCACAAAACCCAGTCTTGCTGAGGACGATGAACAGAGTGATTCAAAGGTTTGTTACATATATAGATTTTTTTTTAACTATTTGTTATTGCTTTTTGTTAATTTAAAGAGATTAACATAAGGTCATCTCATTACTTTTCATATGTTTATATTCATTACAATATTCCAGTTTATATGAAAGAAAAAAAGTGTAAATAAAACACATCCCCCAACACACACTGCTCATGATAACATGAATATCATCTCAGTGCTACCTGCCGTTGCTTCGTCTGGTTCGTCAGTTTTATCTTCAGTTACTCCTGTGGGTGTCCTCATCCATGTACTACAAATGTCCAGTTTTAGCTGACATCGTTTCAAGTTTAAGGAGTCAGAGAGGTGTAGTAATCACTGCAGTCTTATTTTGATGTAGGTTCTTTATTTAGCAGCCCCAGACAACATTGTACAGGCAGAGGATCCTTCACCACCAGCTTCCTCCACTCCAACCGCCACCCATAGAATTCCCGACACCAAAGGTTCTAATGTTACATCATAGCACAAGACTGTGCTAATCTATCAATATACATAAGTGTTAAGAATTACGTACATTAACTACGTTACAACACATCTTCCCTTTTTATATTTAAAAAAAATAAATTAAAAAAAATAATAGTAGAACTTCCATACACGTATATCTTATCACATAAATACACTACAAGCAAGTTACCCGTTTTCTTTTTAAATTCATACAGGTTGATAAAAACAGAAATGTAAAAAAAATCTAACCGAAACAAACATTATATTTTTCCATTAAACTGTATTAACACATACAAAGTCATCAAACCTCTTTGGTTTGGAAATAATCCTACCAAACCTTCCAGTGTTGATTTGACTGTCATTGTTTGTACTGTTTTGTAAGTTTTGTGTACCTGTCGCTTCACTTTCACGCAGCGAATGCTGAATACTATCATGAATTGGGGTTTCAAGCGCACGCGTTTTACTGTCACTCCTCACTAATCTACTGTATACATTTACCTCTTCACTACTCGCCTTTTCATCTGTTTCCAACCAATCATAACTCTTGACATTCTCTGTTTCAGCTTGTTTAACATTCCTACACTTGGAAACCCTGCCCAAATGCCACACTTTCCCATCACTTAATTTAACTGAGTTACGGAATACTTTATATACTTTCAGAGGCACTGAATATCTGCTTTCTCCTTTTCTGACTTTTCTCTTTTCTCACTTTAACCCAATCTCCACATTTTACTTTGTATTCTCTTGTTCTAATTTTCTTGTCATACCACTCCTTATATGCTTGTTGAGCCTTGTTGATTTTCAATCTTAATTGATCAGGGGACCATTCGACTCGCTTACCAGACGATAGCCAACCAAGATCCTTGCTGATAGGTTCACGACCTCTCATTAAGGAAAATGGACTTTCCTCAGTGACGCTACTAGGAGTAATTCTGTAAGCCCAAATTAACTTACATAGCTCACTTTCCCAATTAAAACCATTACTCTTGGCCAACTGGATACTCCCTTTGATGACCCTGTTGAATCGTTCCACTAAACCGTTTCCTTCTGGATGGTATAATGAGGTAGTGATATGGATTACACCATTTCTTTTTTTTAAATGTTTTTGAATTTCTCAGCCACAAATTGAGGACCAGTGTCAGTAATCATAGTTTTAGGTAGACCTTCTCTTGTAAATATTTGGTCTATAAATGTAATAATTCTTTCACATTCTGCCTTATGAACTATTTCAATCTCTGGCCATTTTGAAAAATGGTCCACTGCGACCAGAATAAATTTGTATTCACCATTATTGCATTCCACCGGTACCACCACATCCAAACCTATCTTTTCCCAGTATCTTCACCAGGCAATTCAGTTTATCCTCTTCAAACCTACCATTAAGTCATCAGCCAAACGATCATCCCGTTGTACATTTCATTCTGACCTCCTCTGCAACCTCCCATTCGTTCCCGGATCCACTCAGTGTAATGGGGGACTTTCTCATTCATTCATGCATCTAATAGCAATGCATCACTTTCCCAATAGCACACCTAGGAGCTTAAACCTACGACTGTTTCTTTGTAGCTGGAATCAACCCCAGTAACACCACTTGTAGATTGTGTGGTATTTCCCAACCCATCTCCCTATTCAGTCTGTCCAGTACTGCTTTCCAGAAAGGCGATATCTTGGGACACTGACCCACTGCATGAATAACATCTGCAGCTGGGTCACTACAGTGGGCACACCGAGGTGACTGGTTGACATATTGTGTCAAAGTTTTGATGTAAGGTACTTTTGGTGTGGGTAATTATGTTCTCTTAACGTAAAGTCTCTGTGGCATTCCTACAGGAAACATGTGGGGAAAGTGTGCTTTTGAGATCACTGTTTGTGTGCCCTCATGGATTTATTTTTATTTTTTTATTTTTTTCCTGTCTCGATTGGAGAGTAGTTCTCCCAGGACATTTAGTATCCCAGTCCATATAATAGAGTTCCATATTAGGGAACTCTATTACTCCCTTTTCCCACGTTTAGGCATTGGTAACCCTATAAGTTTTCTTTTATTGGCCCATAGCAGATCGATTATTGGGCTGTCATTCTCTGTAAAGTATTTCTGAGGTATTTCATACATTTTACCCTGCAAAATGTATAGACATCTAGGGAGCATTACCATTTTAACAATCATTGCGTTGCTCATTAATGACAAAGGGAATTGTTCCTGAAACAAATGGATGCTCTTAATCCCTCCAGCACTCTACCAATGTTGAGCTCTAGAAATGTTTGCTTTGACTGAGCTAACCTGATTCCCAGACAAACAAACATATTCCCACTGATCCCCACGGTAGCCCCACCTCCAGAAGCAAATACAGTTGTACTCCTACCAGGCCCCCAATCGGGAACAGCTAGCATTTCCATACATTAATACAGAGTCCAAGTACTTTCCCAAAGGTATGTAACATACGCAGCAACACAGGAACAGCATCCACCGGTTGACACATGTATATAAGGGCATCATCGGTGTAGAAGGATGCCACTTGTGTTGGCTCCCCAATTGTGAATTAAGGTCCCATTTCGTGCCATAGGAGATGCGCAACAGGCTCATTGGTGAGGGCAAACCGCAGAGGCAAGAGGGGGCGATCCTGTTGGGTGACCCAATGCAATTGAAGTCGATCTGACAATCTACCACCTGCCTGAACCCCGCCCTGCTGGTCTTTGTATAGCAATTTGACCCATGCGATATATTTGGGTCCAAGTTCAACCTTTATCAGTAATCTCCAGAGGTATTCCCAGTTAACAGAAATGCTTGTTGGATATCGAGGAAGACTAGTGCATAGGACCTCTCCCTCAAGTGTGGTGCATAAATAATATGGGTCAACCTATGAATATTATGCATAGTGCTCCTCTGCAGTATAAAGTCATACCGGTCTGTGGATCAGTGATAAGTGTGGGAGCAACCTTTCAGCTAGTACGCCGCTTAGTATTTTAGCATCCATGTTTAGGAGCAAGAGCAGGCGATAATTTGAACAGGATGCTTCTTCAGGGTTTTTACTGGTCTTCAGTATTAAAACTATTAGTACCTCTGCCATGGTGTCAGGCAATCATCCTAGTGTATATGCCTCTTGATAGACTTCTAACAATTGCTCAACAGTCGCATCAGCATATTTATGATTAAACTCGGCCGTGGACCAGAAGTGCATCACTTTCCAGCATCTTAGCAGTTTTTAACCAGTTTAACGATATCGGGAGTTCCTCCTTCATGATGGGACTTGCCAGTGCGGTCCGATCTTCTGCCCATAGTCTAGGTAGTTCTGTTCCAGCAGGTAGTGCCTTCCCATCATCTCATCCCACATTGTTTAGCATAGGTCTCGCAGAGGGGGGCTAAAAAACCTAATTTATCGCTGTTTGAGTTTTCACTAGTGTTCGTGTAGTCCTGTATCGTCAGAACGGGATCTCGGGATTCTTGTTGGGTCAGTAGGCACATCCGCATCGCCCCGGTTTTATCTCCCACTGCATACAGTCTTTGATGACCTGCAGTATAAGTGTTTTTCTAATCTGCACCAATCATCCAATAGGTCTCTGCACACCTACTGCCATTCATCCAGTCTCTGCGGCTTTGGTAGTAACCCCCCCTATATCATGTAGTCTGGATTCATCCTTGGTCAAATCTCACTCCAGTTGTCGCCTGACTCCATATGTTGTCTTAATACCAACCCTCTGCGCACTCTCTCAATGGCATCCCAGTCATTAGCCCTAGTGCTCGAGTTACTCCAATTTTCACAAGAATAGTGAGTGAGCTCTTCCTGTACTGCAGCCACAAACGAAGGCTCTGTCAGTGCTTCCGTGTGCAGGCACCACAGGCGGATTGCAGGGCAAGTGCGCCCGTTCTCTAAACTCACAATGGGTAGTAATTTGATAGGCAGCGCACCTGATATGTAATGTCCTTCACCCGCTACACCAGCTCACCTGACACAAAGCAATCTAGTCGGCTGTGCATCCCTGCAGCAGGGGGTATAAAAAGAGAATGCTCTTGTGTCAGGGTGTTGCTCTCCAAATATCTAACAGGTGTAAGCCCCACAGTAAATTCTCCACTTGCCTTGTCATGTGTGGCTTTGTGTTGCTGCACGGCAGTTCTTGATCAGGCATCCCATCTAGGATACAACTGCAATCACCTGCCAACACTACTTCCACAGATAAGGACTTTGCAGCGGCAGTCACCTCTTCACCATAAAAGATCTCACTGTCATTATTAGGGACATAAACATTAATCAGGTGTGTTTCACAACCATCTAAGCCACCATACACAATCACATACCATCCTTCTGGATCCAAGATATGTTCTCTATGATGAAAGGGTACCATGGGAACCAACCAATTCATAGCACCTCAAGCATATCTGGCATATGAGGCTGCATACAATTGACCACTCCATCTCCTGTAGATACTAGAGATAGAATTTCTCCACACGTTTCCTGTAGGAATGCCACAGACTTGATACCTCTTTAGGTAGGTAAACACTGCTCCTCTTTTCCAACTGCACCAGACCCCTAACATTCCAAGTCGCAAATTTGTATGTTTCATCTGCCATCATGTTCAGCAATCTGCCATCCCAGCATCAAGGTATCCTATCCGCAGACTTATCTGAGGGAACCAATAGCACCCTGTATCAGTCTCTCCATATACACAAGCAGCTTACATCCCCACAAACCAATGAAAAAATGTGTAGTGGAACTACCCTTCCGAACTGTCCCCACTCCATAGGCAGTAAAGCGAACTGGCCCTGCCTCAACCATAGCAGAGCTAGAACTAACCTTCTCCACCCCTCACACCCAAATTCCCTTTTCTTAACATAGAAACACAAGGTGTCAATTAAAAAAACTCTATGCTACAGGTCAGTACTCCGTCGAGACCTTGAGGTGGTAACTCTCAAGCTGCCCCATGAGGCCTGTGCCACTTATCCCTATAGCTTCAATCAGCCAGTATGTGCCATTGTGAATAAGAATCAAATTTCTCCAGTATTGTTCTCGTATTCATCACTACTCATGGGCTCATTTAATTAACGGTACCTAGCCACCATGGGACCCCACAGTCTCACTCATCAGTCATAATTTCTGTGAGCTTTCAGCGCTGTGACAGTGAAGTTCTGCAGTTTTTGGCCTTGCCTGGCATGGCATGCCACAGGGCCTATCACCCCCTGTTTGTGTTGGCTGGACTCACTGCACGGTGTCACGGATCAAGCCGGGCCACAATCTGTACTCTCCATACCAGTCTCTGGCCTCCCCTGGCGGGTCTGGAATGTCTCCCTCAAGTCTCGTCCAGCCCCGTCCAGCCCTTGGTACCCCTTAGTGTGCCATCGGAGCAGACCACTATTAGTCCGAACCACCCAGAAGGATCAGCTTGTCTTTTTCCCTTCAGGTGACAGGCAGATTGTCTTTGCGCAGTCCGATGTAGGGGTGCTCAGTCGACAATCCTAGGGGACCCACCGACAACCACGTCCAGCCATTCACTGGCCTCGTCAACTGGAAAAAAGTGCACTTAATTTGTGGACCATTGTAGGAAGTTGGCTCTGTATGTGCTATTTCAAAGTAAGGAATAGCATGCACAGAGTCCAAGGGTTCCCCTTAGAGGTAAAATAGTGGTAAAAAGAGATAATACTAATGCTCTATTTTGTGGTAGTGTGGTCGAGCAGTAGGCTTATCCAAGGAGTAGTGTTAAGCATTTGTTGTACATACACATAGACAATAAATGAGGTACACACACTCAGAGACAAATCCAGCCAATAGGTTTTGTTATAGAAAAATATCTTTTCTTAGTTTATTTTAAGAACCACAGGTTCAAATTTAACATGTAATATCTTGTTTGAAAGGTATTGCAGGTAAGTACATTAGGAACTTTGAATCATTTCAATTGCATGTATACTTTTCAAGTTATTCACAAATAGCTATTTTAAAAGTGGACACAGTGCAATTTTCACAGTTCCTGGGGGAGGTAAGTTTTTGTTAGTTTTACCAGGTAAGTAAGACACTTACAGGGTTCAGTTCTTGGTCCAAGGTAGCCCACCGTTGGGGGTTCAGAGCAACCCCAAAGTTACCACACCAGCAGCTCAGGGCCGGTCAGGTGCAGAGTTCAAAGTGGTGCCCAAAACGCATAGGCTTCAATGGAGAGAAGGGGGTGCCCCGGTTCCAGTCTGCCAGCAGGTAAGTACCCGCGTCTTCGGAGGGCAGACCAGGGGGGTTTTGTAGGGCACCGGGGGGGACACAAGCCCACACAGAAATTTCGCCCTCAGCGGCGCGGGGGCGGCCGGGTGTAGTGTTAGAACAAGCGTCGGGTTCGCAATGGAAGTTAATGAGAGATCAAGGGATCTCTTCAGCGCTGCAGGCAGGCAAGGGGGGGCTTCCTCGGGGAAACCTCCACTTGGGCAAGGGAGAGGGACTCCTGAGGGTCACTTCTGCAGTGAAAGTCCGGTCCTTCAGGTCCTGGGGGCTGCGGGTGCAGGGTCTTTTCCAGGCGTCAGGACTTAGGTTTCAGAGAGTCGCGGTCAGGGGAAGCCTCGGGATTCCCTCTGCAGGCGGCGCTGTGGGGGCTCAGGGGGGACAGGTTTTGGTACTCACAGTCGTAGAGTAGTCCGGGGGTCCTCCCTGAGGTGTTGGTTCTCCACCAGCCGAGTCGGGGTCGCCGGGTGCAGTGTTGCAAGTCTCACGCTTCTTGCGGGGAGATTGCAGGGTTCTTTAAAGCTGCTCCTTTGGATAAAGTTGCAGTCTTTTTGGAGCAGGTCCGCTGTCCTCGGGAGTTTCTTGTCGTCGTCGAAGCAGGGCAGTCCTCAGAGGATGCAGAGGTCGCTGGTCCCTTTGGAAGGCGTCGCTGGAGCAGAGTTCTTTGGAAGGCAGGAGACAGGCCGGTGAGTTTCTGGAGCCAAGGCAGTTGTTGTCTTCTGGTCTTCCTCTGCAGGGGTTTTCAGCTAGGCAGTCCTTCTTCTTGTTGTTGCAGGAATCTAATTTTCTAGGGTTCAGGGTAGCCCTTAAATACTAAATTTAAGGGCGTGTTTAGGTCTGGGGGGTTAGTAGCCAATGGCTACTAGCCCTGAGGGTGGGTACACCCTCTTTGTGCCTCCTCCCAAGGGGAGGGGGTTACAATCCTAACCCTATTGGGGGAATCCTCCATCTGCAAGATGGAGGATTTCTAAAAGTTAGTCACCTCAGCTCAGGACACCTTAGGGGCTGTCCTGACTGGCCAGTGACTCCTCCTTGTTATTCTCATTATTTTCTCCAGCCTTGCCGCCAAAAGTGGGGGCCGGGGCCGGAGGGGGCGGGCAACTCCACTAGCTGGAGTGTCCTGCGGTGCTGTGACAAAGGGGTGAGCCTTTGAGGCTCACCGCCAGGTGTTACAGCTCCTGCCTGGGGGAGGTGTTATCATCTCCACCCAGTGCAGGCTTTGTTACTGGCCTCAGAGTGACAAAGGCACTCTCCCCATGGGGCCAGCAACATGTCTCTAGTGTGGCAGGCTGCTGGAACTAGTCAGCCTACACAGACAGTCGGTTAAGTTTCAGGGTGCACCTCTAAGGTGCCCTCTGGGGTGTATTTTGCAATAAAATGTACACTGGCATCAGTGTGCATTTATTGTGCTGAGAAGTTTGATACCAAACTTCCCAGTTTTCAGTGTAGCCATTATGGTGCTGTGGAGTTCGTGTTTGACAAACTCCCAGACCATATACTCTTATGGCTACCCTGCACTTACAATGTCTAAGGTTTTGTTTAGACACTGTAGGGGTACCATGCTCATGCACTGGTACCCTAACCTATGGTATAGTGCACCCTGCCTTAGGGCTGTAAGGCCTGCTAGAGGGGTGACTGACCTATACTTGCATAGGCAGTGAGAGGCTGGCATGGCACCCTGAGGGGAGTGCCATGTCGACTTACTCGTTTTGTTCTCACTAGCACACACAAGCTGGCAAGCAGTGTGTCTGTGCTGAGTGAGAGGTCTCCAGGGTGGCATAAGACATGCTGCAGCCCTTAGAGACCTTCCTTGGCATCAGGGCCCTTGGTACTAGAAGTACCAGTTACAAGGGACTTATCTGGATGCCAGGGTCTGCCAATTGTGGATACAAAAGTACAGGTTAGGGAAAGAACACTGGTGCTGGGGCCTGGTTAGCAGGCCTCCGCACACTTTCAATTGTAATCATAGCATCAGCAAAGGCAAAAAGTCAGGGGGCAACCATGCCAAGGAGGCATTTCCTTACAACCATTCTCCGCTTCGCTGGGAACATGAGACTCTATCTTAGTTTAAGGCCTCTGTCGTTTCTTCACTTCCGTTTACTTTTTATGTTGGTTTTGGACCTTTTGGGTGTAGTCCTGGAAAATAGATATCGGATTTCACTCAAACGTCGGTGGGGCTTTTGAGCACAAATGTTGGAGAATTGCATTGCGATCTTTAAAGTTAGAGAGGCCATTGGGACAAGAGGAGGCGCACCAGGTCTCGGGGGAAGCAGTAGCGCCCTGTGCACTTTCTCAATCATGAAGAACTTCTATAGTTTGCGGGGAGGCATGATCTTGACGATCCAGTCTTTCAAAAATAGTTCTGCTGATTGCCCCTCTGCCCCCTCTAGTCACACTGTTAACTCCTGCAGGGAAGACACTATCTTGGGGAGTAGTTACCTCTTTCTGTAGTTCTCCCACAGTACTCGCCAAGGCCGTGACATGGTCTGCAACGCCACAAAGATCCACTCTAGGAGGTTTCCAACTCTAGCCACCACATCCATGTCTGTTGTTAACTCTTTCTTTGTATTTTTGATGGCAACCATCAAATCTGCAAGCGAGGGCTCCCCTAACAACCCCCCCCCTCCCCCCCCCAACAGCTGAGTTCCATCACTCTAGACCCATCACCAAGTCTTTCCTTCATGGAGACTGCCTGAGTAGAGTTCCCTTACCTTCTTGACCTTAGTTGGTTTCGGCGCCTTATCTTTGTCCATTATGTCCTTATGCTTTGTTGAACAAATATCGTACTCCTTTGGGGCTCAATCACTCAGACCAGGTTGTTGATGGGGGTTTCCTAATACAAGGTGTGTATACCACAACCCACGCACAATGCAAATCCAGCATCTTACCCATGTTCCCGGAGCACTGCTGCAACTTCCTCGTCTGTTGGTGAATCACCACACCAAGCATGGGTCCTCAGCAAATCTTCCAACCTTTGCTGTGCCAATTATAGCGACCACAAGTATGGGGGTGTAGTCTCTGTGCTTCAGGGTCATGTAACAATAGAGTAAAGGCCACTCATTCACTTCTAAGCATTGCACGGCTGGTTAGGCCCCCCTCTCCCCTGGTGGGATAAAACAATGTCTATCAGACAGGGGGCCCTCCAATTCCCCATAGTTCCATGGGTCCCCTCCCCTGCCGCCTCAGCACGTGAGCCAAACCATACCTTACACCATGTCTCTTCAGTCACGGTTAGTGGAGGTCTGATGTTTCTCACTGCACGGCTATGTGCCTTACTGGGCTTACCGCATTGGGCCTGTATTCTAAGCAGGCAAGCCGCACCGTCCACAGTTACTCACCAGCCCCAAATGACCAGATAGCAAGGAGACAGGCTTCGCTTTTCACTGCGAAGATTCTAAAGCCACCTTTAAACTGCCAGCAGCTGCACTCCTGGACCCAGCTTAGTGTGACTCTTGTAACAGTTTTGGGTGGTTTCTACATACTTCCAGCCCACTCTTTCTCCAGCACCAGACGTCAAAATCCTCGCTCTTTACCAAAGATCTGGGCCCAATAGCTGCCTTTCTGCTGTAGCAGAAGGTTTACTGCTACTCATAGCTAAACTATTGCTTTCCTTCTTTAATGCTGCTCTGAAACTGTCTGGTCTGGCGCCAGTGCTTTGAAATGTATAAAATGTTGGGTTCTTTGCACTATGCCAGATCATCCTTCGTGGTATCCAAAATGATTAGCTTAATTTAGGTGATTCCAGCCTGGCAGTGTTTAAGCCTTGAGAGCTGACCTCGGCCAGACTGTGTAGCACTTTTTGGCAGATATGTGACAACTTCAAAGTCAGTCTTTTTGGATTACAGGTGTCTTGTAATGTGCAGGCTAGAACATGCCCCTAGGTTTGTGACTCAGTGGCATTCTTTTTTCTTTGTTTGTTTGTATCTGGAAAGCAGCATACACTCCTACTTCCAGGCCGAAGTCCATAAGAACTATACTGGAGTACAAGATGTAAATGCTTATTTTGTTAAATTCCCCAGGAAATGTATGTGTGCTGAAACTCCCATTCTTCCTGTAAACCTCTCAGATGTAATTACTAGAAGAATGTTTATGGGAGCCCACAGCCATGTGTACACACTTGAGTGTACCTTTTCTTTCTCAGCCTAGATCCAGTAGTGTTGCACAACAATGGTCATTTCATCTCTCCATAGTCTAGATGTACTATTTCCTATCCTGGGTGTAAGATCCATTTATGCTTACAAGGTATACTCTTCAGGTACCACAGAAAACTGGTTCTAGTTAATTTGCTTCAAAGTTCTTCTTGACTTCAGGTCTCAGACTTAAAACCATTGCCAAGGAAAGACCTTTAAACAGTCATGAATTGCTACAACCCTTCATTCCACTAGCTCTTGTTCTACCTTAATAAAGCTGTGCACCTGTTCCTTTTTCCCTACTGCAGAAAATGAAGTTATAAGATCATATAGTGTGGCCCAGTCCACTCAAAGAAGTGTGTGACAGCTGCCATATGATAGTTAAAAAGGATGTATGTAAGGAAATGCCTCCTTGGCATGGCTGCCCCCTGACTTTTTGCCTTTGCTGATGCTATGTTTACAATTGAAAGTGTGCTGAGGCCTGCTAACCAGGCCCCAGCACCAGTGTTCTTTCCCTAACCTGTACTTTTGTATCCACAATTGGCAGACCCTGGCATCCAGATAAGTCCCTTGTAACTGGTACTTCTAGTACCAAGGGCCCTGATGCCAAGGAAGGTCTCTAAGGGCTGCAGCATGTCTTATGCCACCCTGGAGACCTCTCACTCAGCACAGACACACTGCTTGCCAGCTTGTGTGTGCTAGTGAGAACAAAACGAGTAAGTCGACATGGCACTCCCCTCAGGGTGCCATGCCAGCCTCTCACTGCCTATGCAAGTATAGGTCAGTCACCCCTCTAGCAGGCCTTACAGCCCTAAGGCAGGGTGCACTATACCATAGGTGAGGGTACCAGTGCATGAGCATGGTACCCCTACAGTGTCTAAACAAAACCTTAGACATTGTAAGTGCAGGGTAGCCATAAGAGTATATGGTCTGGGAGTTTGTCAAACACGAACTCCACAGCACCATAATGGCTACACTGAAAACTGGGAAGTTTGGTATCAAACTTCTCAGCACAATAAATGCACACTGATGCCAGTGTACATTTTATTGCAAAATACACCCCAGAGGGCACCTTAGAGGTGCCCCCTGAAACTTAACCGACTGTCTGTGTAGGCTGACTAGTTCCAGCAGCCTGCCACACTAGAGACATGTTGCTGGCCCCATGGGGAGAGTGCCTTTGTCACTCTGAGGCCAGTAACAAAGCCTGCACTGGGTGGAGATGCTAACACCTCCCCCAGGCAGGAGCTGTAACACCTGGCGGTGAGCCTCAAAGGCTCACCCCTTTGTCACAGCCCAGCAGGGCACTCCAGCTTAGTGGAGTTGCCCGCCCCCTCCGGCCACGGCCCCCACTTTTGGCGGCAAGGCTGGAGGGAACAAAGAAAGCAACAAGGAGGAGTCACTGGCCAGTCAGGACAGCCCCTAAGGCGTCCTGAGCTGAGGTGACTCTAACTTTTAGAAATCCTCCATCTTGCAGATGGAGGATTCCCCCAATAGGGTTAGGATTGTGACCCCCTCCCCTTGGGAGGAGGCACAAAGAGGGTGTACCCACCCTCAGGGCTAGTAGCCATTGGCTACTAACCCCCCAGACCTAAACACGCCCTTAAATTTAGTATTTAAGGGCTACCCTGAACCCTAGAAAATTAGATTCCTGCAAACAACAAGGACTGCCTAGCTGAAAACCCCTGCAGAGGAAGACCAGAAGACAACAACTGCCTTGGCTCCAGAAACTCACCGGCCTGTCTCCTGCCTTCCAAAGAACTCTGCTCCAGCGACGCCTTCCAAAGGGACCAGCGACCTCTGAATCCTCTGAGGACTGCCCTGCTTCGACGACCAGAAACTCCCGAGGACAGCGGACCTGCTCCAAAAAGACTGCAACTTTGTTTCAAGAAGCAGCTTTAAAGAACCCTGCAACTCCCCGCAAGAAGCGTGAGACTTGCAACACTGCACCCGGCGACCCCGACTCGGCTGGTGGAGAACCAACACCTCAGGGAGGACCCCCGGACTACTCTACGACTGTGAGTACCAAAACCTGTCCCCCCTGAGCCCCCACAGCGCCGCCTGCAGAGGGAATCCCGAGGCTTCCCCTGACCGCGACTCTCTGAAACCTAAGTCCCGACGCCTGGAAAAGACCCTGCACCCGCAGCCCCCAGGACCTGAAGGACCGGACTTTCACTGCAGAAGTGACCCCCAGGAGTCCCTCTCCCTTGCCCAAGTGGAGGTTTCCCCGAGGAAGCCCCCCTTGCCTGCCTGCAGCGCTGAAGAGATCCCTTGATCTCTCATTGACTTACATTGCGAACCCGACGCTTGTTCGAACACTGCACCCGGCCGCCCCCGCGCCGCTGAGGGTGAAATTTCCCGGTGCCCTACAAAACCCCCCTGGTCTGCCCTCCGAAGACGCGGGTACTTACCTGCAAGCAGACCGGAACCGGGGCACCCCCTTCTCTCCATTGAAGCCTATGCGTTTTGGGCACCACTTTGAACTCTGCACCTGACCGGCCCTGAGCTGCTGGTGTGATAACTTTGGGGTTGCTCTGAACCCCCAACGGTGGGCTACCTTGGACCAAGAACTGAACCCTGTAAGTGTCGTACTTACCTGGTAAAACTAACAAAAACTTACCTCCCCCAGGAACTGTGAAAATTGCACTGTGTCCACTTTTAAAATAGCTATTTGTGAATAACTTGAAAAGTATACATGCAATTGAAATGATTCAAAGTTCCTAATGTACTTACCTGCAATACCTTTCAAACAAGATATTACATGTTAAATTTGAACCTGTGGTTCTTAAAATAAACCAAGAAAAGATATTTTTCTATACAAAACCTATTGGCTGAATTTGTCTCTGAGTGTGTGTACCTCATTTATTGTCTAGGTGTATGTACAACAAATGCTTAACACTACTCCTTGGATAAGCCTACTGCTCGACCACACTACCACAAAATAGAGCATTAGTATTATCTATTTTTACCACTATTTTACCTCTAAGGGGAACCCTTGGACTCTGTGCATGCTATTCCTTACTTTGAAATAGCACATACAGAGCCAACTTCCTACAATGTATCTCTACTAAACAAAACGACTGGTTGTTAGCAGTAAAGCTAGGCATTCATTTCCTCTGAAAAATGTGCTTTCAAAAGCTGAATGAATGGCCAGATGCCTTCAGGAAAGGAGTGTGTGCAACTAGGAGGCGTGCAGAGAGCGCCTTCACTGGATTAGATGGTCCAGTGTGTGTATATGTGTGTATGTGTGTGTGTGTGTATATATATATATATATATATATATATATATATATATATATATTTATATGTATGTTCAATGGCATGTGTAGCTGCAGATACACATGCTGTGCATTATCCTGCCATCTAGTGTTGGGCTCGGAGTGTTACAAGTTGTTTTTCTTCGAAGAAGTCTTTTCGAGTCACGAGACCGAGGGACTCCTCCCTTTCGGCTTTAGATTGTTTTCTTTCCGCCATCGGGTTCGGACGTGTTCCTCTTCGCTCCGTATTTCAATTCGGGAAAGTTAGTTAGTTATCGGAAAATTTGACGGTATTGTTCATGCTCTGTACCGGTTTAGTGTTAGCACATCGACACCGAAGAAAGAAGCGCTCCGGCGGCCTGTCGGGGCTTCCACTCTCCAGCGGGGCCTGGTCGGCCCGACTGCATCCATCTTCAAACCTCATGGACCGGACCCCCTTCCGCTTCTGCCCCAACTGCCACGCAAAGTATCCTTATACAGACCAACACCTGGTCTGTAATCTGTGTTTATCCCCGGAACACAGGGAGGATACTTGCGAGGCCTGTCTGGCATTTCAATCCAAGAAAAGACTACGAGATCGAAGAGCTCGAAGACTCCAGATGGCGTTGACACCGGCCGAGCAGATCGACGTCGAAGAAGAGGAGAGGTTCTCCATTCGAGATTCGTGAGCAGCCGAAACAGCAACAAACTGAGTAAACCAGCCCCGGCAAAGACTCACTCAAAGATAATAAAGACCAAGGAGATGCCACTGCCAACAGGCCATGGCTTAACCCGAAAACACGGTGACCAAACATCGGCACCGAAAAAGGCCTCCCAGCAGCCGAAGACATCCGACTCCGGTCGAGATACCGGCTCCGAACCATCTCGGCACCGAGAGTTCGGCACCCCTAAAGTCAAGAAGGTTTCCTCGGAGCCGAAAAAGGATGTATAAAAAGCTTCAGTGCTGAAACATGCAGCCTCGGAGCCGAAACGAGGCTCTTATACAGAAGAGCAAGGCCTTTCAACTCAGTTGCAAGGGCACAGATTTGAACAAGAACTGGGCATGGGAGAGCCAGACCATACCCAGAGGAGGTTGCACATACAAAAGGACATGGGTAAAATTCAAACTCTTCCTCCACTAAAAATCAAGAGGAAGCTAGCATTCCATGAGACGGAAATGCAGCCAAAAGCAAAAGTGGCTAAAGAGAAAACACCACCAAGGTTCTCGCCACAGCAATCTCCCTTACATTCGCCACACCTGTCCCCAGTAGCAACGCCACCAATGATGCAGTCGCCGACACACACGGGGATGACCGAAAATGACCCGGATGCATGGGACTTGTATGATGCACCGGTCTCAGACAATAGTCCCGATTGCTATCCGGCAAGGCCGTCACCACCTGAGGACAGCACTGCATAAATGCAGGTGGTTTCAAGGGCAGTTACATTCCATAATGTAGCAATGCATGCAGAGCCCATAGAGGACGACTTCTTGTTTAACACCTTGTCATCTACTCACAGCTCATACCAAAGCTTGCCAATGCTGCCAGGCATGTTAAAATACCCCAAACAAGTGTTCCAGGACCCAGTTTAAGGCAGAGCCATCACGCCTAGGGTGGAGAAGAAATCTAAACCTCCCCCAACGGACCCTGTGTTTATCACTCAACAATTAACTCCTGATTTAGTGGGAGCAGCCCGAAAGAGGGCAAACTCCCAATCCTCAGGAGACGCACCACCGCCCGACAAGCAAAGTCGGAAATTCAATGCAGTAGGCAAGAGGGTGGCAGCACAGGCAGCCAATCAATGGCGGATTGCCAATTCTCAATCTCTACTGGCTCGATACGACAGACCACATTGGGATGAAATGCAACATCTCATTCAACACCTTCCCAAAGAGTACCAAAAACGTGCCCAACAGGTTGTTGAGGAAGGTCAAACTATTTCTAACAACCAAATAAGGTCGGCTATGGACTCAGCAGACGCGGCAAGGACAGTGAACACTGTAGTAACCATTCGTAGGCACGCATGGTTACGGAGCTCCGGATTTAAGCCAGAAATCCAGCAGGCTGTGCATAATATGGCAACAACAATTGTTTGGGCCAGAGGTCGATACGGCAATAGAAAAACTCAAAAAAGACACGGACACGGCCAAAGTCATGGGCACGCTCTACTCTCCACAGAGCAGAGGCACTTTTAGAAAGCCTCACTTTAGGGGGGGGGGGTGTTCACAAACCAGAGCTTTCCACCTCACAAGTCAGACCCACATATCAGGGCCAGTATCAGAGAGGAGGTTTTCGAGGACAATATAGGGGTGGACAATTCCCTAAACCAAGTGGAAAATTCCAGAGCCCAAAAACCCCAGAAACCAAACAGTGACTTCAATGTCACAAACCCCCACCACTCAACACCAGTAGGGGGGAGACTTACCACATATTACCACAACTGGGAACACATAACTACGGACGCATGGGTCCTAGCCATTATCTAACATGGTTATTGCATAGAATTCCTACAATTGCCACCAGATGTGCCTCCAAGAGCACACAATATGTCCAAACAACACTTAGACCTATTACAACTAGAAGTCAAAGCATTGTTACAAAAACAAGCAATAGAACTAGTGCCCAATCATCAAAAAGGAACAGGTGTCTACTCCCTGTATTTCCTAATTCCTTAGAAAGACAAAACTCTGAGACCCATATTGGACCTCAGAACACTGAATCTTTACATCATATCAGATCACTTTCACATGGTGACACTTCAAGACGTGATTCCCTTGCTCAAAAAACAAGACTACATGTCAACATTAGATCTCAAGGATGCATATTTCCACATACCCATACATCCTTCCCACAGGAAATACTTAAGGTTTGTAATCCAAGGCGTGCATTACCAATTCAAAGTGTTACCATTCGGGATAACAACAGCCCCAAGGGTATTCACAAAATGCCTTGCAGTAGTAGCCGCTCACATCAGGAGACAGCACATGCATGTATTCCCTTACTTAGACGATTGGTTAATAAAAACCAGCACTCGGCAACCGTGTCTTCTACACACACAATACGTCATAGAAACCCTACACAAACTAGGGTTCTCTCTAAACTACCAAAAATCACATCTACAACCTTGCCAAATACAACAATATTTAGGAGCAACAATCGACACACAAAAGGCGATTGCCACTCCAAGCCCACAAAGAGAACAAGCCTTCCAAAATATAATGTTAAACATGTACCCAAACCAGCACTATCAAGTGAGGTTTGTAACGAAACTTCTAGGCATGATGTCTTCATGCATAGCCATTGTCCCAAACGCAAGACTACACATGCGGCCCCTACAACAGTGCCTAGCAAAGCAATGGACACAAGCACAAGGTCAACTCCAAGATCTAGTGTTGATAGACCTCCAAACACACTTCTCACTTCAATGGTGGAACCCTATAAATTTAAACCAAGGGCGGCCATTCCAAGACCCAGTGCCTCATTACGTGATCACAACAGATGCTTCTGATGGGGTGGGGAGCACACCTCAACCAGCACAGTATACGTTAACCAAAAACAACTGCATATAAATAATTTAGAATTGTTAGCAGTGTTTCTAGCATTGAAAGCATTTCAACCACTAATAACCCACAAACACGTTCTTGTCAAAACAGACAACATGACAACAATGTATTACCTAAACAAACAAGGAGGGACACACTCATCACAACTGTCTCTTAGCACAAAAGGTTTGGCATTGGGTGATTCACAATCACATTTGCCTAATAGCACAGTACATCCCAGGGATTCAAAACCAGTTGGCCGACAATCTCAGTCGAGATCACCAACAAACACACGAATGGGAAATTCATCCCCAGATACTACAAAATTACTTTCTACGCTGGGGAACACCAGAAATAGACCTATTCGCAACAAATGAAAACGCAAAATGCCAAAACTTTGCGTCCAGGTATCCACACCCTCAGTCCAAGGGCAATGCCTTATGGATGAGTTGGTCAGGGATATTTGCTTACGCTTTTCCCCCTCTCCCACTCCTTCCTTATCTGGTAAACAAATTGAGTCAAAACAAACTCAAACTAATACTAATAGCACCAACCTGGGCTAGCCAACCGTGGTACACAACACTACTAGACCTCTCAGTAGTACCTCATATCAAATTACCAAACAGACCAGATCTGTTAACTCAACGCAAACAACAGATCAGACACCCGAATCCAGCATCGCTCAATCTAGCAATCTTGCTCCTGAAGTCTTAGAATTTGGACATTTAGACCTTACACAAGAATGTATGGAAGTTATTAAACAAGCTAGAAAACCTACTACAAGACATTGTTACGCAAACAAATGGAAAAGATTTGTTTATTACTGCCATAATAATCAAATTCAACCACTACATGCTTCCGCAAAAAACATTGTAAGCTACTTATTACACTTGCAAAAATCTAAAGCATCTTTTTCTTCTATAAAAATACATCTCACAGCAATATCTGCCTATCTGCAAATTACACATTCAACATCACTTTTTAGAATCCCAGTCATCAAAGCATTTATGGAGGGATTAAAAAGAATCATACCCCCGAGAACACCACCAGTCCCCTCGTGGAACCTCAATATTGTGTTAACGCGACTCATGGGACCACCATTTGAACCCATGCACTCTTGTGAGATGCAATACTTAACTTGGAAAGCAGCCTTCCTCATAGCTATTACATCTCTTAGAAGAGTAAGTGAAATACAAGCATTTACTATACAAGAACCCTTTATACAAATACATAAACATAAAGTGGTTCTCCGTACAAATCCCAAATTCTTACCAAAAGTTATATCACCGTTCCACCTAAACCAAACAGTGGAATCCCAGTTTTTTTTCCACAACCAGACTCAGTAGCCCAAAGAGCATTACATACATTAGACATTAAAAGAGCACTTATGTATTACATTGATAGAACAAAACAGTTTCGCAAAACAAAACAATTGTTTGTAGCCTTCCAAAAACCTCATGCAGGAAATCCAGTATCCAAACAAGGCATTGCCAGATGGATAGTGAAATGTATTCAGACCTGCTATATCAAAGCAAAAAGAGATCTACCCATTACACCAAAGGCGCACTCCACTAGGACAAATGGCGCCACAATGGCTTTTCTAGGAAATATACCTATGACAGAAATCTGTAAGGCAGCCACATGGTCTACGCCTCATACATTCACAAAACATTACTGTTTAGATGTGTTAACAACACAACAAGCCACAGTAGGACAGACTGTATTACGAACATTATTTCAGACAACTTTAACTCCTACAGGCTAAGCCACCCTTTTGGGGAGATTACTGCTTACTAGTCTATGCACAGCATGTGTATCTGCAGCGTCTCATGCCACGAACAGATGTACACTGGGTAAGTGACATTTTCTATATATATGTGTATATGTATGTGTGTGTATATGTATGTATGTGTATGTATATATATATACATGTGTTCGATGGCATGTGTAGCTGCAGATACTCATGCTATGCATTATCCTGCCATCTAGTGTTGGGCTCAGAGTGTTACAAGCTGTTTTTCTTCGAAGAAGTCTTTTCGAGTCACAGGACCGAGTCACTCCTCCTTTTCGGCTCCATTGAGCATGGGCATCGGCTCCATCTTAGATTGTTTTCTTTCTGCCATCGGGTTCGGACGTGTTCCTCTTCACTCCGGTTGTTCGAGTCGGAAAGCTTAGACAAATCATCGAAGTTCGTCGGTATTGTTCGCGATCGCGCCCCATCTTGCATCGAAACCTCGGTACCGCTGGACACACACCTTCGGTTGCCCTTCGGGGCACCCGTGCCCAACCTGGGCCTGGTCAGCCCGACCACAAGGAGCATCGAAGCCTCATGGACCGGACCCCGTTCTGATTCAGCCCTCAGTGCCACGCCAAGTATCCTTACACAGATCAACATCGGGTCTGTAATCTGTGTTTGTCTCTAGATCACCGAGAGGATACTTGTGAGGCCTGCAGATCCTTCCGTTCCAAGAAGATCTTGAGGGGCCGAAGGGCGAGAAGGCTACAAATGGAGTCCAAGAGCACCGAACACCTCGACGCGGAAGAAGAGATGATCCACACTGCCATTTCCGTTCAAAGTGCTGATTCTGACGAATCCGAGGTCGACTGACCACAGACAGCGGGCCAGCATGTTGAGTACGCCTGCCCCGACCCAAACCAAGACCAAACAAAAGGCCTTGGAAGGCAATGGCTCTACCCGGAAAAAATCAAGCGGTGACCAAGTAACAACTTCGGCACCGAAAAAGGCCACACCCGCATCGAAGTCTACGGACTCGAATCGAGACAGTCTCTGAAAAAATTAGACACCGAATCGAGACCCCGAAAGACTCTTTCGGAACTGAGGCCTACTATCACCATGGGCATTTCGGTACCGAAAAAAATGGCTTCAGAGCCGAAAAGAGCATCATATACTGAGGAACATGGACATTCTAAACTGCTTAAAGAAAGCCATAGATTTGAGGAAGAACTTCAACAAATGGAGGAATTTGATGAAAGACAAGCCATGATACAGATCCACAAGGATACTGGAAAGATCCTAACAGCACCTCCCCTCAAATTTAAAAGGAAGCCGGCATTTCATGGACGTATGGACACTAATCAGCCAAAGGCTAAAGTGCCAAGAGAGCAATCTCCGCAATGCCAGTTTTCTCCAGACCAGTCTCCTCCTCATTCTCCTCAAAGACCTGTATCTCCACCTGCTACACCTACTGCACAGTCACCCACACACACTATGCAGTCACACCAGGACACAGACCCATGGGATCTTTATGATGACCCTGTGTCAGACAACAGTCCAGAGTGCTAGCCGTCTAAACCCTCGCCACCAGAAGATAGCACCTCCTACACACACGTTTTTGTCTAGGGCTGCAGCTTTCCACAATGTGAGCATGCATACTGAACCACTAGAGGACGACTTTCTTTTTAATACGTTATCCTCAACACACACAACATACCAGAGCCTACCCATGCTCCCGGGTATGCTCAAACATGCTCAACAGATTTTCCAGGAGCCTGTTTAAAGGAAGGGCCATAACCCCTAGGGTTGAAAAGAAGTATAAACCACCACCTTCTGACCCAGTATTTATCACGCAACAGCTGACCCCAGATTCGGTAGTGGTCAGCGCGGCGAGGAAAAGAGCGAACTTGCAGTCCTCTGGAGATGCACCCCCTCCAGATAAGGAAAGTAAAAAGTTTGATGTGGCAGGAAAGAGGGTAGCGTCACAAGCGGCCAATCAGTGGTGCATAGCAAACTCACAGGCCCTCCTCGCAAGATACGACAGGGCTGAGATGAAGGGCATTATCCAACATCTCCCCAAAGAACACCAAAAAAGAGCTCAGCAAGTAGTAGAGGAGGGACAAGCAATAACTAATAACCAGATAAGGTCTGCATTGGACTCAGCTGATACAGCCGCAAGAACCATAAATACAGCAGTAACCATTAGATGCCATGCATGGCTCAGATCATCAGGTTTTAAACCTGAGATCCAACAGGCTGTCCTCAACATGCCCTTTAACCAACAGCAGCTATTTGGCACACAGGTAGACACAGCCATAGAAAAGATGAAGGACACAGACACAGCTAAAGCGATGGGAGCGCCTTATTCCTCCCAATATAGAGGGACATTTCGGAAGCCACAGTATAGGGGGAGTTTCAGGCCACAGCCCTCAGAACCATCCACCTCACAAACAAAGCCCTTATACCAAACACAGTATTAAAGAGGGGGATTTTGAGGGTCCTTCAGAGGGCAATTTTCCAAATCCAGGGGAAAATTCCAATCAACAAAGCAAGCCACTAACAACAAGCAGTGGCTTTGCCATCACCTTCCCCCAACACACCCCTGTGGGAGGAAGACTGAAAATGTTCCACAATCAATGGTCACACATTACAACAGACTCATGGGTACTATCTATTATCCAACATGGTTACTGCATAGAATTTACACATTTTCCTCAAGATATTCCCCCAAAAGGGCACTAATTATCGTCGCAATATCTAGCAATGTTACAAACAGAGGTGCAGGCACTATTAACAAAACAAGCCACAGAACTAGTACCTCATCAACAAAAGGGCACAGGGGTTTATTCCCTGTACTTCCTCGTTCCCAAAAAGGACAATACGCTAAGGCCAATATTAGATCTCAGGACTCTCAACCTATATATTCAATCAGAACACTTCCACATGGTGACACTGCAAGATATAGTCCCATTACTGAAACAGGGAGAATACATGTCAACACTGGATTTAAAAGATGTGTATTTTCATATACCCATCCATCCAGCTCACAGGAAATACCTCAGGTTTGTAATACAAGGAAAACATTACCAATTCAAGGTATTACCCTTCGGGATAACAATAGCCCCCGAGTATTTACAAAATGCCTTGCCGTAGTAGTAGCAACACACACACACACGTTTTTGATAAATTATCAAAAATCACACTTGCAACCATCCCAAATTCAACAGTACTTGGGAGCTAAACTCAACACTCAGAAGGCGATTGCAAGTCCATGCCAACAAAGGGTGCAATCATTCCACACCATTGTGCCAAAAATACAACCAAATCAGCACTACACAGTCCGATTTGTGATGAAACTCCTAGGCATCATGCATCGCAATTGTCCCAAACGCACGGTTACACATGCAGCCCTTACAACAGTGCCTTGCAAAACAATGGTCTCAGACACAGGGTCATCTCAAAGATCTAGTGTTGATAGACCGCCAAACACACTATTCGCTTCAGTGGTGGAATCCCACAAATTTAAACAAAGGGAGGCCTTTTCAAGACCCTGTGCCTCAAGCCATTCTGACTACAGACGCATCAATGATTGGGTGGGGAGCACACCTCAACAATCACAATATACAGGAACAGTGGGGACAGCGGGACAGCAAGCAAAAGCAGCTACACATAAATCACTTAGAGCTGCTAGCCGTCTTTCTGGCACTAAGAGCCTTTCAACCTCTTCTGGCTCACAAACACATTCTTGTCAAAACAGACAATATGACAACGATGTACTACTTAAACAGGGAGGAACACACATCGCAATTTTGCCTCCTAGCACAAAACAATTGGCATTTGGCAATTCACAACAACATTCGCCTAATAGCTCAATACATTCCAGGGATTCACAATCAACTAGCAGACAACCTCAGTCAGGATCACCAGCAAACTCGCGAGTGGGAAATACATCCCCAGGTACTCCACAATCACTTTCGTCAGTGGGGGACACCAGACAGAGATCTGTTCGCCACAAACCAAAACGTAAAATGCCAAAACTTCACGTCCAGGTATCCACACCCTCAGTCCAAGGGCAATGCTGTATGGATCAACTGGTCAGGGATATTTGCTTACGCTTTTCCCCCCCCCCCTCTCCCACTCATTCCATTTCTAGTCAACAAACTCAAACTAATATTTATAGCACCAACGTGAACACTCCAACCATGGTACACCACACTGTTGGACCTCTCAGTAGTACCACACGTCAAGCTTCCAAACAGACCAGATCTGTTAACACAACACAAACAGATCAGACACCCCAATCCAGCAATGCTCAATCTAGCAATCTGGCTCCTGAAATTTCAGAGTTTGGCTATCTGAATCTTCCAAACGAGTGTATTGAAGTCATTAAACAAGCAAGAAAACCTACCACCAGGCAGTGTTATGCTAACAAGTGGAAAAGATTTGTTTTCTACTGCCAAGCAAAACACATCGCACCTTTAGATGCGTCCATACAAGACATCGTAGGTTATTTACGACACCTACAAAAAGCAAATTTAGCTTTTTCATCCATCAAAATACACCTCACTGCAATTTCGGCTTATTTGCAAAATAAACAGACAAAAACCCTATTTAGGATACCAGTCATTAAAGCCTTCATGGAAGGCCTAAAACTAATCACACCACCAAGAACTCCACCAGTACCCTCGTGGAATCTTAATATTGTACTTGCACGACTCCTGGGTCTACCATTTGAACCCATGCACTCTTGTCGGATCCAATTAACTTGGAAAGTGGCATTTCTAGTAGCAATCACTTCATTACGAAGAGTTAGTGAAATACAGGCTTTCACTATTGAAGAACCCTTTATACAAGTACCCAAACAAAGTGGTTCTCCGCACAAACCCAAAATTTCTGCCAAAAGTAATTTCACCGTTTCATTTAAACCAAACAGTGGAACTCCCAGTCTCCTTCCTACAGCCAGACTCAGTGGCACAAAGAGCACTGCATACATTAGATATCAAAAGAGCTCTAATGTATCACATTGACAGAACAAAAGCATTCCGTAAAACCCATACTGGTAATCCTATATCCAAACAAGGACTAGCCAGGTGGATAGTTAAGTGTATACAAACGTATTGCCTAAAAGCTAAAAGAAAACTACTTATTACACCAAAGGCACACTCCACTAGGAAGAAAGGAGCAACAATGGCCTTTCTGGGAAACATACCAATCACAGAGATCTGTAAGGCAGCCACTTGGTCCTCACCTCATACCTTTACCAAGCGTTACTGTGTAGATGTGTTAGCAACACAACAAGCCACAGTAGGGCAGGCTGTACTAAAAAACGTATTTCAAACAACTTCAACTCCTACAGGCTGACCACCGCTTTGGGGAGGATTACTGCTTTGTAGTCTATGCATAGCATGTGTATCTGCAGCTACACATGCCATCGAACGGAAAATGCCACTTACCCAGTGTGCATCTGTTTGTGGCATGTTCCGCTGCAGATTCACATGCTATGCATTATCCTGCCATCTAGTGTTGGGCTCGGAACACTCGTCGAAGCCTCATGGACCAGACCCCGTTTCGATTCTGCCCTCTGTGCCACGGCAAGTTCCCTTATACAGACCAACATCTAGTCTGTAACCTGTGTCTAGCTCCAGACCACCAAGAGGATACTTGCGAGGCCTGCAGATCCTTCCGCTTGAAGAAGACTGCGAGACCGAAGAGCGCAAAGGTTGGAAATGGCGTCGAAGCACTGAATGCCTTGACGCAGAAGAGGAGGAGATGATCCACACCGCAGTCTCCGTTTGGGGGTCTGACTTAGAGCACGAGTCACACAACGACCGACCAATCACAGCGGGCCAGCACGTGAGTATGCTTGCCCCTACCCAGTCCAAGCCGAAACACAAGGCCTCGGGGACGCCACTGCTGGAAGGCCATGGCTCCACCTGTAAAAAGACTGGCGGTGACCAAACAACAACTTTGGCACCGAGAAAGGCATGCCACTGAAGCCTTCAGACGAAGCACAAGCTCTAAAATAGTCAAGCACCGACCCCTTGAGTCGAAGCCCCGAAAATCCCTCTCTGAGCCGAGGCCAATGTCTATTCCAGGCCCTTCGATCCCAAGGAAACCGGCTTCGGAGCCGAAAGGACCCATATATACAGAGGAGCATGGACTTTCCAAACAATTGAAAGAAAGCCATAGATTTGTGGAAGAACTTACGCAAATGGTGGAATTTGATGAAAAACAGGTCAGAATTCAAATTCATAAAGATACTGGCAAGATCCTCACTGCACCTCCTCTAATAATAAAGAGGAAGCTGGCCTTTCATTAACTTGGACACTGACCAGCCACCAGCTAAAGTGCCAAAACAAAGATCTCCACCGCCTCAGTTCTCACCTCACTAGTCTCCTCCTCATTCTCAACTAACTGGCTCTCCACCTATTACCCCCACTGCACACTCTGCAGCACACTCTGCAGAGTCACACCAGGATGATGTCGACCCATGGGACCTTTATGATGATCCCATTTCTGACAATAGTCAAGAGTGCTATCCTTCAAAGCCATCACCCCCAGAGGATAGCGCCGCATACACTCAGGTTCTAGCTAGGGCAGCGTCATACCACAGCATAGCCATGCACACAGAACCTCTTGAGGATGATTTTTTATTTAATACGTTGTCCTCAACTCACGCTACCTACCAGAGTCTACCCATGCTTCCTGGCATGCTAAAACATGCACATCAAATCTTTCAGGAACCAGTTAAAGCAAGAGCAATCACTCCTAGGGTAGAAAAGAAATATTAGCCGCCTCCTTCTGACCCAGCTTTTAGTACCCAACAGCTACCCCCAGATTCCGCAGTGGTCCGCGCAGCAAGAAAAAGGACTAACTACTAGTCGTCTGGTGACGCACCTGCACCAGATAAAGAAAGCAAAAAAATGTGATGCTGCTGGTAAGAGTAGCATCACAGGCGGCTAATCAATGGCGTATAGTCCCCCAAGCGCTAATGCCTAGATACGACAGGGCCCACTGGGACGAGATGAGACCTCATCCAGCATCTCCCCAAAGATCAACAGAAAAGAGCCCATCAAATAGTCGAGGAAGGGCAGGCCATTACCAATAATCAAATCAGGTCAGCGTTAGACTCCGCAGACACAGCCACAAGAACTATTAATACAGCAGTCACCATTAGACTACACACATGGCTTCGGTTGTCCGGCTTTAAACCTGAAATCCAGCAAGCTGTTAACATGCCATTAAATGAAAAACAGCTGTTTGGCACACAGGTTGCTACATATATTGAAAAAATGAAAAAAGATGCAGACACTGCTAAAGCTTTACGCAACACAATACCAGAGGCTCGTTTCGAAAACCTCAATATAGGGGAGGTTTTACAGCCCCAACATCTGAGGCATCTACCTCACAATACAAACCCTCTTACCAGCCACAGTACCAGAGAGGGGGGTTTTGAGGAACCTACAGGGGTCAGTTTCCCAGAACTAGGGGAAAATATCAACCCTCAAAGCAAACCACACACACCAAGCAGTGACTTGCTCTACATCTTCCCTCACCACACTTCCCCTGTGGGAAGAAGACTGTAAAAGTTCCACACACACCAGTTACCCATCACAACAGACAATTGGGTCTTATCCATTATCCAACATGGTTACTGCATACAGTTCGCACAAATTCCTCCAGATACACCTCCAAAACCACACAAACTATCCTCCCAACACATTTCAATGTTGCAAGCAGAGGTACAATCATTATTACTCAAACGAGCCATAGAGCTTGAACCACATCATCAAAAAGGAACAGGTGTTTACTCCCTGTATTTCCTCATTCCCAAAATAGACGGAACATTGAGACCAATACAATATCTCAGAACTCTCTTTACATCCTATCAGCACACTTTCACATGGTAACACTACAGGATGTAGTCCCACTGTTACAACAACAAGATTTTATGGCAACACTGGATCTCAAAGATGCATATTTTCACGTACCCATCCATCCAGCGCACAGAAAATATCTTAGGTTTGTAATACAAGGAAAACATTACCAGTTCAAAGTGTATCCTTTCAGGATAAAAACAGCTCCCAGAGTATTTACAAAATGCCTTGCCGTAGTCGCAGCCTACATAAGAAGACAACATATCCATGTCTTTCCATATCTGGACGGCTGGCTCATAAAAGCCAACAGTCAGTGTCAACACCATACACGTTATGTAATAAACACCCTACACACACACTAGGGTTCTCAATAAACTACCAAAAATCTCACAACCAGCGCAGGTTCAACAGTATTTAGGAGCAACATTAAATACCCAAACAGCACTTGCAAGCCCATGTCCACAACGGGTACAATCATTCCACAACATTTTACCACAAATCCAGCCAAACCAACAGTCCACAGTAAAATTTGTCATGAAACTGTTGGGCATGATGGCACAATGCATCGCCATTGGCCCCAATGCAAGACTAAACATGCGGCCCTTACAACAGTGCCTTGTAAAACAATGGTCACAGGCACATGGTCAACTTCAAGATCTAGTGTTGATAGACCGCCAAACACACATCTCGCTTCAGTGGTGGAATTCCACAAATTTAAACAAAGGGCGGCCATTTCAGGACCCTGTGCCTCAAGCCACACTTACAACAGACGCATCAATGATTGGATGGGGAGAACACCTCAACAATCACAATATTCAGGGACAATGGGACAACAAACACAAACAACTTCACATTAGCTGTATTCCTAGCACTAAAAGCCTTTCAACCTCTTCTTGTTCGCAAACATTGTAGGAAGTTGGCTCTGTATATGCTATTTCAAAGTAAGAAATAGTGTGCACAGAGTCCAAGGGTTCCCCTTAGAGGTAAGATAGTGGCAAAAAGAGAATTTGAATGCTCTATTTTGTGGTAGTGTGGTCGAGCAGTAGGCTTATCAGAGGGTAGTGTTAAGCATTTGTTGTACACACACAGGCAATAAATGAAGAACACACACTCGGACTTACTCCAGGCAAATAGGTTTTTATATTGAAAAATATCTTTTCATAGTTTATTTTAAGAACCACAGGTTCAAGATTTACAAGTAATACTTCAAATGAAAGGTATTTCACTTAGATACTTTAGGAACTTTGAATAATCACAATAGCATGTACAGTCTTGGTAAAAATGGCAATAAGCTATTTTAAAAGTGGTCACTGCAAAAATCAACAGTTCCTGGGGGAGGTAAGTAAAGGTTAAGTTTGCAGGTAAGTAAAACACTTACAAGTCTCAAGGTTGGGTCCAAGGTAGTCCACCGTTGGTGGTTCAAGGCACCCCCCAAAGTTACCAAACCAGCAGCCCAGGGCCAGTGAGGTGCAGAGATAAAAGTGGTGCCCAAAACACATAGGTTTCAATGGAGAACAGGGGTGCCCCGGTTCCAGTCTGCCAGCAGGTAAGTACCAGTGTCCTCAGGGGGTGGGGGGGTGCAGGCCAGGGGGGTTTTGTAGGGCACCGGGGGGGGACACAAGCAGGCACAGAGTACACCCCCAGCGGCACAGGGGCGGTTGGGTGCAGAGTGCAAACAGGCATCAGGTTTTAGATAGGGAGTAATGGAGGGACCCAGGGGTCACTTCAGCGATGCAGGCAGGTGCAGGGGGGGGCTCCTCAGGGTAGCCACCACCTGGGCTAGGCAGAGGGTCGCTGGGGGGTCGCTCCTGCACTGGAGTTCGGTTCCTTCAGGTCCTTGGGGCTGCGGGTGCAGTGTTGGTTCCAGGCGTCGGGTCCCTAGTTACAGGCAGTCGCGGTCAGGGGGAGCCTCTAAATTTCCTCTGCAGGCGTCGCTGTGAGGTCTCAGGGGGTCGTCTCTGGCTTCTCACGGGCTCGCAGTCGCCAGGGAGTCCTCCCTGTAGTGTTGGTTTTCCACAGGTCGAGCCAGGGGTGTCAGGTGCAGAGTGGATAGTCTCACTCTTCCGGTGGGAAACGTGAAGTCTTTAAAGTTGTTTCTTTGTTGCAAGAAAGTTGCAGGTTGTTGAACAGGGCCGCTGTTCACGGGAGTTTCTTGGTCCTTGATTGCAGGGCAGTCCTCTGAGGCTTCAGAGGTCGCTGGTCCCTGTTGGATGCGTCACTATTGCAGTTTTCTTCGAAGTTGGGGGACAGGCCGGTAGGGCTGGGGGCAAAGCAGTTGTCGTCTCCATCTTCACTGCAGGGCTTCAGGTCAGCAGTCCTTCTTATTAAGGTTGCAGGAATCTAGTTTCCTAGGTTCTGGGGAGTCCCTAAATACTGAATTTAGGGGTGTTTAGGTCTGGGAGGGTAGTAGCCAATGGCTACGGTCCTGGAGGGTGGCTACACCCTCTTTGTGCCTCCTCCCTGTGGGGAGGGTGGACATCCCTAATCCTATTGGGGGAATCCTCCATCCACAAGATGGAGGATTTCTAAAAGTAAGGGTCACCTCAGCTCAGGACACCTTAGAGGCTGTCCTGAATGGTGGGTGACTCCTCCTTGTTTTTCTAATTATCTCCTCCAGCCTTGCCGCCAAAAGTGGGGGCAGTGGCCGGAGGGGCGGGCATCTCCACTAGCTGGGATGCCCTGTGGCGCTGTTACAAAAGGGGTGAGCCTTTGAGGCTCACCACCAGGTATTACAGTTCCTGCAGGCGGAGGTGAGAAGCACCTCCACCCAGTAAAGGCTTTGTTCCTGGCCACAGAGTGACAAAGGCACTCTCCATGTGGTCAGCAACATATCTGGTGTTGTGGCAGGCTGGCAGAAACTAGTCAGCCTACACTGGAAGTCGGGTATGTTTTCAGGGGGCATCTCTAAGATGCCCTCTGGGTGTATTTTACAATAAATTGCACACTGGCACCAGTGTGCATTTATTGTGCTGAGAAGCTTGATACCAAACTTCCCAGTTTTCATTGTAGCCATTATGGAACTGTGGAGTTCGTGTTTGACAAACTCCCAGACCATATACTCTTATGGCTACCCTGCACTTACAGTGTCTAAGCAAAACCTTAGACATTGTAGGGGCATAGTGCTCATGCACTTATGCCCTCACCTGTGGTATAGTGCACCCTGCCTTGGGGCTGTAAGGCCTGCTAGAGGAGTGACTTATCTATGCCACAGGCAGTGTGAGGTTGGCATGGCACCCTGAGGGGAGTGCCATGTTGACTTAGTCATTTTCTCCCCATAGGCACACACAAGCTGTGAGGCAGTGTGCATGTGCTGAGTGAGGGGTCCCCAGGGTGGCATAAGACATGCTGCATCCCTTAGAGACCTCCCCTGGCATCAGAGCCCTTGGTACCAGTTACAAGGGACTTACCTGAGTGCCAGCGTTGTGCCAATTGTGGAGACAACGGTACAGTTTAGGGAAAGAACACTGTTGCTGGGGCCTGGTTAGCAGGGTCCCAGCACACTTTCAAGTCATAACTTCGCATCAGCAAAGGCAAAAAGTCAGGGGGTAACCATGCCAAGGAGGCATTTCCTTACAAACACGTTCTCATCAAAACGGACAATATGACTATAATGTACTACCTAAACAAACAGGGAGGAACCCACTCATCACAACTTTGTCTTCTAGCACAAAAAAGTTGGCATTGGGCAATTCACAACAACATTCACCCTGCAGCACAGTACATTCCAGGGATTCACAATCAATTAGCAGATGTTCTCAGCCGGGATTATCAGCAAACACACGAGTGGGAAATTCACCCCCAAGTACTTCACAAATACTTTCGCCAATGGGGAACACCAGACCTAGATCTATTCGCCACCAACCACAACGCAAAATGCTGAAACTTCGCGTCCAGGTACCCACACCCTCAATCCAAGAGCAATGCTCTATGGATCAACTGGTCAGGGATATTTGCTTACACTTTTCCCCCTCTCCCACTCATTCCATTCTGGTCAACAAACTGCGTCAAAACAAACTCATACTTACAGGGAGTGCAGAATTATTAGGCAAATGAGTATTTTGACCACATCATCTTCTTTATGCATGTTGTCTTACTCCAAGCTGTATAGGCTCGAAAGCCTACTACCAATTAACGTATTAGGTGATGTGCATCTCTGTAATGAGAAGGGGTGTGGTCTAATGACATCAACACCCTATATCAGGTGTGCATAATTATTAGGCAACTTCCTTTCCTTTGGCAAAATGGGTCAAAAGAAGGACTTGACAGGCTCAGAAAAATCAAAAAGAGTGAGGTATTTTGCAGAGGGATGCAGCACTCTTAAAATTGCAAAGCTTCTGAAGCGTGATCATCGAACAATCAAGCGTTTCATACAAAATAGTCAACAGGGTCGCAAGAAGCGTGTGGAAAAACCAAGGCGCAAAATAACTGCCCTTGAACTGAGAAAAGTAAAGCGTGCAGCTGCCACGATGCCACTTGCCACCAGTTTGGCCATATTTCAGAGCTGCAACATCACTGGAGTGCCCAAAAGCACAAGGTGTGCAATACTCAGAGACATGGCCAAGGTAAGAAAGGCTGAAAGACGACCACCACTGAACAAGACACACAAGCTGAAACGTCAAGACTGGGCCAAGAAATATCTCAAGACTGATTTTTCTAAGGTTTTATGGACTGATGAAATGAGAGTGAGTCTTGATGGGCCCCTGGCTGGATTGGTAAAGGGCAGAGAGCTCCAGTCCGACTCAGACGCCAGCAAGGTGGAGGTGGAGTACTGGTTTGGGCTGGTATCATCAAAGATGAGCTTGTGGGGCCTTTTCGGGTTGAGGATGGAGTCAAGCTCAACTCCCAGTCCTACTGCCAGTTCCTGGAAGACACCTTCTTCAAGTAGTGGTACAGGAAGAAGTCTGCATCCTTCAAGAAAAACATGATTATCATGCAGGACAATGCTCCATCACACGCGTCCAAGTACTCCACAGCGTGGCTGGCAAGAAAGGGTATAAAAGATGGAAATCTAATGACATGGCCTCCTTGTTCACCTGATCTGAACCCCATTGAGAACCTGTGGTCCATCATCAAATGTGAGATTTACAAGGAGGGAAAACAGTACACCTCTCTGAACAGTGTCTGGGAGGCTGTGGTTGCTGCTGCACGCAATGTTGATGGTGAACAGATCAAAACACTGACAGAATCCATGGATGGCAGGCTTTTGAGTGTCCTTGCAAAGAAAGGTGGCTATATTGGTCACTGATTTGTTTTTGTTTTGTTTATGAATGTCAGAAATGTATATTTGTGAATGTTGAGATGTTATATTGGTTTCACTGGTAATAATAAATAATTGAAATGGGTATAGATTTGTTTTTTGTTAAGTTGCCTAATAATTATGCACAGTAATAGTCACCTGCACACACAGATATCCCCCTAACATAGCTAAAACTAAAAACAAACTAAAAACTACTTCCAAAAATATTCAGCTTTGATATTAATGAGTTTTTTGGGTTCATTGAGAACATGGTTGTTCAATAATAAAATTAATCCTCAAAAATACAACTTGCCTAATAATTCTGCACTCCCTGTATAGCGCCAACGTAGGCACGTCAACCATGGTACACCACATTGCTAGTCCGGTCAGTAGTACCACACATCAAACTCCCAAACAGACCGGACCTGTTGATGCAAAACGAACAGATCAGACACCCCAATCCAGCAATGCTCAATCTGATTCTTGAAATCCTAGAGTTTGGATATCTAAATCTTCCACCAGAATGTATGGAAGTGATTAAACAGGCAAGAAAACCTACCACCAGCAGTGTTATGCAAACAAATGGAAAAGATTTGTTTTCTACTGTCAAGCACAACACCCTTAGATGCAACCATACAAGATATTGTAGGCTATTTACTACACCTACAAAAAGCAAATTTAGCTTTTTCATCCATTAAGATATATCTCACAGCAATTTCTGCTTATTTGCAAAATAAACAAACCAAATCTCTAGAGTGCCTGTCATCAAAGCTTTCATGGAGGGTCTAAAACGAATCATACCTCCAAGAACGCCACCAGTACCCTCATGGAATCTCAATATTGTACTCACACGGCTCTTGGGTCCACCGTTTGAACCCATGCACTCCTGTCAGATTCAGTTCCTAACTTGGAAAGTAGCATTTTTTAGTGGCAATCACTTTACTACGAAGAGTTAGTGAGATACAAGCCTATACAAGTACACAAGCATAAGGTTGTACTTCGCACAAACCCTAAATTTCTACCTAAAGTCATCTCACCGTTTTATTTAAACCAAACAGTGGAACTTCCAGTCTTCTTACCACAGCCAGACTCAGTGGCAGAAAGAGCACTACATACATTAGATATTAAGAGAGCTTTAATGTATTACATCGACAGAACAAAATCTTTTTGAAAAACTAAACAATTGTTCGTAGCATTCCAAAAACCCCATACTGGTAATCCTATATCAAAACAAGGCATAGCCAGGTGGATAGTGAAATGTATCCAAACTTGTTACCTAAAGGCTAAAAGACAACTGTTAATTACCCCAAAAGCACATTCCACTAGGAAGAAAGGAGCAACAATGGCATTTCTAGGAAATATACCAATGACAGAAATCTGTAAAGCATCCACTTGGTCGACACCTCATACATTTACCAAGCATTACTGTGTAGATGTGTTAGCAACACAACAGGCCACAGTAGGACAGGCTGTACTAAACACTATTTCAAACAACTTCAACTCCGCTTAGGGGAGGATTACTGCTTTCTAGTCTATGCATAGCATGAGTATCTGCAGCTATGCATGCCATTGAACGGAAAATGTCACTTACCCAGTGTACACCTGTTCGTGGCATGTTCCGCTGCAGATTCACATGCGCCCTCCCTCCTCCCCGGGAGCCTGTAGCTGTTTAAGTTACATTTAAAATGTGTACATATGTATATACATCTCTATTCCATTGCATGGACATCTTTCTTTACACTCTCACTCCTACCTTACCGTCTGCGGGAAAACAATCTAAGATGGAGTCGATGCCCATGCGCAATGTAGCCGAAAAGGAGGAGTCACTGGGTCCCGTGACTTGAAGACTTCTTCGAAGAAAAACAACTTGTAACACTCCGAGCTCAACACAAGATGGCAGGACCTGTGCATAGCATGTGACTCTGCAGCGGAACATGCCACGAACAGATGTACACTGGGTAAGTGACATTTTCCATAGATAGATAGATATAGATCCGAAACGCGTTGGAGTTACTAAGTTTCCAAATTAAATTGTAATATATACACTACGGAGGTGTCCTGGTCATCCTTGGATTGAGAGGATTGCTGTTGAAGATTTTGGGTGTCTCGGAGCCCGACCAGGACCGCTGTGCCGAGGCTTCCGCATTCCCAGCATTGTTTGTTGGAATATGTATGTATATGTGTTTGTGTGTATATGTGTATATATATGTGTGTCTCTCTCTCTCTGTTTAGCTGCAGATACGCATGCTGTGCATATCCTGTCACCTAGTGTTGGGCTCGGAGTGTTACAAGTTCTTTTTCTTCAAAGAAGACCTATTTATTTTTATCTTTATTTTTTTGTCACATGACCGAGAGACTCCTCCTCTCGGTGATAGTGCGCATGGTCATCAGCTCCTTTGGTAGATTGTTTTCTTTCTGCCGTCATGTTCAGGCGTGTTCCCTCTTGCTCCGGGACTTTCGATTCGGAAACTTTATATTCACTTTCTTATATTATCTGTATTGTTTATGAATGCGTTTACACCTGCAATTGATCAGATAGTACAGTTGAAATCAAGAAAACACCCTTTTAGGCGCTTGCGCCCTTCTTGGGCCTTCTTTGGTCCTACCACGCCATAGCCTGATGGATCGGACTCCATTCTGATTCTGTCCTCTATGCCACACAATTCCCTTATACCGACCAGCGCTTGGTATGTAATCTTTGCCTTTCTCCTGAACATAGAGAGGAAGCTTGTGAAGCTTGCCTTTCGTTTCAGTCAAAAAATACACTTTGTGATCGAAGGGCAAGAAGACTCGAGATGGCATCGAAATATACAGCGTCCACAGACACCTTAGAGGTGGAGCAGGCACAGACTGCTGTTTCGATCCAAGATTCAGACTCCGAACAAGGATCAGAAGGCCCCAGCCAGCCCATCACAGCGGCACAGCATGTGAGTGCACTTGCCCAAACACCCACTCTCAAAAAATCGAGCAAGGCCTTGGGTGCATCATTGCTGGAAAGCCATAGTTCCACCCGAAAGAAAGTAATGGGCGACTAGCCCTTGGGTTCGATGCCGAAAAAGTCCAAGTTACCCCATCAACAGTCCACGCTTGTTTTGGTGCCGGAGTCTAGCAAGAAAATAAGAAGCTCCACCTCCGAACCGAGCCGATACATACAATTTTCGGATCCGAAATTACTGCAACTGGCTTCGGAGCCGAAACCTTGGCTAATATCTTTGGGACTGAAACAGCTCAGAACCGCTTCTGAGCTGAAAACATCCTTCTATACAGAAGAGACGGGACTTTTGACCAATTTGAAACCTATGCCCAAAACAGCCACTGAACAATCCTCTAAGAGCACAAAAACATCAGAACATCAAATAGAGGAATCTTATCTTCAACCAATTTTGGAGGTTATGGACCGTAAGCAGAGAAGAATACTCATCCACAAAGACTGGTTAAATTATTGCGTCTCCACCTCCACAGACTAAAAGAAATTTGGCATTTCAAGAGACTCTTGATACTGCTCCACTCCTTTTCAAGCGAAAGGAGAAACCATCACCTCTCCAGCTTTCTCCACCGCATTCGCCACAGCCTTCTTTCTCACCACCACCTACTACCCCACCCCCACTACCGTCACAGTCACACTCCCATACCTATTCACAGGGAGACACAGTAGACCCATGGGACATGTATGATTCAGACCCTATACCGTCCAATGATCCTGAACTTTACCCTACTAAACCATTACCACCAGAGGATAGAACAGTTTACACAAGTAATATCTAGGGCAGCTGCATACCATGGGGTCCAAATGCATGTAGAAGAGGATTTTCTATTCAATACTTTATCCTGTACCCATAAACACTACCAGTGCTTAACAATGCTTTGTGGTATGCTTAGACTCAGACATATTCAAAGAACCAGTTACAGCTAGGGTTCTAACCCCAAGAATTGACAAAAAATATAAGCCTGCACCAACAGACCCAGTCTACATTACACAACAACCGCCACCGGATTCTATTGTGGTCAGTGCAGCCAAGTAACGGGCTAATAGTCCGTCTTCAGGGGATACCCCACCCCTGACAAAGAAAGTAGAAAATTAGATGCAGCAGGGAAAAAGGTAGCAAAACAAGCAGCCAACCAATGGTGTATTGACAATTCCCAGGCCCTGTTGGCAAGATACGACAGGGCACATTGGGATGAAATGCAAGAATTCTTGCAGTATCTACCCAAAATAACACCAAAAGAGTGCAGAAAATTGTAGAAGAGGGACGGGCTGTTACAAATAACCAGGTAGATCTTCCCTAGATGCAATGACACTGCAGCTAGAAGTATTAATACTAGTGTTACAATCCGACGACATGCATAGCTAAGGTCCTTGGGTTTTGAACCCGAAATACAGCAGGCAGTGCTTAACATGCCTGTAAGGAAATGCCTCCTTGGCATGGTTACCCCCCTGACTTTTTGCCTTTGCAAAGTTATGATTTGAAAGTATGCTGGGACCCTGCTAACCAGGCCCGTAGCACCAGTGTTCTTTCCCTAAACTGTACTTTTGTCTCCCCAATTGGCACAACCCTGGCACCCAGGTAAGTCCCATGTAACTGGTACCAAGGGCCCTGATGCCAGGGAAGGTCTCTAAGGGCTGCAGCATGTCTTGTGCCACCCTAGGGACCCCTCACTCAGCACATGCACACTGCCTCTCAGCTTGTGTGTGCTGGTGGGGAGAAAATGACTAAGACAACATGGCACTCCCCTCAGAGTGTGCCATGCCAACCTCACACTGCCTGTGGCATAGGTAAGGCACCCCTCTAGCAGGCCTTACAGCCTTAAGGCAGGGTGCACTATACCACAGGTGAGGGCATATGTGCATGAGCAGTATGCCCCTACAGTGTCTAAGCAAAACCTTAGACATTTTAAGTGCAGGGTAGCCATAAGAGTATATGGTCTGGGAGTTTGTCAAACACGAACTCCACAGTACCATACTGGCTACACTGAAATCTGGGAAGTTTGGTATCCAGCTTCTCAGCACAATAAATGCACACTGATGCCAGTGTACAATTAATTGTAAAATACACCCAGAGGGCATCTTAGAGATGCCCCCTGAAAACATACCCGACTTCCAGTGTAGGCTGACCAGTTTCTGCCAGCCTGACACAACACCAGACATGTTGCTGGCCACATCGGGAGAGTGCCTTTGTCACTCTGTGGCCAGGAACAAAGCCTGTACTGGGTGGAGGTGCTTTTCACCTCCCCCTGCAGTAACTGTAACACCTGGCGGTGAGCCTCAAAGGCTCACCCCCTTTTGTTACAGCGCCCCAGGGCATACCAGCTAGTGGAGATGCCTGCCCCTCCGGCCACTGCCCCCACTTTTGGCGGCAAGGCTGGAGGAGATAATGAGAAAAACAAGGAGTCACCCACCATTCAGGACAGCCCCTAAGGTGTCCTGAGCTGAGGTGACCCCTGCCTTCCGAAATCCTCAATCTTGAGTTTGGAGGATTCCCCCAATAGGATTAGGGATTTGCCCCCTCCCCCACAGGGAGGAGGCACAGAGGGTGTAGCCACCCTCAAGGACAGTAGCCATTGGCTACTGCCCTCCCAGACCTAAACACACCCCTAAATTCAGTATTTAGGGGCACCCCAGAACCTAGGAAACTAGATTCCTGCAACCTTAACAAGGAGGACTGCTGACCTGAAGCCCTGCAGTGAAGACCGAGATGACAACTGCTTTGGCCCCAGCCCTACCGGCCTGTCTCCTAACTTCGAAGAAAACTGCAACAGCAACGCATCCAACAGGGACCAGCGACCTCTGAAGCCTCAGAGGAGTGCCCTGCACCCAAGAACCAAGAAACTCCTGTGAACAGCGGCCCTGTTCAACCACCTGCAACTTTCTTGCAACAAAGAAACCACTTTAAAAGACTTAACGTTTCCCGCTGGAAGCGTGAGACTTTCCACTCTGCACCTGATGCCCCCGGCTCGACCTGTGGAAAACCAACACCTCAGGGAGGACTGGCCGGTGACTGCGAGCCCGTGAGTAACGAGAGACGGACCCCCCTGAGCCCTCACAGCGACGCCTGCAGAGAGAATCCAGAGGCTCCCCCTGACCGCGACTGCCTGCAACAAGGAACCCGACGCCTGGAACCAACACTGCACCCGCAGCCCCCAGGATCTGAAGGAACCAAACTCCAGTGCAGGAGCGACCCTCTGCCTAGCCCAGGTGGTGGCTACCCCGAGGAGCCCCCCGTGCCTGCCTGCATCGTTAGTGACCCCCGGTCCCTCCATTACTTCATACCTAAAACCTGACGCCTGTTTGCACACTGCACTTGGCCGCCCCTGTGCCGCTGAGGGTGTACTTTCTGTGGCTGCTTGTGTTCCCCCTGCACACACACCAACCCCCCTCACCCTCGGTGCCCTACAAAACACCACTGGTCTGCCCCCGAAGATCCGCGGGTACTTACCTGCTGGCAGACTGGAACCGGAGCACCCCTGTTCTTTATAGGCGCCTATGTGTTTGGGGGCACCTCTTTGACCTCTGCACCTGACCGGCCCTGAGTTGCTGGTGTGGTAACTTTGGGGTTTCCTTGAACCCCCAACAGTGGGCTACCTTGGCCCCAACTTTGAGACTTTTGTGTTTTACTTACCTGCAAACCTAACCTTTACTTACCTCCCCCAGGAACTGTTGATTTTTGCACTGTGTCCACTTTGTAAAAATGGCAATAAGCTATTTTCAAAGACTGTATATGATATTGCTTTTATTCAAAGTTCCTAAAGTATCTAAGTGAAGTACCTTACATTTAAAGTATTACTTGTAAATCTTGTACCTGTGGGGTTCTTAAAATAAACTAAGAAAATATATTTTTCAATATAAAAACCTATTGGCCTGGAATTGTCTGAGTGTGTGTTCCTCATTTATTGCCTGTGTGTGCACAACAAATGCTTCACTACCCTCTGATAAGCCTACTGCTCGACCACACTACCACAAAATAGAGCATTAGAATTATCTCTTTTTGCCACTGTCTTACCTCTAGGGGGAACCCTTGGACTCTGTGCACACTATTTCTTACTTTGAAATAGTATATACAGAGCCAACTTCCTACAATGCCTTTAAAAAAAACAGCATCTCTTCTACCAGAAGTAGACACTACTATTGAGAAACTCAAAGGATTCAGATACTGCAAAAGCCATGGGAGCCCTTTATACCACATCTTTTCGGGGTTCCTACCGGAAAAAACAGTTTAGGGGAGATTTTAAATCCCAAACTGCAGAGCCTTCCACCTCCTATCCAAAACAGATACAACTGTATAACGGTGTCATTTCGAGGCTCTTACAGAGGACAAAACTTCAGAGCCCGAGGAAAATGTACTGCCTCAGAGTGCTACCACACCCACAAAACAATGTCTTTCCAAACATTCCACACGTCTCCTGTGGGAGGAAGACTGCAACAATTTCACTTTCACTGGCAAAGCATCACCACAGACCAGTGGGTACTTTCAATTATCCGCAATTGTTATTGCCTAGAACTCATCTCTACTCCACCCAATATTCACCCTCGTTCTCACATACTCTCCAAAACACACTGTTCTACTAAAACAAGAGGTACAATCTCTATTACTAAAAGGGGCAATAGAAATGGTTCCCATCTCACAGCAAGGGACAGGAGTATATTCACTATCTTTTTTTTATACCAAAAAAGGATGGTACTCTCAGACCTCTAATTTTGTATAAGCTGTCAGAACATTTTCACATGGTCAATCTACAGGACGTCATTCCCCTACTACAAAAACCCGATTAGATCTAAAGGACACCTACTTTCACATTCCCATTCATCCAGCTCACCACAAATACTTAAGGTTTGTAATATCACGCAACCACTACCAATTCTAAGTACTACCCTTCGGCATAACAGCTCCAAGGGTTTTCACGAAATGTCGAGCTGTAGTAGTAGCTCACCTCAGAAGACAACACATTCATGTCTTCCCTTATCTAGACGATTGGTTAATAACATCCAGCACCATTCTACAGTGTCAACACCCAATACACAATAGATACCCTAAACACATTAGGGTTCACAATCAATTACCAGAAATCTCATCTTCAACCAGCAGATTCAACCTTATCTAGGTACAATTCTCAATACTCAATCAGCATTAGTCTACCCAAATCCACAAAGGATACAGGCTTTTCAATACCTCATATCACAAATCCAGGTCAATCAAACTTACACAGTAAGATTTATCATGAAACTATTTGGAATGATGGCATCATGTATATCAATAGTACCACATGCACAACTAAACATGCGGCCACTGCAGCAGTGTCTCAACAATTGTCTCAGGCACAGGGTCAGTTACAGGATCTAGTGTTTTTAGACTATCAAACTTAAAATCTCTGCAATGGTGGAATCACAACAACTTAACAAAAGGGCAGTCCTTTCAAGATCCAGTGCCACAGACCATAATCACAACAGATGGTCAATGACGGGTTAGGAGCCCATCTCAACAACCTAACTATAAAAGGGGAATGGGACTCAACACAATCAACTTACCACATAAACATCTTGGAATTATTAGCTGTGTTCTTGGCTATCAAAGCATTACAACCTCAGATCATACACAAGACAGTCTTAATAAGAACAAACATGACAACTGGATGTATTATCTGAAAAAACAAGGGGGCAACACATTCATCCCAATTGTCCTGCTAGTTCAAACAATATGGAAATGGGCAATTCACAATCAGATTCACTTACTAGCGGAATATATCCCAGGGATACACAACCAGCTAGCAGACCTAAGCAGGACGCAGTAAAAATACACAAGTGGGCAGTTCACCCACAGGTACTTCAATATTACTTTCAAATGCGGGGAACACCAAACATAGACCTTTTCGCAACAAGCGAATACGTAAAATGCCAAAACTTCGCGTCCAGACACCCACACCCTCAATCCAAGGGCAATGCTCTATGGATCAACTGGTCAGGGATATTTGCTCGCGCTTTTCCCCCTCTACCGTTAATTCTATTCCTAATCTGCAACATGCGTCTCACCCCTCACCATAATACTTGTAGCTCCCACGTGGGCACGTCAACTCTGGTACTCAACATTTCTGGATCTGTCAGTAGTGCCCCATCACAAACTTCCAAACAGACCAGATTTGTTAACTCAGAACAAAGGGCAAATCAGTCATCCCAATCCCAGTGTACTCAACATGGCGATTTGGCTCCTGAAGTCATAGTTTGGATATTTACACCTTCCACAAGAATGTATGGATGTTCTAAAACAAGCATGTAAACCAGACAATGTTATGCAAATAAGTGGAAACAGTTTGTATACTACTGCCCACCTAGAAATATAGATCCACTTAAAACATTAGTACAGGATATAGTGTGCTATTTGCTTTATTTACAAAAAGCAAACCTGGCTTTTTCCTCTATTAAAATTCAATTAACTGCCATATCATTGTATCTACAAACCATACAACACACTTTTCTCTTTAGAGTTCCTGTCATAAAAGCATTTATGGAAGGACTTAAAAGTATTATTCCACCCAGAACTCCACCAGTTCCTGCATGGAATCTTAATATTGTACTCACAAGACTAACGGGCCCACTGTTCGAACCCATGCACTCAAAAAGTAGTGCTTAGGACAAACCCAAAATTCTTACCTAAAGTGGTTTCACCTTTTCACATTAATCAGTCGGTGGAATTGCCGGTCTTCTTTCCATAGCCAGACTCTGCTTCTGTAAGAGCTCTACACACTCTTGACCTTAGGAGCTCTAATGTATTACATAGACAGAACAAAACGCTTTAGGAAAACTAATCAACTTTTTGTTGCTTTTCAACAACCACATCAAGGTAATCCCATTTCAGAACAAGGATTAGCTAGATGGGTTGTGAGATGTATTCAAACATGTTACCTTAAGGCAGAAAGGCAACTATTAATAACTCCACAAGCACATTCCACTAGGCAAAATGGTGCTTCTATGGCATTCTTAGGAAATATACCAATGGCAGATATATGCAAAGCTGCCACATGGTCCACACCACATACATTCACAAAGCATTACTGTGTGGATGTTTTATCTAGACAACAAGCAAATGTTGGACAAGCAGTGTTAAACACTATTTCAAACCACTTCAACTCCTACAGGTTAACCACCACCTATTTAGGAGGAGAGCTGCTTTTCAGTCTGTGCACCTCACGTGTATCTGCAGCTAAACATGCCATCATACGGAAAATGTCACCCAGTGTACATCTGTTCGTGGCATGTAGTGCTGCAGATTCACATACGCCCTCCCTCTTCCCTGGGAGCCTGTAGTTGTTGTGCTAATGTGTACATCTGTTTATAGATAGATTTGCATGGACATCTTAATTACTTCGTATATATCTATAGTTGTACATACACAATCTTTCACTCCTTACTTCACCCTTGTGAGGGAAAACCATCTTACAAAGGTGCCGATGACCATGCGCACGATCACCGAGAGGAGTCGCCACTCGATCCCGTGACTCGAAAAAAAAATATTCTTCGAAGAAAAACAACTTGTAATACTCCGAGCCCAACCTTAGATGGCGGGATATGCACAACATGTGAATCTGCAGCACTACATGCCACAAACAGATGTACACTGGGTAAGTGACATATGTGTATGTATGTATGTGCGTATATATATATATATATATATATATATATATATATATATATATATATATATATATATATCTATCTTCATCTTCAGAATGCTCGAGATAAGATCTCAGTTCTGCCCAAAGGGGTGGTGCGAGAACCGGTACGAGCAAGCCGGTAATAAATTAAGTAAAAAGAGAATATATAATACTCGCACACTCAGGTTTCAGGAACAAAAGAAGATCAGTTTAATCCACACACAACGCGTTTCGACTGACACAGCAGCCTTGGTCACGTGACCTTTTTGCTTTTTATATATATATATATATATATATATATATATATATATATATATATTCGATGGCATGTGTAGCTGCAGATACACATGCTGTGCATATCCCGCCATCTAGTGTTGGGCTCGGAGTGTTACAAGTTGTTTTTCTTCAAAGAAGTCTTTTCGAGTCACGAGATCGAGGGACTCCTCCCATTTCGGCTCCATTGCGCATGGGCGTTGACTCCATCTTAGATTGTTTTCTTTCCGCCATCGGGTTCGGACGTGTTCCTCTTCGCTCCGTGTTTCGGTTCGGAAAGTTCGTTAAATCTCGGAAAATTCAACGGTATTGTTTGCGTTCGGTATCGGGTTAGTTATAGCAGATCGACACCGAATAAAAAAAGAGCTCCGGTAGCCCTTCGGGGCTTCTATCCCCCGGCAGGGCCTCGTCGGCCCAACCGCGTGCGCCTTCAAGGCTCATGGAACCGACCCCATTCCGCTTCTGCCCTGAATGCCACAATAAGTATCCTTACACAGATCAGCATTTGGTCTGTAATTTGTGTTTGTGCCCCGAACACAAAGAGGATACTTGCGAGGCCTGTCGGGCATTTCGGTCGAAGAAGACGCTACGGGACCGAAGAGCTCGAAGGCTTCAAATGGCATCGACGCCGTCAGGACACCACGACGTCGAAGAAGAGGAGACTTTCTCCATTGCCGACTCGGACGAGGCCGAAGGTGAACAGCCGGTGAAAACCGTGAGTAAACCTGCCCAGGCCACAACTCACGCCAAAATCATGAAGGCCCAGGGGACGCCACCGCCGGCAGGCCATGGCTTAACCCGTAAACTCTGTGACCAACCATCGGCACCGAAAAAGGGCACACACGTGTCAAAGTCATCCGACTCCGGTCGAGATACCGGCACAGAGTATACTCGGCACCGAGATACCGGCTCCGAGCAAAGTTGGCACCGAGAGATCGGCACCCCGAAACCGAAAAAGGTGGCTTCGGAGCCGAAGAAGACTGTAGAAAAAGTTTCAGGGGCAGAAACACCCAGCATCGGAGCCGAAACAAAGTTCTTATTCCGAAGAACAAGGCCTTTCAGCACAACTACAAGGCCATAAATTTGGACAAGAATTAGAGATGGCGGAGCCAGACTATACACAAAGAAGGCTCCATATTCAAAAAGATACCGGGAAAATAAGAACTCTTCCCCCTATTAAAATGAAAAGGAAACTTGCTTTCCAAAACAACCAAAAGCAAAGGTTGGTGAAAGAAAAAACTCCACCACGTTTTTCGCCACAACCATCGCCACTGCACTCAACGCAACTATCACCAATTGCAACACCCCCTATGATGCAATCTCCAACGCACACAGAGATGACCCAGGATGACCCAGATGCATGGGATCTATATGATGCACCAGTATCTGACAATAGCCCAGACTGCTACCCGGCAAGACCGTCACCACCTGAAGACAGTACTGCTTACATGCAGGTGGTGTCCAGAGCAGCTTCTTTTCACAATGTAGCACTGCACGCTGAACCTATTGAGGATGACTTTTTATTTAATACTTTGTCGTCAACACACAGCCAGTACTAGAGTCTACCGATGTTACCAGGGATGTTAAAACACGCAAAACAAGTGTTTCAAGACCCCATCAAATGCAGAGCCATTACACCTAGGGTGGAAAAAAAAAAGTACAAGCCTCCCCCTACGGACCCTGTGTACATCACGCAACAACTAACACCTGACTCGGTGGTAGTAGGCGCAGCACGCAAAAGGGCAAACTCAGACTTCTGGGGATGCACCACCACCCGACAAAAAGTCGAAAGTTTGATGCAGCTGGGAAAAGTTGCAGCACAGGCAGCCAGTCAATGGCGCATTGCCAATTCACAAACTTTATTGGCAAGATATAACAGGGCTCATTGGGATGAAATGCAGCATTTTATTGAACATCTTCCCAAGGAGTTTCAAAAGCGTGCACAGCAAGTGGTGGAGGAGGGCCAAAGGATCTCCAACAACCAGATACGATCGGCAATGGACGCAGCGGACACAGCCACCAGAACTGTGAATACAGCGGTCACTATTCGGAGACACGCATGGCTCCGCACCTCCGGATTCAAGCCAGAGATCCAACAGGCTGTGCTTAATAAGCCTTTTAATGGACAACAGTTGTTTGGGCCAGAGGTGGATACAGCTATAGAGAAGCTAAAGAAGGACACTGACACGGCCAAAGCCATGGGTGCGCTATACTCCCCACAGAGCAGAGGCACCTTTAGAAAGCCACACTTTAGAGGGGAGTTTCGAGCCCAAAGCACAGAACCCTCAACCTCACAAGCCAGACCCACATACCAGGGCCAGTATCAAAGAGGAGGCTTTCGGGGACAATATAGAGGTGGACAGTTTCCTAAAACCAGAGGGAAATTCCAAAGCCCAAAGACCCCACAAACTAAACAGTGACTTCAATGTCACAAATCCACAACACAACACCAGTGGTGGGGAGACTCACAGATTATTACAAAAATTGGGAAGAAATAACTACAGACGCGTGGGTCCTAGCCATTATCCAACATGGTTATTGCATAGAATTCCTACAATTACCACCAAATGTGCCTCCAAGAACACACATGTCCAAACAGCACTTGGATCTATTACAACTAGAAGTCCAAGCGTTGTTACAAAAAGAGGCAATAGAACTCGTACCCAACCATCAGAAAGGAACAGGTGTTTATTCCCTGTATTTTCTAATACCCAAAAAGGACAAAACTCTGAGACCCATCTTAGATCTCAGAACACTAAATCTTTACATCAAATCAGATCACTTTCACATGGAAACATTTCAAGACGTGATCCCCTTGCTCAAACAACAAAACTACATGTCAACATTAGATCTAAAGGATGCGTACTTCCATATACCCATACATCCTTCACACAGGAAATACTTGAGGTTTGTAATCCAAGGAGTACATTACCAATTCAAAGTGTTACCGTTCAGGATAACAACAGCACCAAGGGTATTTACAAAATGCCTTGCAGTAGTAGCGGCACATATCAGAAGACAGCACATATATGTATTCCCGTATCTAGACGATTGGTTAATAAAAACCAACACTCAAAAAACGTGTCTTCAATACACAAAATACGTCATAGAAACCCTTCACAGATTAGGGTTCTCAATAAACTACCTAAAATCACACTTACAACCGTGTCAAGTACAACAATACTTAGGAGCGACAATCAACACAAAAAAAGGGATTGCCACTCCAAGTCCACAAAGGGTACAAGCATTCCAAAATGTAATACAAAGCATGCACCCAAACTAACAATATCAAGTAAAATTAGTGAGGAAACTTCTAGGCATGATGTCTTCATGCATAGCCATTGTCCCAAACGCAATATTACACATGCAGCCCTTACAACAGTGCCTAGCGACACAATGGACACAAGCACAGGGTCAACTTCAGGATCTAGTGTTAGACCGCCAAACACACACCTTGCTTCAATGGTGGAATCCTATAAATTTAAATCAAGGGCGGCCCTTCCAAGACCCAGTGCCTCAAAACATGATCACAACAGATGCTTCCATGGTAGGGTGGGGAGCACACCTCAACCAACACAGCATCCAGGGACAATGGGACACTCAAAAACAACTTCATATAAATCAAGTAGAACTACTAGCAGTGTTTCTAGCATTAAAAGCATTTCAACCACTAATAACCCACAAACACATTCTTGTCAAAACCGACAACATGACAACAATGTATTACCTAAACAAACAGGGAGGCACACACTCAATACAGTTGTGTCTCTTAGCACAGAAGAATTGGCATTGGGCGATTCACAATCACATTCGCCTAATAGCGCAATACATACCAGTAATTCAAAACCAGCTAGCCGACAATCTGTCGATCACCAACAGATCCACGAATGGGAAATTCATCCCCAGATACTACAAACCTACTTCCAAAACTGGGGAACACCGCAAATAGACCTATTTGCAACAAAAGAAAACGCAAAATGCCAAAACTTCGCATCCAGGTACCCACAGCCTCACTCCAAGGGCAATGCGTTATGGATGAGTTGGTCAGGGATATTTGCTTACTCTTTTCCCCCTCTCCCACTCCTTCCGTATCTAGTAAACAAATTGAGTCAAAACGAACTCAAACTAATACTAATAGCACCAACTTGGGCACGACAACCTTGGTACACAACACTACTAGACCTGTCAGTAGTGCCTCATATCAAACTACCAAACAGACCAGATCTGTTAACTCAACACAAACAACAGATCAGACACCCGAATCCAGCATCGCTCAATCTAGCAATCTGGCTCCTGAAGTCTTAGAATTCGGACATCTAGACCTTACACAAGAATGTATGGAGGTCATCAAACAGGCTAGAAAACCTACTACAAGACATTGCTACGCAAATAAATGGAAGCTGTTAGACCTGACAGCCTTAGGGTAGTCACCCCTAACTTTTTGCCTGCCTCCCTCCTCGTTTTGGATACTGTTTTTGCTGGTTTTTAGACTCTGCGCACTTTACCACTGCTAACCAGTGATAAAGTGTATATGCTCTCTCTCTGTAAACATGGTAACTTTGGATCATACCTGATTGAACTATTTAATCTACTTATAAGTCCCCAGTCATGTGCACTCCAGGTGCCTAGGGCATATAGATTAAATGCTACTAGTGGACCTGCAGCACGGATTGTGCCACCCACTTAAGTAGCCCCTTTTCCTTGTCTCAGGCCTACCATTGCTAGGCCTGTGTGTGCAGTTTCACTGCCACCTCGACTTGGCATTTAAAAGTCCTTGCCAAGCCTAGAACTCCCCTTTTTCTGCATATAAGTCACCCTTAATGTGTGCCCTGGGTATCCCCTAGAGCAGGGTGCTGTGTAGGTAAAAGACAGGACATGTACCTGTGTAGTTATATGTCCTGGTAGTGTAAAACTCCTAAATTCGTTTTTGCACTACTGGGAGACCTGCTCCCTTCATAGGCTAACATTGGGGCTGCCCTCATACACTGTTGAAGTGGCAGCTGCTGATCTGAAAGGAGCAGGGAGGTCATATTTAGTATGGCCAGAATGGTAATACAAAATCCTACTGACTGGTGAAGTCGGATTTAATATTACTATTCTAGAAATGCCACTTTTAGAAAGTGAGCATTTCTTTGCACTTAAATCCTTCTGTGCCTTACAATCCACGTCTGGCTAGGTTTAGTTGACAGCTCCTTGTGCATTCACTCAGACACACCCCAAACACAGGGTACTCAGCCTCACTTGCATACATCTGCATTTTGAATGGGTCTTCCTGGGCTGGGAGGGTGGAGGGCCTGCCCTCACACAAAGGACTGCCACACCCCCTACTGGGACCCTGGCAGACAGGATTGAACTGAAAGGGGACCTGGTGCACTTCTTAGCCACTCTTTGAAGTCTCCCCCACTTCAAAGGCACATTTGGGTATAAAACAGGGCCTCTGCCCTACCTCATCAGACACTTGCTGGAGAAGAAACCGGAACCAGAAACTACATCCTGCCAAGAAGAACTGCCTGGCTGCTCAAAGGACTCACCTGTCTGCTTTCTACAAAGGACTGCTGTCTTGCTGTTGCCCTGCTGCCTTGCTGAACTCTTGTCTGGCTGTGAAAGTGCTCTCCAAGGGCTTGGATAGAGCTTGCCTCCTGTTCCTTGAAGTCTCAGGACCAAAAAGACTTCTTCCTTTCACTTGGACGCTCCGTGCGGCGAAAATTTCGACGCACAGCTTGTTTCGCGGCGAGAAAAACGCCGCACACCGACGCTGATCGACGCGACGCCCTCGGGACGATCGAGACTTCGTCGCAAGGACAAAGCCGCTCGACTTTCCAGGAGAAATCGACGCGACGCCCACCGTGAGTGCGAAACTTTGACGCACGGCCTCGCAAGGACAACGCCGCCCGACTTCCAAGGAGAAATCGACGCGACGCCTGCTGTGAGACCAAACTTTCGACGCACGGCCTCGCAAGGACAACGCCGCCCGACTTCCAAGGAGAAATCGACGCGACGCCTACCGTGAGATCGAAACTTCGACGCGCAGCCCCGCAGAACGACGCACAGCCGGAAAACAAGCAGGAGAATCCACGCACAGACCCGGGACATCTGGTAATCCCCGCGATCCACAAAAAGAGACTGTCTGCGCGCCGGAAAACGACGCCCGACTTCCCCGCGTGGAAAAGACCGACGCAAGTCTGTGTGTGCTGAGGAGAAATCGACGCACACACCCCTTTTTCCACGCATCTCTTCTCCTGTGGCCCTCTGAGGAGATTTTCCACCAGAAACCAGGTACTTTGTGCTTGAAAGACACTGTATTGCATTCTAAAGACTTAAGACACTTTATACCACTTCCCTGTGATATTTCTACAATTTTCCATTGCAACTTTATTCTTTTTGACCTACAATTATCCTGATAAATATTCTATATTTTTCTAAACACTGTGTGGTGTATTTTTGTGGTGCTATATGGTGGTATTGTATGATTTATTGCACAAATACTTTACACATTGCCTTCTAAGTTAAGCCTGACTGCTCGTGCCAAGCTACCAGAGGGTGGGCACAGGATAATCTTGGATAGTGTGTGACTTACCCTGACTAGAGTGAGGGCTTTTGCTTGGACAGGAGGTAACCTGACTGCCAACCAAAAACCCCATTTCTAACAGAAGCGATTTGTTTATTACTGTCATAATAATCAAATTCAACCATTACACGCGTCCGCGAAAAACATTGTAAGCTACTTACTACACTTACAAAAGTCTAACTTAGCTTTTTCATCCATTAAAATACATCTCACAGCAATTTCTGCCTATCTGCAAATTACACATTCAACTTCACTATTTAGAATCCCAGTCATAAAAGCATTTATGGAGGGTCTAAAAAGGATCATTCCACCAAGAACACCACCAGTTCCTTCGTGGAACCTCAATATTGTATTAACACGACTCATGGGTCCACCATTTGAACCCATGCACTCTTGTGAGATTCAATACTTAACCTGAAAAGTAGCCTTCCTAATAGCTATCACATCTCTCAGAAGAGTAAGTGAAAAACATGTCTTTACCATACAGGAACCCTTTATACAAATACACAAACATAAAGTGGTTCTACGCAAAAATCCCAAATTTTTGCCAAAAGTTAGATCACCGTTCCACTTAAATCAAACAGTGGAACTCCCAGTGTTCTTTCCACAACCAGACTCTGTAGCTGAAAGAGCATTACATACATTAGACATAAAAAGAGCACTAATGTATTACATTGATAGAACCAAACAAATTCGCAAAACAATTGTTTGTAGCTTTCCAAAAACCTCATGCAGGGAATCCAATATTCAAACAAGGCATTGCCAGATGGATAGTTAAATGTATTCAAACCTGTTATATTAAAGCAAAGAGAACTGCCTATTACACCAAAGGCACACTCCACTAGGAAGAAAGGTGCCACCATGGCCTTTCTAGGAAATCTACCAATGACACATCTGTAAGGCAGCCACATGGTCTACGCCTCATACATTCACTAAACATTACTGTGTGGATGTGTTAACACAACAAGCTACAGTAGGACAGGAAGTATTAGGAACATTATTTCAAACAACTTCAACTCCTACAGGCTAAACCACCGCTTTTGGGGAGATAACTGCTTACTAGTCTATGCACAGCATGTGTATCTGCAGCTACACATGCCATTGAACAGAAAATGTCACTTACCCAGTGTACATCTGTTCGTGGCATGAGACGCTGCAGATTCACATGCGCCCTCCCACCTCCCCGGGAGCCTGTAGCCGTTATAAGTTGATAAATAAATTTGTAAATATAACACTTTTAATCACATTATGTGCATACATACATACTCCATTGCATGGGCACTATTACTATATACACAACTCCTACCTCACCCTCTGCGGGGAAAATAATCTAAGATGGAGTCGACACCCATGCGCAATGGAGCCGAAAGGCAAGGAGTCCCTCGATCTCGTGACTCAAACACTTCTTCGAAGAAAAACAACTTGTAACACTCCGAGCCCAACACTAGATGGCGGGATATGCACAGCATGTGAATCTGCATATATATATAATAATATAGAATTGGCATAGAAAAACACGTTTTGCATAGCTAGGGCCCTATTGGGGGGGTGGGGGGGTTCCAAACACTATACTAAAATAGTGAAATGCGAAGTCAGGTCTTCCACCCAAGGATGTGGAGTGGTTAGGAGAACTTGGAACCCCTGAAGGTGACTACCTAGACACACCCCCCCCCCCCCCCTGCAACCAGAAGAGCAGAGGTAAGTTACCTGGTCTTCCCATAGACTAACAAGGGGACTTGGAAAAGGAACTTTGCAAGAACACAATGATAGATTCCAGATGAAGAGGACCTGCAAAACAAGGGGAGAGAGTCCAGTCCACGGTGTAGTGCCTAGGTGGGGCAGGAGCTACTGCACATCCCTCAGTGGGTGAAAATTCGGGTCTACTATGGAAGATTAAGGTCAGCTGTGAAGCACAGGAGCTGCAGAGGAGTCATTGAAGTCGTGCAGGAGCTGTCCCACACCGGTCGACTGGTTGCAGATGGGTGAGTGGTCAGGAGTACCACTGACGAGCCTTGGCAAGTGCAAATCTGGACAGAAGAGGATTTGCAGAGCTGAAGAGGACCAGCAAGGTCCAGAGGACTCGACCCTTTGAGGGGAGTCTGGGCTCACCCTCAGCGGACAGAGCCAGCTGAAGCAGTCCTAACCTCCACAGGCAACCGATTGGCAGCAGGCAAAGTAAGTTGCAGTGAGGTGCCGTCCGCACACCTGGAGAGGAGTCCCACCTACCTGGAGCAGCAAAGAGGAGTGTCCTAGCAAGAGTTTAGTGCTGGAGGCTGGGGCTACTTGGAGCCTGAAGATCCCTTGGGCCACAATTCAACAAGCCTTGGTTGCTGCAAGAGTCACAGTGCACATGAATTCTGTCCTGCTACGAGAGGCAAGGGCTCACCATCTCCCAAGTTCGACAGAAGGCAGAGGACCACCACCTGTGTTGGAGGATCTGGTCAGTTCCAGTGGAGAGTAGATCCCAGCAGCTGGGCGTTTTCCTTAGGTGCCTTCGGATGCAGGGGAGTGACTCCTTCACTCCAAGGGAGATTCCTTCTTGCTTCTTTGGTGCAGCTGTAAACATGCCGACTGCAGAGGATGCACAGCCGTGGAAATTTTGCAATTGCTGGAAAGAGCCCGTGAAAGTGTTGCAAGGCGAGGTTGTCTCAGGAGTTGCAGGTTTGTTTGGTTCCTGTGAAGCCTAGCAGCGGTTCCAGTGGCCAGGAGCAGAAGAGGTCAATACAAAGGAGTCATGGTGGAGTCTTGCATGAGAATCTGGGGACCCACCCGCAAGGTAGTCCCTAAATAGCCCTAACTAGAGGCTTGGTCACTGCAGAGTGACCACCTATCAGAGAGGGGTCACTGACATCTGTCACCGGTCCTGACCAACCAGATGCTCCCAGGGGCCTCTGCACATCTTGTTTCCAAGATGGCAGAATCAAGTGGCCACCAGGAGGATCTCTGGGCACCACCTCTGGTGTGCTGATTTGTCAGGGAAGTGGTCACTCCCCTTTGTGTAGTTTTGCACCAGAGTGGGGTGGGGGAGGAGTTGGGGTCCCTGGACTGGTGCAAACTGGATTATACCAGGAGGGCACCAAATGTGCCCTTGAAAGCAAGCTGGTGGTGTGCAGTGGCTGGAGGGAGGTAGAAGGGGGGGAGGGGGTCCTCTAAGGAGCCTAGAGTGCATGCAATCATACAACCAATACTGGCATTAGTATTGGGGTATGATTCTGACATGTTTGATGCAAAACATGCCTAGGTTCGGAGTTGCCATTATGTAGCTGGACCACATGTAGTGAGTGTCCTTTGGCCAGTACACTGGTAAAATGGCTTCTCTGCACTTTTGAAATACAGTGCATTGGAACTGGGGTTCATAGGGGCACCTCTGCTCTTGCAGGGGTGCCCTAACACACAGGAACCTGCACCCTGACCTTTGGGCTGAAAGGGAATACCATAAGGGTGACTTACAGTGACCTGGTACAGGGACCAGCAGTAAAAGTGTGCATGCACCTTTTCATGCAGGCTGCATGTGGCAGGCCTGCAAACAGTTTGCACGGGCTCTGGGTGGCATAATACATGCTGCAGCCAGTGGGGGACCCCTAGTGTACTAATGACCTAGGTACCTAAGTACCATAAACCAGGGACTTACAGGGGTACACCAGTATGCTAATTGTGGGATGTAAAGGCTACCAAAGCAATCACATTTAGGGGAGAGAGCACAATCACTGGGGTCCTGGTTAGCAGAATCCCAGTGAAAACAGTCTAAAGCACACTGATAACAGGCAAAAGGTGGGGGTTACCCATGCCAAAGAGTGTCTTTCCCACGGGTGTGTTCCCAACTGCATGTATCTATCCTGACTTTTCTCTTGTCCATGGTGTCACCCTAAACTAACTTTGTTCAGATTCATAGACATCTCCTGTGACCTAGAGACTCACACCTAGCGTGCCCTCATTGTTGTCATAACATAATATGTATTTGCAAGTACACATGTTCCCTTTGGTCTTTTGGTTCTAACATAGAAGATGTTTATTGTTCACCTATTCAGTAGTACTTTTTCTATTGGAATGAGAAGGGTAAAGGTTTGAGTGGAGATGCTAGATTTCGACCATGTGACCACAAAGTGAAGCATGGAGTGGGTTCATTACTCCAGGAAGCCACCTGACCTGGCTTCAGTGGCGATGGCCTAATGCCCCATCATGGGCTAAGAACATAAAGCAGGAGTAGCAGTGTTCTTTGGTTAAGAGCATCAGTAGTGTGACCAGACCTTTTTATCTAAGTCATTTTATATTACACCTCCTGACCAACCTGTCTAAAGTTGATCTTCTGTGTGCCGATCCTTGGGCTGACCAGGTGCTTGTTAAGCAGGTCTGTGTATCCAGTAGCATGTGCATGGGTGTGAACCAGTCAGAGTAATGGAGGCCAGTGAGCTCCATTTTGGGTACTACTGAAATCACCTTCTACAAGATGTAGAATGACTGTGCTCCGTATCAATGGAAGCGTATTGCTTATAATCCTCCAGCGAGTGTGAGGAGTCCCAGACACTGATATAAAGGAGTGGAGGCAGGGTTGTCTTTTGATTAGCAAGTTGCTCATGTGTTTTCCTTGACTCTGCCATGTGGTGGATGTTCACGTTAAAGCGTGGAACATCAGACTATTGTGAAAGATGAGGAAGTCTTGAGGTAGTCTGTAATTTTGTCGTTCCTGGATTACTCCTTCAGTTCAGCTGATGACATCCAGGTGCTGAAACCTGCACCCCCCTTTCCTTTATGGGGCTCCATGATGGAGGCAGTTCCTTGTGCTACCTACTGTGAGAATGCCTCATTCTACACGCAGGCTGTCTCTGAAGAGCAGCCTGGAAAGGTCAGACTCAAACTGTGTGGGGTGGTGTTTTTGTGAGACAGTAAATCCATATCCTGTATCTAGAAGTTGTGTGGAAGAGGGGCCCAAACCACCCTGTTTTGCTCCAATTCCATGTCCTATGTCTGACGAAGAGAGTGCTCCACAAAGTATTCAGACGAGGTCTGTGCAACCAGGCCTGATAGGTGCCAGACAGCCAGTCTCCCAGAGGTAAAGTGACATCACCTGAAGTCTGAAATCCCTGCTAGAAGCCTGGCTTTGAAAGGGGAAAGGAGCTTGCCTGGCTCTGCAGGAGAGACTGCCCAGGAAAGAGAGAGATCCAGCTGTGTGGTGCCCAGAAAGTGACACTTGTTGAAGAATGGGTCTGATGGCCTGTGGGCCCCTGCTCTCTTACCCTAGTTCCGGGTGGAAAACAGTTTTCTTCTCTTACTCACTCCAGTTCCCGGACAAAAAATTCAGTTTTCTTAAGGCCCAGTCGAGCCTGTAACTGCCTTTTTGCTGAAAGGCCAGTTGGAGCTACATCTGCTGAACAATCTCCTACAATTGTGAAGGACACCTAATCTCTGGGACTGCAGCTACCTTTGGTCTGGTTTGGACCTGAACCCTTTCAGTACTGCTGTATACGGATTCTCAGACTGCATCTGCTATGACTGAGCTACACCATCCATGCTGCCATGACTGGAACCAGTATCTCACCTCACAAGACTTAGTGCCTTGACTGCAAAAAGGTCCTGCAGAGCGTGGCACATACCCTGACTCACTCAAACAAAGACTTGACATTTGTCTGTAGCTATTTCAAGTACGCAGGAGAGACGCTGTTGGTGCATGGTGGCAGCAGAAACAAGTGGTAAGAAATACTGAGCACGGATTTCAACTGTGGATAATCGAACTGAGCCTGATAAGCTTGGTACACACTTCTCCTTATTGTCCATAATGCAAGGGGAAACCCAGAGCCCGGGAAGAGCGCCTGAGTGTAGTATCACCTACATGAGAATGCTAAAGATTACTAACTTGTATACGAGTGTTGAAGTGTGTGGTACGTTGTTTAGCTGTCTGCTTAAAGTACTTTCTTTCTTGGTAAGATGGGCACTAGGGTGGACATTAACTTTATTGGGCATGTTAGTTGGTGGTTGAACTCTGAGCTCAAGCACCACTATCCCCCTGCTCCACGCCCCTTACCCCTCCCAGTTGCCTCCCTGAGATGACTCTCGCTGCTTGCCCTTGCACCCCATAGTCAAGTGCATAAAGGGTTGTATTTGACCAATTCCGATAGGACAGACCACAAGATATCAGTGTCAGACAACTTCCACCCTACAGTTGAAGCCAAGTAGCCCCGCCTCCCCAGTAACTTACCTATCACACACACCTTCCCTCGAATGGGGTCAAATAGCATCATTATAATTCTGTTCAAAGCACTTGGGGATCATCAGAACACAATACAGTTTGAGTCACTAACTGCAGCAGTCAAACTGACTCTTTGTCCTTGAACAACTATGCTGTCAAATCCTCCAGAAGCATTTTGATGGGATACTTTTCTCTTTCCAGTACATCAAACCGCTTTTATCTGATGGAGACTACAATTTGCAGATTTCTTACCTCCGAATTTTCACCAGGCATGAGTCTGGATCCAGAGATTTTTCTCGAGCAGTACCCCTGCACGGCGTCGGGTGGCGTTAGTTGGCTCCAGATCCATTGTCTGCATTGTGCATATTGGATATGATGTAGCGTGACCTATATAGGCACCGCCCTGGCGCCCTGACGTCAGTTCTTTGCTTTCTGCACCAGCCAGCGCAGAGCTTAAGAGCTACCCCTCAGTCACTTTTTGACACGTCTTTTTCGACATTTTGCTGATTATTTTTTGAGTGTTCAGAATCCTGGTTTGTCAAGGATGTTGCTTAAGACTGTGTTCAAGCTCTGTGGATCCTGTCATTGGGCGAATCCATGACAGATCAGCACCTAGAGGTGCCTGGAGATCAACCACGACCTAGTTGTGCTGCGAGTGCTGGGCCAATGATCCAAAAGCTTTCAGGGAGCAGTCCCTAAAGCTCATTTTGACCCTGCGCTCTACACTGCGTCTCTCCCGATCTGTCAAGAGGAAGGTCACGAGAACGGTGGCGGGCCCCCATTTTTCATCGTCCCACTAAGGTCAGGGTAAGTCAAGGCACAAAAAGGTTGAAGAATAACAAGCGTTCTTTGACTTCAACCCATCTGTCGGTCAACAAGGGAAAGGGAGCATTATTGTTCCAGGTCTGTCCTTGGAGCCTTCGTCTGGCTTGACTGTACAAGTTTCTGGGAATCTGAGTGACTACTTCCCAACTCTGAGTTTTGAGGTACTGCACCGCATACTTGTGCATAGTCTTCCCTGTACTGCCTTCAGGCCCCCTCAGAGTCGGAATGGGCACCTCTGGTTTTGCACTGACATTTTAGGCCTCTGCTCCAGAGGTGGGTGGGTTGTGGGGAGGGGCACCTATGGATCTGTTCCTGGATTCCAAACTGCATTGGTCATACCACCTTGACCTTCCCCAATGCTGGTTCCAACATCTAAGTGCTTGACTCGTCCCGTGCCCAAGGTTGGTGCCGACCCCAGCCTCATTGCTGATTCAGACATGGAGCCAGACCAACAATGTGCGACGCCGATCAGACTTTGACAGGGACCTTGCTCCCTAGGTCGGATCCTTATTCTCTTTGGTTGTGGTATGGTGAGGATTGGGAGGGGTCGCTGGAACCTTTGGAATATCAGCTGGAAGATCTCTTGGACTGGCAGTTGGAATGGGGTGAAGCCAGTGGTCTGTGCACTTCTACTGACACTGGCATGCTTTTCACCATACTGTGGCTACGGAGGAAGGCATCCTCAGTGGTAAGTAAAGCGGCTGAGGTCCTAGACCTTGAGTTGCCTTCAGTGATGGCCAGGTCTAACCTAACAGGTGGTTCAGCCTGGGGCTTCCATTTCTAAACACCTTTTGCCCTTTTAACAAAGCCCTCACTGATGTCCTGCTGGGGACCTGGTTCTAACCCACCACAGAGGCTCCTGTAAACAGGACTATTGCCTACTGCCATAGAACTGCCCCAAATGACCCCAGTGTTCCTAACGCAACATCCCACCCCTAAGAGCTTGGTTATCCAAGCCTCCACATTCCTAAGTGCATTTCCTTCTGCACCCCAGGATAGGGAATCTAAGTGGCTGGATCTGCTTGGGAAGGTGTTTTCTTCCTCCAGCCTAGCATTGCAGTCTGAACACTGCATGCCTTTTGGACAGTTACACTCCTATTTTATGGGATATGGTTGCGTAGGTGCTGGCACAGGTCTTTGAGGAGGCCCAGGCCATTCTCTCCCATACTGTTGCTGACGGGAGAGACCGTGAAGTTCACAATACGATCTGGGCTAGGTACAATGGACTCACTAGGCAGAACAGTTGCATCGACGATGGCCATAAGGTGCAACGCTTGGTTGAGGAAGTCTGGCTTTTCAGGGGATGTCCAATCCATTCTTTTGGACATGCCCTTCCCTTTGATGGCATTAGTCTTTTTGGCGATAAAGCAGACTCTACATTTTAAGGAGTCCTGGGCTACAGCCAGGTCCTTGAGCTTTGCAATTGGCCCTTGCCACCTTCAGTCTGATTTTCGTCCCTTTTGTGGCTACGGAAGGGATGCCAAGCCACGTCCGTTCCCCCTCCAGCAACTTTGCTGCGCATGCTGCCCAGCATCAGCATGGCTGGGGACGTGGGATCAAACATCCTTGTGGATCAGAGTGCTGGCAGCCTAGCCATTCCACCACCCCTCCCTGCAGCAGCCTCCAAACCTTCCTAGTCTAATGCTTCCCCACCAGTCTGAAGCAGATTAGCGATCACCTATCCCCTGGCAGTCCATCACGTCAGACAGGTGGGTTTTGAAAATAGTTCAAAGGGGCTACTCCCTCACCCTTCAAGACTACACCTTCATCCATGTTGCCATCCTACAATCTGATGACTAAGGATCACCTGACAATTCTTCACTAGGAAGTTAAGGCTCTCTTGGCCAAGGGAGCCATAGAGGAGTGTCCCTGTGCCAGAAGTAGGTCGTGGTTGCTACTTTCTGGTGCCCAAAAAGAACCTGGGTGTCTGCCCCATCCTAGACCTTCAGTCCCTCAATCTTACTCAGGAAGAAGAAATTCAAAATGCTCACTGTGGCTCAGGTTCTAGCTGCCCTGTCCAGGAGACTAGAGGGTAGCGTTGGGCTTAAAGGACACTTTCTTCCATATCCCTATCCTGCCTGCCCACTGACGTTACTTGTGGTTCATGGTAGGCCACAAGCATTTTCAGTTCACCGTGCTCCCCTTTGGCCTTACCAGTGCACCTCTGGTGTTCACCAAGATGCTGACAGTGGTCGCAGCTCATCTGCAGGCTGTCATCTCCCACAGACATCTGTGGAGCTCCTTCATTCGCTGGGGTTCACTATAAACATGCCAAAGTCACACCGACTTCCCCTCAGACCCTCTTTAATCAGAGCTTTTCTGGACACAGTGCAGTTTTGGGCGTATCTTCCCAAGTGGGGAGTCCAGGATATTCAGGCTATGAAACTAATGTTTCAGCTTCTATCCTGGATTTCAGTGAGAATGACTGAGGGTGCTGGGCATCAGGGGAATCTTTCTGAAATTATCCAGATCTTGGAGGGAACTGCACAAGATCTGCAGTTGTGGTTCTTGAACCACGATTGGGTCAGAGGCAGATCCCTCTCCCTTCCCCAACCAGATCTGACTGTAGTGACTGATGCGTCATTCCTGGGATGGGGCAGCCACATGGGAGAAACACATCAGAGGCATCTGGTCTCCGTTGCAGTCTGGGCTCCACATCAGTCTTTTGGAGCTCAGGGTGATCAAACTGGCATTGAAAGCTTTCCTTCTCTCTCTCAAAGGGAAAGTGGTACAGGTGTTCATGTACAACACCCATGCCATGTGATACTGCAACAAACAGGGTGGGGTTGGGTTGTGGACCCTTTGTCAGCATGCTCTGCACCTCTAGACATGGCTGGAACATCGGGGCATTTCCCTGGTGGTTCAATACCTGGCAAGCTCTCTGAACGCCAGAGTGGACAAACTTGGCTGACAATGCCTGGTCAATCACGAATGGCTTCTCCACCCATATGTGGCGCAAGGTCTCAGCATTGGGGAGAGCTTTGGTAGATCTGTCTGCCTTCGCAGAGAACAGGGTCAGCAGTTTTGGCATTGGAGTTTCCAAGTTGGCATTCATTTGGCAATGCTTTTGTTTGTTTTTTTCTTGTATGGAGCTCAGACCTCCTGTTTGCCTTTCCACCCATACCAATTCTGCTCAGAAGTCTCAAGAAGAACAAGAACTTGGACCAAGTAATCCTTGTGGCTCCGGACTGGGAACAAAGTCTGGTATCCAAAGCTATAGAGCATGGCCATTGATTATCTGATCAGACTGCCCCTTTGAGAGGATCTTCTGTTGCAGCAGCAAGGAAAGGTTCTCCACCCAAATCTGTCCAGTCTCCACTTTCTTGCATGGAGATTGAGCTGTGGCAGTTGACAGTTTGACCTTCCATCCAAAGTCTAACATTATCTTGGCAGCCAGGCATCCCTCCGCCAAAATGGCATACGCCTGTCGAAACAAATTGTGGCATGGTGTACAGACAAGTCGGTTATCCTCCTCTCTTTCTGAGGTCCTCTTGTTTATACTTTCTTTGGCCCAGGAAGGTGCTGCTGTGGCCACGCTCCAAGGTTATTTGTTTGCTGTCTCTGCATTTCTGAGATTACCTGACCAACCCTCTTTAAGTATCCGATAGTTATTCGGTTCCTTTCCCATGTATTTCCTCCATTCCCCATTCATCATGCCCCAATTAGATTTGAATTTGGGTCTGACATTCCACATGTGTGCTCTCTTAGAAGCCTGAGGGGACAATTGTGAAGGGGCTCAAACATTAACGGCCTTGCTTGTGACCATAAACTCTGCCTGCAGGGTGAATGAGCTGCAGGCATTGTCATGTAAGCCACCCTACCTTTCCATCTAGCCTGACAAAGTGGTGCTTCTCACAAGAGCTTCCTTTTTGCCAAAAGTGGCTACGCCCTTTCATGTTTGCCAATCCATCATCTTGCCTACTTTTTACACACCTCTTCAACTTTCTAAGGAAGAGGAGACTCCGCCTCCTGGGCCCAAAAAGATTGTTGGTTTTCTACATTGATCATACCAGAGTTCCAGGTGGATGACCAACTATTTGTTGGGTATCTGGGTGCTAAGAAAGGTCGGGCAGTGCAGAAGAGAACCATCTATAGATGGGTCGTCGTTCTCTGTATTAAAATGTGCTACACATTGGCTTAAAAGAAACCCCCAGAGGGTTTGCACGCTCACTCTACCAGAGGGGCAGCTGCAAACACTATTAGCACGAGGTGTTCCGGTCCTTGACCTCTTTCAGGCAGCAACATTGGCATCACGGCACACGTTCACCAAACACTACTGCCCAAACAGTCTGGTCCAGAGAGACTGGTAGTTTGCCCGGTCGGTTCTACAGGACTTCTTTGTATGATCTTGGTTTACAGACCCACCTCCGGGAATGGTATTGCTTGGGTATCCATTCTAAGGTATGGAATCTGCAACTAGAAGACTATCAAATGAACAAGTTTGTTACCTTCTGTAACACCGTATCTGGTAGACATATTCTAGTTGCAGGTTCCTCACTGACCCACCCATCCTCCCCTCTGAACTGATTTCTAGGGACAGAGACTTCTCTTTCAGTGCCCTAGCTTTGATGCATCAGTGATGTTCATGGCTCTGTGCTTCTGGTGTGGAAAATCGTGAAAATAAACTGCCGTCAGTGCCTTTGGTGAAGCCTATATAGGACCCACGACGTCATCCAGCATGCACAACGCCGACATATGCGGAGCGGACACTCCACCTGTCGGCCCGCAGGGGTACTGCTCAAGAAATAGCTCCTGATCCAGACTGACACCTGGTTAAATGCTAAGGTAAGGAATCTGCAACTAAAATGTTCATTTGGGTGTGACCTGTGTGCCAAATCTACCAGGCTTTCTTCATGCTTCAGTGAAACCCTCTGCAGACATGAAGCCTGTAGCCAACTACCAGCCTACCCCCCCCCCCCCCACCCCCCTTCTAACCTGCCTGACAAAAGTCAAAAGATAACAAATGCCTACATTCCGGCACAATCACAGTACAGAGACTACCCTCATTGCAGCCATGGACAATATCAGAATGATCAGGGAATAGATGGCACTCTTGCTTTCATCTACTGGACCTTAACGCAGCTTTTGACAGTCTCCCACCAAATACTTAGCCAGTGGTTGCACAAAGTCAGCATCAAGGACTGACATTTTGCTGGATTTTCTCATTTCTGACAGTCTGCTCCTAGTCATTCAGCCTGGCGTTAATCTGGGACACAGTCAACCTCATCTGCATAGTTCCACAATGATCTTCACTCCACCCCAATCGTCAACATTATCCATGCTCACTGAATCATCGTACCTCTAGACTGATGATGTACTCCTTAAACAATACGCCAGAGACATAAACCAATTTCTCGGTCTGCGTGACTGAAGTTGCCAAATTGATGAAAACCAACTGCCTCAAGCTCAACACAGAAAAGACAGAAGTGTAGTGATCTTCATCATAAACTTTCCCTGGGACTCCACCTTCATGGCCTGCCAAACTCTGACCTACACACCACCTGCAACACTTGCAAGGCATCTTGGAATAAAAATTGACAACCAACTCCCCATAACTGGCCAGTTGAATGCGGTCAGTTTCCTGCTTCCACATACTCAAGATGCTCAAGAAGATCTTGAAATAGCTCCTCACCAGCACTCTCAGAATCATCACCCAAGCCTATGCTAGAATCAATGCACAGTTGGCGAGAACATAAAGCTGAGGGACCAGCCTTACCCTCAACCTCCTACCACACACTTGCATCACCCCGCAGCCCAAAAAGCTCCACTGTCTCCTAGTCCACAAACGAGCACTCTTCAAACTCCTCACGCACACAAAGCCTTCCACATTAGCCCCATGTACCTCAACCGCATAAACTTCCACAAACCTACCCAACACCACCTACCAGCCGGATCCTTTTTGCACACATCTCTTGCAAATGCAGAACCAGATCCAGCAGTCGTGCATTCTCCTACCTTGCTTCTTAAACCTGGAATGGCCTGCCCTTGCTCATCAGAATTACCACCACCTTAGTTCTTGATTTCTGCATAAAACTGAAGACTTGGCTCTTCATCTAGTCACTACCCTGTCTTGGCTCATTCTGCTCCTGCCTTAGCACCAAGATACCCTACCGGGTGAGTTGCTCACTATACAAACACACATAACCTAACAAACATAGGTGTAGTGTTGCTGAGCTATACCTCTTGTTCAAGATGGAAGTGAAACTTAATAACACAGCGAGTTACTGTTTCCCATACAACTTTTAGAAAGCATGACACTTCATTTCAATTTTGTCAGTGCTGTGGTGAGCACTGTTTACTATGAATGCCACAATGTATTGTCTCATAAAGACATGTTCGATGGCATCTGTCGCTGTAGATACACATGGTATGCATGAGCTCGCCATCTGGTGTTGGGTCGGAGTGTTACAAGTTGTTTTTCTTCGAAGAAGTGTTTTCGAGTCACGGGACCGAGTGACTCCTCCTTCTGTGCTCATTGCGCATGGGCGTCGACTCCATCTTCGATTGTTTTCTTTCCGCCATCGGGTTCGGACGTGTTCCTGTCGCTCCGAGTTTCGGAACGGAAAGATAGCTGAAAACGGAAGATTTTCGACGGTATCGTTGCGATCCGGTTCGACATAGACACATACGACGACGCGTTGAACATCGAAGCGCTTCGGTGCCCTTCGGGGTAGATTTCGGCACCCCGTCGGGGCCTAGTCGGCCCGACCGCGTGGAGAACGCCGATGGAACGGACCCCGTTTCGATTCTGCCCCGAATGCCACAACAAATATCCTTATACGGACCTACACTCGGTCTGTAACCTGTGCCTGTCACCCGAGCACAGCGAAGAATCCTGTGAGGCCTGTCGGGCGTTCCGGTCCCGAAAAACTCTGCGCGACCGTCGAGCGAGAAGACTGCAGATGGCGTCCACGCCAAAGGAGCGTCGACAGTTCGAGACAGAAGAGGAACAGGAGGAATCCTTTTCCATCCAGGATTCAGACTCCGACGAGCTAGACTCTACAAAAACTGTGAGTAAGACGTCGAGATCAGAACTTAAGAAAGGAAAGAAGGCCCAGGGGACGCCACTGCCAACCGGCCATGGCTCCACCCAAATTCTCGGTGACCAACAATCGGCACCGAAAAAGGCCCATTCAGTGTCGAGATCGTCCGACTTCGGTCGAGACACCGGCACGCAGCCTCCTCGGGACCGAGAGAGTGCTAAACAGAAGCATCGACACCGAGAGTTCGGTGTCGACACGGATCGACGCCGAGACAGTGGCGCCGAAGACCATAGAGGCCAAGAATTTTCAGCACAGAAAAAGAGGAAGGTTACCTCGGAGCCGAAAAAACAAACAACAGGGTTTTCGGAGCCGAAAAAAGCGACATCAGACCCTGTTTCTGGCTCCTATACTGAAGAGCATTCTATGTCTTCTCAAATGAAGAAACATAGATTTGAACAAGAACTGCAATCCACTGACGTGGATCATACGCAAAAGCGTATCTTTATTCAGCAGGGGACTGGGAAGATCAGTACCCTTCCACCTGTCAAACGAAAGAGAACGCTTCAGTTTACTTCTCAGCAACAAACAGCACAAAAGGTAACACCTCCTCCCTCACCTCCACCTGTAACTCCGGCTTCGCCAACTTACACCCCGTCACATTCGCCAGCTCACACCGCCATGAGCCACGATGACCAAGATCAGGATGCGTGGGACTTGTACGACGCACCAGTGTCTGATAACAGCCCAGACACATACCCAACTAGGCCATCACCACCGGAAGACAGCACAGCCTACTCACAAGTGGTGGCTAGAGCAGCACTATTCCATAATGTGGAACTCCACTCGGAACAAGTAGAGGATGATTTTTTATTTAACACCCTCTCTTCAACCCACAGCTCCTACCAAAGCCTGCCGATGCTCCCAGGCATGCTACGCCATGCAAAGGACATTTTCAAGGAGCCAGTTAAAAGTAGGGCAGTGACGCCTAGGGTGGACAAAAAGTATAAGGCGGCTCCTACGGACCCTGTATTCATCACCTCTCAGCTGCCACCAGATTCTGTGGTGGTAGGGGCTGCCAGAAAACGGGCAAATTCACACACTTCTGGGGATGCACCTCCCCCAGATAAAGAAAGCAGGAAGTTCGATGCAGCCGGGAAGAGGGTTGCTGTCCAAGCAGCAAACCAGTGGCGCATCGCAAATTCACAAGCGCTGCTAGCGCGATACGACAGAGCCCACTGGGATGAGATGCAGCATCTCATTGAACATCTCCCAAAAGATCTGCAAAAAAGAGCAAAACAGGTTGTTGAGGAGGGTCAAAACATTTCCAACAATCAAATACGCTCCTCCATGGATGCAGCAGACACAGCCGCAAGGACCATTAATACGTCGGTTACCATCCGTAGGCACGCATGGCTCAGAACGTCTGGATTCAAGCCAGAAATTCAGCAGGCAGTGCTTAACATGCCAGTCAACGAAAAACTTCTGTTCGGTCCGGAGGTCGACACAGCCATAGAAAAGCTCAAGAAGGACACTGACACTGCCAAGGCCATGGGCGCACTCTACTCCCTGCAGAGCAGAGGATCTTATAACACCTTCCGCAAAACACCTTTTAGAGGAGGGTTTCGGGGTCAGGCCACACAAGCTAGCACCTCACAGTCCGCACCGCCCACCTACCAGGGACAGTACAGGGGAGGTTTTCGGGGCCAGTATAGAGGGGGGCAATTCCCTAGGAATAGAGGAAGATTTCAAAGCCCCAAAACCACTACCAACAAGCAGTGACTCACACGTCACTCACCCCTCCCACACAACACCAGTGGGGGGGAGGATACGTCAATATTACGAAGCATGGGACAAAATAACTACAGACACATGGGTCCTAGCAATTATCCAACATGGTTATTGCATAGAATTCCTGCAATTCCCCCCAGACATACCACCAAAATCACAAAATTTATCAAAATAGCTTCTAGAGATAGAAGTTCAAGCACTACTGCAAAAAAATGCAATAGAATTAGTACCAAGCACACAAATAAACACAGGAGTTTATTCACTGTACTTCTTGATACCAAAAAAGGACGAAACCCTGAGACCAATTCTAGACCTCAGAGTGGTAAACACATTCATCAAATCAGACCACTTTCACATGGTCACACTACAAGAAGTGTTACCATTGCTCAAAAAACACAACTACATGACAACCCTAGACCTCAAGGACGCATATTTCCATATACCAATACACCAATCACACAGGAAATATCTAAGGTTTGTATTCAAAGGAATACATTACCAATTCAAAGTATTGCCTTTTGGTTTAACAACCGCTCCAAGAGTATTCACAAAATGCCTAGCAGTAGTCGCTGCACACATCAGAAGGCAGCAAATACATGTGTTCCCGTATCTAGACGACTGGCTAATCAAAACCAGTTCGCTCACACAATGCTCAAACCACACAAATCAAGTCATACAAACCCTCTACAAACTAGGGTTCACCGTCAACTTTGCAAAATCAAACAGTCTGCCAAGCAAAGTACAGCAATATCTAGGAGCCATAATAGACACGACAAAAGGACTAGCAACGCCAACCCCACAAAGGATCCACAATTTCAACAGAGTCATTCAACACATGTCTCCAAACCAAACAATACAAGCAAGAACAATACTACAGCTCCTAGGCATGATGTCCTCATGCATAGCCATTGTCCCAAACGCAAGACTGCACATGAGGCCCTTACAACAGTGCCTAGCCTCACAGTGGTCTCAAGCACAGGGTCACCTTCTAGATCTGGTGTTGCTAGACCGCCAAACTTACCTCTCGCTTCTATGGTGGAACAGTATAAATTTAAACATAGGGCGGCCTTTCCAAGACCCAGTGCCACAGTACGTAATAACAACAAATGTTTCCATGACAGGGTGGGGAGCACATCTCAATCAACACAACATAAGAGGACAATGGAACATACATCAAACAAAACTGCATATAAATCATCTAGAATTATTAGCAGTTTTTCAAGCACTAAAAGCTTTCCAACCAATCATAACCCACAAATACTTCCTTGTCAAAACAGACAACATGACAACGATGTATTATCTAAACAAACAAGGAGGAACACATTCAACGCAGTTAAGCTTGTTAGCTCAGAAAATATGGAAGTGGGCAATCCACCATCAAATTGGTCTAATAGCACAGTTTATTCCGGGGATCCAGAATCAGCTGGCAGACAATCTCTCTCGATCACCAGCAAGTCCACGAATGGGAAATCCACCCACAGATTCTGAACACCTACTTCACTCTCTGGGGAACACCACAAATAGACTTATTTGCAACAAAAGAGAACGCAAAATGCCAAAACTTCGCGTCCAGATACCCACACAAGCAATCCCAAGGCAATGCCCTATGGATGAACTGGTCAGGAATATTTGCTTACGCTTTTCCTCCTCTCCCTCTCCTTCCTTACCTAGTAAACAAATTGAGTCAAAACAAACTCAAACTCATTTTAATAGCACCAACGTGGGCAAGACAACCCTGGTACACAACACTGCTAGATCTGTCTGTAGTACCACACATCAAACTGCCCAACAAACCAGATCTGTTAACGCAACACAACCAACAGATCAGACACCCGGACCCAGCATCGCTGAATCTAGCAATCTGGCTCCTGAAATCCTAGAATTCGGACACTTACAACTTAGCCAAGAGTGCATGGCAGTCATAAAGCAGGCCAGAAGGCCATCCACTAGACACTGCTACGCAAGTAAGTGGAAAAGATTTGTTTGGTACTGCCATCATAATCAGATACAACCACTAGATGCAACTCCAAAACATATAGTAAATTACTTGCTCCATTTACAAAAGGCAAAGCTAGCCTTCTCTTCTATTAAAATACACCTTGCAGCAATATCTGCATACCTGCAAACTACCTATTCAACTTCCTTGTATAGGATACCAGTTATCAAAGCATTCATAGAAGGGCTTAAAAGAATTATACCACCAAGAACACCACCTGTTCCTTCATGGAACCTAAACGTGGTTCTAACAAGACTCATGGGCCCACCTTTCGAACCCATGCACTCTTGCGGAATACAATTCCTAACCTGGAAAGTTGCCTTTCTCATCGCCATTACATCTCTAAGAAGAGTAATTGAAATTCAAGCGTTCACAACACAAGAGCCTTTTATACAAATACATAAAAATAAGGTCGTCCTACGACCTAATCCAAAATTTTTACCAAAAGTTATTTCACCATTCCATCTAAATCAAACGGTAGAACTACCAGTTTTTTTCCCACAGCCAGATTCTGTGGCTGAAAGAGCACTACATACATTAGATGTCAAAAGAGCATTAATGTACTACATTGACAGAACAAAGAACATCAGAAAAACTAAACAGCTATTTATTGCATTCCAAAAACCTCATGCAGGTAACCCAATATCAAAACAAGGTATAGCCAGATGGATAGTTAAATGCATCCAAATCTGCTACCTTAAAGCAAAAAGACAACTGCCCATTACTCCCAGGGCACATTCAACAAGGAAAAAAGGTGCTTCAATGGCCTTTTTAGGAAACATCCCAATGCAGGAAATATGTAAGGCAGCCACTTGGTCTACGCCTCACACATTCACCAAACACTACTGTATAGATGTGCTATCCGCACAACAAGCTACAGTAGGTCAAGCTGTACTAAGAACTCTATTTCAGACAACTTCTACTCCTACAGGCTAAACCACCGCTTATGGGGAACTAACTGCTTACTAGTCTATGCATACCATGTGTATCTACAGCGACAGATGCCATCGAACTGAAAATGTCACTTACCCAGTGTACATCTGTTCGTGGCATCAGTCGCTGAGATTCACATGGACCCACCCACCTCCCCGGAAGCCTGTAGCAGTTCAGAAGTTACCTTCAATTTTGTACATTTGTATATATATTACTTAATCCTTTAATAGGTACATACTTACATTTTTCATTGCGCGGGCACTATTACTATAGTACAACTCCTACCTCACCCTCTGCGGGGAAAACAATCGAAGATGGAGTCGACGCCCATGCGCAATGAGCACAGAAGGAGGAGTCACTCGGTCCCGTGACTCGAAAACACTTCTTCGAAGAAAAACAACTTGTAACACTCCGACCCAACACCAGATGGCGAGCTCATGCATACCATGTGAATCTCAGCGACTGATGCCACGAACAGATGTACACTGGGTAAGTGACATTTTCATTATATGACCTGTTCGGCAGTAACATTGCTCACTTCTATAGTATTGCTCTGCTGCCTCTGACCTTGACTGTGCAAGAACCGCTGCAGAATACAGTGGTTTTTCCATGTTGTAGAGCCAAGATTTGGTCATGCTGCTGTCCTTGCACATAGTCTGCATGCAGTCGCCTGTTCCCACCACTTCTGAATGCTGCAGCGATCACCAATAATGGACCCAACTTAAGGATCCTTCACAGGGTTCTGCTGGTTCAAGGCTTGAGTCCCCACCTGCTTGCTGCTATTCATTTCCCAGGGGCGAGGTGCCTTAATACAGACAGCAGAGACATCCAGCTTATTTATTTTAAGGGTATATTCGAAGCAGCGTGGCGGATCTGCAGCAGCACGTCCTGTTAAGCAGCTGTCATGGCTCCTTCTCTGCTTTCATTGTAAAAGTTATAGATAAAATTGAAGGTCACATTTATCTTGTGTTGATTGATCATATGTTTACTGCTTAGCCTAAATTGTGCTAAAACAAATCAGCATTTTCTCCAAAACCTTTTTATGATGTTTATATAACCCAATCGATTTGCTTACTAGCTATATTTCTTAATGTTAAGTCTTTTTTCGTAACATACTCTTCATAGCGCTCACTCCGAGTACTTTCTTCTGTAATATAAAAGTACCAAATTCCAAATACCTATGTTAGAGTATTTTTCTGCCAATACAATTTTATCCAGTATGGTATTGAGTCACCTGTGACAGTTCAGGCCTCCCAAACTCCAGCATACAAACTAGCCTAAATGGCGGTCGGTCTGCTATTGGACCCTCACTGCAGGTAATTGCAGGTGGCAGAGGTTTTTAGGGGTTACACTTTCCTTAATGATTACAATTTATTTCGAGTTTTAATACCAATTGTTTCTCACCCCTATTGATTTTAACAACACCAAGAAGAGGGGTTGCTAATCGCCAGGAATGATATACCTTTTATTGCATGGCATGTTCCTAGAAATTGTATCCTTTTTAGAATGCTTGTATGTAATGCTGCATGCATCGGTTGAATGATACTTAATTTTTTCAGGACTGTCTTGGAGAAACTCTGCCAATTCCAGTCATTGACGCTGCCAGGTCGAAGGTAAGAAGCTAATGTTCCATAACTTACGTTCTCTATTCACACAAATTATATCAACCTCTAAGTTTGCACTAATTGCAGCATTTAGAAGGGAAATGCAGGGGATTAAAATGGCACAAGTGTCTGCTTGACTTTTATTGTTGTATTCAATTTTTTTATTGCAGAGACTTCCAAGCAAAGAACTTCCTGATGCATCCTCTCCTATACCTACGAATACCATTCGCGTCATAAAAAACTCCATCCGATTAACCCTTAACCGATGACCCCACCAGTTTCCAGATGACTGTTAAATGCAGTTTTGTGGCCAGTGCATGTGACCTGTAATGTTCATTTACAGTTGCAGCTCCGCTTCATATGGTCGATTGGTGGCAACACATTCGTAAAAATCCAGTTTTTGCAAATATGTAGGTCTGACTTGACTAAGCAGAACACCAACTTGCCTACACTGCTATGTATAGTTTTATGTAATGCTCTTCTGTGAAACAATGGACTACGATTGAGGCTCTCAGGTTTTTTTGTTTTTTTTTTCTCCTCACATTGCCTCAACTTTTAAAACACTGCCTTTTTGTATGGAGATTTCCTCATCTTCATTTAAACATTTACCTATAATGTAGTACTTGTTATAATTCATTTTTTGGCTTTTAAAGTACTGTATTGCAATCAAACGGGAGTTGCAGGAAAAACAAAAAAAACAAAAAAAAGTGGTTTAATCTATTTTGGGGGGGAGGGAGATGGGACAGGAGGGTAAGGTATAAATTGTTTTTAGCTATTGGGATGCAATTTGTGGTGTACAAAATGTCTGGGTGTCAGTGGTTTCTGGTTTCCCAGTTAGTTTATGCTAATAATGAATTAAATTATTTTGCATTCGCATTGAGATACAAGAAATCAATGATCTGTGTGTGGTTTTCGGGTGGTTGTTATATATCTGAGTTGCAGTGGTTGATCTGGAATTTTACATTATGCAGGAACCTTTAAACCAATGTAATTTGCCTCCCATGGAGGCCAAAGAATACCAATCTTAACTACCGTGGGGAACGAGAGAGTATCTTCAAATCTACTAAGAAGGGGCTTATTTAGGAATCTTGAATTAAGCTTCCTTTCCCTTGCATTTGGGCATTATTGCTTTATTAGTGTTTTTGTTAGCATTAAGCTGATAACCTTGACACGTGAATGAATTAATGGCCGTCCAGGCTACGAATTATGGAATACTTGGTCCCCTTTCTGGTTTGTTTCTGTTCCATCTTAGAGAGTGATGTGTACTATAATTTAAAAGTTGTTTCCTTCAAAGTAGAGATGTGAAGGACCTACTTTCTACTTCATAGGTTTCAGATCTTCACGGATTCCCCAACACCACGCTAGACCCTCCACATTTGCATGCCTTAGGTGCAATGTATTGGCTTTGGGGGCTGGATCTCAATATTCTGTGCCTGAGGTTGTTTACCCTTCCTACTCACCGTCCATCCTACTATTGTTTGGTAGGTCTTAGAGGCTTTAAATCCAGTTGCACACTTCCGTCATCAGTCAAGAAGAGCACGTCTTTGTGGGTTGTAGTGGTAATTTTGTCTGATATGTGTTTGTGTTCTGGGAATGCTCCTAGTCTTGTTCAAAGCTCTTTAGTGTACCTGTTTTATCATTTGTGATGTATTTCTGTAGACTCTAATAGTCAAAAATCTTAATTCACCATTGGGAGACACCCCAGAACTTTTTGTCCTACTGTATGTTAAATCTTGAAATATTCCACAGCGCACCTCACATCCCCCTCCTGTGGGCTTATCTCCATTATGTTTCCCAGGGTTTATACCATGCTCACAAGAGTTGCTCTTCAGTCGCATAATGATCAGTTGCAACTTAAGGGAGTGGCTATGCTGGTTGCCCATACATTCTTCTAATTGTCTGTAAAGGAATGTTTTTTTGATCCAACTGTACTATTTGGGGGGAATGACCTAAACATAGGTTCAGTCATGAAGAACAAGCAGGAATTGCTGAACTCATGGTGCCCTGTGGCATGTGGTGAAGCCATTTCTCAAATTTGTTGTAATTTGCGTTGTCAGATTTATAGCCAAGTTGCTCTGTTTCATCTGATATCTAATAAAGGCAATCTGACTTGCCATCTGATTTTTCCCTGTCTGTGCAAATGTTCACTCTAGGACCTCCTTGCGATCAGTTGCTAATTTTCTTGCTCTCTTACCAATCTGTAATCGACTCTGCCAGACCACCTACACTAAATTCATTGCGCTTGGGCCTATTCAGACATAACCCATTTAGCTCGGACCAGTAAAATAGTAAATTAATTCTGCTAAATTGACTTTGCTCACATCCTGGATGATGCACTGTAGCTCTGTCTCAGGCTGATTGTGAATGTTTTCATAATTTATTAAACAACTTGGTACACTCACCCCAGCATATCACTGCAAATGTAAGTTTTGATTTAGATGTTCCCCATATTGTGAAACTCAAGGTGCATCTGTGTTAAGTCACTTGGTCAAAGATCTTACTGCCTTATGCCAGATATAGAAGTACTCCGATTACCCACTCCTTCTAAAAGGCAAATATGTGAGTCTTTATAAGAAGATACATTAAAGACGTTCTACTTTCAGAGAAGAGGACCCTTTTAAAGCTTTAAAGCTCCTGGTAACTGCCATCATCAGGTAATTGGCTGTGTAGTATGGGCAGTGGGTTACATTGCTGATGGTCTGGGGCTTTCAGGTTGGTCTTATATGTAAATTCAGCAAATTACCTATTCAACAGAAAAAAGTTCCGTCTCATTCCTGTTCATTCCTAGTTCACAAATGCTGATGGACAGTGCAGCATTCTTGTGGACTGTTAAACCGTCGTCCTCAGTAGCTCTCTTCCATTGCCGTTCAGGTGACCAAGCTCCATTTCTAAGGTTTGAAATCGGATCCAAGCTGGTCCATCAGAGAACTGACAATGCTGTGCCGTTGCACAACTTTAACACTTAAAAGAACTAAACCAGTCATAAACGGGCAAGAGAATCCTGTTTCCTAGAGTGAAAACAGCATTCTAACACCATGTATTCACTGTCCTCGCCTGTTGAATGTCTGGTGGTTTCTTAGCAAGTCCACTAAGCATCCATAAAATCACAAACATTGTTTGATAGCTGTCCGCAGGCAGCCACCCTATAATGTTTTCTTGCTACCTGGCATAGATGGTGCTTAAGCACATTTGTGAGTAGCAAAAATGCGGGTACCTCCCACTTTCCACTGGGTTGCTTGGGTAAGCCTTCGTCAGAAAACACATTATCTACAGGCAAGGATTTGGTTGGCTGCTGCGGTCTTCCTTATCTGCTCTACCTACAGAGGTAAATAATTTGTCCAATTTATGGCTACCTCCTAGTTTGGCATGCGACCCCCTTTCACCAGCTAAAAGGCTGAAGTTATGCAAAGGATTGGTCACTTGATTCACAGTACAAGCCTGTGGAGAGGTAATAGGAAGGGAAATGTGGGGGAGGTTAAAGGATGACAAAGTAGGGCGGACACTGGTGTCAGTTTAATTTGATGCAAAATCATTTTTTTTACCAGGACATACCTTCACAAAAGTAAAATTTTAACATTGGTTGTTCATCTCTTTACAGAAACCATGTTTATCGTATATACAATCCTAACATCTTTGACTTCTTGTATATCATTTATTCAGTTTTGTAATTGACATTGTATGCAGACTTTTTGTATAAACTGTAAAATACCATCTTTCACAATACATATGAAACTGGATTTTGTCTTTTTTCTTGCATAATTGTGTGCGTCTGTATGAATATTTACCCATAAAGTACAGAATTTATTTCATATTGAGCATGCACAAACTTGCCTTGTTTTAAGCAACTCTAAAATATTAAGGTTGTTTTGTTTACAGACTGTAACTTTGTATGACCAGTATGTTTATGTGCTATATTTTGATTTATTGGTACTTTGTATAGTCAAGCCTAATCTTTCATGTAAGTTCTGATAGAAGTGCAAAATTATTTCTTGTGGGTTTACTTAGAGATTGTAGACGAAGGTGTTCAAGAACTGTTTATGGAAGTGCACAGAAACATTGATTTGACTGTTTAGTTAAAACATCTATACAGTAAGCACCTGTGCTCTGACAGCTTAGTCCTTTGCACTACCTCTGTAATTTAGTGTCTGATAAGTTATCACGTGTAACGCTAGGAATTGCATCCGGCCATACTGGTGTTTTTCCTGGGAGTGAAACCTCTTGTCATGAGCATATAGATAAGCTTAACAGCTCAACCTATCATATGAGAGGCATACTTTTTTTTGGGGGGTGGGGGGAGTCAATGGTCTTGTAAACCAGCTCAAAATGCAAGAATTGGTAAATGCCTAAGAGCCCACACTAGATATACAAGTTCAGCATGTAATACAGGGAAGTACTTGAACTTGTTATCACAATTACTCCTTCATTTAAGATGTTTTATAGGGACCCATTTTAAAACACACATGGTGTTCTTGTTAGTGTCTTTTTTTTTTTTTTTTTTTTTTTTTTACTTCCTCCTTCTAAAGTGAAAGATATCTAGCACAAGTTTCTTTTTGCTCCTCAATAACCTAGAATTGTTGTTTTGATAGCTACTTCTAACCATAGATTCATCACCTTCATAATATCCCCAGTCTGTATCAGGAAGATATAAATTTGTATCTAAGATTTATTATTGCTTTGAAAGATATAAGATTGCTTCCTAAGATTTAAAATTGCTGTGAAAGATCTTCATTTGTATCTGGAAGATTTAAAATCGCTTTGCTGCCATACTCCAGTAGGTGACGCCAAGCACCTCTGCAGCAACTTTGTTCTGCCGTGGGAGACATGATGGCGCCACATATAATCACCACCCTGGCGTGTTTACATCCATTCTTTTTTCCAAACCAGTGTGCATGGGAACAATGTCTTCCCCCTAAAACCAGAGCCTGAAAGGTAACACATGGCAAGAAGTCTTGTTAATTGGGGGTTTAATGTTGCTCTTTCCTGTCAATGGGGTAGTTGTGATGTATGAGTAGGTCAGTGATTCAGTCTTGTCTATGATCTCGATAACAATCATAGTGGCTAATATACTGGTGCAATTGAAGGCAATATGGTGCTACTTAGCACCTTCACTGTAATGTCCTGAAGGAGAAAGAGCTGGGAATAGTCGATTGAATGAGGTAGCAGGTGTTCTCCTGGGTGCTTGAGGTAAAGTGAAGCAATTCTGTGTTGAATGCTGGCATGGAGCTTGGCAGGTGAAGTATCTTGTGTATCTGATAGACTTCTAGCCACAAATTCCTTACCTCAAAATTTTCCATAGGTGTCGGACTGGATTTTAACATTTATTCATGAGCTGTCCCCCTTGTGCCGGTTGGTCACGTCGTTCAGCTCGAAGTGACGTACTCAATGCCTATATAGGTGCCACCCTAGTGCGCTGACATCAGTAATTTTCTTTTTTGCACCAGTCAGCGCAGATCTGGAGAGAGATACCCCCAGTCACTGACTGCCTCTTTCTAGCTTCGTTACCCCCACTTTTAGCCTGTTTGTCAGTCTGTTTGACTGTGTCTACTGGGATCCTGCAAACCAGGGCCTCAGTTGTTATCCTCTCTCCCTTAAATTTGGTTGTTGGTTACTGTTAACACAGTATTTCACTCAGTTGGCATACTGGTAACCCCTTAAGTCTGTAGTATATAGTGCTGAGGGCATTGGGGTTGCAGGGTATCCGTATGGGCTGCACAGATATTTTGCCACCCAGAGGGAGATAATGTAAAGGCTTCTGCAGGACTGCCATTGCAGCCTGCGTGAAAAGGTGCAAGCATCCTTTCACTGCCATTTACACTGCACCAGCTCACTTATAAGTCACCCCTATAGCAGGCCCACCAGCCCTGAGGGCTGGATGCAAAGTATCTGTGTGGGAGCAGTAGCAGAGGTGCCCCAACAACCTCCAGGACCATTTTCCCCAGACTTCGTGAGTGCGGGGACACCATTTTACGTGTGTACTGGACATATGTCACTACCTATGTACAGCTATATAATGGTATCTCCGAACATAGGCATGTTTGATATCAAACATGTTGGAATCATACCCCAAGGCTTTTGCAAGTATTGGTTGTATGATTCCACGCACTCTGGGGGCTCCTTAGAGGACCCCCAGTACTGCCATTACAGCTTTCTGAGAGTTTCCAGGCAGCCACCTCCCAGACCGGGTTTTTCAAGCAACAGGAGGGCAGAAACCTAACACATGAAGGCAGAACAAAGGATTTCCTTTGCAAGAGGGGGTATTACACCCTCTCCCTTTGGAAATAGATGTTAGAGGCTTGGGAGGGGTAGTCTCTCCAAGCCACTGGAAATGCTTTCAAGGGCATACTTGGTGCCCTCCTTGCATAAACCAGTCTAAACTGGTTCAGAGACCCTCTGTCCATGCACTGGCGTGAAACTGGACAAAGGAAAGGGGAGTGACCACCCCCCTGTCCATCACCACCCCACTGTCCATCACCACCCCTGGGGTGGTACTCAGAGCTCCTCCAGAGGGTCCCTGGGTTTTGACATCTTGGATTCAAGGTTGGCAGGGGACTCTGGGAGCATCTGAGTAGCCAGTGTCAGCAGGTGACATCTGAGCCCTCCACTAATAGGTGCTTGCCTGGTTAGGGCTATTTAGGGTCTCTCCTTTGGGTGGTTCCTCAGATTCTGATTGCAAGACTCCAGCAGGAATCCTCTGCATCCTCCACTTCGACTTCTCACTGAAGAAACTGACTCTGGACCCTCCAGGAACTCTACAAGCTCCAACAAAGAAGCAAGACGCCTTCTGCAACATTGGATCTCCAGCTCCTGCCAGCAACTGTTTCCAGGTTGTGCATCCTCTGAAGATAGTCCGTCTTCTGCCTGCATCAGAGGAGCAAAGGAATCTCCCTTGGGGGTGAATGAGTCACCCCCTGCTTCTCCAGGCACCAACTGCGACTACTGGCTGCGTGGATCCCCTCTCGTGCTGAGCTGCATGGATCCTGCATCACGGGTGGTGGACTAAAGTGGTCCCGATGGTCCTCTCTTCCAACTGTCCAACTTTGGTGTAGGTAAGAGCTTGCCTCCCCAAGCACGACAGTACCCCTGTGCACTGCAGGTTCTGCAGCTGCCAAGGCTTGTTGGTATCCTTCCTCCAAGTCCTTAGTGCATCTTGTAGCTCCAGCCCCCAGCACTCTATCCTGCCTGCAACGCACAGCTTCCTGAGTGGTTGGGAGCATTTGTCGTAGTGCTGCGTGGGCCTCTTTTGCAACTTCCTTGTCCCCGTGCCATGGGACTCCTGTGTGCGCTGTCTGGTCTGCTGAGGGCTCATTCCCCCCCCCCCCCCGCCCCCCCCCCCCCAACACCACCAACTCTCCGTCTTGAGTATTTCACCAGGTCTTTCCTGGTCCCGGCCAGTGCCATTTTCCGTTAACCGCAAGCTTTGCGTGTGCCAAGGCTTGTTGGTGGACTCCGACGCAAACCTGACTGCAGTCCTCCATCTGGAGTGGGACATCACATTTGCCACTCCAGGAACCCAACTTCATCTTCTTGGGTGCAGTGCTGACTTCTTCTTCACCGGTGGTTCTCCTTTTGCACCGTCATCCGGGTTAGCAGGGGCTCCTACTCTTTCTGGACTCTTCTATGCTTCCTGGATTTGGTCCCCCTTCTTCCACAGGTGGTCTTGTTCAGGAATCCACTGTTGGTGTCTTCCAGTCTCTTCTGGGTTTTGCATAATTCTTTTTCTCGCCTGTGTGTGTTCTGGGAAAGTTACTGTGATTTACTCCTGCTCTCCTGATCACTGGAGTGGGTTCTAGGAATTATCTTTGGGGTTTTCTAGAACTCCCAGCTCCCCTCTACACACTACAGTTGCCTAGGTGGGAGACCGACATTTGCATTCCACTTAATATATGGTTTGTGCTCCCCCAGGCCTATTTCTAACTTTTGTGATTTTCACTAATTACACTGTTTTCTGTTTTATTGTCTAATTCTGCATACCAGTATAGATAATTTGTGTATTACTTACCTCCTAAGGGAGTATAGTCTCTATGGTATTTTTGGCATTTGTCACCAAAATAAAGTACTATTATTTGTACCACTGAGTGTTTTCTTTCATGTGTGCTAGTATTGTGTGACTTCAGTGGTATTGCATGAGGTTTACATATCTCCTAAATAAGCACTGGCTTCTAGACACTGCCTACATTTTACCTATAAGGGATAACTGAACATGGTTATAAGGGTACCAGAGGTACCCACTACAAACCAGGCCAGCCTCCTACACCCCGCCCCTGCCCCCCACATGTTCACATTTTTTTTTTAACTTGTCTCATGGTGTGGCAGGAATGTCCTCAAGGAAAGCTGTACTCAAGCCCAGCAACACCTGTCACTGACAAATGTCATGACTGACCCGCACAACCACAACACCTGTGTTGATTGTTGTACCATGCACCCAAAGGCCTTTAAGGGAGCGATCCTGCTAGCTCCTTGCCGTTCGTATTGCAACTGTCCATCCCTGAGGGGAAGGTGCTGGGATCAGTTGTGGAGCCATAGATCTTGGTCTAAGTCGCCTCACTCTGGTAAGTTCCACAAAAGGAAGAAAAGCAAGAAGTTGAAATGATTCTTGAATTGGTCCTTCCTTAGAAGTCCACTGACAAGACAAGGGAGCATAATCATTCAAGGCCTTGCCCGAGGTTGAGTCTGGGCAGTCTCTGCGCCTCCCCTGAGTTCCCGGGGAGCTGGAGCGATGCCCACCCAACCCTGAGAATTCCTAGGCTCTGCACCTCATATTTGGATGGCCTGTCCGTTATGGAGCTCCTTTTGGCCTGCTGTTTCAGGCTGCTACTGGTTCACCACCAATGGGTCTGACTTCGTCGACAATTGGGTCCTGTGGATCCACAGATGGATCAAAACTGGCGCCGATCATGCCACCTCAACCTTCCCCCAACACCAGTCATACTGTCGATTTTTCAGCACCTTTCCCCATTCTTATCTCTGACACAGAGATGAAGGGGCATCATCCAACGCAGTCTAGAGCCATCTCCGCCAGGCCAGAATCTGAGCCTTATTCATATGGGCTACAACCAGCCCCTAGATGCGAATATAGACTGGTGTGAGGAATTGGCAGATGCCAGTGGACTTGACACCTCCCCCGATACTGGCTTGGTCTCTTCTCCTACCGTGGTTACGGAGGAAGGTGTCAAATTAGCTATGTTGGTGAGGAGGGCTGCTGAGGTTCTAGACAGTGGCCCCCTGTGTTTGTCAAGACTAACGTTTTGGTGGAGATGCTTCAGTAGAGAGTCACCCTACAGAACTGCTCACAGATAAAACCCTTACAGAAGTCCTGTTTTAGGCCTGGTCCAAGCCATGCACAGAAGCTCCTGTGGATAAAACAGTTGCCCGCTGCCATCGCCCTGCCTGAGGGGATCCTTCCACAGAGAGCTTGGTGGTCCAACTTCCTGTGTAAATCCTGGCACATTTCTTACCACCCCACAGGAAAGGGAATCCAAAAGGCTGGACACCTTGGGTAAGATTTTTTTTTTTTCTACCAGTATTGCATTGCGGTCTGTGAACACTGCATGCCTTTTGTGCCGTTACTTCTGTTCCCTTTGGAATTCACTGGTTCAGTTGCTACCTGTGGCCCTGGAGGCGGCCCAAGGCCATACTCTCTAAAGCTATCTGGAGACGCACAGCTAAGTTTACAATGGGAAGTGGCCTGGACATGACCAACTTGCTAGACAGAGTGGTTTCTTCATCTCTGGTCTAAAGGTGCCATGCCTGGCCTACAACAAGTGGCTTTTCAGGGAATGTCCAAGCTTTGCTCATGGACATGCCCTTTGAAGGTTTCTGCCTCTTCAAAGACAAAGTGGACTCTGTGCTAAGGTCCTTGGGCTCTCCCATGGCCCCCTTCTCAACTCCAGTCCTGTGTGGCCAAAGACGGCACCCTCAGACCTTGTGGGTGAGACAGGCAAAGATCTGCCCAATAACCCCTCCCACACCTCCCTGTATCCAAGCTTGCAGGAAGCTGGCTCTGTACATACTATATCAAAGTGAGATAGTGTGCACAGAGTCCAGGGGTCCCCCAGAGGCTAAAGTAGATAATATTAATGCTCTTTTTGAGGTAGTGTGGTCAAGCAGTTAGGCTCATCAGAGGGTAGTGCAAAGCATTTGTTGTACACACACACAATAGAAGAAGCACACACTCTGACTTAACTCCAGACCAAGGGTTTTTATGCAGCAAAAATAGCTTTTCTTTTATTTTTAGAACCACAAGATTCAAGTTGCAGGTAAGTACTTCAATAGATTAGTATTTCACACAGGTATCAACAGTACTTTGTTTGAAAGAGGTAAGTAATACAGTTTTTGAGTTACTGACAATCTGTTTGAAAAATGGACACAGTGCAATTTTCAGAAACAGTTCCTGGGGGGATGAAATGTTAGATGATCGTTTTACAGGTAAGTACAACATTTAGTTTCAGTCTCCAGTTTTAGGAAGTCCACCGGTTGGGGTTCAAGTTCACCCCAGATATCCACCAGCAACATAACGGGCCGGCTGAGTGCAGAGGTCAAAGATGAGCAATTTTAATGTGGGCTCCTATGGAGACAGGGGGTACTCCAGAATCTGGTCTGCCTGCTGATGAGTACCCACGACTCGGAGTGCAGACCAGGGGGGTTAGAGCACTGAAGAGGCCACAAGTAGGCACCAAACACACCCTCAGTGGCAGGGAGCAAACAGGACGTTGGGTTTCCAATGCTGGTCTCTGAGGAGACCCTGGGGGTTACTCAGAGGCTGCAGGTGAGGTCCAGGGAGGTGTCTCGGGCACACCACCGGTCGGACAGGGAGGAGGGCTGTCTGCTGAACGTGAGGCATCGGGGGTCGGTTTCTCCAAGACCTGGGGTGTGTGGGTGCAGTGTGTTTTTAGTCGTTGGATATCTTTGTCTGGAACTTCACGGTCAGGGGAGTCCTCAGGATACCCTCTGCAGGCGTTGTTGTGGAGATGTCAACCCAGGGTGGGCACTTGCTTGCAATCGCCTGGGGGCCTTCTCTTGTTGGGTGGCCCACCTGGAAACAGGCCCTGGGTGTCGGGTGCACAGGGTTCAGGACTCACGCATCCGAAGTGAGGTGGGAATCCTTAGTTGTAGGTCTTCTTAGACAGAGCTGCTGCCCTTTTGGGTGCAGGGCAGTCCTCTGGAGTTGGGCAGAGGTTGCTGGTGCTGCTGGACGCATTGCTGGTCTTTTGTAGGTTCTTTGAAGCAGGAGACAGGCTAGTAAGGCTGGGACCAAAGTAGTTGTCTTCCTTCTCTTCTGGGGGTTTCAGCTTAGCAGTCCTTGTAGGTCGCCATGAATCTGGTGAGTTGGGTTCAGGGAGTCTCTTAAATCCTTGATTTAGGGGTCAGAGGGCAGTAGTCAATGGCTGTCCCTGAGGGTGACTACACCCTCCTTGTGCCCACTCCCTTTGGGGAGGAGGGAACATTCCTATCTCTATTGGTCCCTGTCCTCCAAACCAAGATGGAGGGTCCTGCAGGCAGGGGGATCACCTCAGCTCTGGACACCTTAGGGGTGGTCCTGGCTGGGGTGGTAACTCCTCCCTGGTTTCCCTAATTTTCCCACCCAACTTGCTGCAAAATGGGGGGCGGGCATCTCCACTAGTTAGTGCCCTGGGCCACTGTAATCCGAAGTTTGAGCCTTTGATACTTACTGCCAGGTGTTACAGTTCCTGTAGGGGGGAAGGTGTGAAGCACCTGCACCCAGGGCAGGTTTTATTTCTGACCAGAGTTCACAAAGGCGCTCACCACATGTTGTCAGAAACCTGTCTAAAAGTGGCAGGCTAGCACAGACCGGTCAGTCCTACACTAGCAGTTTGGCTAACATACAGGGGGCATATCTAAGATGCCCTCTGTGCATTTTTCAATAAATCCCACACTGGCATCAGTGTGGGTTTATTGTGCTCAGAAGTTTGATATCAAACTTCCCAGTATTCAGTGAAGCCATTATGGAGCTGTAGAGTTCGTAATGACGAACTCCCAGACAATATACTCAATATGGCTAAGAATGGAATTAGACACTGTAGGGGCATATTGCTCATGCAGCTACGTCCTCACCTGTGGTATACTGCACCCTGCCTTAGGGCTGTAAGGCCTGTTAGAGGGGTGACTTACCCATGCCACAGTCAGTGATTTGTGGGCATGGCACCCTGAGAGGGGTGCCATGTCAACTTTTCCTCTTTCGCCTCAAAAGCACACATGATCAGGCAGTGTGTATGTGCTAGCTGAGGAGTCCCCTAGGGTGGCATACTACATGCTACAGCCTTCCCTTGCCACAGGGCCCTTGGCACCATGGGTACCTTTTACAAGGGACTTAACTGTGTGCCGGGGTTGTGCCAATTGTGGAAACAAAGGTACGGTTTTAGGGAAAGAACACTGGAGCCTGGTTAGCAAGAGCCCAGCCCACTTCGAATCAAAGTTGGCATAAACACTAGGCAAAATGTGAGTGGGGGTGGGTAACCATGCCAACAGTGGCACTTTCCTACAAAGCCTCATTAATTTGCCCTCCCACCACATGGAGTATCCTGTCCACTGGTTGCCCATCACCTGGCCCGCTGAAGGTCAATAACTTTCAACCAATGGGTTCTCTCTATTTCCAAAGGGGCTACTCCCTTCCCCTTTGTGACTACACCTTCACCCATGCCACCCACTTATGACAGGCTAATGGAGGGTCATCTCTCCTTACTCTGCCAGGAAGTGGCAGCTCTCTTGGCCAAGAGAGCCATAGAGAGGACGCTAGCATCAGAAGTAAGTCGTGGTTCTTCCTGCTACTTTCTGGTGCCCAAGAAGGATGGAGGTCTTTGTTGTACCCTAGACATATGCCCTCTTGGTTTCTTCCTGAAAAAGATGTTCAAAATGCTTACACTCCAAGTCCTGTCTGCCCTGTACCCAGGGGACTGGATGATAGCATGGGATTTGCTGGACATTTATTTCCACACTGCTCACAGATGTTACCTGTGGTTCACAATTGGTCACAAGCACTTTCAGTTTGCTGTGCCACCCTTTGGCTTTAGTAGCACCCCACAGGTGTTGACCAAGGGGTTGGTGGTGGGTGCAGCTATTCTGCAAAGCTCAGGGGGCCCCTTTCTCTTATTTTGACCAATGGCTGTTGAAGGCAGGCTTGTCCCAGGCAGTCATCTCCCACCTCCCGACTATGGCAGACTTTCTGCACTCACTGGGGATCACTACCAACGTGCCAAAGTCAATTTTGACCCCTTCTCAAATTCTCCCGTTTCATCAGAGCTGTTCTAGACAGTGCGGTTTCGGGCTTATCCTCCCAAATGGCAAGTGCAATATATTCAGGCTATACTGATGGTACAGCCTCTATCCTAGGTTTCGGTGGGTTTGACTAAGGCTGCTGGGCCTTGTGTCCTCATGCATCCTGCTTGACATGCCCGCTGGCATATGATGGTGCTGCAGTGGGACCTGACATTCCAGTGGGTGCAGCATCAGGGGACTTTCTCTGACAAGGTCCAAATCTAAGAGCACTGCAAAAGATCTGCATTGGTGGTTAACAAATTGTGATTGGGCCAGCAGCAGGCCCCTTTAATTTCCCCTCCTCCTCCCCTTCCCCCAACCAGATCTGACAGTGACGCACATCACTCCTGGGATAGGGCGACCATCTAGGAGAAGTGGAAATAAGAGGCCTCTGGTCTCCGGCAGAATCCAGATTCCACTTCAGCCTGTTGAATCTCTGAGCGATCTTGCTGGCTTTGAAAGCCTTTCTGCCCTCCATCAAGGTCAGGCTAGTGCAGGTGTTCATAGACAACACCACTACTGTGTGGTTCTGCAACAAAAAGGGTGGGGTTGTGGAACCTGTCACAAGGCCCTGCGCCTCTGGACATGGTTGGAACTTCAGGTAATTTCAATACCTGGTGAACTCTCTGAGAGCCAGAGTGGGTGAGCTCAGCTGAAGGTGCCCAGCAGATCACAAATGGAGTCTTCATCTAGTTCTGTGTCTCTCAGAAGTGGGGAAAGCCTTGATGAGATCTGTTTGCCACTGCCAAGAACGTGCAGTGACCTCCGTTCTATTCGCTGGAGTTTTAAAGGTGACTCTTGCTCGGAAACACTTTGTCTCAAAGCTTAGGCCTCCTGTATGCCTTTCCACCCATACCACTCCTGCCCATAGTTCTCAAAAAGATCAGGAACAACTGGGTCCAGGTCATCCTTGTGGCTCTAGACTGGGCTTGGTATTCTGAGATGTGGAGCATGGCCGTGGGTCCTCAGATCAGGCTGTCCCTCCAGGAGGATCTTTTGTTGCAGCAGCAGGGGAGCGTTTTCCAACTCAACCTGTCAACACTCCAATTTCATTCGTGGAGATTGAGTCGCAATAGTTGACAGCTTTCAACCTTCTGGGCAAAGTCTGCAATGTTATCTTGGCAGCCCAGTTTGCCTCCACCAAGATGGTATACGCGGGCCATTAGAAGAAATTTGTGAAATGGTGTGCTGAGACACAGATAAAAACCTAGGAAAGGGGAGCAGATAAGGTATCAATTTCCCTGTATGATGGCCCAGCAGGTCTCTTCATTGGACACTTTAAAGGGTTATTTATCTGCAATATTTGCCATTCTGTAGCTGCCAGATCAGCGTTCTCGCCTAGTCCCTTATTGTAAAAAGTATGTTCCTTAAAGGTCAACAACACATTTCCTCTAGTTCCCTTTGTTATGGTTCACTGGGACCTTAAATTGGTTCTTTCTAAATGTGCACTTCATTTGAACCGCTTCATTCTTGTCCTCGTAGGTGCCTCACAATCATGATGGCTTTCTCCTGGCAATTACATCTGCCTGTAGGGTCAGTGAGCTGCAGATACTGTCCTCTGTTTCCCTACATCTCCTCTTCCGCCCCCCCCCCCCCCCCCACTCCCCCTACAAACAGGTCTTTTGGATTCTAGCATCCGTCTTGTCAGTTAGCCATCCCATTCCATGTAGGCCAGTTCATCACTTTGCCTACCTTTTACTCTCCGCCTCATCCCTCTAAGGAATAGGAGAGACTGCACTAGTTGGACCTATTAACAGTGTTGCCGTTCTACCTCGCCTGCTCAAAACCATTTCAGGTGAAAGATCAACTCTTTGTGGGTTATGTCTGAGCCAAGAAAGGGGAAAGCTGTGCAGAAACGGACCATCTGGATCATGGTCTGTATTAAAGCCTGCTATGCACTGGCCAAGAAGCAACCTCTTGAGGGTTTGTGTGCTCATTCCACCAGAGCCAAGGATGCAACCACTGCGTTGCCGCTCTGAGTTCCAGTCCACCATGTGGACATCTCTTCACACATTTACCAAACACAGCTTCCTGAACAGTCAGATCCGTGGGGGTGGGCACTTTACCCTTTCAGTCTTGCAGGACTTTTTAGTTTGAAAGTCTTTTTGCAGACCCTCTGCTGGAGCGGTATTGCTATTTTAAGGTAAGGAGTCTGCAGCTAGAAATCCTGAGATGAGCAAGTTACTTACCTTTCGTAATGCCTCATATGGTACTGTCTAACTACAGATTCCTTACCGAACCACCCATCCTCCCTGCTCTGCAGACAGATTTCTAGAGGCAAGGCTGTTCACCTTAGGGCTCTAGTTTTCCACACCAGTGGTCAGTGTTCTTTGTGGCTCTGCACTTCTGGCGTGGATAATTGCAAAAAGAAACTGACATAAGCGTGTCGAGGTGGCACCTATATATAGGCACCACTCATGTGACTGCTGGCCTTGACTACACCACGCAGAGCCGAATGGCCACCTACCGGCAGGCAGGAGTATTGCTCACAAAAAAAAAAATCCAGATCCCTTCTGACACCTGGGCAAAATTCTAAGACAAGGAATCTGCAGCTAGGTAGTCTCTACCAGATAAGAAGTCACTAAAGGTAAGTAACTTGTTCTTTTGGCCCAGAGTGTAGAGCCAGGTGGTGGTATTTTTGATTTAAAATACACAATACTGGTTTTGAGTAGTACTTGTATGTCTGAAAAGGCTCAACAAGGACCTGACATGAGCTTTAGGGGTATTAGGCCACTATCGTTCACCAGTGCCTCTGGTGTAATGGACTGGGAATCGCATACATGCATATTCAGTGTGCCCAAGAGCTTGTTGCTGTTGTATTGTAAGAGGGAGATATGAGGTGTGTGGAGGGAATGTTTCAGACGACTATGCCAGTGGTGGTTTACTTGTGGATACTCGCCAAAAAGCTTGATGCATTCCAGCACTAGATATGGACCTTTCACTTAATGACAGTTTCCAGCCTTTACCGTCTCCTGGTTAATCCACCCTCATTCTTCCAGCACCCCTCTTATAACTTGTACTTTTCAATAGGTAGCATGCCAGATCTAGACTAGTTACCACCCTTCCTACTTGTCATTGCTTCAGTCTTTCTTGCCACTGTGCTGCATTATTGTTCTGGAAAATTGTGTGCACAGATTTGGGCAGATACGTTTTGCCATAACTAAAGCAGCCTCTGTCACTTCCAAACATGGAAAAAAAAGTTTGAAACAAATGCCCTTCTTGCCCACCTAGGAGCTATTTATGTATAAGTCTAACTACTGATGCCTCGTCTGTCATCTTTTGAATTTCCACCCCAGGCTGCAGACTTGGATCTGGATAATTCTGCAATAGCTCCTGCTTCCCCGTACATGGAGTGGTCTGCCTCATTCATAATGCTGTCCCACCTTCAGACATGACATTGTGGGACTACGTATGGCTACCACCCCTGCATGCTGACACCAGTTCCTCTTTTCCTGCACTGTTTAAAAGGATTCCCGAGCCCTGCTCCTAAGCTTTTCCGACTTTATCTAATTCTTTGACAACATTACTGTGACAGTAGGCATGGACTTCTCCCAAATTCATAATGGCAAGGTGTAAACTGTTACCACTAATGCAGAAAGCAAATGTCAGTCCAGCACCCTCAAAACATCTGTTTGGTGCTGCTGCACCATAATAGACTCTGCATCCTTTAATAACTGCCTCTTGAAGCAGGACATCAAGATGTAAATCATTGAAGACAAAGAGGAAAGTCCTGTTTAAGTTGCAAATTCATTCCTGGTTCTGTTTACCATCCTACAGTATATCAGGACTAAGTTGAAAGGCAAGTGCAAGCATGAGAAGACAAAGTGGGGTTCATCACCTTCCAGGCCCTTCCATTCCCAGGAGAAGGTGTGTAGCTGGTGTTCTAAGGGCCAGACTCTGGCTCAGTGTCAGACTTTGAACCAGTACCACCAGTGGAGCAGATATGTCCAGAGCTTCCCAAGCCTTTGACTTCATAGCAGCTTGAGGTCTTTATGAAGCCATGCTGCAACTTTTAAAATGGTCCCGAGTCCCTATGTTGTGCCTTCTGGTGCGCCTTCCCGGTTCCACTGATTTTATTTTTTAAACCAAATTTTATTGATTTTATAAACCATTCCAAACAGTTTACATTGTACTTCCTTCTTCTCCATCTTTCTGTATAACACATTGGATTTATTTATTTGCGCGCTTAAACTGGTAGAGATTCATTTTTGATAAACATTATTCATTTGGTATCATTGAAATCCAACTCCCCCCCCCCCCCCTCCCTATTCCCACCCTAACTCCTCGGTCCAGATACTTATTTAATGATAGTACATCTGCAATAGGAAAGTTGGAGACTTTCAATTAACTTAATTGTGTCTCCGGAGGTAGTTTGCATGTGTAGGGGTCTGCTGACTTTGTCCATGTGAGAGCTATGTTTTGTTTTTGAGGGCTGAATGCTCTTGTGTATTTGTATAGGCAACTTGGGCATGGTTATGGAGTGTTGGGGGAGTGCTGTATGGTTAGTTCGGTTTTTAGTGAATCCATTATTAGTTCCCAGTTATCTGATACTTCAGGAGGTCTGATCCCGGTTCTGGCAGAGTACCTTCGGCAGTAGCCCACTTAAGTAGTTCATTTTTCCAGCTTGTTAGTTTAGGGCCCACCGGATTTTTCCAGTTGCTGGCTATTTCTCTTTTCGCCAGGGTTAGAGCTAGATCTAGGAATCTGTCTGAGGCTTTATGTTTAGTAGAATGTGTAAATGTGTGCAAGAGGCAGGTGTCAATTGAACATGACACAGTCCTACCTAGTATCTGGGATAATTTTTGGCAAATCTCAGACCAGTAAGATGTCAGTGCTTGGTATTCCCAAAACATGTGGTTGAATTCTGCATCTATTGTCTTACATCTTGGACAGCACGCTGCAGTTTTGTTGAAGTATTTGTTAATACGGGCGGGTGTAAGGTAGGCTTGATGTAGGACATAAAAATTTATCAGTTTAAATCTGGCATTCCGCGATGCTTTAGGTAAGTTCTGTAGTGTACGTTCCCATTCTGTTTCTGAGATATCTCTGTTAAAGGTTTTTTCCCCATTGTTGTTTCAGGTATGGAAGGGGGACTGTATTATCTGTTCTAATCAATGCATATAAAGTAGAAATAACCCTAGTCTTGGGAGTTGAGGATGCCAGGTACGTGCACATATCCTGCGCTGGTGGTTCAGAATTTTTTGTTCGCCAGTGGTTGCCTATGCTAGCCCTTATGGTCCCATAAGTTAAAAAGTGTTTCGCCGGTATGTCATATTGTGCTCTAAGGGTCTCAAACGATTTCAACTTATTGTTCTCAAATAATGTGCCTACAGTATCAACCCGGGCCTCCAGCCAGTCTCTAAGTTCAAGTTCAGCCCTTTTCTGAGTTATTGCTTGCAGCGCACTGAGAGGAAGTTCCGCTGAAAAGGGAGTTTTAGTTTTGTGTAAATATGATTTCCAACATTTAGCTATTATTTTCACTTTTGGGCTGTCCTGCTTTTCTTCTTTTGTGGGGCCCAGCAGTATTTCAAACAGTCTTGCTTTCTGTGGCACAGAAGACTCTGCGTTAGGTTGTAACACCAGGCTGTTAGAGATCCAAAGTGCCAGCCATTGTAATTGAGCCGCAATGTAATATGACTCAAAGTCAGGAGTTGCTAGGCCCCCACTAGCCTCTGTCTCTGGAGCTTTATTAGAGCCACCCTTTTTCTGCCGCTACCCCATATAAATGAGCTTGCTGTTGAATTCATATCCCTGAAGAAGGACTTAGGAATCCATATCGGAAGGGCCGTGAAATGGTATAACAGTCTTGGTAGTACTATCATCTTAAGAATCCCGATGCGACCCATCACCGAAAGAGGGAGTGTTTGCCAGAATGTCATGCAGGATTTTATGGAGCGGAATACGCCGCCCAAATTTCCATCAAAAATGTCTCTAGTCTCATGATATATTTTTACTCCTAGATATGGAAGCCCTTCAGGTATCCATCTAACCATTACCAAAGTCAGTGGTGGTTGATGATGTTTCACTAGGGGGAATAGACCTGTTTTGTCCCAGTTTACTTTTAGGCCTGAATGTTTTTCGAAGTTGGACAGCATTAGTTGAGCTACAGGGAGATCCCTCTGCATGTCACCCAAAAATATCAGGAGGTCGTCTGCATATAAGGCTATGAAATGTCTTAAGTTTCTGATCAGTATTCCAGGACATCCCTGGCCGCCGCAGCCAGAGGCTCCATTGCTAGTGCAAACGGGGAGAGGGGCCAACCCTGTTTCGTGTCGCGTTCCACCGTGTATCTGGATGATATAATACGTCCCGTACGGACTCTAGCTGCAGGGTTAGTGTAAAGCAGTTTCACCCATGCAATATAATCAGGGCCAACTCCCATTTGGGCCATAACTTTATAAAGGAAGTCCGATTCTAGGCTATCCAAGGCTTTTTCGATGTCTACTGCCAATATGCCCGGAGATTCAGTCGAGGGGGTTATTCCATTCATGACTGCGAAGAGCCTGCGTATGTTTCCTGCTGTGTTACGGCCTGGGATGAAGCCTGCTTGGTCTGGGTGGATGAAAGAAGGCATCAGAGGAAGGGGTCTAGTTGCCAAGACTTTGCTGAGTATCTTATAATCGAGGTTTAGCATGGAGAGGGGCCTGTATGACCCCATCCCAGTTTGGTCCTTGCCGGGCTTGAGCAGTGGGACTATAATGGCTTCCCTAGTGGTTTCAGGCAACAGGCCCTGATCCTTGGCGCATTTAAACATTTTTTCCCAAGCGGGGTGTGAGTATCTCAGCTAAGGTTTTGTAAAATTCGGCAGGCAGGCCGTCAGTACCAGGTGTTTTTCCCCTTGCCAGGTCTTTCACAGCCCCTTTGATCTCATCTGGTGTGATATTTCCTTCTAATGCATCGGTAGATGTTGGTTCCCAGGGTTTTAAGTTTATTGTTAATAAGTATTGCTCAGTTAGGTCTCTGTTTAGGTTAGATCTTTTTTGGTATAGTGATTCATAAAAAGCCAAGAACTGGGCGTTAATCTGTTTAGGGTCGTGTGTTTGGGTCCCATCTCTTGTGGTCAGGTTCATTATAGGGGGGGATTTTTCTGACTGCGATATTACCCAGGCAAGCAGTTTACTCGCTTTATCTCTTTCGCCATGCACTCTTGCGAGATACTGCTTATGGTCGAATCATCTGAGGCGTTCGACACAGTGAGCTACTTTTGATCTGTTTTCCTGTATTTGGGGTTGTAAATGAGGGTTTCCAGGCCTATTTTTCTCTGTTTCTCTTAATATATCCTCGGCCTTCTCAGTCTCTCCTAATAAGGTCCTACGGATTCCTACTGTTTCAGCAATGCATCTCCCTCTTATTACTACTTTAAAGGCATCCCATTCTATCAGCCCGCTAGTCGTGGTTTTGTTGTTTTCTTCGAAATAACGTTCTATGGCTTGGTGGATATCATCTCTGAAGGGGGGATCTTCTAGTAATTCGGGTCTAAGTCTCCATGTGGGTATGCATGGGATAGGGGACCCCCATCCTATTGACGGCAACTGGGGGTTATGATCAGATATTGTGCGAGACAAGTATTCTGTGTTGAATACAAGTAAGTGTATGTCTGGTGAGCACAAAAAGGAGTCTAATCTAACATGGAGCTCGTGGAGGGCAGAGAAAAAGGAGTAGTCTTTGGCACTAGGATGTAGTTTACGCCAGGTATCGATGAGGCCCCAATTTGCCTGCCATGTGGTGAACTGTTGAGCTATCTTCACTAATGGAGAGTGTGGTAGGGGAGGATTTGATCTATCTGCACCTACGTCGCTTACACAGTTAAAATCACCACCCACTATTACCGGTGCTTGCAGGAATGTCGCTAATGAATTGGATAGTCGAGTAAAGAAGTCGCCCTGTCCTGTGTTAGGGGCGTATACATTGATTAGTGCTATGTCCTTCCCCTCCAGTCTGCCTTTGATCGCTAGGAATCTCCCCTCTGGGTCCACCCGGCTATCTGTCAACTGAAATGGGACCCCTGCTCGGATCCAGATCAGAGTGCCCCTCGAGTTTGCTGAATAAGTAGTATAGAATGCCTGACCTCCATCTTTTTTGTAAGGCTTTGCCCTCTTTCGATGTTAAGTGAGTTTCCTGTAACATAGCTATTTGAATACCCCTTCTCTGCAAATAAGTAGATATCTTATATCTCTTGACTAAAGAGTTCATACCCCTGATGTCCCAGGTAAGGACCTTATACGATTTTGGTGTAGCCATAGTAGTGTTTTTGTGGTTCTACTGAGGGGTGATTCCTGGTAGCCTAGTATTATGATGGGTTCCCTGGTGATTTCTTGCTCCCTGCTCCATTTTGCAATTTCTGTGGTAATTCTCGGACCGATCTTAAACCCTAGAAAATTCCCCAACATAACTCCCCAACTCCCTATCCCTAGGACAAAAGTCGAACCTCTCGCCCAAACTTGTGTGAAAAAAAAAAAAAAAGTTAACTGTCCAACCACGTGGGGGGTGCTTCAGATAGCAAACCGAAGCTCAGCAGGGCGACCTCTCCTCAGCCCCCGGGTGAAGAAAGACAAACTCAGTGGCTCCAGGGTTTCGATTATCGGGTGTCAATGGGCTAGACTCTTCTTGCAGACTTTTAATTCGGTTTTAGAAGCCGTTGGTGTACTCATAGTTGTCCCTGAGGTTTACATATATCATATCTCCCAGGAGCTCTGTTCGTAATTCAAGCATGTACTTCAGATTATGGTGTCTGACGTCCCTGGGGTTACATCCAGGCCCTTTTGGTTAGGCGTGAGTGACAAATCTGATTCATGTTCCGAGTCTGATTGGTTTACGTCACTATGCGTTTGCTTAGGTGAACTCTGTTCAGAACAGCCGAGGGAAGCAGCTGCATCCACTGCTTTTTAACGGTCGTTTAGAATCTCCAGAGGGGATGGACTAGTGCGTCTTGTAGTATTTCTGCTGTTAGATTTTCCTTTAAGGTTTAGTTGGTTTTTTTCAGGGTTAATTTGTTTCTCGTTGGGATGTTGCTTGTCCATCCAGTTCCAAACCTCCTCCGCTGAGTTAAAAAATTGTGTGCCTGTTGTGGTTATTATTCAGAGTTTGGCCGGGAATAGCATCCAGTATTGGACCCCTAGATTTCGGAGTCTGTTTGGCCTCCCTGAAGGAAGCCCTCTGCTTTAATACTTCTCGCGAGAAATCGGGCAAGATCCGAATCACTTGGTTGTCCAATAAGCAGTCTCCCTTTTTTCTGCTTTGGGTGAGTAAATGGTCTCTGTCTTTAAAGTGCAAAAGTTTGGCCACCACCGTTCTAGCAAGAGCGCCCAGCGGAGGAGGACGTGCTCCTGATCAGTTTGGCATCTGCTGGTGGGGCCTTCTACAGCCCCAGCTAACCCGTTTTGGCCTCAGCCTATCACTGTACTGCACTTTGACCCCTTTGCTTCAGGCCCTCCTGGTTCTTCTGGTGTACTGCTTCAGAGCCACCAGTTCCTGACTCTGTCCAGACTCTCCAGCTATCTGCCGCTGGCTTTGGCAAGAGCTTGGCCCATTTCATGATCAAAAATCACTAAGGTGAAGTTCCTGCCGGAGGACAGCTCATGTCCTATCCCTTAACCCTGACATTGGTAGAACAGGAGATTGAAGACTGTTTTTGACTCGGACTTTGATGCCATCCAGTACTTGAACCCGTTTCCCACAGTGAGGAGGAGGAGTCCCTTGATTATTCTGATGTTGGCTTGTATCTGTAGCTTCAGAGTTCCAGTGGTTTGTCCACTTCACCCAAGAAAAGTGAAAATTCAGCCTGTGGGCCACCTATTAATAAAAGTGCCTTCTCAGTGGTGGCATGTAGGGATGCAGAGCTCTTGGAGTTGCAGTTGACTGTGGTGGAGACAAAGGCAAATTTGTTGACTGAAATGCTGCATCCTGAGCCATCTACAGCTGAGCCCTTGCTGCAGTTACCAAGGGCCTCCCTGTGATCCTCATAGATGGTGTGGTGCAAATCTTGCTCTGTTACACTTGAGAGCTGCTCAATAGCTAATGCATAGATCTGCTTTGGGTGAATGAACCCCCCCCCCCCCCCCCCCCCCCCAATTTTCAAATAGCACCCAACTCAGGGAAGTTCCATCAAAATTGATTCCTTGGGCAAGTTTCCCCTTGCCCCGCCCCCCCCTCCTCCTCAAACCCCACCAGTCTAGATATTCAGTCCTAGAATGCTGTTTGGATCTTGGGCCACTACACATATACCCTCAAGGGCCCTGCTATCTGGGAGGATTCCTGGAACTCCTTTGCCCAGACTGTATGACTGCCAGGAGTCCGCCAAATATATTCTGAGTGCTGGCCTGGCTGCTACAGTTCACCTGAGCCATGAGCACTAGTGTCTATTGAAGCTCTTCTGGAGACGTGCATGCTTCCCTGATGGACATGCCATTCAAAGTAGCCAGGGTTTCTGGTGATAAAGCAGATTCAGCCCTGGAATGGCTTAAAACAGTAGAGCTCTGGCTCATTCTTTAATACTCCTTTATACAACTAATCTGTTTCTTCAACAGTCGTGGAAGCTCCAAGTTTACTCACAGGGCCTTGCTTACCATCTAAGGGAGCCCTCGCAAATTGTTCAGCCTTTTCGTGGCTCCAAGGGTTGTTGGATTGGGCAGTTGCAAATGGCATGACCTTCAACAGATGCAGCAGTCCGCGTATTCCTCCTTGCTTGGAGCAACTTCCACCAAGCTGATTTTACAGTCCATGTGGCAGAATTTGTCAGATGTTCCTTGCCAAAGGATGCAATCAAAATAGTACCAGATGTGGAATTGGACATAGGATGCTACTGGTAATTCATGGTTCCAAAGAAGGATAGCAAGGGGAAGACTTAGGCAGATACTAGACCTCAGGTTTCTGAAAGCTTTTTTCAGGAAAGGAAAGTTCAAAATACTGACACTGGCATGATTCATGATAGCCTTGCATCTTGAAGATTTGATGATGTCCTTGAACTTGCAGGACCTGTGCTTTCAAGTGCTTGGTTGGAATCCCACTTGGGCTTCTTTCAGACAGATGGTTGCTGAAGGCAGGCTCTTCTTAAGTTGTCTCTGGCCACGTCCATATAGCACTTTTGTTTTTGTGCTGAGGTTCTTGATCACAGAACCAAAATTGCATCATTGGCTTGTGTGCAGTAGCTACCCTTTATAGGGGCTATCCTGGTTTTAAATGTCTTTCTCCCCCTTTAGTGAATCTGAGATATTCAGGTAGTGATCCCAGTGTTTCAGTCCTGAATAGTTCTAAGGATTCTTGGTCTCTTGGCTTTGTGCAAACTGTACCAGTTGACTTATTTAGGCCCTTCAGTGAACATAACTCTGGGGATGCCTTTTGGGGCCTTTGGTGATCGTCGTCAATCCAAACATGATGGGTGGCTGGCCATTTTTTGTCTCTTTACACTAGTGATGGATGCGACCTCTGAGCTGGACGGCCAGGGTTACCTGGGCAGTGTTTCTCAGAGTAAACAAACACATTGCACATATCTTATCTTAAGCAGTGTACAATTAATCTTTTTATCCCTCTTTTGGTGTATCAGAGGAAAAAGGTCAATCACCAATTCAGGGACTGCATGTGCGAATGTTGATCATGTAGAACAGTGGCATAACAAGCATGAAAATTCTAGCCAACCCCAGAGATCATTGGAGGAGACGAAACAAGATGAATGACACGTCTGGAAATAGTATAAGAAATTATTATGGAGGCTGTCCTTGGCAAAACAGAAGGAATAGGTCAGGAAATTATGCACATTTGCAACTACAGTGGTTGTGCCCTGAAGTTCTTTTTCTAATGCAATGTGTTGGCTACAACCAATTCTATGAATTCATTCATGGTAATAATAGAAGGATTCATTAGCCATAGCAAATGAGATATATTGAATTAGTTCTATTGGTCTGAAAAGCTCACAGTGAAGAGTGCATAGTAATTATGGAATGGAGCGTCCAGTAACTTGATGTGGCGATGCTTCTTTAGCAGATACCAACCATCTGAAGCTACATGTCACCCATCTAGCCCTAAAGGCTTTTCTGCCTTTCATCAAGGGCAGATTTGACCAGATCCTGACTGACTTGACTGCCATGTAGTCATGCTACATGCAGGGCAATGTGGTGTCCTGCGTCATCTGACTGGAAGCTCTCTGACCGAGATCCCAAGGGGACCCACACAGCCTATTACCTGGCACGTAGCCTGAACATCAGGGAAGGATAATTCAGTAGTCATTACATTGCAGAGCACACATGGAGCCTGCACCTAGAAGTGGGACTGGGCATCTTTGCTCATTTGAGCGTGCATTTAGTAGATCGCTTTCTTACTTTGTGGAACGCTCATTGTCTGGCCTTTTGTCCCCTGGAGTTCATTCTTCGGTCTGTCTGGCCTTTTGTACCCTGGAGTTCATTCTTAAGTCTGTCTAGGAGATGTGTTCTGCCTTCACTGGGAGTCTGGCCTCCTTGAAGTATTCTTGCTTCTGCTACTAATTGCACAGGTCCTGAAGGAGGTTACGAGTGATCAAGCATGGCTCATTCCAGTAGTCTGACTTGGCATAGTCTGATACTACCTGTTGAATCTGAGTATGTCTCATACCTTTAGGCTGATTTTCCAGGAGGACCTACTGTCCCAACAGGCAGGGTTTTGCATCCACCTAGTCGATCAAATCTGGCAGTTGATCTAAATTTGTGGCCAGATGCAAGGAAAGGTAAGTTGAAGTTCTGCATGCTAAGGTGTGTTATATGTTTGTGTTCACTGGCCCAGCAAGTCTTTGCTGTGGGGGCTACTTTTTTGATGGGTGAGTCTCCCTGTAGATCCCTTACCTTTTGAAAAGCCCTGGTGTCAGACTGAATCCAGAAACTTTTGAATAGCTCTCCTTGTCAATAGGGGGCACTGGCTCCAATCCAGTGGCAGAAGCAATGGCATTCTGACACCAATGGCGCCATAAAACACCCCCACAGATGTTGGTTCCCCTTTGCTGTGCCATTAACACAACTCCGGAGCTCCATTCTCCATGGTTATTGAATTTTTGGCAAATTTGTGAACAGTTTTTGGTGCAGTAAAATGTCACTGATATCACTCCTCCCCATTGATAGTGCGCATCCCCATAGCGTTTGAGTTCTAACCTTGCAAGATCTGTGATGGGCATATGTCCATCAAAAACCCAAACATGTCTGTTTTTTTTTTAAATGCCACTGACTGAAGTAAACTGGATTTCTGCTAACCAGGTCCCCAGTGCCAGTGTCCCTTCCAAAAAAACAAGATAGCTGGTTAATTGATCCCCAAGTGCTGAGGCCTTTAGCACCTCTAAGTCCCTAGTAAGGTGGTACCTCTGGTGCCTAGGACATAGGTCCTAAGGAGGGACCCATCCCCAAGCTTATACAAACTGCCACTGCAGTCTGTGTGACAGGGAAGATGTGGAGGAAGCTGGCTCTCTATATGATGCACTAAAATGAAGTATACCATGCAGAGTCCAGTGGATCCACATAGGTTTGCAGAGGCAGTAACAGATAAGTCTAATGCTCTATTTGTGATAGTGTGGGCAAGCAGTTAGGCTTATTAAGGTATAGTGTTAAGCATCACAAAGGCCATAAATGAGAGACACATTCAAAGAAAAAGTCTGAAACCAAATTTAGAAAAATAACATTTGCTTTTATATATGCTTTGAACCAAAGAACTTTGTTATAAGGTAAGCAGGCTTTAAACAAAAAAATACTTTTCAGTTCAATAATTGACACAGTGCAATGCTAAGTCTTCATTGTTACCTTATGGGAGGAAAACAAGAATGCAGTTTTGCAGGTAAGTACTCAACGTACAAATCCAGTCTTCGGGGTTTTAGGTCAACACCAGGCAAGGTTCAAATCAGTACCAAGAGTACACCGACAGTGGCACAGGGGTGGCTGGGTGCAGAGTGCCAACACCGTTTTGGGTGCCCAATGTTAACCAATGGAGGCAGAGGATAACCAAAGATGTGCAGCTCACAGGTGAGTAAAGCAGGGTCAGGGGGTTGATCTCCTGGAGATAAGTACAAGGGGGTGGGGGGTGACACAAGGCAGCACCAAATGTACACCCTCAGTGGCACAGGGGTGGCCGGGTGCAGAGTGCCAACACAGCATCTGGTGCCCAATGTAAATCAATAGGGGTGATCAATTTTAGAAAAAGGCTGGTAGGGCGGGGGCCAAGGCAGTTGGTGTCTGCTGCCTTCTCTGCTGCTGTGATGCAGAAATTCTGGCTCTTTTCAGATTGTCAGAAATCTGAGTTCTACGATGCAGGGGTGCTACATAAGTGTTGAATTTAGGGGCATTACAGGGAGTGCCAGGTAGTAAATAATGGGTTACTCACATTTAGGGTGACTATAAACTTTTTATGATCACTTCTGCTGGGAAGTTGGCATAACCCAAACCTTAGTAGTATAACTCCTTCCAAACAAGATGGAAGAATTTGAAAAGTAGTGTCCGAGGGCTTCAAGATGGTGGTCGCACTTTGAGTGTGCTCCAGACCCCTCAGTCATCTGCTGACATCCATGTCACGTGGCAACCCACCAGACCTGCACTAAAATCCTCAACTAGCTATAGGGGAGCTGCAGACCAAACGTAGAGATGTCGAGGTCCCCCGCTAGACGTAACAGCCCAGGCTGTCAGAGACCAGAATGGCAGGTACGCAAAATGGCAGACACCTGCTAGGCCTCGGCCACTGCTGAGTGACACTGCCCAAGATACTCCTGTGCTTGATGGTGGGCAGCTGCGACCTAGTCACCCACCCCCCGCCTAACTTTGCAGCCTGAGGGCCCTGCTGTGGCACAGGGGTGGTGGCCTGACTGGAGGTGCTGCTGATACCCTTGGTGCTTCTTGAGGCACGGTGGCGCACTCTTGTGACTGGGGGACGGAGGGGCCCACTCCGCTGGCGAGGACCGGGTCATGACAAAGGCGTACAACACACAACAGGGCTGGAACCTCCCGCCCCTGCCTGGGCTTCTCACAGGGCAGATGCACATGGGGAGACAAACCACCTGAAACGAGGACTCTGAGCCGGCCCTGGGCACAGGTGAGCTGTTTGGCTGGGTCCACTGAGCACGCAGAGCCCGGTTGTGGTGGGGGAATCTCCTGGTGGCCTCTCGGCCCGGTTGTGGTGGGGGTACACCGCCCCTGGGCCTGATGGGACAATCAAAGGCCCGAAGAATATAGGGAGAGAACTGATACGCTTAGTGCCAGTCTGGCCTGCCTATTGGGCCTCGTCCACTGGTGGCCTGCTTTCCAGGATCCAATGGATGCACAGCCTTAAGGGACTATATACACTACAGAATTGAGACTCATTGGGGCCCGGTGAGTGTGGATGGGGCCCCCGGCAGTGCGCCGTGGGACCAGATATACATGTTGTATATCTGTCCTCTACAACATGGGTAAAGATGAACAGACAAAGCCATCCTCCTCCCAAACTCATATAGATAAGTAGGTTAAGGCCCCTGCCCTGGATGGGGAGAACAAAGGGGAACAACGAAAAGATCCTACTAGCCATAGAGTCCCTAGTCACCCAAGTCAAGAAACTTGGTTGAATACTACTTCAGTGATAATAAGGGAACGGTCCAAACTCGTATTACACTCTGGGTGGAGGGTAAGGCCGCAATTTGCGGCCATGCCAAGGGCCTTGTATGAAGGCAGGAGAGAGAGAAACAGGCCCACATTACATCTCTTGAGGACCGGGCACTCCAGGTGGAGTGTGAAGTGATGAGGACGGGAGAGGAGAAACATAAGCAAGCCCTAGAGATGGTGATACAGGAAATCAGAACCCACTCCCTAGAGGAGGCAAAGCAAAATTTGGTGGGCATCCCAAGCCCATATTTATGGCTGGGGGAACAAGAGCAACAAGCTCCTTTACTGGCTGGCAACCAGACCAATGATGGGACAGGTGATCCCTGAGATAAGACGACTCTGGGACGGCCCACACAGCCCCCCAGGACATAGCTGCTATATTTGCATGAGATTATGCCATCCTATAGACTGCGGCACCCAGACCCACCCATTGAACAGCAGATGCCACTGTTAAATGAAATAGACATTCCGACTCTCCCAACCTCCTTTAGTAAACGTCTTGACCCCATAACCCTATAAGAAATCATGGAAGCCATCATGAAACTAAGACCGGGCAAAACCCCTGGCCCAGATGGGAACCAGGCAGAATACTACTCTAAATTCCGAGACATACTATTGCCTCAGCTCAGCGAAGTCCCGGCCTCCCTCTAGGTCCTCTGCAGACTACCAGACGATACTGCTAATTAATAGTGAAATTAAAATCTATGACAATATACTGGCTACTCGTCTAAAGAGTTATACGCCACCTGATCCTTCCTGGTCAATGCAGTCTCATGCCAGCTCACAGCACTAGACATTGCGAAGGCTACATGTTGCCCTGGCACGTAGGCATACGCTCCCCTCCCCACTGGCCCTCCTACTAATTGATTTTGAAAAAGCATTCAACACAGTGGACTCGGGCAACCTGGAACTCTGCCTTCAGAAAGTGGGCCTGGGGTGTCTGTTTAGAGGCATGGTCCAGCTACTGTACCAAACACTGATAGCCCGTGTCCTAGTAAATGGGATGCTTACAGAGGTCTTTCCCATTGAGAGGGGCACAAGACAGGGCTGTTCCCTGTCCCCTCTCCTCTTTGCCCTAGCTGTAGAACCATTTGCACAAATTACTTGCCGAGACCACTTCCTAGAAGGCTGGCAATGGACAGAAGGAGAGGAATTGCGCTTTATGCCAATGATGTCCTGCTCTACCTGTCACAGCCAGAGACCAGCAGACCCAGGTGTCTCCAACTGCTGCGCATATTTGGACAGGCCTCTGGCCTTAAGATGAACTGTAAGAAATCTCTCCTGGTCCTGCGCTCGGAGTCTCATAATCTGGTTGATTGGCAAACGAACATCCCTATCCGCCGTTTAAGCTTTACTTACCTCGGCATGAAAGTGGCACTCAACTCGACTAGGACTCTGCCCCTCAACCTTTGCCATTTTCACTGTGTGGGTAAAAGGGCTGACACTGCTGCTAAAGATCATGGGCTGCTTAGCACTATAAAATGCTCACCCTGCCCCGCTTCCTCTATATCCTTCAAAATCTTCCCCTGCTGGCTCCCTCGCCACTGGTTTCAGGAGATGGAGGCAACAGCTCGCTCCTTTATATGGTGCAACAGTGTCTACCCTGGGAAACATGCCAGCGTATATGATAGTGGTCTAGCTATGTCAAATCTATATTACTATTATCTAGCTGCTCGGCTACTCACCATCAACAAATGGCTCACTGGGGGATGGGACGATCCAACCCATCACTTAGAACTGTCCGCAGTGGGATTCTCACATCTTATGGACATGCTCTACGGAAGTCCCATTCCCAAGACCATGCCAGAATTCACTAGTCTGGTCCTGTATGGTTGGCAGACGGCTCAAAGACTGACAGGGTGGTGGGGCTGGATCACCCAACATACCCCTTTATGGCAGGGAACATGGGTTACAGTAAGTTGCCGATCTGGAGGGCTTTTTGTGATGGGATGCCATAGGCCTCATGGTGGTGGGAGACGTCTGGAGTCCTTACTAGAGCTGCTCTCCACCTAAAACTGGGAACTTCCCAGAGTTCTCCTTTGTTTTTTGCATAATTTATGTGTCACTCTAACCCTGAAGGGGCCTTGGTTTGACTTATACTGGGTGCTCCCTTGTGTCTGGACAAAGCTAAACCCCTCTGAAGAGCTCTAATGAGAGCAAAACACGTGTCAGGGGTTGCTTTACTCATTCCAGGTTGGTTTGGACGGTATTTGACCAGTCCAAAGCTGTAATACTGTGCCTGGAGTGGTAAATGGCTTTTGTCATTTTACAGCTCGGCGAGGATGACATTGTGTCAATCCTATGCTTAAAGATTTTGCTGTACAAATGGCAAAAGACTTTGTCACTATCTAGCTCGGCGTGGATAGCACTATGCTGATCCTATGCTTAAAAACTTTGCTAGATAAGCAGACATTTGAGGTGAACAAATCTAGAGGGTGGCAGGGGGTGTCCCTGGAGGCAGGGAAGGGCACCTGTGGACTGCTTCCATGGTCAGAGACCATGGAAATGAGCCCACAGGTCCCTTAACTCCTGCCCTGACCCAGGCGTAAAAAAATTACTCTAAAGCGGTTTAGAATCATTTTTTTAAGGCCCTCCCGTGCATCATTTTTGCACAGGAGTATAAATAAGGCGCGAAGGCCTTAGTCATTTTTTGCCCTGGAACGCCTACCTTGATCTCATTAACGCAAGGTAGGTTTCCATGGAAAAAATATGACTCCCAACTCCATAAATTTGGTGCTGATGGGTCTAGCGCCAAAGTATAAATATAGATTTAGGTTTGTGCCGGATTTGTGTTAAAAACAAAACAAAATTATGCAAATTCGGCGCAAAGAGAGTATAAATATGCCCCTTACTATGTCTGAGAATCAACAGACCTAGCAGGGGCATATCTGCCCATGCAGATATACCCTCACCTATGCTCCCTGTAAGCTGTGCATGTGCACTCTTGCCTCTCCCTGCGCCCAGGCTGTCTCTGGGAGCGCCCTGGCCACTTCCAGGACAAAAAGGGATAATAAGACATTTCTTTGACTTGTGGCAGGTATGAAAAATCATCTTTTGTGTGTGGCGGCTGCACGGCAGGACACGCACCAAAGACAAAGAGGCTGCTCCTTCCTTTAATTCAAGAATGGAGCATTTCAGGAGTCTGATCCGGGGCAGTGTGAAATAAATGCCTTGAACTTGATTATTTTGCTAAAAGACTTGGCAAATACTTTTTTTTTTTTTTTTTTTTTTTTTTTTTTAACCATGCCTCTTTCATTCATTATTGCATACCAGAGCCCCTTCAGATACATGAGTTTAGGATGCCTATGACGCAGGGCTGGTTTTAGGGTTGTGCTGTGTTCAACAGTTTGCAAGCAACAGTAAAAAATGTTAAGATGCCTGGTGAATAATATGCCTGCTGGTGGGAGTTCGGAGTTTTGTTTAGTGGCAGCTTTGACATCGAAGGTAGCACCGAGGGTTAATGTCCCAGCTACATAGAATGTGTACTAAGCAAACAGAACTGTATTTATGTGGATAGCTCATTGAGTTACTACTTTTGTCACAGAGATCCTTTTGTTACTTGCAATTCAAAAGTTACAATTCCAGTATAGCTCGGTGACCTATGAATTGTTATCAAAGCTGCTTGCAAACTGCATTGTATAGGTTACCCCTTTCTCCCACAGCCAGCAGCATTTCGCCCTATCTTTTCTCCACTCCTCGGAGTCTGTCATACTTGAGGGCATCCTAGAGGGGTCAGGGAGAGGATGCATGTGTGAGGTCTTGGGAAGAGTGTCAGTTTCTTGTGGGAGCACCAGACCCGCAGAGGGCAGGTTGTGGAGAGCTCTATTCTTGGAATAGTGAGCCGGATTAAGGAGACATTTGGTCTTTGGTTCTAAGGTCGATCCGAGGTTGATAGACAGAGTACCCATGATTTGGGTAACAGTTCCTCAAGGTATAGATTTAAGGTGTTGGCTGTACGCTTCTGTTAGTACAAATGAGAATGATTAGCCACGCATACAATAATCTTTACCCATGGTAAATAGAGTTCCGATAATCAATCTGCTCTCACTAGAGGGCAGGAGCCAGCACTGGAGGTAGAGTTTGGAAGGCTGAGGGGCATGTCGGCACAGGGGCAGGGGGTATGAAGGATTTATAGATTGGCTTGGATGGATTGTAGAGAAGAAGCATGTCAGTACTGTGGAGGACTCAGAGTGAATGGGAACATCAGCACTGGGCTCTGGAAGGCCCAGTGAAGGAACCTTAGCAGAACTGGATAGAGTTAGAGCTCTTTGAAGAGGGGGGACTCAGCACATGGGTCTTCAAGGCTGATTTGCACTCCTGTATACTACTTTTCATGTGTTCCATCTGGTGAAATGCAGGGCATGCATATACGCATTGTGAGGGTTACTTGGATGGAGGTACCTTCCGAGGCCTGGCACAGGCTGAGTTTACCCATAGATGCACTATGGCAGTGGGAGCCGGCTTCCAACCTAGGCCCCATGTACCTACAATGGTTGAAAGCTGGCAACCTGGGGTCAGGAGGTGCAAGAGTCTGGACCACGCCGTATAATAGCCAGAGGCTACTCAGAATGGGGGAGGTAATCAGTGACGAGGGTTCTCACCTCGAGTGCACAGGCCAGACGTTCCTTCATTGGGTTTGTGGAGGAGCTTGCCACGAGGTAGGAAAAAAATAGGACAAGTAGACGGTGTGGAAGTTGATAAGGTGAAAAAGCAACAGAACTGAAGAAAAACAGAAGGTTGAAATGTAGAGGTGGATAGAAAGAGGTTGGGAGGAGGAGTGGTCAACTATGGAGGCGTGATACTGAGGAAGAAAATAAAGGAGGGACACAGAAGGGTACAGTGAGAATGGGATATGGAGTAGAGAATAGTCCCAGCATTGGAAAATGGACAAAGAATGTAGGAAAGACAGAATGATGATAAAGATGAGAGAGTAGAAAAATGGAGAAAAGATAAGAACAGTGTCTGTAAACAAAGAAAAGGCGCAGGATAGGAAAAAAGGTGTTGGAAGGACAGAAATAATAGAAAGATGGAGAGGGAGGAAGAGTTGGAGGAGAGGATGAGGAAAAGAGATTTGAATGTTGAGAGAAAAGGGGGCACGCATGAAGAGGATGACCTACGGGAGGGAGAGAGTAAAAATAAAGATGTGAGTATGCAAGAAGTGCTCAGAAAAAGAAAGGGCTGTGAAACATAGAAATGAGAGAAAAAAGGAAGGACGATAAGACCAAACAAAAGGTGATACGTAACCAGAGGGGAGGCAAAAGGATTGAACTGGACAATTGGGGCAACACCCGCAAACTAGTTCGATAGTTAATCTTATAGGTAACTAAATTAGTTAGTACAGTAGTTAAGTAGTTTTGCCCATGGTTGCTGTCTAGGAGCTTTCATCCAGTGGGTACATTTTGTAGTTATTCTTCTAATGTAACAAATTGAAAACTTGAATAAAACAGATTTTCAAACAAAGGAAATAGGTAAACAAAGATGACAACCAAGGAGGTCCGAGATGAGGAACAAGATGAGTAGAAGCGAAGCGTAGTCAAGATATTAATTTGATAGAGAAAGGGTAGAATGAGAGAGAGGACAGGGAGATTAGGGAAAGTTTGGGGAAGAGAGAATGGTAGGATGTAGACTGAAGATAGAGGAGGCAGGATAAAGGAGAAGTATAGGAGAGTGGAAAGGGAGAAAGAAAAGTGGGGAAGATAAGGAGGCGCAAAGAGACAAGACAAACTTCAGAAAAAGAGAGAAACAAGGTAAGGACACACAAGAGAAGTGGATAGAGATAAGAAAAGGTGTGAGATGAGATTCATGGCAATAGGGAAGAGACAAGAATGGTACATAAAATGATTAGGGTCACAAGATTCAGTGCCACTGGTGCTCAGAGGTGCAAGAAGCTCACTGTGACCCTGTAATGGGTCTCTTTTAATACCAAGCCAAAAGTGAGGGGAGGTCAATTTTCATCTGGTTTAAATTAAGGCTGATGGTACTCTTGCTGTGCCACTGAATATGTAGCTTGCACGCTGCACATACTTGCATATTAAGTTGTTGCTTGTGTTCAGTGCGTGCTGCCTTGACTGTAGTGCATGATGCACCTTTATTGTCGCACATAAAGGAAAAACGGCACATTGGCCCTCACATGTAAATAATGCACCTTGCCTTAGGGCTGTAAGGTCTGCTAGTGGGGTGACTCAAATATATTGAATGCAGTGTTTGGGGGACACTGCACCCAGGCTGTTTGCCAGGTTGTTTTTTAAATTTCTGAAGCACCTTGTCACGCAGCCTGCAATGGCAGTCTGAATAAGGTTGGTGCTGGGTTCCTCAAAGCGGCTCAAGTTGTGTTGTGGCTCTGAGGGGCCCTCTTCAGTACCGTCGTCCCTATGCCCTAGATTAGGAAAGTACCATCTTGCCTGGCATGTTACCCCCATATTTCACTGTATATATGTTGTTTTAGTTGTATGTGTCACTGGGACCCTGCCAGCCAGGGCCCCAGTGCTCATAAGTGTGCCCTGTATGTGTTACCTGTGTTATGACTAACTGTCTCACTGAGGCTCTGCTAATCAGAACCTCAGTGGTTATGCTCTCTCATTTCTTTCCAAATTGTCACTAACAGGCTAGTGACCAATTTTACCAATTTACATTGGCATACTGGAACACCCTTAATTCCCTAGTATATGGTACTGAGGTACCCAGGGTATTGGGGTTCCAGGAGATCCCTATGGGCTGCAGCATTTCTTTTGCCACCCATAGGGAGCTCTGACAATTCTTACACAGGCCTGCCACTGCAGCCTGAGTGAAATAACATCCACGTTATTTCGCAGCCATTTACCACTGCACTTAAGTAACTTATAAGTCACCTATATGTCTAACCTTTACTTGGTAACGGTTGGGTGCTAAGTTACTTAGTGTGTGGGCACCCTGGCACTAGCCAAGGTGCCCCCACATTGTTCAGGGCAAATTCCCCGGACTTTGTGAGTGCGGGGACACCATTACACGCGTGCACTACACATAGGTCACTACCTATGTGTAGCTTCACAATGGTAACTCCGAACATGGCCATGTAACATGTCTAAGATCATGGAATTGCCCCCCCCAATGCCATTCTGGTATTGGGAAGACAATCCCATGATTCCCCGGGTCTCTAGCACAGACCCGGGTACTGCCAAACTGCCTTTCCTGGGGTTTCACTGCAGCTGCTGCTGCTGCCAACCCCTCAGACAGGTTTCTGCCCTCCTGGGGTCCAGCCAGGCTTGGCCCAGGAAGGCAGAACAAAGGACTTCCTCAGAGAGAGGGTGTTACACCCTCTCCCTTTGGAAAAAGGTGTTAAGGCAGGGGAGGAGTAGCCTCCCCCAGCCTCTGGAAATGCTTTCATGGGCACAGATGGTGCCCATTTCTGCATAAGCCAGTCTACACCGGTTCAGGGATCCCCCAGCCCTGCTCTGGCGCGAAACTGGACAAAGGAAAGGGGAGTGACCACTCCCCTGACCTGCACCTCCCCTGGGAGGTGCCCAGAGCTCCTCCAGTGTGCTCCAGACCTCTGCCATCTTGGAAACAGAGGAGCTGCTGGCACACTGGACTGCTCTGAGTGGCCAGGGCCAGCAGGTGACGTCAGAGACTCCTTCTGATAGGCTCGTACCTGTGTTGCTAGCCTATCCTCTCACCTAGGTAGCCAAACCTCCTTTTCTGGCTATTTAGGGTCTCTGCTTTGGGGAATTCTTTAGATAACGAATGCAAGAGCTCATCAGAGTTCCTCTGCATCGCTCTCTTCACCTTCTGCCAAGGAATCGACTGCTGACCGCGCTGGAAGTCTGCAAAACTGCAACAAAGTAGCAAAGACGACTACTGCGACCTTGTAACGCTGATCCTGCCGCCTTCTCGACTGTTTTCCTGGTGGTGCATGCTGTGGGGGTAGTCTGCCTCCTCTCTGCACTAGAAGCTCCGAAGAAATCTCCAGTGGGTCGACAGAATCTTCCCCCTGCAACCGCAGGCACCAAAGAACTGCATCACCGGTCCTCTGGGTCTCTCAGCACGACGAGCGAGGTCCCTTGAGCCCAGCAACTCTGTCCAAGTGACTCCCACAGTCCAGTGACTCTTCAGTCCAAGTTTGGTGGAGGTAAGTCCTTGCCTCCCCACGCTAGACTGCATTGCTGGGAACCGCGTGTTTTGCAGCTACTCCGGCTCTTGTGCACTCTTCCAGGATTTCCTTTGTGCACAGCCAAGCCTGGGTCCCCGGCACTCTAACTTGCAGTGCACGACCTCCTGAGTTGTCCTCCGGCGTCGTGGGACCCTCTTTCGTGACTTCGGGTGAGCTCCGGTTCACTCCACTTCATAGTGCCTGTTCCGGCACTTCTGCGGGTGCTGCTTGCTTCTGAGAGGGCTCCTTGTCTTGCTGGGCGCCCCCTCTGTCCCCTCACGCAATTGGCGACATCCTGGTCCCTCCTGGGCCACAGCAGCATCCGAAAACCCTAACCGCGACCCTTGCAGCTAGCAAGGCTTGTTTGCGGTCTTTCTGCACGGAAACACTTCTTCACGACGTGGGACATCCATCCTCCAAAGGGGAAGTTTCTAGCCCTTGTCGTTCTTGCAGAATCCACAGCTTCTACCATCCGGTGGCAGCTTCTTTGCACCCACAGCTGGCATTTCCTGGGCATCTGCCCACTCCCGACTTGATTGTGACTCTTGGACTTGGTCCCCTTTTTCCACAGGTACTCTCGTCCGGAAATCCATCGTTGTTGCATTGCTGGTGTTGTTGTTTCTGGCAGAATTCCCCTATCACGACTTCTGTGCTCTTTGGGGAACTTAGGTGCACTTTGCACCCACTTTTCAGGGTCTTGGGGTGGGCTATTTTTCTAACCCTCACTGTTTTCTTACAGTCCCAGCGACCCTCTACAAGGTCACATAGGTTTGGGGTCCATTCGTGGTTCGCATTCCACTTCTAGAGTATATGGTTTGTGTTGCCCCTATCCCTATGTGCCCCCATTGCATTCTATTGTGACTATACATTGTTTGCACTGTTTTCTATTGCTATTACTGCATATTTTGGTATTGTGTACATATAGCTTGTGTATATTTGCTATCCTCATACTGAGGGTACTCACTGAGATACTTTTGGCATATTGTCATAAAAATAAAGTACCTTTATTTTTAGTATATCTGTGTATTGTGTTTTCTTATGATATTATGCATATGACACTAGTGGTACTGTAGGAGCTTCACTCGTCTCCTAGTTCAGCCTAAGCTGCTCTGCTAAGCTACCTTTTCTATCAGCCTAAGCTGCTAGACACCCCTCTACACTAATAAGGGATACCTGGGCCTGGTGCAAGGTGTAAGTACCCCTTGGTACTCACTACAAGCCAGTCCAGCCTCCTACATTGGTTGTGCAGCGGTGGGATAAGTACTTTGCAACTACTTACCACTTTGTCATATTGTACTTTTCATAAGAGAAAAATATACAAAACAAGTTCAGTGTATGTACACCTAACCAAAAAGTTTTGCTTTTCTTCTCTTACTCTTCTTGCTAAGTGCTGAAAAGTACCTCTAAACTTTCAAAAAGTTCTTAAAAAGTTTACAAAGTTTTTTTTTCTGTCCTTTAAAAAGTCCTGAAAACTTTTTCTTTCTTTTTCTGTTCCTTAAACTCTTGTCTATCATGTCTGGTACAGGCCAAACTCTTGATCTGGCCAGCATAGCTTATGACAACCTTAGCTGGAAAGAAGCGAGGAGTCTCTGCATAGATAGAGGTTTAGGGGTAGGGAAGAATCCCTCAAGACAACTGTTAGTTAATATGCGCATTCAACAAGATAAGACCTTAGGTGGCACTTCTGGTGAGAAATTAGCTGATGGTTCTCAATCTGACCCTGGGGCACCCCTAGCAAAAGATTTAGAAGGGAACCTTTCCAACCTGCCCCTTAGCAGGCCACCTAGCATAGCTGGTACTGATGTGAATTTACATCACAGTAATAGTGTTACTTCTCATCACAGTAGGAGTGTTACTTCTGTAGGCCAGAATGTTAGAGTGCCATCTGTTAGGGCCAGGTCTCCCTCTGTTCATTCTCACCATTCTTCTGTGTCAAGGCATGCCCAACCCACCCTCCCTGAAGATAGAATGTTAGAAAGGGAGCTCAATAGATTGAGAGTGGAACAATCCAGGCTGAAGCTCAAGAAGCAACAGCTGGATTTAGATAGGCAGTCCTTTGATTTAGAAAAAGAAAGACAGAGGTTGGGGTTAGGACCCCATGGTGGCAGCAGCAGTATTCCAAATAGTCATCCTGCAAAAGAGCATGATTCTAGGAATCTGCACAAGATAGTTCCCCCTTACAAGGAGGGGAATGACATTAACAAGTGGTTTGCTGCACTTGAGAGGGCCTGTGTTGTACAGGAGGTCCCTCAAAGGCAGTGGGCTGCTATCCTATGGCTATCTTTCAGTGGAAAGGGTAGGGATAGGCTCCTTACTGTTAAAGAAAGTGATGCCAATAATTTTACAGTTCTTAAGAAAGCACTCCTAGATGGTTATGGCTTAACCACTGAACAGTACAGGATGAGTTTCAGAGAAACCAAAAAGGAGTCTTCACAAGACTGGGTAGACTTTGTTGACCATTCAGTGAAGGGCTTGGAGGGGTGGTTACATGGCAGTAAAGTTTCTGACTATGAAAGCCTGTATAACTTAATCCTGAGAGAGCATATTCCTAATAATTGTGTGTCTGATTTGTTACACCAGTACCTGGTAGACTCTGATCTGACCTCTCCCCAAGAATTGGGAAAGAAGGCAGACAAATGGGTCAGAACAAGGGTGCACAGAAAAGTTCATACAGGGGGTGACAAGGATGGCAAGAAGAAGGACGGTAAGTCTTCTGACAAGGGTGGGGACAAATCTAAAAATGAGTTCATCAGGCCCACAAAAACACTCTGGGGGTGGTGGGCCCAAATCCTCTTCAAATCAAAACAAAGAAAAGAAACCATGGTGCTATTTATGTAAAATAAAAGGCCATTGGACAACAGATCCCAGTTGTCCAAAGAAAAGCACCAAACCTCCTACCACTACAACCCCTGCTGCTACACCTAGTGCCCCTAGTAATAGCAGTGGTGGTGGGAGCAAACTTACTAATAGCCAATCCAAGGGAGTAGCTGGGCTCACTTTTGGTAACTTAGTTGGGGTTGGTCTTGTTAGGGAGACCACAGAGGCTGTGTTAGTCTCTGAGGGGGCCATTGATTTGGCCACCTTGGTTGCTTATCCCCTTAATATGGATAAGTACAAGCAACTTCCCCTAATAAATGGTGTTGAGGTTCAGGCCTACAGGGACACAGGTGCCAGTGTTACCATGATAATACAGAAACTGGTCCACCCTGAACAACACCTACTTGGTCACCAGTACCAAGTAACTGATGCTCATAACAACACACTTAGCCACCCCATGGCTGTTGTAAATCTCAACTGGGGGGGGGGGGGGTTTACTGGTCCAATGAAAGTTGTGGTTGCCTCAGATTTATCTGTAGACTGTCTACTAGGGAACTATTTAGAGACATCAGCTTGGTCAGATGTGGAGTTGGAGGCTCATGCAGCAATGCTGGGAATTCCAGGGCATATGTTTGCTTTAACCAGGGCTCAGGCCAAAAAGCAAAAAGGACAGGGTGACTTGGATCCTGGAAGAATGGACCAAGTGCTCCCTAAAGCTAGGGTTAGTAAAGGTAAAACACTACCTACTATCCCTCCCTCTACAGTGGATTCAACTTCTGAGGAAGAAGAATTTCCACCCTGTGCAGAACCTACACCAGAGGAGCTGGAAGCAGACACTGCTGAGCTTTTGGGTGAAGGGGGGCCTGCCAGGGAGGAGCTGAGTGTGGCACAGCATACCTGTCCCACACTAGTGGCTCTAAGGCAGCAAGCTGTCAAACAAGCAAATGGGGATGTCAGTGACTCTCAGAGTTTACTGGGAGGACAACCTTTTGTATACTGAAGCAAGGGATCCAAAACCTGGAGCTGCCAGGAGATTGGTGATTCCTCAGGAATAACAGAAAGTTCCTCTTAACTCTAGCCCACGACATTCCCTTGGCTGGACATTTGGGGCAAAAGAAAACTTGGGACAGGCTTGTCCCCTTGTTTCATTGGCCTAGAATGTCAGAGGACACAAAGGAATTTTGTAAGTCCTGTGAAACCTGTCAAGCCAGTGGCAAGACAGGTGGCACTCGAAAGGCACCCCTTATTCCACTGCCTGTGGTTGGGGTTCCCTTTGAAAGGGTAGGGGTTGACATAGTTGGGCCCCCTTGACCCTCCTACTGCTTCAGGCAATAGGTTTATCTTGGTGGTAGTGGACCATGCCACCAGATATCCTGAAGCAATTCCTCTAAGGACCACTACAGCTCCTGCAGTGGCAAAGGCCCTCCTGGGAATCTTTTCCAGGGTGGGCTTCCCAAAAGAGGTGGTATCAGACAGGGGAATCAATTTCATGTCTGCTTACTTAAAGGCCATGTGGAAGGAATGTGGTGTTACATACAAGTTCACCACACCCTATCATCCACAAACAAATGGACTGGTTGAGAGGTTTAATAAAACTCTCAAAGGAATGATAATGGGACTCCCTGAAAAACTCCGCAGGAGATGGGATATCCTGTTACCTTGCCTTCTTTTTGCTTACAGGGAGGTACCCCAAAAAGGAGTGGGCTTCAGCCCCTTTGAACTCCTATTTGGGCACCCTGTAAGAGGTCCTCTAACACTTGTGAAGGAGGGTTGGGAACAACCTTTAAAAGCTCCTAAGCAAGACATAGTGGACTATGTACTTGGCCTAAGATCTAGAATGGCTGAGTACATGAAAAAGGCCAGTAAGAACCTTCAGGCCAGCCAAGAGCTCCAAAAGCAATGGCATGACCAGAAGGCTGTGCTGGTTCAGTACCAACCAGGGCAGAAAGTGTGGGTCTTGGAGCCTGTGGCCCCAAGAGCACTCCAAGACAAATGGAGTGGACCCCACATTATTGTTGAGAAAAAGGGAGAAGTCACCTACTTGGTTGACTTAGGCACTGCCAGGAGTCCCCTTAGGGTGCTCCATGTCAATCGCCTAAAATCCTACTATGACAGGGCTGATCTCACCCTGCTCATGGCAAAAGATGAAGGACAGGAAGAAGAGAGTGACCCTCTCCCTGATCTCTTCTCTTCCACAGAACAAGATGCTCTAGTGGAAAGTGTAATTTTGGCAGATTGTCTTACTGCTGAGCAGAAAGACCACTGCATAAATCTCCTGGGTCAGTTTTCGGAACTTTTTTCTACTGTGCCAGGCACCACATCTTGGTGTGAGCACACTATAGATACTGGAGACAGCTTGCCTATCAAAAGTAAGATCTATAGGCAGCCTGACCATGTCAGAGACTGCATAAAACAAGAGGTGCAGAAAATGCTTGAACTGGGAGTGGTTGAGCACTCTGAAAGTCCATGGGCCTCTCCTGTGGTACTTGTACCAAAACCTCATTCCAAAGATGGAAAGAAGGAAATGCGGTTTTGTGTAGATTATAGAGGTCTCAACCAAGTAACTAAAACTGATGCTCACCCTATACCCAGGACAGATGAGCTAATAGATACACTGGCATCTGCCAAGTATCTAAGCACCTTTGATTTGACTGCAGGGTATTGGCAGATCAAATTATCAGAGGATGCAAAAGCAAAAACTGCATTTTCAACCATTGGAGGGCACTACCAATTCACAGTAATGCCTTTTGGGTTGAAAAATGCACCTGCCACTTTTCAAAGGTTGGTGAATACAGCCCTGCAAGGGTTGGAGGCTTTTAGTGCAGCATATCTAGATGATATAGCTGTCTTTAGCTCCACCTGGGATGATCACCTGGTCCACCTATGGAAAGTTTTGGAGGCCCTGCAAAAGGCAGGCTTCACTATCAAGGCTTCAAAGTGCCAGATAGGGCAGGGGAAAGTGGTTTATCTGGGACACCTGGTAGGTGGAGAACAGATTGCACCACTTCAGGGGAAAATCCAAACTATTATAGATTGGGTTCCCCCTACAACTCAGACTCAGGTGAGAGCCTTTTTAGGCCTCACTGGGTATTACAGGAGGTTCATAAAGAACTATGGCTCCATTGCAGCCCCTCTTAATGACCTCACATCTAAGAAAATGCCTAAAAAGGTATTGTGGACAGCTAGCTGTCAGAAAGCTTTTGAGGAGCTGAAGCAGGCCATATGCTCTGCCCCTGTTACTCCAAAGAATTCATTGTCCAAACTGATGCATCTGAATTAGGGGTAGGGGCAGTCCTATCACAACTTAATTCTGAGGGCCAGGATCAACCTGTTGCTTTTATCAGCAGGAGGTTGACCCCTAGAGAAAAGTGTTGGTCTGCCATAGAGAGGGAGGCCTTTGCTGTGGTCTGGGCACTAAAGAAGTTGAGGCCATACCTGTTTGGCACTCACTTCATTGTTCAGACAGACCACAAACCTCTACTTTGGCTAAAACAAATGAAAGGTGAAAACCCTAAATTGTTGAGGTGGTCCATATCCCTACAGGGAATGGACTATACAGTGGAACATAGACCTGGGAGTACCCACTCCAATGCAGATGGACTCTCCAGATATTTCCACTTAGACAATGAAGACTCATCAGGTCATGGCTAGTCTTATTGTCCTTCGTTTGGGGGGGAGGGGTTGTGTAGGAAAGTACCATCTTGCCTGGCATGTTACTCCCATATTTCACTGTATATATGTTGTTTTAGTTGTATGTGTCACTGGGACCCTGCCAGCCACGGCCCCAGTGCTCATAAGTGTGCCCTGTATGTGTTACCTGTGTTATGACTAACTGTCTCACTGAGGCTCTGCTAATCAGAACCTCAGTGGTTATGCTCTCTCATTTCTTTCCAAATTGACACTAACAGGCTAGTGACCAATTTTACCAATTTACATTGGCATACTGGAACACCCTTATAATTCCCTAGTATATGGTACTGAGGTACCCAGGGTATTGGGGTTCCAGGAGATCCCTATGGGCTGCAGCATTTCTTTTGCCCCCCATAGGGAGCTCTGACAATTCTTACACAGGCCTGCCACTGCAGCTTGAGTGAAATAACATCCACGTTATTTCACAGCCATTTACCACTGCACTTAAGTAACTTATAAGTCACCTATATGTCTAACCTTTACTTGGTAAAGGTTGGGTGCTAAGTTACTTAGTGTGTGGGCACCCTGGCACTAGCCAAGGTGCCCCCACATTGTTCAGGGCAAATTCCCCGGACTTTGTGAGTGCGGGGACACCATTACACGCGTGCACTACACATAGGTCACTACCTATGTGTAGCTTCACAATGGTAACTCCGAACATGGCCATGTAACATGTCTAAGATCATGGAATTGCCCCCCCCAATGCCATCCTGGTATTGGGAGACAATCCCATGATTCCCCGGGTCTCTAGCACAGACCCGGGTACTGCCAAACTGAGGGGTTGGCAGCAGCAGCAGCTGCAGTGAAACCCCAGGAAAGGCAGACAGGTTTCTGCCCTCTTGGGGTCCAGCCAGGCTTGGCCCAGGAAGGCAGAACAAAGGACTTCCTCAGAGAGAGGGTGTTACACCCTCTCCCTTTGGAAAAAGGTGTTAAGGCAGGGGAGGGGTAGCCTCCCCCAGCCTCTGGAAATGCTTTCATGGGCACAGATGGTGCCCATTTCTGCATAAGCCAGTCTACACCGGTTCAGGGATCCCCCAGCCCTGCTCTGGCGCGAAACTGGACAAAGGAAAGGGGAGTGACCACTCCCCTGACCTGCACCTCCCCTGGGAGGTGCCCAGAGCTCCTCCAGTGTGATCCAGACCTCTGCCATCTTGGAAACAGAGGTGCTGCTGGCACACTGGACTGCTCTGAGTGGCCAGGGCCAGCCGGTGACGTCAGAGACTCCTTCTGATAGGCTCGTACCTGTGTTGCTAGCCTATCCTCTCACCTAGGTAGCCAAACCTCCTTTTCTGGCTATTTAGGGTCTCTGCTTTGGGGAATTCTTTAGATAACGAATGCAAGAGCTCATCAGAGTTCCTCTGCATCGCTCTCTTCACCTTCTGCCAAGGAATCGACTGCTGACCGCGCTGGAAGCCTGCAAAACTGCAACAAAGTAGCAAAGACGACTACTGCGACCTTGTAACGCTGATCCTGCCGCCTTCTCGACTGTTTTCCTGGTGGTGCATGCTGTGGGGTAGTCTGCCTCCTCTCTGCACTAGAAGCTCCAAAGAAATCTCCTGTGGGTCGACAGAATCTTCCCCCTGCAACCGCAGGCACCAAAGAACTGCATCACCGGTCCTCTGGGTCTCCTCTCAGCACGATGAGTGAGGTCCCTTGAACCCAGCAACTCTGTCCAAGTGACTCCCACAGTCCAGTGACTCTTCAGTCCAAGTTTGGTGGAGGTAAGTCCTTGACTCCCCACGCTAGACTGCATTGCTGGGAACCGCGTGTTTTGCAGCTACTCCGGCTCCTGTGCACTCTTCCAGGATTTCCTTTGTGCACAGCCAAGCCTGGGTCCACGGCACTGTAACCTGCAGTGCACGACCTCCTGAGTTGTCCTCCGGCGTCGTGGGACCCTCTTTCGTGACTTCGGGTGAGCTCCGGTTCACTCCACTTCGTAGTGCCTGTTCCGGCACTTCTGCGGATGCTGCTTGCTTCTGAGAGGGCTCCTTGTCTTGCTGGGCGCCCCCTCTGTCCCCTCACGCAATTGGCGACATCCTGGTCCCTCCTGGGGCACAGCAGCATCCGAAAACCCTAACCGCGACCCTTGCCGCTAGCAAGGCTTGTTTGCGGTCTTTCTGCACGGAAACACTTCTGCATGACTCTTCACGACGTGGGACATCCATCCTCCAAAGGGGAAGTTTCTAGCCCTTGTCGTTCTTGCAGAATCCACAGCTTCTACCATCCGGTGGCAGCTTCTTTGCACCCACAGCTGGCATTTCCTGGGCATCTGCCCACTCCCGACTTGATCGTGACTCTTGGACTTGGTCCCCTTGTTCCACAGGTACTCTCGTCAGGAAATCCATCGTTGTTGCATTGCTGGTGTTGTTGTTTCTGGCAGAATTCCCCTATCACGACTTCTGTGCTCTTTAGGGAACTTAGGTGCACTTTGCACCCACTTTTCAGGGTCTTGGGTTGGTCTATTTTTCTAACCCTCACTGTTTTCTTACAGTCCCAGCGACCCTCTACAAGATCACATAGGTTTGGGGTCCATTCGTGGTTCGCATTCCACTTCTAGAGTATATGGTTTGTGTTGCCCCTATCCCTATGTGCCCCCATTGCATTCTATTGTGACTATACATTGTTTGCACTGTTTTTTATTGCTATTACTGCATATTTTGGTATTGTGTACATATATCTTGTGTATATATGCTATCCTCATACTGAGGGTACTCACTGAGATACTTTGGCATATTGTCATAAAAATAAAGTACCTTTATTTTTAGTATATCTGTGTATTGTGTTTTCTTATGATATTGTGCATATGACACTAGTGGTACTGTAGGAGCTTCACTCGTCTCCTAGTTCAGCCTAAGCTGCTCTGCTAAGCTACCTTTTCTATCAGCCTAAGCTGCTAGACACCCCTCTACACTAATAAGGGATACCTGGGCCTGGTGCAAGGTGTAAGTACCCCTTGGTACTCACTACAAGCCAGTCCAGCCTCCTACACCTAGGTACCAGAGGTACCATTTACTGGGGGCTTCTAGACAGGTAGGAAAGTTAGTATTCAGAGGGGTCCACCATCTCAGTTCAGTTCCACCCCTAAGGTCACCACATTTAAAAATCTGCCATCTTGGCATTGGCAGATTTAGGAACTCTGGAAGAGGGTTATGCCCACTTCCCACAGGAAGTTTTCACATAGGGGTGTAGTGACCCCAGGGTTAAATTGCCTATTGGCTATAACTCTACACTCCCCGAAACACCCCTGAATGTAGTATTTAGGGGAACCCCTGTATCAAAAAAATATCATGTTTTTGCTGACCTATGAAGGACACTCAATAGCCGCAAAAGCAAAGACTCAGGAAGAAGCACCTGACTTTGCCCCAGCCCTGCCAGCCTGTCTGCTGGTCCCACTGATTTGCGCCAAGGTTGACTCTTCCTGCAAGCTGTTGCGTCTCCAAAAGCTTGAGAGGACTGCTTGCCTGCCTTCAGCAAAGACCCAGAAACTCTCGTGGAGCAGTGGAGCTGATTCCTTGCATTTTGCAAGCACCCCAAGAGACCTGAGAGGCTCCAGACTGCAAAAACCCGTAGCACAAGCTGAAGTGCACCAACGTTGGCAATGTAGTTCCCCCACCCCCCAAGAAACAGAGCTTACCTTGGACTTGCCCACTTTGGGCTCCCAGATGCTGGCTGCGGGCCCCATCAACTGCAAGTGTCACCCGTGTAGAAGAGGACCTAAGGTGTCCCCAAGCATCTCAAAATTTGAACCCTCTTGTTGGTTCACCTCAACTGGACTCCCAGTCCACACCTGCAGCCTCTTTTCAACCTGACAGATCCCCATTGACTAACATTGCCCCCCCAGCAGGCCTTACAGCCCTAAGGCAGCGTACATTATATTATGTGTATTATAATGCACCTTGTCCTGGGAATCCAAATAAGTATAATAATCACTGAAGCATAATCCTTTTAGTTAGTGCGATACATCCATGATAAGAAGCTTCAGTGTGCGCCAGAACACATAAACCCTCACAGTGCTTAATGCTGTTTGGAAATTTCCTTCCCTGCTGCCCTTATGATGGTAAATTCTCACTCCCCTGAATTGAAGTACCTGGGGCTCCCATGGTATTCCTCTGTCTCTGACTCTCCTCAGAATGTTGCTGCCTACTGGAAGTAAGCATGTTTTCTGCCAATTGGTGTAGAGGCCTGATGTTTCGCCCAGTAGCCCAAATATCTTGATGCACCAGGGTCCTTCTCCGACTTTCAAAGGAAGAAAAGCCATCCTGCATACAGGGAGGTGTTAGGTTTGCCACCATGCAGTAGTATATCCCTCCCTTGACCCTCGTTCCTGATATTTGCGAAAGGTTCAGTGACCTCTGCAAACAATTAAGGAGACAGTTGGGCAGCCTTGGTTTATGACTGACTGTATGTCAAATGCTTCTGATATATTCTCTTCCGCCCCGGTGTATAAAATCTTCATCAATTTATCCCACTGGACCTAAATTCATCTGGTGTATTACTGCGTGCATGTCGCACCATTGAAAGGTATCAAAGGCCTTTCGCAGGTCTATTGAGAGAACTACTACCTCCAGGAAGTTCTTGTGCAGTGTCCTCAAGAATCCAGGAAAGTCGTCTGACATTTAAAGAGATTCCTTTGTGGAATAAACCCATTTTGATCAGCGTGGAACCAGTTGTTGCAGTAAAGGTCAGTTAGCTAATATTGAGCAGTTTCTAATGAAGATTAGGCATCGATAAGGGGCCTTTTTGAGGTTTGTGAGGGAGACTAGTGTGCCTCTAAATATAGGGAGCAGGCCACTCTCCTCCCAACTAGCTATGCACATCTCCATCTGGTATGGAATGACAAGTGGAGCATACGCCTGATAAAACTCAACAAGAATGTAACCTAGTTCTGTGGTCTTCCCCGTTGCAAGTTCCATAAGGGCCCCTCATACCTCCCTTTTCATGATTTGTTGTCCCAAAGCTAGCCAGACATTCAAACCTGAGGGTATTGTTGTAGGAGGTTGGCCTGGCTTATAGTGGGTACCAGAGGGTACATACACCTTGTGCCAGGTCCAGTTATCCCTTATTAGTAGATTAGTAGTGTTCTAGCAGCTTAGGCTGTAGTGTTCTAGCAGCTTAGGCTGATAAAGGTAGCTACAGCAGAGCAGCTTAGGCTGAATTAGGAGACAAGCAAAGCTCCTACTATACCATACCACTTATATCATATAGCACTATATCATAAGAATCACAATACTCAGTTACTAAAAATAAAGGTACTTTATTTTTGTGACAATGTGCCAAAAATATCTCAGACGGTATACTCCCTTAGGAGGTAAGTAAAATACACGAACTATACACACAAACCAAAATCAAGTAAGTAAACAGTTAGAAAAGTAGTTCAAACACTGTAGAATACAATAGGATGCAATAGGCCTAGGGGTAACGCAAACCATATACTAAAAGTGGAATGTGAACCACTTAGGAATCCCTGGCCTAGTGTAGTGTGTAGAGGGTCGCTGGGAGTGTAAGAAAACACTAAGGGTGTCCAAGATACCCCACCCCAAGACCCTGAAAAGTAGGAGTAGTGTGATACTACAGTACTTCTTCCAGAAACACACGTCATGATTGGAGATTCTGCAAAGACCACAACAGACTTCAAAGCACTGAAGACGGATTCCTGGACCTGAGGACCTGTTAAGGAAGGGAACCAAGTCCAAGAGTCACAAAAGTGTCTGGGGGGGGGGGGGGGGGGGGGTCAGGAGCCCACTAAACGCTGGATGAAGGTGCAAAAAAGCTGCCTCCGGATGGAAGAAGCTGAAGATTCTGCAACAATGAAAGGTGCCAGGAACTTCTCCTTTGTGCAGAAGATGTCCTACAGAGTGCTGGAGGATGCAGAGCTGTTTCTTTGGAGAAAGACTGCAAACAAGCCTTGCTAGCTGCAAACATCGCGGTTGAAGAAAAAGGGTGCTGCCCCGGGCCCAGGAAGGACCAGGAGGTCGCCACTTGGAAGAGGAGATAGAGGGGCCCCTCTGCAACACACAGAGCCCATGCACAAAAAGGCAACACCCGCAGAAGTACTTGAACACTGGTTCAAGAAAACTGAGCACAGCGGTCGTCTCAACACTACAAAAGAGGGTCCCACGAAGTTGGTGGTCAACTCAGCGAGTTGAGCAATGCAGGATGGAGTGCTGGGGACCTGGGCTGTGCTGTGCACAAAGGATTCTTTACAAAAGTGGACAGAAGCCCTAGCAGCTGCAGTTCACGCAGTACAAAGGATTACTGTCTGGAGAGGGGAGGAAAAGAACCTACCTCCTCCAAATTTGGACAGTTGGACCACTGGACAGTCTGGGTCACTTGGGTCCCCCACCTGCGTTCCAGGGGCCAAGCTTGTCAGGATGAGAGGGGTCCCAGAATACCAGTCATGCTGAAGTTTGGCACCTGCTGGAGCAGGGGGAAGATTCCGTCGACCCACAGGAGATTTCTTCTTGGCTTCCAGTGCAGGGTGAAGGCAGACAGCCCCCAGAGTATGCACCACCAGGAAATAGTCGAAAAAGCCAGCAGGATTAGGCACTACAATGTCCCCTTTCCTTTGTACAGTTTCGCGCCAGAGCAGGGGCTGCTGGGGGGTTCTCTAAACCGGTGTAGACTGGCTTATGCAAGGAGGGCACCATCTGTGCCCTTCAAAGCATTTCCAGAGGCTGGGAGAGGCTACTCCTCCCCAGCCCTTAACACCTATTTCCAAAGGGAGAGGGTGTGACACCCTCTCTGCAGAAATCCTTTGTTCTGCCTTCCTGGGACTGGGCTGCCCAGACCCCAGGAGGGCAGAACCCTGTCTGTGGGTTGGCAGCAGTGGTAGCTGCAGAGAAAATCCAAGAGAGCTGGTTTGGCAGTACCCGGGGTCCATGGTAAAGCCCCGGGGATGCATGGGATTGACACCCTAATACCAGATTTGACATGGGGGACAATTCCATGATCTTAGACATGTTACATGGCCATATTCGGAGTTACCATTGTGAAGCTACATATAGGTATTGACCTATATGTAGTGCACATGTGTAATGGTGTCCCTGCACTCACAAAGTCTGGGGAAATTGCACTGATCTATGTGGGGGCACCTTGGCTATTGCCAGGGTGCCCTCACACTTCGTAACTTTGCACGTAACTATCACTAAGTGAAGGTTAGACATATAGGTGACTTATAAGTTACTTAAGTGCAGTGTAAAATGGCTGTGAAATAATGTGGATGTTATTTCACTCAGGCTGCAGTGGCAGTCCTGTGTAAGATTTGTCTGAGCTCCCTATGGGTGGCAAAAGAAATGCTGCAGCCCATAGGGATCTCCTGGAACCCCAATACCCTGGGTACCTAGGTACCATATACAAGGGAATTTATAAGGGTGTTCTAGTGTGCCAATCAGAATTGGTCAAATTAGTCACTAGCCTGCAGTGACACATTTAAAAAGCAGAGAGAGCATAAACACTGAGGTTCTGATTAGCAGAGCCTCAGTGATACAGTTCGGCACCACACAGGGAACACATACAGGGCATACTTTATGAGCACAGGGGCCCTGGCTAGCAGGATCCCAGTGAGACAGGCAAAAACAAACTTACATACATGTGAAAAATGGGGGTAACATGCCAGGCAAGTTGGCACTTTCCTACAATTGTCACCCTATCTATGAAGCCTTTTATAGAGACACGGCTGGTTTCTCCACAAATGTCCCTATGGTGTTGTACAAAAACATCATTGGTGTCTATCTGCGAGTGGTTTAGTACGCCTTCACTGCCTTTGATCGCTTGTACTGCCTCTGCTACTCTCTTTGGGTCTACCAGCCACATTGAATCTCCTTGCTCTACCGCCTTCCAAGTGTGATTGAGCACGATATTCCTTATAGGGAAAGAGACCCAGTTGTTTTACCGCTACCTCTTCCTTGTGTTTCCCTCCAGTAGCCTGGGGCAGTGTCTGCCACCTCGTGATCCTCCAGGTCCTGAAACATGCTTTCCAGGTAAGTGATTATTGCTTCCATGGTCCTGTGGACCCTCACTTGTTTACCCAGGCAACAACTCTCTTACCACCACCTTAAAAGCCTCCCATTACTTGTGGATCTTTGGGGGGGGGGGTCATTGTTTTTAACGTATTCTCTAATAGTGTCTCACAGAGAATTGCGGAAGACATGATCCTGGAGCAGGTTGGGGGCATAACTGCCAAGTAGGGACCTGCTGCAGCCGCCATCCCCAGCCCATCCTCCTCAGCAGTGGGTTGTGGTCTAAAAGTTTGGGCTAAATATTTAGTTTGTCACTGTCTGATCCATCATCTGATAGAATTTCATCCTCCTACGAAAGGTGAGAGGAGCAAAGGCTTATAGAGGAAGGTCAATATCACTTTGGTAACTGACACATGTAAACATCCCTTTCCAGACAGAGATGAAGTTGATAGACAGTCTATGGCTATGGATGCAGACCTTGCTACACTCAAGTGGTCTGGACACTTCTGCATGGGAGCTTTACTCCCCAACCAGTTTACCACCACTGGAGGTCACTTCTTTCCATAGAAAAGAAAGCAGTGACATCCATGGATCTCCAACTGTCCTCTACTGAAACCAAACCGAGCTGACAGAGGCCTAACACTCCTGCCCATTCTGTTGAGAGTCTTTTGCCCTTCAATAAAACCTTGACGGAACCATGCTGTGGAAGAAACCTACATCTGCTACTGCTTTGAACGCATAGTAGCGAAGATGTAGACCAATGCTGGGGAAGCCAGCCTTTTTATATTTGCATCCCTCACCGGAGAGTCTTGCAGTTAAGTGTCATATTCCTCCATGCATCGCCAAGGCATTGTCTACTACTCAATTTGACAGAGTCCAAAAGAATAGATCGGTTTGACATTAAATCTTTTTTTAATGGGAGCACGGCAGTGACGTCCCTCAATGCCACCTGCCTCATTGGTTGTTATACCCATGCCCTCTGGCACATAGCCCAGTTGGTGATACCTAACCTATGGAGGCTGTCTCAAGCAAATGTCTTTGACAGTCCCCAAATTAGGGATGCCTGGGGTCAAAACAAGACTCGTGTGGCTGTAGTGTCTGTGCCCAGATGAACCCAAATGATATACTAACCACAAGGCCAAACTCTCATCAAAAGCCTAAGTACCACAATTGGTTGAAGTCTGAAAGAAGGTCTGTTTGCCCACCCATTCCTGCTCCCAAATTTGTTCCCGCAGCAGATCTTCATTGTGGTATAAGTATTTAGGTAGCTAATAAAAAGCAGTAGAAATCATAGTGGGAATCTTCCCTGTTCCTTCCGTTCTCAAACTCCAGAGAGCGCAAAGATGTCAAAGTGCCGCTCAGTCTCTCTCTCAAACGCCTGAAAACCAGATTCTGAATTTGGTTCTAATGCAATTGGAATTTCTAGGTCTATCAGTGACATTAGAGCAAATTAAGGCCTTTAGAGACCATGCTGTGCGTATGTGGCAGGCTTCTCGTTACCTCTGGTGTGCCTTCAAGCCCCAAGGATCCAGAGCCCTCAAGTTGTGTAGGTAAGACCAGCGCTCTGGTCCCTGCCTAGATATTCACACAATATATTGCTGCATAGACTGCAATTTACTGTGATCTACTGTGATTAGTGGGACTCTTAATTGGGGAGGAGGACAGGGTCAATTGTATCTACATATTTTCACATTTGTTTTTTTTATCTTGCACTTTGTCTCTTTTAGCAATATACTCTGCCTAGTTTCATATCCTATTTTTCTCATTGCTGGACATAGTGGGAGGGCAAGTCCATCACTGTGCTCCTTATTGTTGTGGCCATGTTCAGTGCCATTGCTCCAACTAGAGCTACCATTTTAGGTTGCCACTCTGGTCTTTCAGCTCAACTTGCTGGCCTGGTATTTAATGGAGCCTGGGAACAGGTGCACAGGTGCACAGGTAAGACCAATGCTCTGGTCCTTTCCTATATACTTATGCAGTACAAATACTGATGCCTAGGTATTTATGTGATATTTACTGCTGCATAGACTGCAAGTTACTGTGATTAGTGGGACTCTTAATCGGCGGAGAGGGCAGGGTCGTTTTTATCTACATATTTACACATTTAGTTTTATCTTGCGCTTTGTCACTTTTAGCAAAATGCTCTGCCTGATTTCTTAGCTTACTTTTCTCATTGCTGAACATATTAGACGTGTGGGAGGGCGGGCCTATCACTGTGCCTATTATTGAGGTGGCCATGTTCAGTGCCATTGCTCCAACTAGAGCTGCCATTTTAGGTCACTCTCTAGTCTTTATGCTCAACTGTCTGGCCTGGTGTTTAATGGAGCCTGGAGCAGAGACACAGACGTGACCAGCCGGGCCAGGCACCACAAGCTCTGCCTGTCCAGGGCCAGCTCGTATAACCTTAACTGCGGTTCAATTTAAACTTCTTAAAACATCTTTAGAAGCCTGCAGACACTCTGTGCTTGTGGATCAGACCCCATTGGGCATGCAAGCCTTGTAAATGGAATAGAGGGAAACATACAAAGTATAGCAAGTAGTGGGCCCAATTCCGCCCCTGTAATCAGTCGTTGCAAACACAGTATGAAGCTACTTAACTGCAGGTTGATTCCTAAACATAGTTTAGAGCTTTTTATCTTGCTAGAAGAGGAGAAACCTAATGTTCTGTTTGTCACAGAAACCTGGCTGCGAGAAGAATCTATGCCAGATGTTGTTCTTGCCCTACCCCAAGGTTACACCAGTCAAAGATGTGACCGTGAAGACCGGAGAGAAGGGGGTTTGCAATAATATTTCAAGAAAGCATCAAAAGTCAATTTTCTCCCATAAAACGTCCAGGAAGTGAATGTCTATTGTTCTTTGGAATTCTCAGCTACTTTTACCTTTTTAGGAATCTTAATATACTGTTCCCCAGGTCCTGCTACTACATTTAGCTCAGCTCTCCTAAAATTAACTGCACAATTTAGTCTGGAGTAGCCTAATTGTACAGTTTTGGTAGAGCTAAATATCTACTTTGATAAGGATAACATTGAAAGTATAAAGAACTTTATGAAGGACATGGTGGCCCATAAACTTGGTCACATACTGGATCCCATCTTTTTCACTATTAACAGTCTCATTAGAGACACTCTGATCCCCATATGCTGGTCTGATCGTTATCTTGGATGTTTCTCTCTTAACATCACTACGGAAGCAGGAAACAAGTGTATGCGGCAAAATTAAAGCGATGATGGTCTCGATTAGATATTAAAAGCTGGGAAAATGCCTTTGTAAAATCAACAGTAACAGAAGAAAGTGGAGTGAAAGAGATACAAATATTTTGAGAGCTGGCTCAGAGGCTCTTGGATGCTGTGAGCCCTTTGAAAATAGCTGGAGTAGTCCGCCCTGTAAATTGCCCTCCTTGGTGCTCCAACATTTTTTAGGGAATTAACGAAGAAAAAAAAAATGCTGAATAACCATGGAGAAACAATTACGATGAGCTAAGGAAGGCAGCTTATAAAAGAGCATTAAAAAAATATCAATATGCCGTCTGAGAAGTAAGGATAACATACTTTCACAATAAATTAGAAAACGCCTCCAATACTTCAAAGGAACTGTGTAAATTGGTGAACAGTTTTATGAAGCCAGCAAAAAAGTCGTAGTAGTCTTATACAGTAGCTGGATTCCTTTTAGGAAAGGTGAACAACATCATACAAACCCTTCTAACAAATACTAACACAGATCAATATAATAATTATTTAACAGGTACTTCTGATAGTCATACATTTTCAGATTTCCATGAACTTCAGACAACCAAAGAGATCCTTAACACAATTAATTCAGGATCTCCATTTCATACTGCTCCTCCTGACAGTGCACCTATTATCATATCCCCCCCCCCCTTTTTTAGGCTAACAGATCTTTTCAACTACTCATTAGAAAGCTGCATGGTTCCTTGAGCATGGAAACATACAATAGCTAAACCTCTTTTTGAAAAAATGGGGGAAAATGATTGCCCCATATCTCTCCTCCCTAGGGTAATTAAGGTTCTCGAAAAATATGTGAACAAACGTCTTTCCACTCATTTGGAAACTCACTCGATTCTGCTCCCTACCCAGACAGGGTTCAAACCAGGTAATAGTACTGAAACTGCCCTCTTAGCTGCAGCTGAAGAATTAAAGTCCATCTTGGACCTCGGCGGCTCAGCAGCTCTGATCTTGCTAGATCTGAGTGCCGCCTTTGATACAGTATCCCACCCAGCCCTCATTCAGATAATGCAGGAGGAAGGAATAAATGGAATTGTTCTTAAATGGCTGACTGACTTTTTAAAGTCACGAAGTTTCCAAGTACCGGAGGATTCTTTTTTTATTTACTACCTTTGCATTAAACTGTAGAGTACCTCAGGGAGGGATCTTCGTTGGGTCCTACTTTATTCTTTGTGTGCCCCTTGTCAGATGTTGTGCAGACATATGGGTTTGCAGTTGTCTTGTATGCAGACATCACTCAAATTGTTCCATCACTATCCACAGATATTAAGGATACCTCCCAGCGGCTAAACGCTTGTCTCAAACATGTTACTAGCTGTATGTCGAGCAGTCATCTAAAATTGACTGGAAACATTACTGAGGTGTTGGTAATAGGAAACAGCCCTTCCCTCTGGAATTAACTTAGCTGGCCGAATGAGTTAGGGATGCTTCTGATAGCTAAATTTAGATTTCTGGATTGATTGAAAGGCTCACTGTGGAAATCCAAGCAAAAAAAAAAATTGCCAGCAGGCTGCTTTAGATTACTTTGTTCCTCAAAAGCTGGCTTCCTAATAACCTGTGCAGAGTAGTAGTTCAGGGCCTCACTAACTTGCGCCTGGAGCATGGGAACTCACTTTACTTAGGTAGCCCTAAATATGTTACCAACCAACTGCAGATATTACAGAATGCTGCAGCACACATGCTTTTTAGAATCCCCAAACGCACCTCAGCTGCCCCTGCATTGGCAGCTATTCACTGGCTGCCAGTCCAGAAAATAATTAAATTCAAGTCCTTATGCCTCATCTATCGAGCTGTACAGAGAAAAGGACCCTTGCCAATTCAACATCTAATCTCTCCTTCAAAGAGCAATTAATGAAGTGAAGGAAGGGTTCTTCTTTCAGAGAATTAGGTCGGCCATTAATGCCCGGAGAGAACTCTTTATCACAGTACGCACTCTTATGTCGCCTCCCATGATTCAGGAAGTTGACAACTCACATTTTTTGCAATAAAGTCTGAGTATTTTGAAGAAGAAAAATCATGAAAATTCATGCAGACTTTCAAATTCTATTTGATTGGTCTGCTGACTCTGGAACTCAGATGATGGTGAGGACAAGGATGTCATAGAACAACTTACCCTCAGTGGCCTACCCAGATTCTCCTGACTGCCAGCACATTAGATCAAAACCCTAACAGAGGGGATCACCACAGGTTCCCCAGATAACCCACGCCTGCCAAGAGTCCTGCAGCTGGTGCCGGACATTAAGGCTGGGGCTTTGGAGAAGACCTTTTCTGAGGTCCCGGAGACTGGTGTGTATCCACAGGGCTGGAAGGAGGAAGTTGTCATTCCTCTGGAAAAAGATACCTAATGGGGGCTCCAGTGATTTGAAAAACATATGTCCGATATCTTTGTTGCTTGTCCCTGCAAAGATTCTGGAAGAGCACATAAGCCAGGAATTAGCCAATTTTCTTTGGGCTCAAGATCTCCTGGACCCTGCGGAGAATGGGTCAAGGAAAAATCACAGCTCTGAAGGGTGCTCCTTGCTGCCACAGATTTAATCTCCAGGCATGCGCATCATGGAGGCGGCTATCCTGGTTTTGCTTGATCTATCAGCCTTCTTTGACACCATATCTCCATATCTGATTGTCCAAAGGCTGTGGCAGGCAGGGCTGAAGGAGGTGGCCCTCACACTGTTAGTCACTCCTGTGTAATAGATCAATTACAGTGAGTTGTGGTGACTACAGAGTGACCCCGTTTTACCTTCCTTGTGGAGTTCCCCAAGGGTCGTCCCTCAGCTCGACCTTATTTAATTTGTACGTAGCCCTCCTGCAGAACTAGTTCGCTCTTTTGGATTCCAGGTTTCGACGTATGCAGACGATACCCAAATCATTGTTTCTGTTTCTGATGACTGGGAAGAAGTGGTGGCCAGGTTTCGGGCCTGTACGAGGGAAGTCAGCAGGTGGCTGAGTTAGAATTGGCTGATAATGAATGGGGAGAAAACTGAGATGTTTGGATTGGATATTTCAGTTTAGAACGAATGTTGGTGGCCTGACATTTGCTGTACTTTACCTGTTCCAATAGCGGTGGCCAAAAACCTGGCTGTAATGTTTGATAACACTGACTTTTGACACACAGGTTAATAGATAGTTCTTGCTTTTGAATATTTACGATCCTGAAGAAAATTCTGCCTTTCTTGCCAAAAGAGTTCAGGGTATCAGTGATCTTAGCTCTCCTTACATCACAACTGGACTACTGCAATAGCCTGTATTTAAACATCAGCCAACTGTTGCTAAATATGCTCCAACTCATTCAGAATGCAGCAGCGTGCCTGTTTCTGAGAGTACCCAAACGATTCTCAGTTAGGGGAAGCCTGAAATATCTCCATTGGCTACCAATTATGAAACAAGTTTCCTTTAAAGCACTCTGCTGACGCATAAGGCTCTTCACTCTTGGATCTAGCTATCTGCAGACCGCCCTGAACTGGTACATTCTTAGTAGACCTTTAATGCGACATGGTAGAGGTCCCACACTGCAAGAAAGCCAGGTGAGGTGATCGGGCGCTTACGATTGAAGCTGCCAGATTGTAGAATTCTCTTCCTGAAAATATTAAAAGCTTGAACTCATACCTATTGTTCCGCAAGCCACTTAAAACCTGGCTTTTTGAGCACTAGGTTCTTCTGAAGCCAGCTTCTCTACTTGGCTTGGGTTGCCATTTTTGTTCTTGTCTCTGATGTCAATGCTTTGATGCCTTCTGGTTTAATGCGCTTTAGAAATTTTAGAATTTGTCCCTAAACAGATGTTGCATTCCAAGGGTCAAATATTCCTCTGGGTTTATTTTAGTGTCTTATAGATTTTCTTAATCAGAGCAAAGCTTTTACCAGTGCTGGAAGGCCTGTTCAGTAGCCATGTGCCATGTAAATTCTGGAAATAGAATAAGTTGTGGTCCCGCTGGTCAGTTTGCCGTCAGCATTATCTGTGCCTCCTGAACCTGCGTTGGATTCTGCATCAGCTTTGGTGTGGACTTCAGTTCTGGGTCCACTTCCTATCTCTATTCCATGAACATAGCCTCTGGTGCTCACTCTGCCACCTATAATGGTTTTCAACTCCGAGCCGGCCTCACCTTGACTAAGGCCATGTCCAGTCCTAATAGAGCATAGCCTATAGCCAACCCTTCTGACTCTGATAGCTTGCCTTTGACGCATAACCACCATCCCCTGTTAGAAAAGGCCAAAGTAATCCTAAGGACTGAGACAGAGTGCACAAGTATTTGGAGAACAGTCACCATATACCTCCTTATCCAGGAAAAATTCCGGTTTACTAAAATCAAAATTATTTTTACACAACACTCAGATCAATCACTGAGCTATATATCAATTTTGTTAATCTAAGTCCATTCAAATGAAATCCCGTCTGTCTGAAATATTAATCCATATGTGTGAAGAAAATGAAGTAGTCCAAATTGCATAAATTAGCAATTCTTTATGTAGGGCTGGGACACTCCAGTTGAAGTAGCCATGCACTTTTATAAGTGACTATTACTTTATTTTTCAATCTTTTTATAAATCTTCAAAATCCAATTACAGCCAACGCATTTTGTCCACTCAGTATTCCAGGGCCATAAAGATATACACAACAAAGTATTCCATATTGGCCACTACTGTGCATCTAACGGCCAGGAGCCGTCCGATGCTACAGTGCTCATGTGCATCTGAAGGCTCCCAGCACATGGCACTTGGTGCTGACACCAGAGGGATTTCTTCTAGAAAGAAACAGCCTCAGGAGATGAAGAAGGGCTTCCCCATCAAGCCGATTGGCTGCCCAGAATGGGCATAATGCCCTTCCCCCTAAAAATCTAACTTGGCACACTTCCTGACTCTCGACCCCTACCCCCACCCTGCCTCCCTGTCCATAGTATTGGGTAGCAGGGATTTTTTTTGGGTAGTGTAGGGGCTGCCCGGAATGAGCATGGCAGTGCCCCCCCCCCCCCCATCCCCCAAAATAAATGGACAGTCTTTCTGCTCCCCACGGCTGGCAGAACACCAGGGAAGCATTTTGTTTAAAATAGAGGAGTGGAGGCTATCAACCACCATGGGCATGGTTATGCCACCACTCCAACTTAAGGGGGCAACAGTCTTTGTCTCCACTGCGGACCAAAGCATCTTTTCCCAATGGCAAGCAAGAGGGAATTTGACTCTTGATTTTACATATGGGCCAAGAGAGCTTGGCTAACTCTGAAAACTCTAACTCTTGCAGTGGTGAGCAGCTGCACATTTTGGACCTGGGTACGCTGCCACCTGGAAAAAGCTACCAGACCCAGACACTTCTGAAGACTAAACATCTGAGAGGAGTCCAGGGTGATGTTTTTCACATCCACCCCACACCATTTTCTTAATCACAAGGCCATGCAAACCTCAGAATTTACCTGAAATCATACATTTCCCCTGCATTTATGTGATCGAAACTTCTGTAAACTACAGAAATCCACAAACTTTCTGCCATCTAGCATTGTCCCACCTGTACTGATAACTCTGCCTCACGTGTGTGGGTGTCCGAAGCAGTCAGCCTAAAAAAAGTATGACAAAAAACTGCCCTTTTGGACCTGCTTTGGATCCCCCTCAATTTTACATGTTTGTCATCTTTCCCTGTTGCAGGCACTTGGGCCACCTACACAAGGGAGGTATCCTTTTTATCGGTGGACCAAGGGGAACCCTGAGTGGTTGGAAATTTGTGGCTCCCATCAAATCCAGAACTTTCCGTCACAGAAATATGAGAAAGAGCTGGGTTTTTTCCCCCCCCCCCCCCTCCCCCCCAGGTGTCTAGTTTTAAAAAAATGTACAGTTTTGCTAGGTTTCCCTAGGTGCCAGCTGAAGTAGGGCCCAAAAACCACAGCTACCCACCTTGCAAAAAAAATGACAATTTTTGCGTGGAATAATTTGATGTATCTATGTTATGTTTTGAGCCGTTTCATGTCACGGGCACTAGGTCTACCCACATATAATAAAGCACTCTTTTTGACGTGGTTAGCACCCTTATTTTGCCTGGTCTCTGATGTGGCTTTGTCTGTTAGTGCACTGGGTCTCTACTAACCAGGTCTCCAGTGCCACTTCTCTTTGCCCAAAACTGCACAGTTATTTTGTACAATTGGCAAACTCTTTAGTTACCACTATAAGCCTCTCGTAAATGGTTCCCCTGGTACCTAGGGACTGGGGTACTAAGGATGGTGTCTGAGGGCTGCAGCACCAATTGTGGCACCCTCAGGGATCCCTCACCAAAGCCCATTCAGTGCTGCCCTTGCAGACTGCAGAAGAGGAAAAGAAGCAGCTGACCTGAAACCTGACCCTCCAGCTTGCCTGCTGTGATTGCACAAGAAGCCAACTCTTCTAACCTTCAATAAAGACTCTGGTCTCCCTTGGTTGGCGACGTGCCCTGTAACTAGCCAGAATCTACATCCAGTCTTCAGGAGGACCAATAGGAAATCTCTGGACACCCGACGCCTTACTGCACCTGTAGGAAGCTGGCTCTCTATGGTGCACTAAAATGAAGTACACTGTGCAGAGAGTCCAGTGTATCCCCAAAGATTTGCAAAGGCATAAATAGATAGGTCTTATGCTGTATTTGTGGTAGTGTGGGCGAGCAGTTAGGCTTATCAAGGAGTCATGTTAAGCATTTTTGTACTCACAGAGGCAGTAAATGAGACACACACTCAAAGAATAAATCCAAGACCCTATTTAGAAAAATAACATTTGCTTTTATATATGCTTTGAACCAAAGAACTCCGTTGTAAGGTAAGCAGTTTATAAAAAAAAAAATATATACTTTTCGGTTTCAATAATTGACACTGCAGTTTTCTGAGTCTTCAATGTTAACCTATAGTAGGAAAACAAGAACGCAGTTTTGCAAGTACTCGACTTACAAATCAAGTTTTTGGGATTTTAGGTCAACACCAGGCAAGGTCCGAATCGGTACTAAGAGTGCACCCACAGGGCTGCTGGGTGCAGAGTGCTAACAGTGTCAGGCCATATTGTTATCCAACGGAAACAGGGGGTAACCGAAGATGTGCTGCTTACAGGTGAGTAAAACTGGGTCAATCACCGGGTCAATCACCTGAAGTTGAGTCAAGTACAAGGGGTAGCTACAAGGCAGCACCAACCTTACAACATAAGTGGCACAAGAGTGGCCGGTGCAGAGTGCCAACACAGCGTCGGACACCCAATGTAAGTCAATGGGGAGATCAGTTTTGGAAAAAGGCTGTCAGCTAGACCCAGGAAGCTGAATGAAGAAACCCCACAGCTGCCCAGGTAAGTTCTGATGCTAGGGGACGTAGGGACACAGATGGTCCAGATCCTCAAGGCACAGGGGCTCCAGGTGCAGGGGTACCTTTTGGTGCTGTAAACAGCCTACCTGGCAGGTCACAGTCAGGGGAGTCTTCAGATAGAGACTGCAGGCTTTGAGGCAGAGTCCAGCAGGGGTCAGCCCACAGTGGACTCTAACTCGAAACTGCTAGGGAACCTTCACAAGACTGGTGGGCCACTTGGACTCTGGCTGTGGGCATCAGGTGGAGAGGTGGAGGTGGTTTTGCGGTTCCTCAGGGCAGAGTTCTTTATATTTTATGTTGGTTGTTTCTTAAACAGATCTGCCGTTCTCGGGAGATCTTGGTCTTTATCGAAGGAGGACAGTCTTCCCAAGGCTTTAGAGGTTGCTGGGCTGCAGTACGGGTCACCTTCTGACTCAGGATCTTTAAGGGTTGCAGCCAGGTCGGTAGGGCTGGGGCCAAGTCAGTTGGTGCCTGCAGTCTTCTCTGCTGATGTGACTCTGTAGTGTCCAGCTCTTCTTAGGTAATCAAGAATCTGAGTTGTACGGTTCAGGGGTGCCACCTTAATACTGAATTTAGGGGCTTTACAAACTTGAACTATAACCAATCAGGCGACAGCACCCTCTAGAACACTCCTAACAGAGGCTGAGTCCCCAGATTTTCTACTGCACGTCGTGTGGAGGGGGTCTCCCTGAGCTCTGCTCAGTTCTTCAGTTTTTACTTTTTTTTTTTGGATCATCCAAGATTATATTTCCTGTTTAATTTATCTAACCCTGGCACTAATATGTCAGAGTAGCAGTAAACAAGATAAAAGACTACATAAATATGTCTAACCTTTTCCTCAAAAACTCTCACGTTCTGAGAGATGAGGCTATTACTTGCTGGGATTACAAAATCTTAAATCTGTCACTAAGAACGAGGACATTGAGGATTCCTTCACCTCACAGGAGGGGTCAGAGGGAGACATTGAGCCAGGCTCTCCAGAAGGTACACAGAAAAGCCATAAAAAGACTTACCATGAGTCTTCATAAGGCACTTCTCACAGAGAAAAAAAAAACTCAACTCTGTCAATACATCAGAGACCCCCCTCATAACCTTACAATGGGGCGTCTGAAAACTGCCTGTAAAATCATCATTCACAGGAATTACTTTGAGGTGGTTGATGACAATGTTGACTATTATTACCTCTTCTACGAAGGGGCTCGACTATGATGGCCTCATCTACGATGGTCATCTATGACGGCCTCATCTATGATGGTTGTCTACGACAGTCATCTACAGCGATAGTCTACGATGGTCATCTACAGGGGTCTATGATGGCCTCATCTACGATGGTCATCTACTATGGCCTCATCTATGACGGTCGTCTACGACAGTCATCTACAGTGTTCGTCTACGACGGTCATCTACAGTGTTCGTCTACGACGGTCATCTACAGTGTTCGTCTACGACGGTCATCTACAGTGTTCGTCTTCGACGGTCATCTACAGTGATTGATCGTCTACGACGGTCATCGACAGTGATTGATCGTCTACGACGGTCATCGACAGTGATCTACGACGGTCATCGACAGTGATTGATCGTCTACGACGGTCATCGACAGTGATTGATTGTCTACGACGGTCATCTACACTGATTGTCTACGACGGTCATCTACAGTGATAGTCTACGACGGTCATCTACAGTGTTCTATGATGGCCTCATCTACGAAGGGCCTCACCTACGGTGGTCATCTACTATGGCCTCATCTATGACAGTTGTCTATGACGGTCATCTACAGTGGTCGACGGTGGGCCTCATCTACGATGGTTGTCTATGACTGCCTCATCTACGATGCTCAATACAACAGTCTCATGTATGATGGTTGTCTATGACATCCTCATCTATGATGGTTGTCTACGACGATCATGTACAACGGCCTCTTCTATGATAGTCATCTGTGACAGTCTCATCTACGATGTCCAGGTGCGACAGCCTTTTCTGAAGGTTGTCTACTACTACAGCCTTGCCTACAATGACCTAGTCTAAGGAACCACATCTATGATGGCCTTGTCTCTGTATGCTTTGTCGACGACAGCCTGGTCTATGACTGCATTCTCTATGAAAGCCTCGTCTGCGTTGGAGGCCTCGTCAACAACAACAAACATTGTCTACATGAGCCTAGTCGTTTACATCCGCGTCGTCAAACATGATCACAATACAAATTAAGACGAAAGCACGTAATTGTCAACAAGAGCAAAACACACATAATCCGGAATAATTTAGTGTCAAGCATTGAGGTACCAATAGGAGCATGTCTTCAACAGTCAATGTATTGATGCAGAGCATGGGTTAGGTCAATGTGTATCATACTAGAGCTTCAGAGCATATTACAGCCACAACTGATGGATTTCCCAACCACATTTATTTTGGTGTTTCCACACCCTTCAGAGCGAGCAACCAAACACTTCCAGTTTCCTATAGCAAACAAGAAATTAGTTTGTTTTTTGTTTATGAATTTAAATAGGAAATCTGTAAAACCTATTCCAATTGCTCATATATCCAGGAGGAATTAAAATCATGGAAAACCCTATTCATAGTTCTGCCTAACCAGCAAGGACACGTTCTCTTTCAGGTCCAGACTACTGTACGGGCTGCCAATTCTGTGGTAAGACGGGGCAGGTATAGCCACCAGATGTGGTCAGACATGGCCACATAAATAAAATGTTTGCCAGAAGATGGGAAAAAAATGCTTCTGTAGTGGAGTGAGATATTATGGATCAAGGCAACAACATTTAGAAATTTGAGGTACAAATATATCTAATATTTTATAAAACCATGCTGACGCTCTGTATGCCATACATGTGGACGACTACTTGCAGGCAGTCAACGGTGACTACTGACACTGCATGATCTTTTGGGGCATTATAATTTCGAATGATACACTCTCTAGAGGGACCCAAAAACGACAATTATCCATTGATAAGTATCTGACTTAATAACCCTCTCAAGAGCACTTAGGCTAGCTTACTTACAATGACAACGTTCTGGTGCTGATTACACCATCCAGTGGGAAAAAACGTTCCAAAAATGTTGTCATCTATGGCAGAAAATAGCATTGGACAAATAAGTCCTGGATCTCCTCACATATAGATATATATTGCAGTTCACCCAGATTCCGCCATCTACCTTCGGAAGGAAGTGCTAGCTACTCTGACCAAGGGGTCCATAGAGAGAAACCCACATTCTCAGCAAGAAAGAGGCTTCTATTCTTGGTTTTGCCTCATAAACCAGAAAACAGAGGAGTGTCCATCCATCATACACCTCCAGAAATTAACAAGTATTTCCAGGAAACAATCCTTGTATATGGTCTCCTTCAGCACATGATATATATATTTGTTTCTGCATTCCCACTCATCAGAGTTCTTCCATTTGGCTTCAGGTCAGCTTTTTCGGGAATGGTTTCCCCAACTTCGACAACTCGTTGATAAGAGCACCAACGACATTTCAAGCGTCCAAGGCCGCAGAGAGTTTTTCACAGGGTGTGTCCTTGTGAATTATCAGAGATAATCAACTCCTCCATCAAAGAAGATACTTTATGTTCAATTAGCTTTTGGGCGTCAGGTCCTCAGCGATCAATAGGATCCCTCTTGTACACTTGAAAATGAATGCCTTACAGGAGCAGCTACAAAAACAATAGATCCAATCAAACAAATCATTTCAGGGCCTGATTAATTTTCACATAGGTGATGGAAGCTCTAGTATGGTAGTCTCAGACTACAAATACTTCCCTGGGAAGCTGGGGCAGTCATCTACAGAACCTCTAATTCAAGGAAAGTGGGCTCTGCTCCAGAAGAGCATACATATCATTCATCTAGATCTCAAAGACAACTGTTTAGTCTCCAAATTTTCTTACCAATTTAGCAGAGTGTTCGGTGTTAGTTCGCAAAGACAGTACTACCAGCATGCAATAAGTGAATAAACAAAGCGGCAACATCCTTGGCGCTGTCCAAGGAAGACCAGGAAATTTGGTGTAAGCTAATGACACACAGAATAACTCTTCAGGCTGAACATAGTCCCTGGACTAGAAATCTTATAGCAGACATGCTAAACAAAACTGGAAACAGCCTCCAAGAAGGAGAATTTGATCATTCGGCTCTAAGCATGATCTTCTTGTTCTGGGCAAACTGGCTCTACATCCCTTTGCAACAAATGAAAACGGCAAATGCCAGTTCTATGCAACTTGGCATCCACATCCAGATGGGATGCCTTTCGACAGATGCTGCAGGATCTAGATCTACCTTTTTCCCCCAATACCTTTAACACCAAAGATTCTCACCAAGAGGAAAGCAAAGCAGTGTTCTCTTGTCCTGATAGCCCCCAGGTGTCTAGTTCAGCATTGGTTCACTCAGCATTCTCCTGCAATCAGAACACAACCACATTCACCTACCAACATTCTGTAAATCTTTGATGATAAACTAAGGCCAGGCCCCTCATCTTGACCTGACTTCTCTCCTCTTAAGCGCACAGCTCCTAAATTCCATCAATCCAAAGATCTCAATATTCCTCAGGTCTGCAGATTCTCTCCAAGTCAAGGAGGAGGCCACAATAAGGACACGTAAACATTAATGGGAAAGTTTCTACCTGTGGCACCAGAAAATCAAACCTACATCCTCTACTAGTATAATTGGGCAAATAACTATCCTATCTCCTTTCACTAGCTCAGTCACAGTTGGTACATGCATCCGTTAAGGTACAGCTTACAGCATTATCAAGATATAGCTGTTCATCACATTTTTACTTTCTATTCTTGCAGAATCATCAAAAAATTCATAAAAGATTTATTCAGTGTTTTCCTACAGAAAGGGCTGCTTCCCCGGACTGGCACCTGAACATATTTCTATTTCAACTCATGAAGAGTTAATTTGAACCCACTCTCTGAGCACACCTCATATTTCTCGCATGGAAGGTCGCCTTGTTACTGGTGCTCACCTCAAAGTAGGGTAGAGAAGATGCAGGCTTTCTCAGCACAAGAGCCTTCTTGCGTCTCACAGGCAATTTAAGTTCTTCTCTGAACCAATCCACAGATTTATTCCCATGGTTCCTTCAGATTTTGCCTAAATGAGCCTATAATATTTCAGACTTTTCTCCTGAATTCAACATCAATAGCTGAGAGGTCTATTCGTACTCTAGGTATCAAGTGATATCTAAAATTTCTACTTACATCACACTAAACAACTGGTGAACTGACAAACTGTTGGACTCAGATAGTCACACTCGTAAGGGTGCTCCAGTCACAGTGGCAACCATCACTGAAATAATTTCAGCTGCAGTCCAGTCCTGCCACTGAGACTAGCAATCCCCTCACAGAGAAAAGTAGGATTCATTCAACTGGGACAGTTCCACTTCAACTACTTTGTTTGCGTAAGTACCTCTGGAGAAGATGTCATGATGCAACTTGGAGAAGTGTGCATATTATTCATGCAGCATTGTTACCTGAAATCGGCGTAGCGCAATCATACAGCGGTTGGATTGGTTTTACTATACCACTTATTTCGTTAAGGGGAGCCTCTTTTGGTTCCATCCGTTTATGTATTCATTCAGATTTTAATGTAGGTTGTGTATATATGGATATATATGTATAATATATATACATTTATTATGTTGCATATGAATGTTATGTATATATTTTCTAGCCACCATCCACTATTTGAGCTAATACTATAAGATATACAAATACAGTAACTGCTTGCTATTCTGATTCAAGTATGTGAATGTATGAAATATCCAATAGTGGAGAAGAAAATAAGTTACTTACCTGTAAGTGGAGTTCTCCAGTATTGGTATCTTTCAGAGATTCACAGGCGACCCACCCTCCTTCCCAGAGGGGCTCCCTTTATAGCTCGGGATTATCTATTCCCTCTTGTGCTTGAAAATCTGTTGGGATTGTTCTAGAGGGTGCTGTTGCCTGATTGGTTATAGTTCAAGTTTGGTCCTTTTTGAAAAAGGACATGGATAGGCTATTAAACTGACCTTTGCATTGCCATTATAGCCTATGATAGTGATATATATATATACTGCTTTATTAAATTACCGGGGACTCCCATCTCGACGACGGCGGAATGATTCAAGCATGTGAATCTATGAAAGATACCAATACTGGAGAACTACAGTTACAGGTAAGTAACTTATTTAGAAAAAGAAAATTGGTCTCAGATTTATTTATTGAATGTCTCATTAATTTCCTCTGTGAGTACAACAAATATTTAGCACTACACTCTGATAAGCCCAACTGCTCGCCCACTACCACAAATAGACCATAAGTCCTATCTACTTTTGCCTCTGAAATACCAATTGGGAATCCACTGGACTCTGCACAGTGTACTTCATTTTAGTACTCTTTATAGAGAGCCAGCTTCCTACACCACGCGTCAGGTACCATTTTTATCAGGAGACTTTAGGGAACACAGAATAAAGGAATAAGTATTACCAACTGTCTTTCTCTGCATTTGCACCTTCCAAATGTAAGAAAGTTTGTAAGAGATGTCATTTTGATAAATGCCCTCTAATTCACATGCTAGTATGCATAACCACAAATTCAGAAATGGGCAAATAACCACTGCTTCTAAACTCCATATGATGTGCCCATTTCAGAAATACATAGGTTCCCTTGATACCCATGTTTTCGCTCTTCATATTTTACCAAATTATTTACTATATACCTGGTACACAATGAAAAACCATTGCAAGGTGAAGCTCAGTTATTGGCTATGGGTTCTTAGTGAACCTACAAGCCCTAAATATCCTTGCAACCAGAAGGGTCCAGCGGACGTAACTGTATATTGCATTCGAAAATCTGCCATAGTTAGAAGTGACAGATGAAAACGTAGACCCAAATGGTTGGGTTTTTTTTTCCACCTCAATTTCAATATCTTTTTTAAATTTCAACTGTTAACTTTCTTTGGGAAAACCCTGAAGAATCTACACAAATGTCCCCTTGCTGAATTAACAGTTTTTTCTACGTTTCAGAAATGTATAGCTTTCTGAGATCCACCATTGGTTTCACACCCATTTCAACCACTAACTGGAAGTAGGTTGAAAGTACAACAAAATAGGAAAAATGGGCTGTGTCCCCTTAAAATTCCAAAACCGTGCTAAAAACGTTGGCCTTCTGATGCTCTTGAAAGCAGTGAAGATGCTGAGCTTAACACTGCAAACCCTTTGTTTCTGCCATTTGCAGGGGAAAACCAGACGCTTTCTTCTGCAGCACTTTGTTCCCATTTTTCTCAACAAGAAAAATTGCTGTATTTTGGCTCATTTCTCAGTCCCCTCCAGAGGAATCCACAAACCCTGGTTACATTTAGAATCACCAGGATGTTGAGAGGGGGGGGGGAGAGGGTGCAAATTTGGGGTAGATAGCTTATGTAAACAAAAAGTTATAGGAGCCTAAATGTGAGCTACCTTAAATAGTCCAACAAAAAAAAAAAGGGCTTACCACAGAGGAGCAAAAAGATTTAGCAGCAAAAGGGTTATCAAAATAAAAAAAAAACATTTCATGTAAAACAAAAGTGCCCATATAGTACCAACATACATAGGGCCTCATCAATCACTACTCTTCTCTTTTTATTATATGAAATAATTAATTACTTTTGAGTGGACTCGGTGCTAAAATACATTAAATTAACTACTAATACATCTAATCTATCAACACTATTTTTATATACTTAATCATAAATATAATTTGTTTTAGCTTTATTTCCATTGTTTAAAGAAACAGTCCAAAACCATGCTTAGCAAATACGTGGCAGTACAGGTTTCTGAGTGCAAGAAATAAGAAGGTGCATGATCACAAAGTGTGGCAGTGTAAAGAGTAATGACTAGGGGGATGGAAATACTCCGAGTTCCCCTGGCTACAGTGCAACATAGACTTCAGTGCGAGAAAGGATGAACACCCTATGAGGAGAACACAACTGAGGCATCTAATTATCTTAAGCACGTTATGTAAGGCAAATTCTGGCTCACTCAGCCCTCTCCACTAGTGTCTCCCTCAGTTGAAAGGTGGTGAGCATTAAAGTTGTCCAGGAGAAGCCCCCATGTAGCAATTGTGTCCATAGCGCGTTCATCCATGTGGATCAACCGCATGCGTGCCTCCTCAGCCTCTCCCCACTCGATGAGATCTCTCACCCAAGTGGACAATGCTGGTGATCTCCCACTGATCCAACCAATGGCCACTCTCCACTTGGCCAGTAAGAGGGCACGTTGGGCAAACCTGTATGGGAGTCTGCGCCTGCTTGTTTTGTTTTTTTTGTTTTTTTTACTCTCGTTTTTCTTTTTTTCAATACATCACTCCCAACATGCAAGCCAAGGGAGTCATGGGTATCAGTATACCGGTGGCTCGTGTTATCCTGGGTGTCGCAATCTTCCAGAAGGCCTGTATCCCTGCACACTCCCAGGCTAAGTACAAAAAGCTAGCCCCCAGCTCCCAACCCATCGGGTTAACCTGGCTGCCCATCCTGTTGAGGTGACTAGGCGTCATGTAAGTATGATGCAGACAATTAAAATGAAGCAATTTAAAACATTGTTTGCAGGACACGGTCCATACCATCTCGCAGGCACGAACCCAACCTGCGTATGCAGTGGGTGCTGCCAATTCCCTTTCCCAGGTCATACTGGCCACGTAGGGAGCGTGTACCATTTCCTCCTGCAACACCTTGTAGAATAGGGTGAATAATTGCCTCTGCTCTCCCCATTGAGTCAGGCCCCCCAGAACCTTCGAGGGCTGTGGTGCTGCTGAGAACTCAACCCATTACTCTCTAGCAACTAGCTCCAGTCTAGCATAGTGGAGCAACTGGCCTAGACCCACCCTGAAGGTTTCTTGTGCCCCCTGAAAGGTGATAAAGGCTTTTCCAGGGTATAGATTGCTTGCCACCTGACATCCCCCTTCCCTCCATTGGTCCATAGTCATATTCTCACCCAGTGATTGAAACATAGCCAAGTCCCAAATCCTAAATTGTCTAATAAATGGGGCTCTGTGTATCACCACTTCCTCCCAAAATGCTGCAGTCTACCTGACCAGATAGGGAATAGGGCGATCCGATCTACCACCCCACATCAATAAACACGCCAGTGTGTCATCTCCTAGCATGCCTGTGCATGGTCGCTTCTCACAATTATCATGGTCCGCTAACCAGCGTGAAGCATGTTGTAAATATGCCTCATAGTCAGAGTGCAAATCTGAAATAGCTAGACCCCTGAGGTCCATGTCCCTTTTAAGTGTTGCCAGAACTACCCTGCTCCGTTTCCCAGCTCATATTAACTATGTCAGTAGCTTTCAAGTTACCTGAACAACGGGCAGCCTAATGGCAACATTGTGTTTTGAAGAAGGTAAAGGCAGCGGGGGAGGAAAACCATTTTTGCCACTGCGACCTGACCTACAACACATAGAGGGAGTTTGTTCCAGAAACTAATCAAACCCTCCAAGCCTTCCACCACCCTATCAACATTTAGCTGTTTGTATGTTGCTTCTGTGTGTGCACTCTGCATGCCCAAGTATCTAAAACCTCCTGTCTCTCATTGCAGGCCCAGTGCAGCTAGTTGATTCATGAGCCTTAGTACAATGCACCACACAGAAAACAGAAGTGTCTTCCAGAGATTGAGTTTAAGCCCAGAGACCCTGCCAAAGTCATTAAGTAGGCCCCACAGTAACCACATTGACCTACTAGGGGAATGTATGTTTACAGGAGCGTTGTCTGTCCATAAAGAGATAATGTGGTTAAAACCTCCCACCCTTATTCTCCATGGCTTTAGCTCTCTGCGTAAGTTCTGTGCCAATGGCTCTATTGCCAGGGCCAAAAAGTAGTGGGGAGGGGAGGCAGCCCTGCCGCGATCCCCACCAAACACGCTTCAGTTAAGTCTCGGCCCACTTTTATACAGACCGTGGGATTGGGGAACACTAGGTGCATCCAGCCACAAAAGTTGGGCCCAAATCCAATCCCATCTAGGGCTGTTGTCAAATAGGCCGACTGCACTGTATCAAAAGCTTCCTTTAGATCTAGAGAAACCAAGGCCAGTTTGTGTTCGTCCCCCAAGTCTCACGCATCACACGAGTGAGACAGAGTAGGCTAAGCGTGGTACTTCTGGCTGGCATGAAGGCTCACTGGTCCTCATGGGCCAACTCCCGGATGGCCCCTCAGAGTCTGGTTGCCAAGAGTTTACATAGTAATTTTACATCTGAAATGAACTGTGTCAAGGGTCCTTAGGAGGAGGGATCTGCTGCATCCCCCCATGTTTCAACTTAAGACCTATGATGCCTTCTCTCATAGTTAGGCGGGAGTGTACGCCACACCCGGCCTCACGCAAAACCAACAACTTTCCTCTGAGAGCAGCTGAATAGGTTTGAAAAAACTCCACTGGAAATCCATCTCCTCCTGGAGCCTTGGACTTATTGAGGGCCTGCAATGCTTCACTGAGTACCTCACTGGTGATTTCACTCCAGCTCATGCACTGTATTAGCTGAGAGAGCAGGTAACCGAACCTCTGCCAGAAATTCTGCTCCCGCCCTACGAAGGCGCAGTCTATATGTTCGAAGGATGTATTTGTCTAACGAGTCCCAAAAACTGTGGATGTCTCGTGTCCCCGAAGGGCCCCCTTGTGGGCCTCCATGGCGTCTGAGCCCTGCAGAGGTGCCAGGAGTTCCACCTTCAGTTGGCGGCGAACCCCCGCTTGAAATTCCTAGGGAGGCGCCCCTCAGCACTGCTTTAAGTGTTTCCCACTATGTGGCCCTAGAGGGCGAGATTCCCCTGTTAGTACCCAAATAGTTGGTGAGGGACATTGTCAATGCTTCCTGGCACATTGTATCTGATAGAAGGTCAGGGGGCATAATGCCAAGTGTGGTCTCTGTCTAGCAGTTCATCTCAGATGCAACAGGACTGGCGTTTGATTGAGTAAGAACCACCCCAGACTAACGGCCCCCAGCAAATTATGCATGTCTATCCTGATCACCAGTATGCGGCCGAGGCGACTATAAGCGTAGTGAGTTAACGAGTGGCAAGTATAGTCTTAATCCCCAGGGTGAAGTGCTTGCCAACTGACCCTGAATTTTCTGATTGTTCATCACCGTGCAGAGAGAAGAGGTCATCAAGGGATTAGTGCCATGTCTGAATGGATAGCGATCCCAATCCCCTTCAAGGATGCAGTTGTAATCACTGGCCCAGATCATTGGAGCCCCCGCTCTGTCCTCCAGTAGGCCCTGCATGGGATCCAATAAATGCCTTGTCATTCATGTTAGGGGCATATTCATTCAAGAACATGACCGCCCAACCATCCATTACCCCTTGAAGTAGGAGATAACAGCCCTCCACGTCTGCCTCACTGTAGGTGTGCTTGAATGGGTCGCCAGGGGGAATCTAGATAGCCACCCCCTGACATAGGATAAGTACATGGTGGAGTACCTTTGGCACCTCCACTTTTTTTCCCCACTTTTTGTGCCTGTAACCCCCGTACCCACCCACCCCCTCCCCGCCTGTCAGATGGGTCTTCTAGAGGAATGCTATTTGTACTTTGTGCTGTTTAACAAAGGCGTGGACGCTGTATTGCTTAGCATAACTTCAGCCCCCGAATGTTTCAGGTCAAAACAGATGTACAGTCAGACATACTGTACTGTCCTTCCTACCCAGGCGGGTCAATTTCTCCTCTTCCTACAGGTGGTAAGTACCACCATAGCAGCTCTGTAATGAGTGTATGCACTCAGCCACAGGCCCACACTGCAAACCAGTGCAAGCACTCCTTAACTGATAGAAGTACAAAACAACTTAACATCCCCTAACACCCCCCACCCGGGCATACACTAAAACATACTAAACTCATACTCCAAATCCAATAAAGTCCGTGCTTCCAGGACTGACAGCCTAATCCTCGAGCCCATAACCATGGTCTATCGCATTACGTAGGAGAAGTACCCCTAGCCCCGCATGTAAGATATATCTCCCCATTGGGTATCAAGACAAGCAATAACAACAAATAGGGCATTAGATGATATGCCCTGCATGGGTAGGATTTATGTTCATAAAAACCAATACTCCGGTGTCCCCTCAATTAAGCAATAGGATTGCCCACACTGCGAGATGACTGGTGTCTGACGGTCCCCCTCAACAGCAGAAGCAGCATCAACGTTGATTTTCATAGTGGGCCGCTGCCGTTTCTTGAGTGGCAAATAGCGTCCGTGTCCTTATAGTTCAGGATGCAGGAGATGTGGGTGGTTGGGGGGGGGGGGGGGGGGGGGGTTGGTCGCAAAAGTGCCACCAAGGCCCGGTGTGCTAGTTCAATTGCAAATAGTGGAGACATACTGGTGGGCTTCAAGACAGCTCTTATCCAACTTTTCACTGACATGTTTTTTTTATTAATAAGATCAAACCCAGAAGGACTTGCTAGTTTGTATCCTATCATAGGATATTACAGAGCCTGAAAACATAAGTATCCTAGGGACATGACATTCCTCTTTTTTACTCACAATGTATGGTGTATTCTACTCATGAAGTAGGATTTGCCTATAATGTTTTGTTTATAGAATTATGTTCAAATGTGATTAGATCAACTGTGTTGCAGTAGCCTCTAGATCAACTGTGTTGCAGTAGCCTCTAGATCAACTGTGTTGCAGTAGCCTCCTTATATTGACTATGTCAAAAAATATTCTGAAAAAGATCTCGGAAGAACAATAAACTACCAGATGTGGCAGAATGAAGGGATGCTATGCGGAAAAAAAGCCTTGCCTATATAAAAACCAGATTATAAATTGTATTGGAAAACATTAACGGCCTTCTGTGAAATAAACCGATAAACTTTCAAGTGGCAATCTCAAGTGGGTCCATTTTATAAACTTTTGTACAACATTAGTAGCCGACAAATGCACCCCGTCACTTGTAGATGATACATTTCGTGACAAGTAGCCATCTCATGGCTATTTTGTGTGTTAATTGAAAAGCATACGTACAGAATGAAAAGCCCGCATATTCAGTCTTACACTTGTAGATAAATTTCCCGACAAAGCTTCTTCCTCGAACGGATACCATGACATCACATGCCAAGGGCATCCTAGCATCCATTTTCATAACCAACCTGTGTGTCTAGCAGCTATCACACATGCCACCCATCTGGATCAAGTCCAGCCCATGGGTATTTTTTCTTTACAACCCTCTGATGGTTTTCCGTGTCACCAATCAGTCTTCCGAAAGGCAGGACCTCTTTGCAGTAAAAGGACAGATGCACATGACTGCCAATCTCGACATTGAATTATGTTGCTTAATTTTTGTGACTTATTTTCAATAAAGAATCTGCTTCTAATTTATTGTCATTTTACCTATAAAGGTTTTACACTGATTATCCAGTATTCATTTTTGTGCTATATTGGCATGCAGCAAACTTTTTACTAAATTATGCCTCAGACAATGTAAAGTTGTACAAACGTTTAGCAAAACTATTTTCAGGCTGCCATTTTACTGTGTGCATTTTTATTTTGAAAAGAAATAATTATCAATGTTGATTTCATACTTGCGCATTAATTTGCATTTAATCAGGGTGCACTTTGAAAGCCATATAAATAACCCCAACTCCCGTCATTTTGCAGACATACATTTTTTTTTTTAAATACCGAAACCACTATCAATAAAGAAAGCGGAGCTTCCCATTTTCTTACAGCACTCACATTAATACTGGCTTTAGCTCTAGCCAATCAGATATACGTGTTTGAACAACTTGTACATAAGAATTCAAATCTAGCCTTTAGCGGTGCCAGAGCTGTGCGTGTAACTGTGTTCTTGCAGCGGCACTCATCGGCATCACCAGTACTCACTGCTTGACCTGAGCAGGTCTCCAGGGAGACCACCAATATAGCTAATGCCACTAAAGCACACCAGGGTATGAGTGGCAAGGGAAGTGGGCGTGCTCTCTGTCCCGCCAGCTTGAAGTTCCACAACAAGCCTCCTCCCATCCCAATTCCACCACCACTACACCCTTCAGGAACAATCAAGAAGTCATCAGAGGGCAAGCGCAGTGGCTGTAGATAGCCACTGCTGAGTGTGCCCCAGGACCTCGTGGAAGTAGCCCGGCTAGAGCTGGGTGTGGCTTGCAGAGGCCTCTTGACCCTCTCTCGCTCCTTGCTCCAGTCTCTCCTCCCCACTGCTTGATTCCTCATTAGTCCCACCCCCAAGCCCTTGAGATGAGGACCAGTGAATTATGGGCCTGAGCAAGTATCCTGGATAAATTCCCCAAACAGTCTTCAGTGGCATTACATCAAATTAAACTGAATTACATCGAGCTATGACTGCACTATGACAGGCTGGATGTGGCCGGAGGGTGCTCCATGAGCTTCATCTGTTCTGCAGTTTCTGCGCTCTTGTCCCAGGCTGGAAAGTTTGCACGTTAGTACCCCTGCAGTTCCACACCTAGGGATTGTCCGGGCATCTCTTGCATAAACCACAGCAGCTCCCTATGCCATTTCATGACGTGTTAGGGGGCAGCTCCTGTTGACAAAAGATTGCACTAAAGACACTCAAATCACGTTGGCAGAAGTAACAGTAAAACCTGCAGGACTGGGTCCTATTTGCAGCTTCAAATTTGCAAGTAACCTACTGTGCCCCACACCCGTTTCAACTCTCCCTCAGAAGGCAATTACAAACTGATTACAAGCACCCCCTCCCTTTGTCTATACAAGGGTGCCTTGAGATTCACCCTCAAGGTGTCCAAAGGGAAATTTGGCTCTTCGCTCAAACTCTTTTACCGAGGGGAAAGCCATCTTGCCCCTAACCACCATAAGGAACACTCTGAGCACTGTTCTGGTACATTCACCCCCGAAACTAACCACCATGGCTCCCCAATCAGGAGTCATCATGCAGTTCTTCCAGCCTGTTCCTGTTCTTGTGCCTGGTTTTGGGGGTTCTACTAACTTCCTCCAGTGTCAATTTCCCAGGAGGTGCCAAAGTGACTCTATGGTGGGCTAAAGCAAGTCAGGCTGGCCAGCCTGTTCCAATTAGTTTCCGTCCAGCATGAAGCAAAGATCAGTCAAGCTCTGGAATTAGGGGTGTTCCAATGAACTCTCAAAACTCAGTGTACCAAAGAGTCTTTGGAAAAAACGAAAAAAGAACAAGTAATTGCTGCACAAAGCACTTGTGGATCAGGGGAGCCAAAGCGTCATAACCCTCCAACTTCTGGATCCACCCAACCTATGGCTAGTCTAACTGCAGAAAACATCAATATGGGGGAAACTCACAACCTCTTTTTTTTACAAAGCCTTGAGGCTAAAATAGAAAGAACACTTGAACTCACCCCAAAGTTGTTCAGAACGCTGGAAGAGACAAGGTCATCGTTTCCAGGAACTCAGATCACCAGTAGTATTGAGGACTTTAACTCTACAGCCATAAATGCAGCACATAATTCAATTGCAAGAGCACTTGGTACTTCTGCACCTCTTAGCCTGAGAGCCCATCGTAGACTCATCCCCGATCACGCAAGCAGAGATCGTCTTGGCTCCTCTTCTGGTGCAGTAGGTCCTCAGTTCTCTTGCTGTGGTCTTCTTTGGGGCTGTCTTCTTTGTCCTTTCAAATCTAATTTCTTGGTCTAGGGGTGCCCACTAAATGCTGAAATTAGTGGGGGAACCTGGTAGTGTCCAATGGGGCACCTACTTTTGGGTGGCTACACCCACTGTAGTGACCACTTCTTGTGGAAAGGTTTACTACCCTAAACCAAATTGCCTATTTTCCTCCATTCCAAGATGGAGGAAACTGAATTTGAGGGTCCATCTTGCAGGCAACAGCCTAGGGGTGGTGCATTCCAGGTGAGGCCACTCCTCCTAACCTTTGTTAGGTTTCCTACCTTTGTTTCTGCCAAAAGTGGGGGTTTGCAAAGGAGGATGCCAGCTGCAGCTAGCAGTAGACTTGGGTGTTGAGTTTCAAGGGTGGTAAGGAGTGTTAGCTCCTCCACCCAGGAAGGGCATTGTCTTACAAACCACAGAGGCTGGCCTCTCACCCAAGGTTTGTAAATTGGCTGTCTGGAGGCGGCAGCTGGATAAGACCAGTCAGCAACCATGCCAGGTTAGGTTAGCTTTTGCATGGGGCACCTCTAAGGTGACCCCTGGGTACATTTAGGGACAAATCCAATACTAGCACCAGTTTGGATTTATAATTCTGAGTTGTTTGATGCCAAACAACCCAGGCTTCAGAGTGGCCATCATGTAACTGGGTATAGGAATTTGTCTCTGCATATACTATATCAAAATGAGATATAGTTTGCACAGAGTACAGGGGTTCCCCAGAGGCTTAACAGAGGCAAAGTAGATAATACTAATGCTCTCTTTTGTGATAGTGTGGTTGAGCAGTTAGGCTTATCAAAGGGTAGTGCAAAGCATGTGTTGTACACACAAGCAATAGAAGAAGCGCACACTCAAAGACTTAACTGCACACCAATGGTTTTTATATAGCAAAAATATATTTTCTTAATTTATTTCTAGAACTACAGGATTCAAGTTGCAGGTAAGTACTTCAATAGATGTGTATTTCACACATATCAATAGTACTTTATTTGAAATCGATATGTTTTACAGTTTTTTTAAATATTGGCGATTATCTGTTTTAAAAGTTGACAGTGCAACTTTCAGAAACAGTTCCTGGGGGAAGAAATGTTAGTATGATTTACAGGTAAATACTTGACTTACAGTTCCTTTCTCCGGGGGTTAGGAAGTCCAAAGGTTGGGGTTCAAGTTAACCCCAAACACCCACCACCAGCAACACGGGGCCGGCCGGGTGCAGAGTCAAAGTTGAGGCAAATTTAACATGGGCTCCTATGGAGACTTGTGGCACTCTGAGTCAGGCCTGTCTGCAGATAAGTACGTGCAACTTCGGTGGGGGGGCGGACCTGGGGGGTTTGGAGGAGCACTAGGGGGTGACAAGTAGGCACCAAACACACCCTCAGCGGCATTGGGGCAGCAGGGTGCAAACAAGACGTTGGTGGCCAATGCTAGTCTATGAGGGGACCCCGTGGGTCACTCAGAGGCTGCAGGCGAGGTCCAGTGGGTTGACTTGGGCAAACCACAGGCTGGACAGGGAGGAGGGCCACCTGGTGAACGTAGCTGCACCGGAGGTCGGGTTCTCCAAGGGGTGCGGGTGCAGTTGTCTTTTAGGCATCTGATATTTTTTCCAGAGCTTTTGTGTCGTTGAGAGGTGGAGAGGTCAACCCAGGGTGGGCACTTGCTCACCTGGGGACTCTCTCTAGCTGGTTGGCCACCTGGTCACCGATCATAGGTGTCTGGTATGGAGTGGTCAGGACTCACAGATCCAGGGAGGCTCTGGAGTCCCTTGGTGTAGTTTCTTTGTGGACAGAGCCGCTGTACTCCGGAGTTCTTGGTACTTTAGGGTGCAGGGCAGTCCTCTGGAGCTTGACAGAGGTCGATGGTCCCGCTGAATGCGTCACTTTCTTGTTGCAGGCTTTTTGAAACAGGAGACAGGCCAGTAGGGCTGGGGCCGAGTCAGTTTGCATCTTCCTCCTTCCCTGCTATGGGTTCAGCTTAGCAGACCTTCCTTCTTGTCAGCTAGCCAGGAATCTGGCAACTAGGGTTCACAGGGAAGCCCTTAAATCCTGTATTTAGGGGCGTTACAGGGGTCAGAAGGCAGTAGCCAATGGCTACTGTCCCTGAGGGTGGCTACACCCTTCTTGTGTCCACTCCCTTTGGGTAGGGGACACAATCCTAACCCTATTGGTCCCTGTCCTCCAAACCAAAATGGAGGATTCTGCAGGGAAGAGGCTCACCTCTGCTCTGGACACCTTAGGGGTGGTCCTAGCTGGGGTGGTCACTCCTCTGTGTTTTCCCTAATTTCCTCGCTGGACTTACTGCCAAAAGTGGGGCTCTGTCCGGGGGCAGGCAACTCCACTAGCTGGAGTGCTCTGGGGCAGTGTAACCGGGGGCTTGAGCCTTTGAGGCTCACTGCCATGTGTTAACGTTCCTGCAGGGGGGAGGTGGGAAGCACCTTCACCCTGGACAGGATTTGTTTCTGGCCACAGAGAGCACAAAGGCTCTCACCCCATATGGTGAGAAACTTGTCTGAAAGTAGCAGGGTGGCACAGTCTGGTCAGTCCTGCACTAGCAGTTTGGCTAACATACAGGGAGCATCTCTAAGATGCCCTCTGGGTGCATTTTTCAATAAATCACACCTTGGCATCAATGTGGATTTATTGTGCTGAGAAGTTTGATACCAAACTTCCCAGTATTCAGTGAAGCCATTTTGGAGCTGTGGAGTTCGTAATGACAAACTCCCAGGCCATATGCTCAATATGGCTATCCTGCACTTACAATGTCTAAGAATGGACTTAGACACTGTAGGGGCATATTGCTCATGCACTTATGCCCTCCTGCCTTAGGGCAGTAAGGCCTGCCAGAGGGTTGACTTACTCATGCCATAGCCAGTGGTTTGTGAACATGGCACCCTGAGAGGGGTGCCATGTAGACTTTGGCTTTTTCTCCCCACCAGCACACACAAGCTGCACAGGCAGTGTGCAGGTGCTAGGTGAGGGGTCCCCCAGGGTGGCACAATACATGCTACAGCCCTTGGGGACCTTCCCTGGCCACAGGGCCCTTGGTACCAGGGCTACCTTTTACAAGGGACTTATCTGTGTGCCAGGGCTGTACCAATTGTGGAGACAAAGGTACAGTTTTAGGGAAAGAACACTGGTGCTGGATCCTAGTTAGCAGGATCCCAGCACACTTTCAAAGTTGGCATTAATATCAGGCACAAAGTGTGTGTGTGGGGGGGGTAACCATGCCAACAGTGGTACTTTCCTACAATATGAAACCCAGCATTGCTTGAAACTTTTGATCAAAATACCTACACACATTAGCAAGTTCCAAAGAGCAAAGTTCTCCTCCTGTCTTCAAATTAATATCCTTAATGTTAGTGTTTGCTTCACTTTTAAACTCGAGTAAATCACCCCAAGCATACTCTACGCATCTAATTGTGACATACCAAGTAGGTGCACCTAGGTTTTGCAGCATACTTTTGAGTTCTGCATGACGATACCAATATTCGTACCACATTGACATGCCATCAAACTAATTAGGTTGTATTCCAGGTTTTCATCTTTACCTTGTACTTTGTCATTAAACTCCCTTGCATAGAGATTTTGCAATTAACACTTGTCTTTAGAATGTGATTTGCAGCATAAGACAGTCCTGACAAGTCACTTTAAAATAATGTATGGAATATTTAGGGAATACACTGTTGAAACCCAAAATCCCCTGAATATAGTCTTGTTGGCCTATACTCAGTTGTTATTTGTACAGGCCAATCATATCAGCCACCTACTCCAGTGGGAAATACTTTTGAAAAACAGCAAGCCTCTAAGTTTTTTTCCCATACAGTCATTGGAGCTCCTTTAGTGTATTCCATTTGAAGCAGATCAATGTCATTGCCAATAGTTTCTTTGGAATGAAGTGGATGGATACTGTAGTGCTCATATATTTCTTCTGATTTCTGTTTATCCACTGTTTCTATCTGCCCACTTGATTGTAATACTTCACCATCAAAAACAACTCACATCTCCAATAACATCAACATTTATGTTAAAAAAAAAATTGTCAAGTATACTGTGTTTTTTTCACTTTACTTACATCCAAACTCTTTTCAGTTTTTTATTTTTATTTTGGGTAGGCACACCATTTACTAGAATGAGAAATGGTTCATCAAATTCTTTCTCAACACCCCCAGTCTCAATTTAAAAAAAAAAATCTACAGGTAAGTAGACAACTCTTCCCTTAACTCCTTTCTGTAGTTCTGTTGGTGTTACTTTCCCTGTCTTTGGTTCCATTCAAACTATTGCTTGAAATGGATGTCTAGGTTGTATGATAATTGATTCATAAACATTTAATTGTTGGCGTTCTTCTGGGTTTCATACCAATTCTAATGTGCTGTGTTGCTCCAGCTGGCATTTTATTTATAGTCAAACTTATCATAACAATACTTACATATTGTTTCCTTTGTTTCTCTACAAATAAGTATGCACCAAATCTCTGCCACTTCTCTGTTTTCTTGCTCAATTTTTAGAAAATACAACTACTTTATGAGTTTGGTTTTGTAGTGAGTGCGGTGACAAAAAATACCAATACACTCTGATTTCTCTGAAGATGCTATGTTGAACTGTGCTATCTCTTGTGCAATTTCTTTCAGTACTAAGCTCTGTGTCCTGTTGCTCTACTCCTCCAGTCATTACCTCCTCATTTTCTCTACACTCCTCTTCAGGACCAAAGAAACACAACTGAATGTCTTCACAAACTCCACCTCTGCTACAATAGCGTGCAATAGAGCTCTATTCATCTCTATTAAACATAAAGCTGGAGGTTTCACCTAGTAAAGTCTCCCAACTATAGTTCACATTTTTAATGCACAGCTAACATTCTAAATGATGAAAAGTGCTTCTACACACTTTTTTAGATGGGCATTGCAGTGGATGCCCTTGTAAGTTAGTGTATTTCCTAACTTTGCATGGATCTATTCCTTGCAGCATTACAATTTTCTGTTTCAGAATTTTGTGTGAAAATTGTCTCAGAAAAGTTTTCAATTTATCAATTGATTCCTGATTGACCATGAAAATACCACTGCAGTTTAATTTGTACACAGGCGCCTGTCTCCACCTTCCTTGTACCTCTTCAGCTATCACTTTCTCTACACTCCTAGGAACTATCTCTTCTTTTTCTATAGGACTACCATCTTTTACCTGCTAGCAACGACCAGTTGTGTCAAGTGCATTCACTAACGTGTTCTCTTGTAAGTAGCTCTCATCATTAAAAAACTGCTCTGTACTAGAAGTGTGCTTCAAGTCACACCTTTTTGTTTATGTTCTTTTCCTCATGCACAATATTGTTTTGTCTAATGTCTTCTTTCTGTTTAATATTAAGATAAAACGTTTCCTCTTCAAAGCAAATACTTTTCTCAAATATATAGTCTAAATATGTTGCTTTTGCTTAAGTACAGCACTTCTCTTATACTTCATCTTCGGCAAATTTTGAATTATTCTGGTTCGAAACATTTATACTCCTAACTCCTTGCACTGTTTCGATCTCCAAGTCAAATTCTCTGTTTTCCTATTAGATTTCCTACTTTTAACACCATGCACTTCTAGCTGTTTGTCTGTACATTTCAAACCCCCCTTTTTGATTGACATCGTTCCCTCATTTTGCATTTTCTGGCATATTAAAATAAAATTAAAATCCTTAGTACTCTTATCAGCTTCTCCTATTTTATTTTCCACCTTATCTTCCTTTTTACTGTCCGTTTTAACCAGGTAGTACTGTTTCTTTTTTTTTTTTTTGTGTTGTCAGGCATTGTCATTCTTTTTTAAATGGAAGTAGATGTAGGAAAGTAGTACATTTCTGACGCAGGTACCACCACTTTTTGCCTGGTGTCAGTGTTTTTAGATTGTAGTATACTGGGATCCTGCTAACCAGGTCCCCAGTGTCAGTGTTATCGTCCTTAAATTTAGTTGCCAAGTATCTTTTTTTTAACTAACAATTGGCATACTGGTGCACCCATGTTAGTCCATAGTATATTATACTTAGGTACCCAGGGCATTGGTACACCAGGGGTCCCCCATGGGCTGCAGCATGTATTGTGACATCCATGAGGCGCCCATGCACACTGTGACTACAGGCCTGCCATTGCAGTCTGTGTGAAATGGTGCATGCACCTTTCACCCCAGATATAAGATTTGCCTTATATCATGGTCACTGCACTCTGGCACTGTCACCCCTAAGGTAGGCCCTTTAGCCCATGGGCAGGGTGCTTGGTTCTCAGTATGAGGGCCCCCCTGCAAAAGCAGAGGTGCCCCTACAAACCCCAGATTCCATTTTCTAGGCTTTGTAAGAATGGGGAAGCTATCTTAAGGTATGTAGGTGGACACTGGTCAACACGAGATGTCCAACTACATAATAGCTTCACCGAACCTAGCCATGTTTGGTGTCAAACATGTTGGAATCATGCATCTTCACTAATTCCAGTGCTAGTTGCATGATACTATGTACTCTGTGGGTTCCCTACGGGATCCCCCAAGTATGCCTGTACAGCCTTGCAAGGTCTGCATGCCAGCCCTTGCTGCTGCCAACCCTAGCCACTGTTCTGCCCTCCTGCTGCTGAGCCTTACTCGGGCAGGGGTAGGCAGAATAAAGGATTTCCTGTAAAGGACAGGTATGCCCACCTCTCCCTTTAAAAAGTTGTGTCACTGAACTAGGTGTGGGGGATCCTCTGAGTACCACCAGACTGCTTTTAAGGGCACATTTGGTGTCCTCCTTGCATATACCGGTTTATTTCAGGGCAGAAGGCCTTGGCTCCTGCTCTGGCGGCAAACCACACAAAGGACAGGGGAGTGACCAACCCCCCCAAACCAGCTCCTTCCCTCGAAAGGTGTGCAGCGCTCTGCCAGGTGGCCGCATAATGCTGTCATCTTGAAAATAAGATAAGATAAGATGAGCTGAGCCCCTGGGAGCATCTGACTAGTTACAGCAGCTGGGTGACGTCCCTGAAACTCCCCCAGCCTTCCATTGGTGGGTCACTGCAGAAAGTGTACAAGCCCCTTCCAGGGTTACTTAAGAGCTCCCCTGAGGGTGGGACCCCGGATTAGTCTGCAAGACCTCAAGACCCATCTACAAGTCTACTCTTCAAGACACTGCTGCAACCTGGACACTGTAACCGCTGCTCATCTTTACTAGGACTGAAAGCAAGACTGTAACCAGTAGGGAGGGCTCTGACTGCAACTTCTGCTACCTCCATGACTGTGCACTCTGCTCGCACTTAGGACAGCAAGAAGGAATCTCCCTTGGAGTGAAGGAGTCACTCCCCTGCATCCACAGGCACCTCAAAGTTGATGACCATTTTGTGGATCCTGCTGTTCCACGGACTCTTCAAGGCTCTACAACACAGGTGGTGGTTCTGTGGTTCACCAGAGGGTTGACCTGCTTTCTTTGCAACTGAGACGTCTGTGATTCCTCATTGGAGCTGTTTGGCTGGAACCCCTGTGCACCATGTCAGTTTGTCGTTGTCAAGGCTTGTTTGCTCTGCAGTCTGAAGACCTCCTAGCACTAACAAGCCCTGGCCTCCAGCACTCTCCAGCTCCAAGAAAGACATCCTCTCTGCAACTCCTGCGATGTGGGCATTCCTCTTTGCAGTGTTGCTGAGGCCTCCCTACAACTCTGTGCTTGCTGCCAGGGGGTCCACTTAGGGTCTCCTATGATTCCTGCTGTGTCTCCTGCTTGCTGAGGGCTGACCCTTACCTACCTGGAAAGGTTGGGTCACCTGGACTTTGCTGGTCGCCACAAATCCTGCAAACATTGTGCAACACTTCCCTGCATTTGCCAAGGCTTGTTGGTGGTCCTGCTGACCACTGACCCCTCTGCAAGCCGACGACTGGCGTAAGACAGTTCGTAGATAACTTCAGAGGTCTTCTTACATCGCCTGGACTCCACAGCTGCACTTCTTCGACCACACCAACAGGAAAGCATCTCCAAGAATGGTGGTCATTGCCCTCTATGCGCAGCCTGGGCACCTTCGGGTGGTCTGGACTCTGTCCCTTCTTTCCTTAGGTCTGCTTCTTCAGGAATCAATGCCTGGGTTTCAGCGACCTGGTCCATGAGTCGTGACAGCAGCTGGATAACCGTGGTCCCCACTGACTTCAACTGGAGGTTCCGACACAACTTCACCCCTATGCACGTGGGCTCCCTGGTGTAGGTACTACTTTGTTCTGGGTATCCACAGGTGAGGGCATTATCCAACCTTCCTTGTTCCACTGGGTATCTTTGGGGTCCTCTGTGAAGGGTCCCAAATGCATGACATTTCAACCACAACTTCCCCATTTTACCCTATGGACACCTAACCCTGGGTTACACCTCTGCACACAGGCGCCTCGGGGATCCTACTTACTTACCTTGGGTGTTCCCATGCCTCCCCAGTCCTAAGGGTCCTTGAGTGGTGGGTTGGAGAGGAAGCAATTCCCGCATTCCATTTACTTAGTATATGGTTTGTAGAGGCACCTGTTGTTATTATATGCCTGTACATACCTTTTCTGAGTATATTTTTGTATGATTATATCTCTGGTTAAGAGATATACCAAAGTTAGTTTTATTGTGGGGGTTACAATAAATAGAATATTTTTTAACACTGGCATGGCCATTTCTCATGTGGACATCACTAACTGACCTATGTCGTATTTGAAACCACTTTACACGCTCCAGGATAAGCCTTAGCTGCTCTCCACAGCTACCCCTCTGATAGCTCTGCTTATCTAGAACCTCCAACACTATCACTAAGGGTTGCCTGGACTCAGTACAGGGTGCCCCACCTATAGGTGTACAACACATACTGAGCTAGTCTCCTACATTGGTGGTGCAGCAGTTGAGATAAAGACTTGCATTGCTTTACCACTTGGTCTTGAGGGAGTTTCCGCACGAATCCACTACTAACCTAGGTACATACAGTTGGTAATTTTCCTATTTTGGGGGGATTGTGTGTCAGGGGTCTGGCATAGCCTTTTCCCTTAAAAGTTTAGAGCACTAGGGTGGTTGTAGGTACACATATACAACACAAGTTTCATGTCTTCAGTTGAGGAACCTAGACAGACTCAGGAGTCTGGATACAGCATCCTTAAGTTCCAAGAACTAAGGACTCTCTGTAGGTCTAGAAAACTAAAGACTGGTTGTCACCCTACTAAATCTCAAGTCCTAAAAATGCTCATGCAGTATAACCTCCAGTATCCTAAAGGGCAGGTAGAGCAGGGAGACCACGGTGGTAGGGATGACTTCAGTGTTAGACCAGGACGTACCCTGTACTTCAGGTTCTTACTCTGAGCATGTACAAGAGGACTCTGAGTAAGTCCTTGAGGATTACCCTGTACCTGTAAAGGGAGGTACTAATAGTACAGAAGGGGGCCACACAGGCAGGTCCACTTTTACTCTCCCTGGGAGTGTCCAAAGGGTTACCAGGAGGAATCGTTCCTTCTCAGCGTTATCCTCACTCTCCTCAGCATCCTTTGCCGAGTCCTCCCATTCTAATAACTCAGAGGAGTTAGCATTGGAATGGGGTTACCACCTGCTCAAGCTTGAGAAAGTTAAGCCCAGGCTGAAAAGGGAGCAGCTGGCCCTTGAAAGGGAGGCCCTAGAGGATGAGGTGGAGAGGAGAAGTTTGGGGTTAGAACCCCATGGGTGCAGCACTAGATTCCAGGGTCAGGAAGGAAAACTTTCACTCTAGGAATCTCATCAGGATAGTTCCCTCTTACCGACCTGGGGATGACATCCACAAATGGCTAACTGGTCTGGAGAGGGCCTGTAAAGTCCAAAAGGTCCCCCAGAAGGAGTTGGCAGCTATCCTGTGGCTCTCCTTTGCAGACCAAGTTAGAGACAAACCTCTGGCAGTCTGAGAAGAAGATGCAGACAACTACCAGGTTTTGAAAGAGGCACTGATTGATGGGTTTGGGTTTACTACTGAGGAATACAGAATTAAGTTCAGATAAACTCAGAAGGAGTACTCTCAAGACTGGGTTGATATTGTATACACTGCAGTTAAGGCTCTGGAAGGCTGGTCTCATGGTTGCAGTGTACGTGACTATGAAGGGCTGTACAATGTGATCATGAGAGAGCACACCCTTAATAACTGTCTGGAAAAATGCACCAATACCTGGTGGACTCTGAGGTGACCTCTCCCCAAGAATTGGGTAAGAAGACAGGCAAATGGGTTTGTACCAGGGTGGGTAAGAAAACCCATAGTGGGGGTATGAAAAGAAGGGTAATACTCCTCAGGGAAGGATGGGGAGAAACCTAAGGACAAAAAAAGTCTTCATCAGGTCCACAAACTTGTTCTGGGGTGGGACCAAATCATCCTCTTCCTCTAACAAGAAAATATGGTGATTTCTTTGTAAAACAAAAGGCCATAGGACATCTGATCCCAGTTGTCCTGAGAAAAGTATCAGTGCAACTCCTTCTTCCTCTAGTGCCCCTAGCAGCAGCACTAGTAGTAGTACCACATCCAAGGGCGTAGCTGGGTTCACCTTGAGTACTGCAGTGGACTCTGGCCTAGTCAGAGAAACCACTGAGGCTGTCCTGGTATCAGAGGGAAACATTGACCTTGCCACTTTGGCTGCCTGTTCTCCTAATATGACACAATACAGGCAGCATCCCCTCATTAATGGTATTGAGGCCAAAGCTAACAGGGACACAGGTGAAAGTGTCACCTTGGTGACTGAAAAACTGGTGTCACCTGAGCAGATCCTACTTGGGCACACTTGACAAGTAATCAACGTAGACAAAATCATTAAGTGCTACCTCATGGCAGTGGTTAATTTCAGCTGAGGCGGGTTACTATCCCTTAACAAGTTGTGGTATCTTCATCTATTCCTGTAGAGTGACTTATGGGTAATGATTTGGAGACTTCAGCTTGGGCTGAAGTTGAATTGCAGGCCCATGCAGCGATGCTAGGCATCCCTGAGAGTGTTTGTGGCAACTAGGGTAGGAAAGTACCCTCTTTTTGGCATGTTTACCTCTACTTTTTGCCTGCTGTCAATGTGTCTTGACTGTGTTCACTGGGATCCTGCTAACCAGGACCCCAGTGACTGTGCTCTCTCCCTCTAAATGTGATTGCTTAGGATTTAGCACATCCCACAATTGGCATATTGGTGCACCCATATTAGTCTCTAGTATATGGTACTTAGGTACCCAGGGCATTGGGGCACCAGGGGTTCCCCATGGGCTGTAGCACTTATTGTGCCACCCATGATAGCCCATGCAAGATGTGTCTGCAAGCCTGCCATTGCAGCCTGTGTGGAAAGGTGCATGCACCCTTTCTTTACAGTCACCTCTATGGCAGCTCCTCCTAGCCCAGAGGGCAGGGTGCAAGTACCTGTGTGTGAGGGCACCCATTCCTTAATAGAGGTGCCCCTTCGGACTCCAGCTTCATTGTCCTGGAGTTCATAAGTGCAGGGAAGCCTTTTTACCTGTGTACTGGACAAAGGTCACTCACTACCTATGTCCAGTTACGTAATGTTAACACATAACCTAGACATGTTTGGTATCAAACATGTTGGAATCATACCCAAATACTGTTGCCAGTATTGGTTGTATGATTCCATGCACTCTGGGGGTCCTTAGATAATCCCCAGCATGGCTCCTACCAGACTTCTGGAGTTTTTCAGGCAGCCTGCGCTGCTACCACCCCACAGACAGGTTTCTGCCCTCCTGCTGCTTAACCTTCTAAAGGAGAGGAAGGCAGAACAAAGGATTTCCTTTGGAAGAGAGAGGCAACGCCCTCTCCCTTTGGGAATAGGTGTTACATGGCTTGGGAGGGGTAGCACCCCCAAGCCACCGGTATGATTTGAAGGGCACATTTGGTGGCCTCTTTGCATAAACCAGTTTGCTCCGGTCCCTGCTCTGTCATGAAACTGACAATGGAAAGGGGAGTAACCACTCCCCTGTCCATCACCGCCCCTGGAGTGGTGCCCAGAGCTCCTCCAGGTGGCCACTTGATTCCTCCATCTTGAATCCAAGGTGGGCAGAGGCTTCTGGGAGCATCTGAGTGGCCAGGTCACAGCCCCCGCCTGATAGGTGGTCACTGTGCTAGGTGACCAATCCTCCATCCTGGGCTATTTAGGGTCTCCCTCGAGGGTGGGTCTCTAGATTCGACATGCAAGATTCCAGCAGGACTCCTCTGCATTGTTTACTTAATCTTCTGGCTACCAGGACTGCAACTGGACCCTCCAGGAACCAACAATCTGCAACTAGAGTGACAACTCCGCTCTGCAACATTGTTTCTCCGACTCCTTCCAGCAACTGCAACGTTTCGCTGGCTGTGCATCCTCCGAGGGTGACGAGTCTTCAGCCTGCACAAGAAGGAATCTCTCTTGGGGTGAAGGAGTCACTCCCCTGCATCCGCAGGCACCAGCTGCAATGAGGTCTGGCTGCATGGATCTTCTCTCCTGCAAAACTGCGTGGATCCTGCAACACAGGTGGTGGTCTAGAGTAGTCCCCTTGGTCCTCTCTAGCAGCTGTCCAGCTTGGGAGATGGTGAGCCCTTGCCTCTCCTTGCAGGACAGTATGCACTGTGACTCTTGCAGCTACCAAGGCTTTATCTTCAGGTTCTGTGTAGTCCCGGCCTCCAGCACTCTTCCCTGCAAAGCACAATTTCCTGCCTGCTGCTCCAGTGACGTGGGTCTCACTGCAACGTCTGTGCCTGATACCTGTGAGTTGCCTATGGGGGCTGCATCCTTGTCTTTCAACTCTCCTCACTGCTGAGGGTCACCTGGGACTCTCCTCCTTGAGTTGAGTCCCCCTGGACCTTGCTAGTCCCCGGCAGCTCTGCATCTCTTCATCTACGACTTGCCTTTGCCAAGGCTTGTTGGTAGTTTTCCAACACCACTGACTGCAACTCTTCTTCTGTCGGTGGGATATCGTCTGCATCACTTCTGCAACTCTTCTCCTGCTCCTGTGCTGCACAGCTGACTCCTTGTCTTCACTGTCGACCTGGTCTTGCCCCAGCTGGACACTCCAATCTGGAACTGGACTTGGTCCCCTTCATTTGCAGGTCCTCTTCTGTCTGGATCCATCTTCTGTTTCTTGCAGTCTTGCTAGGGTCTTGCACAGCCCTTTTCCAAAGTTCTCCTGTGGGTTTGGGGATAAGGCAGGTACTTACCCCTTCTCTCCTGGTCGCTGAGTTTCTCAGTGCTACTTACCTTTTGGTGTTCCTAGTTCCTCCAGCTCCCCTCTACAAATTCCACTTCCTTGGGTGGGGGGCTGCCTCTCACATTCCACTTACGTAGTACATGGTTTGGTCTCCAAGGGCCTTCACTGTTTTCTATTGTTTTACTATTTGCTATTGCTTTCTATTCTAATCACTGACTTCTAATGTATATATATTGCCTATATAGTATTTTAGTTTTTGTGTTACCATAATAAAGCCCCTTTATTTTTGTAACACTGTGTGGTTCTTTTATGTGTGTAAGTGCTGTGTGACTGTAGTGGTATTGCAGAATCTTTGCATGTCTCCTAGATAAGTCTTGGCTGCTCATCCACAGCTACTTCTAGAAAGCCCTGGCTTCCTAGGCACTGTCTACACCTCACAAATGGGGAATACCTGGACCTGCTATAAGGTGACAACACTATAGGTACTCACCACACACCAGGCCAGCTTCCTACAACTAGAGCACAGGACAAGAAACAGGGAGAACAAGGAGCATTGGAGCCTGGAATAATGGCCCAGGCAGCTCCCAAGAAGAGAGGTAGGGAGGATAAAAAGCTACCCTCTTCCCAGACTTCATGTGAGGATCAGTTGCCTCGGGGAGATGATCTTGCCCCTTCTGAGGGAACTGCCCCAGAAGAGCTTGAACCTGACACAGCAGAGCTTTTGGGGGTTCAGGGGACCCTCCAGGGAGGAATTAAGTCTAGAGTAGAAATCCTGCCCCTCTCTTGAAGGTCTCCGACAGCAAGCTGTTGCAGAAGAGGCACAGAATGTCAGTGGATCCCAAAGGATCTACTATGAAAATGGTCTCCTTTACTCTAAAGCTAGAGACCTCAAGCCTAGTGCTACCAGGATATTGGTCATCCCTCAGAAGTTTAAGGATTTCCTATTGACCTTGATGCATTACATTCCCGTTGCAGGACATCTTGGGCATAGCAAGACTTGGGACAGATTTGCTCCACACTTTCCCTGGCCCCACATGTCTGAAGACACCAAGGAGTTGTCGCTCCTGTGTGACCTGTCAAGCCAGCAGCAAGTCAGATGGCCAAGAAAGGCCCCCTTAATTTGACTACCAGTGGTTCTGGTTCCCTTTGAGAGGGTAGGTATTGACATTTTTGGTCCCTTAGCCCCTCCTACAGCCTCCTACAGCCTCTGGGTACAGATTTATTCTGGTGGTGGAGGACCATGTCACCAGGTCCCCAGGAGGTATTGCGCTTAGGACCACTACAGTACCTGCAGTGGCCAAAGACTTCTTAGGAATCTTTTCCAAAATACATTTTCCTAAGGAGGTGGTGTCAGACGGAGGTGCCACTTCATGTATGTCTCATGTCTAGCTACCTTAAAGCAATGTAGAAGGAGTGTGGTGTAACTTATAATTTCGCCACCCCCTATTATCCGCAAGGAAATGGGTGAGTTGAAAGATTCAACAAAATCCTCAAAGGTCTGATTATGGGACGTTCTGAAAAACTCAGGCGGAGATGGGATGTCCTGCTACCTTACCTTCTATTTGCCTACAGACAGGTTCCACAGAAGGGAGTAAGCTACAGTCCATTTGATCTTCTGTTTGGGCAGCCAGTTAAGGGTCCTCTTTGTCTTGTGAAGGAGGGATGGGAGCAGCCTCTCAAACTTGCCAAGCAGGGTATTGTGGATTATGTACTAGGCCTTACGGGTACATATAGCCGAGCACATGAAGAAGGTCTATAAATATCTGGTGGCCGGACAAGAACTGTCAAAGTTATGGTATGACCAAATGACTGTGCAACTGTTTACCAGCAAGGGCAGAAAGTGTGGGATTTGGAGCCTGTGGCCTGAAGAGCACACAAAGACAAGTGGAGTGCCCCCCACACATTTGTTGAAAAGAAGGGTGAGGTCACCTACTTGGTGGACCTGGGCACTCCAAGACACCTCCACAGGGTACTTCATGAGAATCACCTGAAACCTTATTTTGACAGGACTGATATGAGATTGCTCATGGGCACTGATAAGGGACAGAAAGAAGAGTGATTTCTCCCTGATCTCTTCTCCCACAACCCTGTTGATGGCTCAGTAGATGGAGTAGTCATTGCTGACATCCTCACTGACCCACCACCAAGCTGACTGCAGACAGGTACTCATTCAGGTCCCTTAACACTTTTCCCTGACACCCAGGCATACCACCTGATGTCCCATGATGTGGACACAGGTGATAATCTGCCCATCAAGAGCAAAATCTACCAGCAGCCTGACCATATCAGAGATTGCATCCAGGCAGAAGTTCATAAGATGCTAGAGTTTGGTGTTATTGAGCCTTCAGACAGCCCTTGGGCTAGTCCTGTAGCTATGTACCCAAGCCTCATTCCTAGGGCAGAAATAAAGAGATTAGGTTCGGTGTAGACTACAGAGGTCTCAGTGCAATCACTAAGACTGATGTAATGATATTTGTGTTTTGACCACTGTCTCCACGTTGCACTTAGCCTAGCAGCACACAGTCATGTTAGTGACCACCAGCTTCATTATGCCTGTTGACTTTATTTTAGCATTAGCCACTGCCACGTTAAAAGCTGCAAGTATTTTTCCATGCCCATATGATGCAATGTGCTTTTTGCTCATATTTTTATTCTGTGTGTTCTTTCTCACCAAGGGCTTAGGCTGATAGGAGTGTGCTAGGATGATGTTTATGGTACGTCAAGGAACGGTTTGGTTTTGAGACAGGGCCCCTTGGGATCTTGGCCAATCCCAACGTGTTCCTTTCAAAACTGACGTGAAGGAGCCAGCATTTTTGAACAACCAATTGGGGAGCGAGGGAGGGGTTCTAGAAATCTCTCTGGCTTGTTTAAGGTATATACAAGACAAAAGGTTGACAGTGAGGGGATTCAGAGACCTCAGGCAGAGTTGGGACACTGCTGTCTGCCATCCCGTGAGGATAAATCAGATCTCTTTCTCCTGACAGTCAGTCTTGGGTCTACGACTTGAAGTGCTGGGGGAAAGATGGAGGAACAACTGTGCCCCATGATGATGAATTTTTACTAATTATCTTCTTTGCATTGTGTATGTGTATATGTATATATATATATGTATAAACACATCTATGTCTTTGCATATATATTTGCTGTTTATATATTGAAGATTTTTTGTACATGTTTTCATTTCCTTGTTGCACACATTTAAAGATGCACTTTCATTTGTATTGACCTTCCTTTACGAGCCTCGCAGAGTGATATATTAAAACTATTTCGAAGACTAAGAGTTGCATTCCAGAGATTCTTTTCAGTGTGTGTAGTTCGGCTCGGTCAGCACAAAAGCAAAATAGATGCCCATCCTATCACCAGGGCAGATAAACTTGATAATGTGGCTGGAGCCATATATCTCAGCACTTTTGACTGCATGCTATTGGCAGTTCAGGCGAACAGATGCTACCAAACCAAAAACTGCATTTTCAAGTCCTGGTGGGCCCTTCCAGTTTATTGTGGTGCCCTTTGGTTTGATAAATGCACCTGCCACATTTCAGAGGTTAGTGAATCAAGATCTGACAGGCCTGGAAGACTTTAGTGCAGCATATCTAGATGATAGTCCTGTCTCTAGTTCCACCTGGCAGGATTACCTGGTCCACTTCAGTAGTGTACTTGAAGCCTTGAAAAATGCAGGCCTCACTAGTAAATGCCAAAAAAAATGCAGAGCAAAGTTGTTGACTTGGACCACATGGTAAGTGGAGGCCAAGTTCAACCTTCTATAGAGCAAAATCACAACCATTGTGGATTGGGTTGTTCCCACTAGGCACTCATGTCAGAGCTTTTCTGGGCCTCACTGGGTATTAAGGGAGATTTGTAAAGGGGTATGAATCCATTGTGACCCCTCTGAATGATATCATCTCTAAGAAAATGTCTAAAAAGGTAAACTGGACAGCTCGCTGTCAAAAGGCGTTTCAATGCCCTGAAAAGGGCCATGCGTTCATCTCTAATGCTTAAAAGCCGTGACTGCTCAAAACAATTAATTGTTAAGACAAATGCTTCAGAAATAGCAATATGAACAATACTATCACAACTTGAAGAGGGCCAGGATCAACCAGTAGCTTTCATCAGCAGAAGGGTGTCCTCACCCCCTCCTCCCTCCCCTCCCCACCCCAGAGAGAAATGTTGGTCAGCTGTAGAGAGGGATGCCTTTGTTGTGGTCTGGGCACTGAAGAAGTTGAGGCCATACTTGTTTGGCGCTTACTTCATTGTTCAGCGCTTACTTAATTTTTCAGACAGATCGCAAGCCCCTCTTATGGCTTAAACAGATGAAGGGTGAAAATCCAAAACTTTTGAGGTGGTCCGTTTCCCTACAGGGGATGGACTTTTCAGTGGGACATTTACCTGGGAGTAATCATTCCAACACAGATGGACGTTCCAGATATTTCCACTTATAAAATGAAGACTCACCTAGGTAAGGCTAGTCTTATCCTTTTTTGTTTAGGGGTGGGGGGAGGGTATGTAGGATTTAGCACATTCCCCACTTTTTGCCTGATGTCAGTGTGTTTTGACATTAGTAAACAGGGATTCTGCTAACCCAGACCCCAGTGTCAATGTTTTCTCCCCTAAATGTAGTTTTAAAGTAACTTTTACAACCCCCAATTGGTATATTGGGGCACCCATGTAAGTCCCTAGTATATGCTACTTAGGTACCCAGGGCATTGGTACACCAGGGGTCCTCCATGGGCTGCAGCACGTATTGTGCCACCCATGTGAGCCCATGAAACTGTAACTACAGACCTGCCATTGAAGGCTGTGTGAAATGGTGCCATGCACCTTTCACCCCAGACATACGGTTTGCCTTGTATCATGATCACTGCACTCTGAACCTAGAATTCACCCCTAAGGTAGGCCCTTTAGTCCAAGGGCAGGGTGCATGGTGCTCAGGTGCAAAGGTGCCCCTAAAAGCCCCAGACTCTCTTTTCTGGGCTTTGTAAGTGCGGGGAAGCCATCTCAAGGTACATAGTGGACCCTGGTCAGCACGAGATATCCAACTACATAATGGCTTCACCGAACCTAGGCATGTTTGCTGTCAAACATGCTGTAATCATGCAATGACACTGATTCCAGTGCTAGTTACATGATACCATGTACTCTGGGGATTACCTAGGGGATCCTCCATTTCTGCTTGTACAGCCTTGCAGGGGCTGCATGTCAGCCCATGCTTCTGCTGACCCCAGACACTGTTCAGCCCTCCTGCTGCTGACCAGAGACACTGTTCTGCCTTACTGCTGCTGAGCCTAACCCAGGCAGGGAAAGGCAGTCTAATGGATTTCCTGTAGAAGAGAGGTGTGACCACCTCTCCCTTAGAATTAGGTGTCATTGGGCTTGGGAGGGGGTGCCTCTGAGCACCAATAGACTGCTTTGAAGGGCACATTTGGTGATCCCCTTGCATAAACTGGTTCACTCCAGTGCAGGAGCCCCAGGCTCCTGCTCTGGCAAGAAACCTCACAAAGGACAGGGGGGTGCCCGCCCCACCTGTCCAGGTCCAGGTCCTGCCCTAGAGAGGTGCACAGAGCTCTGCCAGGTAGCCACTTGATTCTGACATCTTGGAAATAAGATGAGCATCTGACTCATTAGTCCAGCTTGGTGATGTCCTTGACCCTCCCCCCGGTAGATGGGTCACTGCAGAAAGTATCCAATCCCCTTCCTGGGTTACTTAAGGGCTCCTCTGAGGGTGGGGGACCCCAGATTCATCTGCAAGACGTCAAGCCCACCTGCAAGTCTCCTCTGCTAGACACTGCTGCAATCTGGACACCAGAACTGCTGCTGATCTGCACTGGGATGGAGAGCAAGACTGTAACCAGAAGGAAGGCTCCTACTGCAACTTTGTCTCCAAGTTTTGCAAGACTTCTGCAACCTCTGTGTCCATGCAACCTCCAGAGTCTCTGCATGTAGGACAGCAGGAAGGAATTTCCCTTGGAGTGATGGAGTCACTCCCCTGCGTCCATAGACACCTCAACGAAGGGTTTGTGGATCTTGCTGTCCCACACACTCTTCAAGGCTCTACACCACCGGTGGTAGTTCTATGGCTCTCCAGAGGTCTGATATGTCTTCTTTGCAACTGAGAAGTCTGCCAGGTCGTATTAGAGCTGCTTGGCTGGAACCCTTGTGCACCCCTGTCCATTTGTCGTTGCCAAGGCTTGTTGGCTCTTCAGTCCGAAGACCCTCCTAGCTCCAAGGACCTCTGTAACTCCTGTGATGTAGGCATCCCTCCTTGCTTTGCTGCTGAGGCCTCCCTGCGACTCGCTGTGCTTGCTGCCAGAGGGTTTACACGGTGGCTCCATCGATTTCTACTGACTCTCCTGCTTGCTGAGGGCTGGCCCTGACCTACCTGCAAAGGTTGGGGTCACTTGGACCTTGCTGGTCTCCACAAATCCTGCAATCTTCGTGCAATGCTTCCCTGCGTTTGCCAAGGCTCATTGGTGGTCCCGCTGACCCCTCTGTAATGCAATGACCAGCGTGGGACAGCTCGTAGATGAATTTAGGGTATCTTTGCATCACCTGGCCTCCACTGCTACACTTTTTCAACCACCATCCAACAGGAAAGCATTTCCAAGAAGGGTGGGCTTTGCCCTCCTGCACTGCCTGGGCACCTCCGGATGATCTGGACTCTGTCCCTTCTTTCCTTAGGTCCGCTTCTTCAGGAATCCACACCTCGGATCCACCAACTTTGTCCACGTGTCATAACAGCAGCCGGACAACTGAGGCCCCTATTGACTTCAACAGGAGGTTCCAACACAACTTCACCCCTATGTACCTGGTCCCCCTGGTGTAGGTATTCCACTGTTCTGGGTATTCATGTTTGGGGGCACCATCCAACCCCCCCCCTCTCCTACCGGGCATCATCAGGGCCCTCTGAGAAGGGTCCCAAATCCACAAAATTCCAACTGTGACTTTCCCATGTTATCCTACAGACACCTAACCTGGGGCTACACCTCTGCACACGGGCACCTGGGAGAGTCCTACTTACTTATCTTGGTTGTTCCCAGGCTTCCCCAGTCCTGAGGGTCCTAGGGTGATAGTTTGGTTTGTAAGCGATTCTTGCATTCCATTTACTCAGTATATGGTTTGCCCCCACACCTCCCCCAGGGGGCCCCTGTTATTGTATGCCTGTGCATACCTTTTTCTAAGTATATTTTTGTATGATCATATCTCTGGTTAGGAGATATACCAAAGTTAGTTAAATATAGAATATTTTTCTAACACTGGTGTAGTCCTTTCTTGTGTGAACATCACTGGGGGTGGCGGGGGGGGGGGGAATGGTCTGCAAGATGGCTGATCAGCTGCACTGAACGAGAGCTCCCTGTCCGATAAAGCGACGGGCAGCGCTGGTTCCAGCCTTTTGTTTTAGCCCGCTGAAGCCACAGATGGGGCTTGCTGCCCTCGACCTGTCTGGGCCTCCCGGGGTGATGGGAGAGAGGAGGCAGAGGCGGCAGCCCTGATGATAGAGAAGATGCAGCCGTCGCTCGGCTAATGCGGCCACAGGAAGCAGGGAGGCAGTACTGCGGTGAGTGAATTGGGCCCGGTTGGAAGTTGGGAAACCGATATGAGCCAAACGTCCCCCACCTCTAAAATTCACTGGAACTATTTTGGGGCCAGTTGCAATGAAAGACTGTGGATGTATTCAGCTCGCTGTGGCGGACCAGAGGCTGCGAACACTGAAGCTTGGTGGGGGGCTGCACTAACTGGGTAGAGACAAAAAAGGAGGCACCCCATTGAAGCGACTGAGGTGAGGGGGGCCTGGTTGTCGGTGAGTGATTTACACTGGAGAGGAGGAATCAAGTGGGAGGTGCCCCCTCCTCCTTTTACTGAGTGGGCCTGCGTGTCCAGGAGAGCGGCAACTCCCCTGCACCAAACGGACAAAGAGGGGGCTGCAATTTGTGTGACACAGAGCTGTTTTCAGAGGTGCGTTTGGTCGACACCCTGTGGACCCTGCCAGACTCTCCCCTTCCCCTCAAACCCCCCCACCACCCCCGCAAGCTGGCACTGGCTATAGAACATGGCCCCACACTACACCTCAAGGAATAAAGGAATTTATAATTGGAGAACGCAATTACGGTCAATTTACCCTGAACTGCGGCAGCACCTGCAGAGAGGTGTGACCCCTGCTCCCCCCCCCCAACACCATAGGCCTTAGTCGATTGGGTGACTCATCTGTGCCCACCTCTACTATGGGTAAGGACAGAATGGCAAAGAGCACGCAGCAAACTAAAATGGACCTATACACAGCACAAAGCACTGGGAGTGGTCAGCGGATGTTCTCCAGTGGCACCCCACGGGACCGAAGTGAGCCTTCAGGCACCCAGATCCTAGCAGCAATCGAGGCCTCTGGCCTAGCAGTGCATGCAAAGATAGAAGCTATGGCACTAGATGTGAATTTATTACGAACGGACCTCTGCGCAGTGGCAGAGAGGTCCTTTGAGACAGATCAACAAGTGTCCACGATGCGTAAAGAACTGGACAGCCTGAAGGCTCCAGTGATAGCCCTTGAGAGAAGGTCACACAAATTAGGGGCGAGAGCGGAGGAAGCGGAAGTGTGATCCCACAGATGTAACCTGCAGTTTGTGGGGATCCCCAAGGGAGCTGAGTGAAACAACCCAGAACTATTCCTGGAAACTTGGATTAAACAGACATGCCCCTCTGCGCTACTGTCACCAGTCTTCGTGGTGGAACATGCACACAGGGCACTGGCCCTGCAGCCGTCCCCGGTCTACCCCACCCACCCTGCCCTGGACAATTATCACCAAAATTCTCAATTATACGAGACAGGGACACTATTTTGAGAGAGATGCGAAAATACAGAGATCCGGCCTATGACAATCACATTATAGGTATATTTCCTGACTATACCAGGTCCGTCCAACTCCAAAGACAATCCTTCACTGGGGTCAAACAAAAGGTGAAGGCCATGGGGCTCACATATATGCTACTGTACCCCACTAAACTAAAAGTCCTTAATTCTGGCCACTCACACATTTTTCAAACGCCTGAGACTGCATGAGACTGGCTGGAGCTTCAGGGGAGGTGAGGATCCCAGCAACGCCAGTTGGGGGGAGAGGGGGGGTGGTACCGTGGTGGCGGCATCCAAGAGAGTAGGAACCGGGTGGCCACCTCAAGGAGAGATGGTGGGTGGCAACAGGGGCGATCTGGCTCTGCCGGAAAGGTGCTGGTGCAACCAGATGGCATGCTGAGTTTGGAGAAACAACGGCTGGTGAGGGAGGGCGTTATCGCAGTGGTCAAGGTGGTGACAATTCATCCTAAACCAGTTCCGTCCAGGGAGATGCCATAACAGCGTGGGAAGCAGATGAGAACACACCGTTAAGTACACCTCATCAGTCGTAAATGGTTAAGTCGGTAATAGAAGAGACTTAGTGAAGACCTGCGGGGAGTGAGTACGTGACTGGTGTGCACCCCCCTCACAAGGCACATTGACATAGTTGACTCTCATTAAGGGGATGACGGTTGCGTCCAACTCTCCTATTCATTTCACTAAGGTAGGATGAGCAACCAGGGCTGCATGACTCGCTGGGCCTATGGCTCATGTAATTTGGCACCTCCCCCTCTTCACCTTTTTTGTCTTTTTATTTTCTATCTATCACTTTCTGGGTATCACATCGCTTTCTCTCCCCCCGCCTGTTTCCTGGCTTTCATTTTCTCTTAGTTCACTGTTTTTAACATTTAGATAGACAACAAGTGAAGAACGGTTCCTGGTGCTGAAAGACAGGGGAGGAGGGGCGTGGGGAGTAAGGGTGGAGAGAGCACCCATTTGGGACTTGAACATCGCAGTTTAGATGAGGTGTTGGGAAAGGAGGGCTACAGACCTCACTGTCTGTCTTTGCAACGCAGTTGTCAATTGTACATGAATGGTGATGCGGGTAAGGAACTGGGAGAGGTGGAGAGGCTTGGGAGAGCAGTAACATTTTTGAGGTATATTTTTTGTTTTTCTTCTGTTTTCAGCTGTTGGACGTCAAAAGTGGGGGAAATTGCAGTGCACACATACCCAGTCAGGCACCCATTGAGGCGGAACACACAATTAATACCATGGGGACGACAGAGAGAGGAAGAATAACACATGAAGGGGCCACCATCCTATCCTGCAATGTGAATAGTCGGGACAATAAAATAAAGAGAAGTTTAATAACCAAATATATTAAAGATTAAAACCAGACGTGCTCTTATTGCAGGAGACACATCTGATGGGATCCCACTGTAGACTGCTCAATAGAGGGGCCTATACCACCTTGGTGCAAGCTAATTTCACTTCCGGTTCTAGGGGAGTAGAGATTTTAATCAGAAACCTCCCCCCTTTTCAAATAGACAGGAAATGGATACATCCAGATTGGAAATATGTAGCTTTAAGGGGCATGTAGGGAAGGAGAGACATGACACTTATTAGGGTCTATGCCCCTCAAGCCTACAGAAGCACAACATGGAAAAGTTAACTAAATTCTTCTGGCTACCAACTCCTCTTTACATATAGTAGGGGGAGAATTTAATGGTGTAATGCACACTGACCTGGATAGGTCTAGACCGACCCAACATGCCACATAGGAAACACCCTTAGCTTGTTTGTCAAGCACTTTGGGGCTAACAGACCTCTGGTGCAGCCATAATCCAGAGTCGGATGTATTCTTACTATTCAGGCAGTTGTGGAGTATTTTCAAGACTGGGTCACATTTTTGTCCCAGCGGGTGCGGTATCGGTGATAGAAGCAGCCAAATATTTGGCGAGGAGAATATCAGATCATTCACCACTCCTGATAACAATTGGGCTTAAAAACCGGCCACTGGGTGTGGGAACGGAGAGATGCACAAATTAGAAAGGAGCTTAAGTTTGATACTGAACTATATTTCAAAGAAGTTGCGTCTTCAGTTGATTCAGTCATAATCTTTTGGGAGACATTCAAAACTGTACTGAGAGACAGGACACAAAATATCATTGCACACAAGAGAAAAAGGAAAGGGAAAAACAAGAAATGGAAACCATAGAGGAAAGGCTGCTCTCCCTTGAAAGGAATCTAGGCCCCACAGCAGACTCACTGGGGCTGAACACTATAGCACTACTCGGAGAAGAATACCGAGATCTAACTGATAGAGAGGTGATAGCTCAAATTATTGCCACCCAATATAAGCTTCATGATGCAGGAGACAAAGCGAGCAAGCTACTAGCCTGGCTGGGACGCAGAGAATCTGAAGCTCTGTGGGTCCTTAATATTGTGGACCAGGTTCGCACAAGCTATAATACTGACACTGCGATAGCACAGGCATTCGCCGATATCACAAGGCCTTCTATGAAGCACGTCCATTAGTGGATGCATTGCAAATTGAGTCATACTTAGCTGCCATTACCATGCCGAGTTTTCCACCAGAAGACAGCACAGAATTGGAAGAGGTCTCCCTTTTGAAGGTCCAAGCAGCCATAGCCAGGCTACAAGTGGGCAAAGTCCCTGGCCCCAATGGTATACCAGCAGAACTTTTTTAAAGTAATTACTCTATCCTGGCCCCACACCTCTTGAAACTCTATGTAGAAGCAAAGAGAGAAGGGCATCTCCCCCTCGATCTTCGAAGAGCCATAATTGTGGTTCTATATAAAAAAGGGAAAACACCCACTAACTGTAGATCCTATTGTCCAATCTCGCTATTAAATATTGAAACCAAAATATTAGCGTCAATTTTGGCGGCAAAAGTTTAAAAAAAGTTATTAGCCCCTTAATTCATAACGGCCAATCAGGATTTCTGCCAGAGGTCAACCAGACAATCTGTGTTGTTTATATAACTGGTTAGAGACAGCTCGACATTGGAAGGCTCCGCATGTTTTCCTGACGTTGGATGCTGAAAAAGCAGTTAGCGTGGTTCCCTGGCCCTTCTTAATGCAGGTACTAGAAAAATATAGCTTTGTCCCTGGGTTCCGGAGCTTGATCATGCTACTCTATGAAAGCCCCACAGCGGCAGTTAGGGTGAATGATGTTCAATCTACCCATTTTATACTAGGAAGGGGCACCAGACAAGGCTGTCCACTTCCCCTTATTTGTTTGCCTTGACACTGGAGCCACTAGCCTGCCTGATTCGGATCCACCCAATCATCAGAGGTTTTCATATGGAGGAACCCCCAGGGGAAGACTAGAGGATCACCCTATATGCAGACGATATCCTCCTCTATGTTCCCAACCCTGAGGAGACTATTCCAACAATACTACAGGTATTTGATGAATATGTGGCCAATTCAGGATATAATATATATTGGGATAAATCAAGCTTATACACAAATACTTAGGATGGGTGAAAAAGATCACTTGAGTGGCCCTGCTTGGCTCGGTCGGAGTTTTATGGAAATAGGGAACCTGAAGGGGTTTCGGTCCTGGGATCTCATGAGGATACCTAAAGTAGGAGATGTCTTAGAAAATGGAGAATTGATTCCTTTTACCTCCCTCCAGAAAAAATACCAATTGCACTCAACACAACATTATAGATACTTACAGCTGAAACATGCATGGAGGGCGGAGGGAATAGAAATAGAGGAGCTTCCAGAATATGCCCCACTAGAAGGCAGGCTATTTCAGGAGAGTATACCCGATAAAGTGATCTCATATACGTATAAAACTATCAATAATAATCCTCCCGACAACCTGCAGGAACTTAGAGATATATGGTGTGGGGAACTAGGAGAGGCAGATGACACTGAGGCCCATATTAATACTATTTTACGCAAACCAGCGCCGGTGCTGGTTTGCGTCTAAAAATGTACCACCGCCTAACACCATTCCAACGCGCCATGCGGGTGCCCTATTTAAGGATTGACGTTAGCCGGCGCTGCGGGCTGGTCAGAGTAAAAAAAAAAATTACTCTAACCAGGCAGCACCAGCGAAGGGGAAAATGGGTGTTGTGCGTCAAAAAATGGTGCAAGTCAGGTTTGAGTAAAAAATCATGGCTCAAACTGGACTTGCGCCATTTTTTGACGCACAACCCCCATTGAAATGACTCCTGTCTTAGCAAAGACAGGAGTCATGCCCCCTTGCCCAATGGCCATGCCCAGGGGACTTCTGTCCCCTGGGCATGGCCATTGGGCACAGTGGCATGTAGGGGGCCCAGATTAGGCCCTTCATGCCACATTAAAAAAATAAAAAAATACTTACCTCAACTTGCCTGTACTTACCTGTGATGGGTCCCACCATCCATTGGTGTTCTCCTGGGGTGGGCGAGGGTGGCAGGGGGCATCCCTGGGGGCAGGGAAGGGCACCTCTGGACTGCTTCCATGGTCTGAAACCATGGAAGTGAGCACACCGGTCCCTTAACACCTGCCCTCACCCAGGCGTTAAAAAAACGGCGCACATCAGGCTGTGCACCGTTTTTTTAAGGCCCACCCCCTCCTGTGCGTCAAAATGACACAGGAGAATAAATAAGGCGCACAGGCCTTAAAGTCATTTTTTGGATGGGAACGCCTACCTTGCATGTCATTAACGCAAGGCGGTTTCCCGCATCCAAAAAATGACACACACTGAGGTTTTTTTACGTCTGCGGGGTAGGGCATCATAGTTTAAATATGGGGCAAGGTTTGTGCCGAATGTGCATCAACATTTTTGACGCACATTCGGCGCAAACAGAGTATAAATATGCCCCTGAATGAGAGACATCACTTATGCTTCCTAGAGTAGCGGCCATAGAAACAAGACTGAGGCTTATACAATTCAAAATACTGCACTGCATTTATTATGACCGAGTCAGACTTAATAAATTCAGGAGAGCTGAGTCACCGGAATGCCTGCGATGCAAAACGAGAGTAGGAACTTTCCTGCACATCCTTTGGGACTTCCCAATAATTCAGCACTATTGGGATTTGGAAAGGATTCTTAATGTATCCCTCCCAGCAGATCCAAAGTATGTACTTCTAGGCATCCCACATAGATATCCTACAAGCACAGCTGCTCTTCTGTAACTTGGGGTAGGTGGTGGCTAAGAGAGAGAGAGAGAGAGCGCGTAGGTGGGGGGCTTCAGAACCGCCAATGATAGCCGACTGGAAGAAGGGAATTGATCTATACATGGCAGCAGAAAAAGTCACATATAAAGCCTAAGGTTGCCTGAAGAAATATGACATGATTTGGGGCCCCTGCTGCAGGTACTTTGATCTGGAAAATCCAGATGAAGGTGACATATTTACCCCAGAGAGATGGTAATAACTCCAACTCTTTCGTGTAATTTAAAAATGATTGTTGGCAAAAAGGTTGCTTCTGGGGCAATGGGATACGTTTGATAATTGTGTGCTACGCAGGTGCTCCCTGCTCAATGTCTGGCTTTATCACTTGTTCAAAACCAATAAAAAATATTTTTATAAAAAACAGAACATCACTGACTGACATATGTGGTATTTATAACTGCTTTACACCCTCCTGGATAATCCTTAGCAGCTCTCCACAGCTACCCCTTTGAGAGCTCTGGTTATCTAGTACCTCCTACACTGTCATTAAGGGTTGCCTGGACTCAGTACAGGGTGCCTCACCTACAGGTACACCATATACTGAGCCAGCCTCCTACCGCTGCCACCTGAGAGAGGTGGAGATCAGAGACATCTGGTCTCGGTCAGAAACCAGATTCCACATCAGCCTGTTGGAGCTGCGTGTGATCCGGCTGACATTAAAATACTTTTTTCCCTCTATCATGGAAAAGATGGTACAGGTGTTCATGGACAACACCACCGCCATGCAGTACTGCAACGAACAGGGCAGGGTCGTGGACCCTTTTTCAAGAGGCTCTGTTACTCTGGATGTGGCTAGAACTGCTGGTGGTTCAAGATCTGGTGGGATCCCTGAATGCCAGAGTGGATGATCTCAGCCAAAAATGCTTAGCAGATCACAAATGGCATCTCCATCCGGAGGTGGTGAAAGGTCTCTTTCATCAGTGGGGAGAGCCTTGGTTAGATCTGTTTGCCTCCACAGAGAATGCACAATGTCAGCAGTTTTGCATGTTGGAGTTTTCAAGCTGGCAATCGCTTGGAGATGCTTTTCATCTCGATTGGAACTCGGGCCTCGTGTACACTTTTTTGTCCATGCCACTTCTGCCCAGAGTTATCAAGAAGATCAAGATTGACCAGGCCCCAGTAAGCCTTGTGGCTCCGGACTGAGCACAGCAAGTCTGGTATCTCAAGCTGCTGAGCATGTCCATTGATCCCCTGATCAGACTGTCCATTTGGGAGGATCTTCTGTCGCAGCAGCAGGGCATGGTTCTGCACTCTAACCTGTCTGCTTTCTGCCTTCTTGCATGGTGATTGAGCAGTGACAGTTGACAGCCTTTGACCTTTCTCCTGATGTCTGTAACGTAATCTTGGCAGCTGGGCGTACCTCCACCAAAATGCTATACGCCTGTTATTGGAAGAAATTTGTGGCATGGAACACACACAAGCCTGTTGACCCTCTTTCTGCCCTTCTTTCTGAGGTCCTGTTTTTTTATCCTTTCTCTAGCCCAGCAAGGCTATGCTCTGGGCACTCTAAAAGGTTATCTGTCTGCTAAATCGACTTTTTTGTGGTGGCTTGATCAACCTTCTTTAAGTCCCCTATTGTTCATAGGTTCCACAAAGCCTTTTTCCTCCATTCCCATTCATTATGCCCCAATGGGATCTGAATTTGGTGTAGACCTTTCTGATGTGTGCTGCTCCTTTTGAGTATCTCCACAATTGTCCTCTCGGGCTTCTCACTTTGAAAACAACCTTCCTTGTGGCCATAAATCTGCTCACAGGGTAAGTGAGCTTCAGGCTTTGTCATCCAAGCCATCCTACCTTTCTATCTATCCTGACAAAGTGATGCTTCGCACTAGGGCCTCTTTTCTGCCAAACGTAGTCACAACATTTATTGTCGGCCAATCATTCACCTTGCCTGCTTTTCACACACACCAACAGCCTTTTAAGAAAGAGGAGATACTCCACTGCCTGGACCCAAAAAGAGCATTGCTGTTCTACTTTTATCGTACAAAAGAGTTACAGGTGGATGACCAACTCTTTGTATGGTATGTGGGTGCAAAGAAAGGTTGGGCAGTGCAGAAGCAGACCATCTCCAGATGGGTCATATTCAGCATTCAGCATGCAATTCTATCCTTCATGCTGATAGTTCACACCCTAGACACCAAATAGCTTCTATTCCCTTTGCGGAATTTGTGAGGGCTCGACGCAATTGTAGTTTGGATGAGGAGTTCTTCCAAGAGGTAGATGATATGGGTAGGAGATTTTTAGCACGAGGCTACTCGAATAAGACGGTGAAGAAGGCTCGTTTTAAAGCCAAACGCTTGGAGAGATGTGATACTTTGAAAACTAGAGATCGAAGTAAGATGAGTGATCAATCTAATGTAGTCCGGTTTATTACAGACTTCAATGATGCTTCTTTGATTTAAAAAACAATTTATGAATAAACATTGGGGTTTACTGTCTCAAGATGAATCAATAAAAGAGATGATACCTGAAAGAATACCAATAACATATCGAAAAGGTAGAAATTTGAAGAGTATGTTGAGTCCTAGTTTCACTACTAGTTCTCCTGACAAAACATGGCTTTCTACAAAACTTGTGGGTTTTTTCAAATGTGGCGGCTGTGGAGTATGCCGCTGGGCTTGTCATAACATTAAGGAGTTCTCTGATGGAAAAAGACAATTTAAAATCTGTTCATTCATCAATTGTAATACGACTTATGTTATGTACATAATACGTTGTAAATGCTTTAAGATTTATGTGGGTAGCACAGTACGCCCACTCAAGACTAGAATTGGTGAACATGTCCGAGCGCTTAAAAATGATGATGTTAGATACCCAATAGTAGCACACATCGCAGATTGTAACTCACAATCAGTACATAAGAGCTTTGAATTTTTTGGACTGGAACATGTCCCTAGAGATCCTAGGGGGGGTAATAGAGAATTAGCCCTACGTCAAAAAGAGGCACTTTGGATCATGAGATTGAGGGCTGTGGAATCAGGTCTTAACTCTGATAGGGAATTGGAATTTTTCCTATGCGACTGAAATTTTGATTTCTGCTTATATGATATCTGTGCTTGTGAGCTCTGTATCATCTACTTATGTGTTTGATGCTTTGTTTTTGTATGTCAATGTTTCCCATATTTAAGAGGGACACAACATGGAGTTAACAACCAAAATCCTTCAACATGGTCATTTTGATACTATATAGGGTACTTTTGACAGTAATATCATGTGGGTTGGGCACAACTTAGATCAATTTTAGACTGAACACTATTTTAGAGGAAATATCTCTATTCAATGGATTGGTTGTGGAGTGGGCATTTTGTGCAGTCATGGAGAAGGTCTATTCCTGTTTTGACTATGAAAGAAAAAAGACAGAAAAAAATTATATTTTGCCGAGTTAGTGTAATTGTCATTGGTAACAGTGGAACAGTGAGTTCCACTTGTAGCTTCAATATTGAGGTGGTTATAATGTTGTTTAATTTGAAGCCGAAGTTCGGTTGATACCGACTTATTGAAGTATCGCTTGTCTGCTTTCTCTTTCCATGATTTTACATTAGTATTGCAATCGGAAGTCTATTTAGCTTCCGGTTTGTATACGCGTTGCAGCGGAGTCACATACTCGCAGTTCAGCGTTCTTCGATACATGCGAATGCTGCTCTCGCAACATTACACAACAGTATGGTGAGTGCCGGGTTTGGTGTTGCTTTATCTTCTTGACTCTTTGAATAACATCTGGCTCTGATAGGAGACTCATAGTCGAGCTCCTGTTTATTGGGATATATTGTCAGCAATTTGTATAATTTTTACATTGTAGCGCACGGATGATGTTGAACTAATACGGGAAGTGCTTTGTTACATTTGGACTCCGAATTAAAGGTATTTGACATGGGGTCTTATGGGGCTTGCATGGTATAAATGAGGTTTTAATTGCTTGGCTATACTACTCAGTATTATGTGTTAATGAATCATATTCCTGTTCTTTGTTTACGTGTTAGATCTGGAAGTTCGGTTTACAATTTAGATACCAGATAATGCTCGATAAATACGGTCGATTATTTTTGGATGTGGAAGATCCTACTAATTAGGATTTGGACTCTGAATTAAAGGTATTTGACATGGGGTCTTATGGGGCTCGCATGGTATAAATGAGGTTTTAATCGTTTGGCTATACTATTCAGCACTATGTGTTAATGTATCGTATTCCTGTTCTCTGTTTACGTGATAGATCTGGAAGTTCGGTTTACAATTTACACACTAGATAATGCTCGATAAATACGGTCGATTATTTTTGGATGTGGAATATCCTACTAATTAGGAGGTATTACTAAAGATTTTCGTAAACATGTTGGTTGACACGGAGGTTATTTTCTGCATGGATTTAGGTTTTTTTGGTCAGCACATGCAAATTTATATCCTCTCAATTTGGCGGTTGTTTGTTTTCTTGATTTAATGGGTTTCATTGGTGTTTGTGGGGAACACTTGTCTAATATATATCTCCCATCTGTCCTATTTCACGTTTGGGTGAATTTTGATTTTAAGGGACACTGCACCAGTATTGCTTGAGATTTTTACACTTTAGGTTCAGGTTCTAGGATCTTTACTCATTTATTTACTTTATTTAATTTTCAACGACTAAGTTTAAGTATTTTGGTTTCTAACTCACTGAATATATTTACAATTTTTTAGCCCTGAAGAAGTCGTTCGGGATTTGAAAAAGAATTTCCCATGACGAAACACGTGTTGGCTTGAATTGTATTATTATGGAGGGGTTTCCAAACATTTGAAGAAATTATATTTGGATCTTTGGATTGGATTGGACATTTCAAACTTGTATTAAAATTGGACACTTGATTTCCTCAAGATTATTTATTTGGGTCATATGTTTATTACAATTGTTATGATTGGTGTGCCGCATATTGTATCATTTGATGGTCGATTTTGTATAAACCTGTAAGGGATGGGTGTGTTCCCTTGTGCAGGCACCCTTCTTTTTGATGTTTAAATTAATTTTTTGCCACTTAAGATCCTGAGCGCTTGCACAACCCTAACTTTTCACCCCATCAGCGAAGTCTTAGTATTTTTAGGGGGGCTGCTTGGATCTGAGCTTGAATATTCAGATACTGTATCATGGATAGGACTAAATTAGCAGAAGATTTGTTTGACAGTTTAGCTAGGGGGGTTACACTCCAAAACACGTTTCGCGACAATTCGCGCGTACAAAATGAAGGTTTAAGAAGTAAATTTATTAGATTAGAAAAACTGAAAAAAAGCAAATTGTCTAAATGGTGGGATGGGGCCACACTGAAACAATATAAAACATTGAATCGCATCCCTCGTGGGTTGAGATCCCAGATTTTCCCCACGTATGATGATTTGGACCCAGATTTGTTGGCTCTTTGGGATAAGGAGCTAACAGCTAGTTCAATGAGACTCATGGAGATATTGATTACTAATGCTGAGAGGAAAGTGACCAAGCTGCAGGCTGAGATCGAAACTCTTGAAAGAGAAATTGAGGGTTTGAACTTGAAAGAAGCGACTGACAAAAATTATAAAATTTTAGAAGAAGTAATACTCAAATTTCAAGAAGAGGTGACGCAGAGAAAAGCGTGTAAACTGAAGCGGGATGAGAAAGATTACCTGACAGGGAGGGTTTTCACTTTTTCTAGCAAATATGATCATTTGATCCACACCAATTTGACTCTTAGGAGCCCTAGCACGTCCAATGTTTCAGATTCGACATCCATTAGTACCCCGGCCACAAGTGATAGTGAGGTGGATGGGGTTGCGAGTACGCTTGCTCAAGGATGTGATAACATAGGAGGGAATACTTTTTTACAAGAATTGATGAGGATGAAACGTGGCAAATATATCCAAAACAAAAGTACAAAAAAACAAGGAGGGACAACAGAGGAACAGGTGGTAAAGGCAAAAGATCGAGATGGGGTCACAACAAGATCCCGGGACGAAAAAACTTAGACTTTGATGGGACACCATCCATTAATGTGATCAACTTTTCTAAATTCGAGCTAACTACAGGGGCCAAGAGCCTTCTGGCTAGAGGACTCAATTTTTGTCCCAAATCCTTTGGGGACCCTTGTAGATCAAAGATTGATTTATTCAAATTTGTTCGCAAACTTAAACTCAAGAAATATTTTCATCAGCACCCGGTTACAAGCTCTAGATCTGATCTGCACACATCCTCTTTGAGCACATTGTCCATTGAAGAAGTATATGACACAGCACTTATTGTATCCTTAGCTGAGAGAGACCAAGATCCAGGCATTCTCTCAAGAGTGCTACAGGATTTAGAAGTAGAATCTGACACAAGCATTTCCAGTGGTTTGAAGAAGAAATCCTGTTGGACACCGAGATCTTGGAGCTTGAACTCTTTTGACAAGTTTTTTGATTTGGTATGTCAGGATTTTGATAAATATCTGGCAAAGAATCATTATAGACAATTTACAAAGAATTTGAATTCGGAAGAAGTAGCTGCACTCACAGCACTTAAACAAGATAAAGAGATTATTATTAAGCAAGCAGACAAAAGGGGGAATGTGGTTCTGATGAACAAGATTGATTATGACAATGAGATTTTATCACAACTTAACAATACAATCTGTTATGAGAAGATTTGTGGGAATCCAATCCCTAATCTTACCTACATGATCAACAAGAATTTGTTGACTTGGAGGGATAAGGGGTTACTTAGTAAAGACGAATATCTCTATTTGAGTGTGGATCATCCTAGGTATCCCTGACTTTATATACTACCCAAGGTACATAAGGGTCTGCCCTTTCCACCGGGTCGACCGATCGTGTCAGGTATATCAGGACCTACTGAGAGACTTTCTGAATTCGTTGACTGTTTTTTGCAACCGTTGGTGTATAACTTACCATCCTTCATCAAAGACACCACACATATTCTAAGTATTTTGAATGATGTAGAGTGGGATAGTAACATGTTATTGGTGACATTGGACGTGGTTTCACTTTATACGTGTATCAACCATGAACTGGGACAAGAAGCTATTCGGTTTTTCTTACACAGAAGATCGGCCAGTCTTTGGGAACACACTGCTATGTTAATTGAAATGATTAATCTTATTCTCACTAATAATTTCTTTCTGTTTAATAAAGACTGGTTTAGACAAAAACAAGGTGTGGCGATGGGATCCAAGTTCTCCCCCTCCTATGCAAATCTTTTCATGGGGTGGTTTGAACACAAATGGATTTGGGGCCCTGGCTCAATTTAATGGCAAACTTTTATACTGTTTTGGGGAAGGTATATAGATGATTGTTTTTTGATCTGGACTGGTGGAGAACAGAATTTGGTGGAATTCTGCAATTCTGTTTGTTTTTTTGATTTAATGGGTTTCATTGGTGTTTGTGGGGAACACTTGTCTAATATATATCTCTCATCTGTCCTATTTCACGTTTGGGTGAATTCTGATTTTGAGGGACACTGCACCAGTATTGCTTGAGATTTTTACACTTTAGGTTCAGGTTCTGGGATCTTTACTCATTTATTTACTTTATTTAATTTTCAACGACTAAGTTTAAGTATTTTGGTTTCTAACTCAATGAATATATTTACAATTTTTTAGCCCTGAAGAAGTCGTTCGGGATTTGAAAAAGAATTTCCCATGACGAAACACGTGTTGGCTTGAATTGTATTATTATGGAGGGGTTTCCAAACATTTGAAGAAATTATATTTGGATCTTTGGATTGGATTGGACATTTCAAACTTGTATTAAAATTGGACACTTGATTTCCTCAAGATTATTTATTTGGGTCATATGTTTATTACAATTGTTATGATTGGTGTGCTGCATATTGTATCATTTGATGGTTGGTTTTGTATAAACCAGTAAGGGATGGGTGTGTTCCCTTGTGCAGGCACCCTTCTTTTTGATGTTTAAATTAATTTTTTGCCACTTAAGATCCTGAGCGCTTGCACAACCCTAACTTTTCACCCCATCAGCGAAGTCTTCATATTCAGCATTAAGATCTGCTATGTACTGGCCAAAAAGCAACCCTCCGAGGGGTTGCATGCTCATTCTAATCGAGCTAAAGCTTCAACCACTGAGTTAGCACACAGAGTTAGATTCCTTGACATCTGTCAGGCAGCAACGTGCGTATCTCTGCACACGTTTACCATACATTACTGCCTGGAATGTCAGGCCTGTAAGGATGGGCACTTTGCGTGTTCGGTTTTGCAGAACTTTCTAGTATGAACTTGGTTCGCAGACCTACCTCCAGGGATGGTATTGTCTGGGTATCTATTCAAAGGTAAGCAATCTGCAGCTAGAAGTCTGTCAGATTAACATGTTGCATACCTTCTGTAACACCTTATCTGGTAGATACAATATCTTGCTGCAGATTCCTTGCTGACCCACCCATTCTTCCCGTGAACTGATTTCTAGGGGCAGGGACTCCCCTTTAGGGCCTTAGTTTGGACACACCAGTAGCCCGTTTCTTCATGGCTCTGTGCTTCTGGTGGAGAAAATCAAGAAAAGAAACTGATTTCTGCGCACCAGGGATGCACCTATATTGAACCCACAATATCATATCCAGTGTGGACGATGCCGACAACAGACGTGGAGCCGAACGACCACCTAGCAAGGGTACTGCTCAAGAAAATCTGACGTCTGGGGAGAATTCAAAGGTAAGGAATCTGCAGCTTAATATTGTCTCTACCAGATAAGGTGTTACTGAAGGTAAGTAACTTTTTCATTAAGACATCAAGAGCGATGGCCAAGAAGCAGCCTCCAGAAGGATTGAGGACCCAGTCAACGAGCGTTAAGGTTGCTACAACCAAGTTACCATATGGAGTGCCTGTCCTGGATATTTGACAGGCTGCATTGTCAGCATCAGCAAGAAGCACTTTTGGCTGGACAGCTAGGTTCAACGGGATGGGTATTTTGATCCTTCAGGACATTTAGGTCCGAATCATTCCACAGACACACCACCAAAGTTACTGCTTTGGGCTCTACTTTCAAGGTGAGAAATGTAAGGTTAGAAGTAACCATCAGATGAACAAACTACCTTTGGTAACTGTCTTTCTGGTGGATATCTTAACTGAAGATTCCTCACTTCCTTTCTGCCTCCCCATTATATGGAGTGGGCTTCTACCTCTCTCCATCCCATATATAAAGAGCCCAAAATAGAGATTTGGATATTGCTATATACAATTAGTTGTGAGGCTCTGCATCCAAGGGTGCAGATGATGTCCAGAAAGAACTGACGCCAGTGCGCTAGAATGGCACCTATGTATTTCCAATTGTCAATTCCAGAGCAGAGTGGAGTCAACACTGAGCTGTTCAACACCACCTTTTGGCTTGCAGAGGACTGTGCTGATAAATGTTTCAGATCCATTCTGGCTCTTGGAGATATTTAGAGATGAGCATTCTGTGGTTAGAGTATCCACCAAAAAGATTGTTACTGAAAATAACTTATTTTTATAGCTTTTTTCTTTACGGAAATTATAGAAGGCAATGTCAGCTGAAACTCCATCCATCAGTGTCCTTGGAGGCTTCAACCTTCACTTGGGAAATACGATATCAAACAACTTTGCTGTCCTCTCACACTGGAGGAAAGCTGCATACTTGACCTCCCAATTTCTAAAAAAGACACAATTGAGAGGCAATCACCTATACCTGTGGACTGGCCCAACCGTTTCTTTTTTTTTTTGTTTCTTTATGTACTCCAAAACATCCACCTAAAGGCAACCAAAGAAGCCAAAGGTGTGGTCAGAGATTTCAAAAGGCATTGACCAGACTCTAGTATAAACTGATTGCCAAAAAGATAATGAACACTCCAGGCAAATTGGAAGTTGATGGAAAATGAAGTCCGGTTGTGACAGAGTTTGCAAACTAACTTGCCCTGTTAAAACTAACTACAATGAGGAGTCCATATAGTGGTTTTCAAAGCAACTCCTAGAAGAACTACAACCCTTGAAGAAACAGAACACACATAGAATCACAACCCATTCAAATTGACTCTTGAAACTCTATGAAACAAAAGAAATGAGGAAAACAAATTGAGGTCCAAGAAACGTTTTTCAGAACAATCAGCAGAGGTAAACACGGCGGTGGCACAGAAGGCAAGCCCATCTGCGCCCATCCAGCAACTGGGACTAGGGACAAGAAATGCTGATCCTTCTGGCCCAGATAGTGAAGTACTTGGCAACTCAGTTACTCGCTCTTCGCCCCACAACATTGGACGTATGTTTGCCTATCACCCACTGTAACCTCCTCTTCATGCTGCTGCCATTGTGATTTTCATATGGTAGCCAGGCCTCTAATTATATAACCGATGATAACGTATTCTAGTTCCCATTCCAAACCCCTCTATTAGTAGTTTTGTGGCTCCAGCACTGACGGATTCCAGATTCACTACTCACCGTTTTTTTATGTTAACTGCCGCTCCTTGGTTAAGCATCAGCTGGAAGTTTTTAACTTTTTAATTGCTAATTGGCTGAATTCAGGTTTTCTTTTTTTACGAAAACCTGGCTTAATGACACTTTCATACCTGATATTATTGTATCTCTACCTGCGGATTATTGCATGTTGAGACCGCATCGTCTGGACAGGAAAAGAGGTGGGGTGCTATATTTTTCAAGGCGCAGTATCAGTGTAAAATAGATAACCTGCCTCTCTCAGGCTCTGAGTCTATTTTCTTCTCTCGGTGCTTGACAAGGAATTTCATCTTCTCTGGCGCCTTGTTCTATTGTAACCCTGGGCCAAAGTGCAGTTGGTGCCCTCTGCTGTCGGAAGCTGTTTCCCCTTTTAGTTTCATATGTTCAAATAGTAATATCTTAGGCGATTTTAATGTTCACTTTGATGATCTGAATTGCAGGTCTGTCTCCTCTTTAGTGGCTCATCCTAAGGCACTAGATGTATATCTACTTAACAACCTGCCCACTCATGTAGTAGGACATCTACTTGACCCTCATTTAATCTGACGTCAGTGTCAGTTGATAGCCCAATTTCTTTGGTTTGGTCCGAACACTTCACAATACCATGCTGTATTTCAACTACTACCACCTTAAATTATCAGCCTTGAGGTTCCGCTACTTGGTCTAGACAGTGGTCTAAATGTATCCAGCTATTCTAGGTTCACTTCTGCAGGCAACCCTAGCAGAACTCAGTTTGTCAGTGGACATAGATTACACTGTCATCGACAACTGAGTTCAGCCGTCCTTTGATTTTGTACCCCCACTTAAAGCCAACACTAAATCCAGATTACTTCCCCTCCTTTCCTTGGTTTAAGGATTCCTTACTTGGGCTTAAAAAGAGTGGCATATGTTTAGAGAGGACCTGCCGTAAAACATACCAATAGGAGGACACGATGAAGTATAAGCTGGCTTTAAGGACTTACTATAAAGAGTGTTGCTGTGCTCGGGCTTCCTTTGATTCTGATAAAATCACTTTGGCTCAGAATTGCTCTAAAACATGACTTCCAAATTGTTAATTCTTTATCAGATCCTGCTAAAACTTTCTCGTATGCCCATACTTTTGCAGACTCAGTGGGATGATCTAGATTATCTTTTTTGTAAAAAAAGTGGCTAATATCCAGGCTTCCTTCTCTTATCTGCATGAGAGAAGGGTTGCTATCCTGTCCAGTTTCTCGGCTTGGTCTTCAGGGACTTCTGCCCCCCTACTGAACTCCCTTTGTTTATCTCCTTACTGACCTCTATTAGGTCCAGTTCTCCATTAGATCCTCTACCTGGCATTTTGTTTAGCAAACTGTGTCCCCCCACCTTTTTTTCCACTGTGATTACTCTTCTAAATTAATCGCTATTGGAAGGACTAGGGACTAAAACCTGGAAACATGCTATTGTAAATCCTTTATTGAAGAAACTTGATCTTGATGCTCTTAATTGGTTTAACTATCAGCCCATTTCGCTTCTGCCACTATTTGCAAAAATTCTGGAAAACCATGTTACCGAGCAATTACCCGCCTTTGTGGAAACTAATTTTCTTCACCCCTCACAATCTGGATTCAGAACTGGTCATAGCACTGAATCCACCTTGCTGGGAGTCACCGAACAGCTTAGACACCAGATTGACAGGGTAGGTAGGCTTTTGATGCCGTCTCACACCAGTTGCTCCTTCAAAAGCTGGAGGATTCAGTAGTTGGCCGGTGCACTCGAGGAGGGCTACACACCGGAAAAGGCATGACGTATGCATGCCTTTCACTAATAAAATCAAGCAAATTTTAAAAGGCAAGCCCACGAATGAACGAAAGTGACGGGCATGACGTTGGCGTGGTTATAAGCCCACAGAGAGATTACACCAGGGCCAGAGCACTTGCGCGCCCTCGACCCTAAAAATGCATTATCATGGACTAATACTGGCTGCCAGCTAAGGTGGCAATAACAGGCACATTACTAGGCTGTGCCATACTAAGAGGGTCAGCACAATATAGATTGTCCTTTGTGTTGCCTTATTGCTGTCTATTGTGGTTTTTGTCTTTCAGAGACAACAATCGCAGACAGCTGATGGAACCAGCCCCCTCCCACAGACAATAGGGATTATAGAGATATATTTAATTCCTCAATCTTAACGATTGTGTTGCTAGTTGCAAAGAACATATGGCCGGATATTCCAACAATCCAAGGATGGCCTCTATCCACATTACATGTATAAAGCTTTGCCAGGCATTGGAGTTGTATACACTCGGGTATTTAAACAGAAGCCAATTCCCTCACTGTAACACAACACATCGGACCTAGTCACAGTAAAAAAGACTTGCAGGTAAAATTATGCTTTTATTCAGTATTTGAAAGGTTTAAATCTGGCGTTTTAAACGTTCAACCATTTCATGCCATTGGATATGTAATTAAAGGATCCCAGTAGTTTCATTCAAATCACATTAGTGAATAAGAAATCGCTGATTTCTCCTTATCTGCTGCTTCAGGACTGCACTTTAAAAATAACCACGTTGTCTTTGTTGCCTCCTACATATTGATAGAGGATTTGCTTTTCACCTAGTCTCCGAGAAATGGTCAACCAACCGTTCAGTGTAGGGTGACCACCTGGCATTGAGGCAAATTCTGGACAGGGCTGTAAAAAATTCAGGACAAAGGGTCAAAATTCAGGACAAAAATTCAGGACAAAGGGTCAAAATTCAGGACAAAAATGCAAGAACAAACGTCAGTTTTACAGACACACGCAAGAGAGGCCATGCCTCAGTATGTTGTCAGTGCATTTATGTACTCTTTTTTAACATAGCACTATTTATTCACTGTGGACCTTTTGTGATTGCCTCCTGGTGTGCTACATTCAGGTGTCACATTACGTCCTTGTTCAGTAGTAAATTAATGCCCTTCACAGCAAGGCCATCACCCCTACCCAAATCTACCCGATATTTCCTGAAGAGAAAGTAACAGCAAAATTTTTATTATGTTTCTGAACATTTCAAAATCCCTGGCAAACAGTTTGGAAAACATTAAGGTAATTAACCTTATGCAATTTTAAACAAATTGAACAAAAACATCTGGCTTACCCCAACCGCCCATAGACTTTCAACCTATTTTTTTTTAAAGAGGCAGGGCAGATGGTGTGGGTGACAGTCTCACACCTAATGACAGGATGTGATGTACCCATAACTTGTCTGTAGTCTCACTGCACTCTGCGCCAATGGCACTCTAAACAACTGCACTGTACGCCACTGCCCTCTACTCTGTACCACTGTACTCTACGCCACTGCTCTGTGCCACTCTACTCCACTCTACGTCACTGCACTGACACTCTACTCTGCAGTGTTGCACTCTCCACCACTGTACTATACACCAATGTACTATGTACTACTGCATTCTATGCCACTGAACTCTGTGCCACTCTACTCTGCATCACTCCACTCTACAGCACTTTGCCCTACTCTGCACAACTCTACACAACACCACTGCACTCCCTGCAATGTGAGTCTACTCTGCAATCTATGCCACTGCACCACTCTACACTACTGCTCTCTCTGCTACTCTATTGTATGCCACTCTACTCCACTGCACTCTATGCCACTCTACTCTGTCCCATGCCACTGCACTCTAAACCACTGCACTCTACGCTAATGCACTCAAAACAACTGCACAGTACCCCACTGCACTGTACTTTGCACCACTAGGCTCTACGCCACTGCTCCTATGCTACTCTACTCCACTCCACACCACTATGCCACTAGCTTTAAGCCATGCTGAACAGCAGCTACTCTGGTGTATAACATGGCTAATGGCTAAAACACATTAGCAAAGCCAATAATTATTTCGTAGATGAGACCTATTGGCTTTGCCAATGTGTGTTAGTACTATGAGGTACCGAGGTACCTGAAAGAACTGTGAAAAATACAATTACATCATACTAAAGGCTGCTACAAAATGCGCAAATACATTTTGGTTAAATTAAAAAAAAGTGCTTCTCAAATACAGATTTGAATAATATAGTTTATACCTAGTGATACAAAAAGGGATAACACTCCATTAAAACCACACACTCCACAGCTCACCTTGGAACACCATTACAATACCTCTCTGAAAGAAATATCTTTGCCACCAGAAAACTTCAAGTGAGTCCTTTAAGTAAAGACAATGCAGGTTTTCAAGCCCCTTTGTATTTGCAGATTTACCAGTTGCCCACATTTGCATATATTTAGGGAAGGAGACCCCCCTGGCAAGAAGGCCTTTTCTTATCTGTCTGCCCCTCCCTCCCTCAGAGCACAGGAGACCCCCTGCCTTCCAGCCGGCTGGGGAAACTCCTCTGCCCCTAATTTCGCCCTGCCTCCGTTGCCCTTTAGGTGAAAGGCTAAAATTACGGACAAATGCTGTCCGTTAAAGCTTTCATCACGGACAGCAGGGCGAAATTACGGACAGTCCTTGAAATTTACGGACGGGTGGTCACCCTAGAGTGCTGTTTTATTACATACATTCTCGCTAACCTCTACCAGCTTACAAAGTTTACACCTGTAAAGGGGGGCAACTTTTAATTGAAGTGTGTTGCTTATAACAGCGGAGTTCATTTTAATCGGCGCCAAGACATACCTTTGACTAACGTGTCCTTTAGCTTGATTGACACCTGCTGCAGCTGCGCATCTAAACCCTCTTAGACACACGAGAGCTGACCACTGCAGCCTTAAGTGAATCAAAAGCAAACATTCAGGCCCGTCAGACTGCCGGACTTTGTAAAATATAAGGCAGTCTGTAGGAGGAAAATAAGACTTTTGTTGTATCTTTGGGTTTCATAAATAGGGGGCCCTTTGCAAGGCTCTAAATTCAATTTCTACCATGTTGTTTGGAAGTGAATTGAAAGGAGAAAAATATTTTTCCTTCTAGTTCTGATTGTGTGCATTGCTGCTTCCTCCTCTTCATTATACAGACCCCAGGTCGTGCTTTCTGCGTTCTCAGAATCGTTGTAACCTATTTGATGTGTATTGGACCATTCGTTATTCCTTGCTAAACCTGCTTAATTCTTCTCAACTGTGCCGATTGAGTCTCCCATCACTCACCCATAATGTGCTAAAACAAACCTGATTGCAGTATGACCTTGATGATTTTCTACCTTTTCCCAAGAGGCAACATGTACTAATAAATGTTCTGTTGCCTGCTGAGGTCCCCTACTATTGAATTATAAGGAACCGCGGAAACCACTGACTCGAAGAATTTTATACTGCACACTACTTTTTTCAGATCCACGTTATACTAAAATTCTAAACATACCTATAAATTCCAAAAATGTGATAATACATTACCGCTGGGAAACATACAAAGGAACATTCTGGTATATAATCTTTAAATGATAAACAAAGTCATCCTTCACATCTCTGCAGTAAAAGGTCGGAGAGGTGGGGAAGAAGTCACTGATGGTAACATCATTCTATTGGAAAAGTAGACTAACTATAGAAGCCAACAAGTCGGTTCAACGCTCTTTATTGCTCTTGCATTATAATTAATACTTTCTCTATTCAACCCTATGAATGGATTTTTAATTTGTAGGTAAGTGCTTAAACGACACGTGTAGCTATAACCCGTCATTAGTATAGCAACTTTTCAATGTTGTGGGTTGCAAGGAAGAAGGTCTAAAAATCAAAAATATTTTTGAAAAATATGATGCTTATGTTGACCACGTGGCGTTAGTGCTAGTTTGTCTGTGTTCATTTGTTACAGAAGTTGTGTGGATACATCAGTTAAGACAAGTGTTTAATTTGAGCCTGTGCGGGGCACTGTGACATATTTTGGGAGGCCTGGCACTTATTTTTTCTGCATTAGGCATTTACTGCGAGCGAAAGACAAATGAGGAAGAGAACGACGGAAAAGCTTCACAGAGGGAGAAAGCTAAAAGCTGCAAGAGTGAGTTGAAGCGGCAGGGAGTGGCTGTAAATGGATTAGAGGCCTCATGATTGTGCAGCCTCAGTATTCTGTGCCCCAACATGTAAATGCAGCAGCCACGTGTTTCAGAGGAGAGCTTTGGGCACCGGCACGTAGTTAAGACTAGAAACGTGAAGCAGAGCTATTTTATATCGACTTGGCGCAAATCACAACAGCGATAGCAAAGGCAGTATTTTCTGTTGTGACAGGTTTCTGTATCGTGTGGCACTTTATTATGGTGCTTATGTTTCAGTATCTTGCATGTTATTTACATGCAAGGATAACCTTTCAAGCTGCAACATAAACATTTGAAGAGTGGATGCATACAACATAAAATAACAGTATAAGGGCATGTGGCTTCCGCAGAGAGGTGAACGCATGCTGACCCTGGAAGCATCAAGGGGCAAACAAAACATTAAGGAGCCTCTTGGCATGTATTTATAGTGTCTGTCCAAATCACAAAATGCTACAAAACAAGCAATTGCCCGGTCGGTGAGTTCGTTGTTCCCACTTTGCCTCAAACTATTAGCTTTTGAGTGCCGCTTGAGGAGATGTGTGTGTGTTCACAGGGTCTTAATAAGAAGATGATGTATGTGTTGCTTTTTCTGCTTGAGTTATTAGCATTGTAAACTCCTAACCGGACGGACGTTTCATGCCACATAAACTGATAATGAAAAGTAAAACAGTTTCACATATGCGAGCTGACGGTTGCCCTGAGCATTAAAGAGTCACAGAAAAGGAAACAGAAGTTCGCCCGCAGTGAAACTTATTGGCAAAAGTGCAATTATCCCTGTAACCGGCAAAAGTAGAATTATCCATGTAACCAGCAAAAGTAGAATTATCCATGTAAAAGGCACGATGTCACGCAAAGTGCTTGACTACTGGCCAGTGAGATCACCCTACCTACGAAATAGGAAAAAGTAGTCCAGAAGCCATACGGAAAACATGGAGCCTCGTATCTTTTCAGTAGTTGGCAGGTGCGGTCGAGGAGGGCTAAACACCGAAAAAGGCATGATGTATGCATTCCTTTCACTAATGAAATCAAGTGAATTTTAAAAGGCAAGCCCACAAACCAACGAAAGTGATGGGTGTGACATGGGCGTAGTTAAAAGCCCACAACGAGATTACACCAGGGACAGAGCGCTTTGCACTCAACCCTAAAAATGCTTTTGGTTACAGACCCACGAAAATCAAATCTGATAGGTATCCTCCCAGCAGTGTATTGGCTACTCTCGACAAGCAGGATTTGCAGTGGGTGGGGCGTTATGCTGATTCACTACACGTGTCAGTCCTAGTTGTGAAGTTTTTGCACGTGATGTGACGTGGCGTTGTCTTCTTGATGTTCCTGGTGCGGGATCTGATCGCTGTAATTGGTGCTGGCCAAGTCAGTTTTCAGAGTGTTGTGTGATGAGCTCACCAGTAACAGAAATTCCCATCTGCAGGCTTTCGCAACCACTTCACGTTTTGTGTGGACCAGTCACAGATTTGAATTTAAACACATTCCATCGTGTGCATGCGTGTACCAAGTCATATTTTTATCAGACGTAACTTGTGAATTAATTTACGTCAGTCCCTCCTCTGCATAAAGATTGTGTGTCACATTAATTTCTCTTGAATATGTAGTAGGGCTTACGGAACCGGCTTTAATGTCTGAGTATCTGTCATGTTATGTGTTTAGGATGGGTGGTTAGCGGTTTTTCACTTTACAAATGGCAAAGTGATTGATGCTGAAAGCCCTAGGTGGTAAGGAAAAGCACAGGGTGTAAAAAAAATGAATGGGAGCAGCAAAGGAAAGTGGTACAGGAATAGGAGGCTGCAAAGTGGAGTCAAGCAAGCTTGGCAAGGGGGAGTCGCATTGGAGGGATGGGAAGGATAGTAATGTATGGTTTGAATAAGATTACCAAATTACTTTGTCGCCAGTGAGGCAGTACATCACCCTGAGATTTCATTTAGCAGCCTAATCAATAGTGTTTACCATCTCCATGCGCTTCAAAGATTTCTATAATGCTACACCGCATCATGAAAACAATGACCATGTTAATTTTGGGTAAAGGCAGCTGTATCCCCGGTGCAAGGGGAATTCCATGGTCCATGCTCAAGGTTACAGCTAAGTTGTGACATCTATTTAGAAAGGCTCTTTGACAGAGAAATTTACAACATCAAATCGTCAAGAGATGGCTGCTGATAAACATGGGTTGTGGGCGTTTCCATCTTAATCCACAAACCCAGGGTTTATTGCTCAACAAAAAAGCACTTTGACACCTCGCCAGGGATAGTAAGCGCTATACTCTTTACAGTACAGTTACATTGAGAAGACAGCACGTTTAGGTGGAGGTGCGCCTAGGTGGACTGCTATCCTAACAGCCACGGAATGGGGAGCCATGACCAATAAGTCAAAGGAGCTGCAGGTCAAAAAAGTTTGGGAACCACTGCTTCACACAGTCAGCTACACTTCCCTTCTACAAATCTTCAAAAATTGAATAAGGTTAATTGAAACACTTCTGGTATGGTTCAAGTCATAGCTTTCAATAAGTTAAAACTAGCAAACTCTCTCTCCAGCCTCTTCTGTCTTTAAGGCATGTCCCAAAGTTCCTTCCTCTCCCTGACACTATTCAATGTGAACCCCTCAACTCTCTCCTTAGCAATTCCAACATCTTTCTGTCTATATGCTGATGATAGTTATACTAGAAGGTCTCCTTGATGCAGAACAATGCAGTCTCACAAAGACCCACAGTGACTTCCAATGCATGTGGTAGCTGCATAATTTCAAATTGCCCGTCCCTCCACCCCCTTCTATCTCCACCACGTACCTCCACTAGCAAGCCAGGTTTGGATACCTACCATGCTTCTGAGTTACTCAACTGCAAACCTCCTATTGTGGAGAATGCTAAATCTTTAGGATTAATTCTTGACGAAAACCTAAATCTTTATGCATGTAAACGCAGTTAGAAACGGAGCTCAAAACCAAATGAAACTCATCCTGGCCATTAAATCTCTTATCCCCTGCAGAAGACTTTAAAACCGTGGTTCAATCACTAGACCTCTCAAGACTGGATTATGGCAACTAAATATTGACTGTCATTCCCAAAGTACAAGTAGCTCTCAAGTATGTAGCCTGGCAACTCTCTGGCTCCAGAAGACCAGAGCACATCAGCCAGTCCTAATAGAAATAGATGGTTTCCTGATTAGGAAAGGAGTTAGTTTACATAGCTCTCATGCCTATACACGGGGATACTACTCACTACTTGGCCATCAACATGGTAATGACCCCTGACCAGCTTTGGCCAGGTGAACACCCCCCGCACGCACAGCACCACTGAGCCGTGCCCGTGTCTCCTCGCCCTCGCTGCTACAAGGGATCGAGGCCCTCTTGGACCCGATCCTCCCTGGTGTCTAGTGGTAAGCGCCAGTGTGTCTTTCTATTTTCTTTTCTTTTTTCTCTCTTCCTTGTATTCTGTGTTTTTCTAAATCTGTAATCTCTTTGCCTTTGCACTTTTTGCCTGTGTTTCTGTTTTCCATTCGTTGCGCATTTCTTTTCCTGTTTTCCCACTCTGCTCTCCCCTCCCGCTGCTGTGTCCCTGCGGCCCCACCCCCTCGTGCCCCCATTCGCACACGCCTACCGCCTCCCAGCTGCTCCACCCTCCCCTCTCCCCCTCCCCTTGTTAATGGCGGTAGCTGCGCGCTGAGGTGAGTGACCCCTGACAGGTTTTGGCCAGGTGAACACTCCCCGCACACACAGCACCACCGAGCTGTGCCTGTGTCTCCCCCTCCTCACCCTCGCTGCTACAAGGGATCGAGTCCCCCCTGGACCCGATCCTCCCTGGTGTCTAGTGGTAAGCGCCAGTGTGTCTTTCTATTTTCTTTTCTTTTTTCCCTCTTCCTTGTATTCTGTGTTTTTCTAAATCTGTAATCTCTTTGCCTTTGCACTTTTTGCCTGTGTTTCTGTTTTCAATTTTTTGTGCCTTTCTTTTCCCGTTTTCCCACTCCGCTCTCCCCTCCCGACGCTGCGTCCCTGCGGCCCCACCCCCCTCGCGCCCCCATTCGCCCACGCCTACCAGCTGCTCCTCCCTCCCCTCCCCCCTCCCCTTCTTAATGGCAGTCGCTGCGCGCTGAGGTGAGTGACCCCTGACCAGTTTTGGCCAGGTGAACACTTCCCGCGCGCACAGCACCGCCGAGCCGTGCCAGTGTCTCCCCCTCCTCGCCCTCGCTGCTAGAAGGGATCGAGGCCCTCCTGGACCCGATTCTCCCTGGTGTCTAGTGGTAAGCGCCAGTGTGTCTTTCTATTTTCTTTTCTTTTTTCTCTCTTCCTTGTATTCTGTGTTTTTCTAAATCTGTAATCTCTTTGCCTTTGCACTTTTTGCCTGTGTTTCTGTTTTCCATTCGTTGCGCCTTTCTTTTCCCGTTTTCCCACTCCGCTCTCCCCTCCCGCCGCTGCGTCCCTGCGGGCCGCCCCCCTTGCACCCCCTTTCGCCCACGCCTCCGGCCTCCCAGCTGCTCCTCACTCCTCCCTCCCCTTCTCAATGGCGGTCGCTGCGCAACCGCGCAGCGGGTGCGCCTCTGGCAAGCCCGTCTGCACCCGTCCGCGTCTGGACCGCGCCCAGCGCCAGAACACTTATACCCCACAACAGCCACACCGCCAGACTTCGCTACGACGCCAGCACCCTCCTCGCACTCAACACTGGTCGAGGCACCACCTGCTTCCAGGCCGCCCCAAAAAGCACTCATGGACCCTTCTCCTGCCGCACCTGTAGCTTCACCTGCGACAGAGCCGCTAAACATCCCAGGACCGGATCCAACAACCTCCACTGCATACTCCTCAACACCTGCTCCGCACGCATGCACGCCATCGAGCTCTGGGACCTGCTCGACACCACCACCCCTGACGTAGCCTTCCTGACCGAAACCTGGTGGAACGACACCTCGGCGCCTGACATCGCCATAGCCATCCCGGACGGCTACAAGATCTCCCGCAGGGATTGCATCAATGGAATCGGAGGAGGCATAGCCATCATCCACAAGGCCACCCTTGAAGTCCACACCCACCTGGATGACACCCTCAAGTCCACCGAACACCTGCACTTCAGAATCCACACCGACCCCAATACCACCCTCAGAGGAACGCTCGTCTACAGACCCCCCGGATCCAGGGCACCGTTCAGCAACGCCATCGCCAACCTCGCCAGCACCTGCGTACTCGCCTCCACAGATTACATCCTCCTTGGGGACCTAAACTTCCACCTCGAGAACAACAACAACGCCAATTCCACCTCCCTGATCGCCAACCTCGGGCTCAGACAACTTGTCACCGCATCCACCCACACCCCATCTTCTCCACCAGCGACCACATCGCCTTCAACCACACCACCGAACTCCACTGGACCGACCACCACTGCATCCACTTCACCTTCAAGAAACAAACCAAACACCACCACACCGAGCAACCACCCCGTCGACGCTGGAGCAAAATCACTGAAGATCAGCTGACCAAACGCCCTAGCCCAGAGACCGCCCACCGACCCCACTGACCCTGACAACGCGGCCCACAACCTCAGGCAATGGATCAACGACTGTGCCAACCACCTTGCACCACTCAAAAAACCCTCCAACAACTAAACCAGCAAAAAAGCCACCTGGTTCACCAACGACCTCCAATCCTCCAAGCGCAACTGCAGGAAACTCAAGAAGAAATGGCTATACGAACGCACACCCAACAGCCACACAGCACTCAAGGATGCCACATGCAGACATCACCACCTCCTCAGGCTGGCCAAGAGATACTCCTTCAAAACCCACCTGGAGAACAATGCACACGACAGCAAAGAGCTCTTCAACATCGTGAAGGAACTCTCCAACCCCAGCGCCATCACCAACGACATCCCACCCTCCCAAGAACTGTGCGACGCACTGGCCACCGCTTTCCACCGAAAGATCACCGACATCCACAACAGCTTCAACACCCTGACCACCCCTACCACGCCAATCTCCTCCTCCACGAACCCCACCCGCACCAACCGCCTGACCTAATGGACCACCGTCAACGACGACGAGACATGCAAGACCATGAACTCCATCCACTCAGGATCACCGTCAGACCCGTGCCCACACCACATATACAACAAAGCAGACAGAGCCATCGCACCCCAACTATGGAAGGTCATCAACATCTCCTTCTAAACAGCGAGATTCCCGGAAAGCTGGAAGCACGCCGAAATCAACGCCCTTCTCAAAAAACCTAAGGCGGACCCCAAGGACCTCAAGAATTGCCGGCCCATCTCCCTGCTCCCTTTCTCAGCGAAGGTCATCAAGAAAATCATTAACACACAACTGACCCGCCACCTCGATGACAACAACATCCTTGACCCCTCCAAGTCCGGATTCAGACGGAACCACAGCACCAAGACCACCCTTCTTGCCGCCACAGACATCAGAAGCCAACTCGACAATGGCGAAACATCAGCCCTCATCCTCCTAGACCTGTCAGCCACCTTTGACACAGTCTGCCACCACACTCTGAAAATCCACCTCCACGAGGCTGGGATCCAAGGGAAAGCCCTCGACTGGACCACAACCTTCCTCTCCGGCAGAACCCAGAGAGTCCGCCTCCCTCCCTTCCAATCCAAAGCCACCAACATCATCTGCGGCGTACCCTACGTTTCATCCCTCAGCCCGACGCTGTTCAATATCTACATGGTCCCCCTCGCACAAGTGGCCCGCCAACACAACCTCAACATCATCTCCTACGCCGACACCAAACTCATCCTCTCCCTCACCAAGGACCCACACACCGCCAAAACCAACCTTCACGAGGGTATGAAAGCCATCGCCGACTGGATGAGACGCAGCCGTCTGAAACTGAACTCAGACAAGACGGAGGTCCTCATCCTAGGGCCCACCCCCTCCACCTGGGACGACTCATGGTGGCTAACCTCGCTGGGTGCCCCACCGACACAAACCGACCACGCACGCAACCTTGGCTTCATCATCGACTCCCCCCTCTCCATGTCAAAACAGGTCAACGCCATCTCCTCCTCCTGCTACAACACCCTCTGCATGCTCCGCAGGATCTACAAGTGGATCCCGACCAAAACAAGAAAAACAGTGACACAGGCCCTCGTCAGCAGCAGGCTTGACTACGGCAACGTACTCTACGCAGGCATCCCGTCCAAGCACCTGCAACGCCTCCAACGCATCCAAAACGCCTCCACCCAACTAATCCTCAACGTTTCCCGCTGCAACCACATCACCCCCCACCTGAGAAACCTTCACTAGCTCCCCGTTGACAAGAGGATCACCTTCAAGCTCCTCACCCATGCACACAAAGGACTCCACAACACCGGACCAGCCTACCTGAACAGCAGACTCAGCTTCTACACCCCTACCCGACAACTCCGCTCCTCCAACCTCACCCTCGCCGCCGTCCCCCGCATCCAACGAATATCCTACGGTGGCAGATCCTTCTCCTACCTCGCCACCAAGACCTGGAACACCCTCCGGACCAACCTCAGAAAGACCCAAGACCTGCTTACCTTCAGAAGACACCTCAAGACCTGGCTCTTCGAGCAGTAGCAGCCCCCCCCCCAGCGCCCTGAGACCCTCACGGGTATGTAGTGCGCTCTACAAGTATTATGATTGATTGATTGATTGATTAATTCCAGGGGGTTCCCATCACTCACACTCACTAAGATAAGAAACTCCCTTATTCAAATAAACAAGAGCCTGGATGCAAGTTTTCTCATGGAATGCTCTCAGAATCTGGAACTCAGTTCTTCCTGACATCAAGATAAATTTATCCCATGAGAACTTTGCGTTAAAAAACCCACTGTTCCAGCAGCTTATCCCATTGTAACTGGGGTAATCCAACATCCATAAGTCTCAAGATCCAGTTGGATACGAAGAATCCTTTAATTATTATAGACTGATAGTCATATATCGGCAGGGCTGCAGTGCTGACCTTCTCTTCATCACCTTCGACCAACTCCTGCAAGTACAGCTGGGTGGGTGGTAGCTCCTACTCCTACTGGACTTCACTGTGGCTCTTGGACTTGGTCCCCTCTCTCCATAGGTCTTCCACTCCAGGAATCCACCGCTGATTTCTTGCAGTCTTGTCTGATTGTCTTCTTTTCTTCTTTTCCTTTCTTTTGGGTGGTTTGGAGAAGTTCCAGTGATATACTCCTGCTTTACTAGACGCTGGGGGGTACTGTGTTACTTATCTCTATGGTTTTCTAGTGCTTCCAGTTCCCCTCTACACATTCCACTTATCTAGGTGGGGGTCCTGTGTTTGTATTCCATTTTTTTAGCATATGGTTTGGGCTCCCCCCAGGGTCACTATTGTCTAACTGCTTTTGTACTGTTTTCTAACCTTTTCTAGGCCTTTTGCTGTTTACTAGTGTATATTATCAGTGTATTAGTTACTTCCTATTGGAGGGTTGCCCTTCTAGTACTTTGTGGTATTGTGTGACCAAAAATAAAGCACCTTCATTTTTGTATAGC